>NC_062276.1:29774480-30427024 GCF_916048215.2 Malus sylvestris
CCTTGATGCTGTCAAAGGCATGTTGGTGTTGTGGTCCCCATTCGAAGTTTTCTTTATCTTTCAATCTTAGTAAAGGAGTCAACGGCTGGATCTTATCTGCTAAATTGGCAATGAATCTCCTCAAGAAGTTAATTTTGCCCAGTAGCCTCTGAGTTGCACCTTGTTGGTGGGTGAAGGTGACTCCATTATTGCCCGAGATTTGTTCTTGTCCACTTCTACACCTCTTTGATGCACCAGGAATCCCAAGAAGTTGCCCGCTCTTACTCCAAACGCGCACTTCTTTGGATTCATCTTTAATTTGTGGATCCTCATCCTTGTTAATGCTTGTCTGAGGTCTACCAGATGCTGCTTTTCTGTCTTAGATTTCACCACTATGTCATCGATGTATACTTCCATGCTCTGGCCAATCAGATCGTGAAAGATGGCATTCATTGCCCTTTGGTAGGTTGCATCAGCATTCTTAAGCCCGAATGGCATGACCAGATATTCATATGCCCCCACATGACCGGGACACCTAAAAGCTGTTTTATGTATATCTTCTGGAGCCATCTTTATCTGATTATACCTGGCATTCTCATCCATAAAAGATAAGACTTTATGTTTTGCTACTGCATCTATGGATAAATCGGCCATGGGCATGGGATACTCATCTTTTGGTGTAGCGCCATTAATATTTCTGTAATCCACACAACATCGTACTGCTTTTGTTATAACTTTTAAAACGGGTACAATGTTGGCCAACCACTCTACATATTTGGCTGGTCTGATAAAGCCAGCTTTTACTAACCTTTCAATCTCTTCTTTGACCATTTCTTCTATCTCTTTTGACATCCTTCGTGGTGCTTGCTTAACAAGTTTATATCCCTCCTTGATGGGCATTCTATGTTCCACCAAGGCTGAATCTAAACCTGGCATCTCAGTATAATGCCAAGCAAAACAGTCTTTGAATTCTTGCAAAAGGCAGATAATCTTTGCCCGATCATCAACCCCCAATAAACCACTAATTTGTATTGGTCTTGGATCCTCCTCTGTCCCTAGATCAATAACTTCCAGAGGATCTTGGACTTCTGGTGGTGGCTTATCCGGTTCTGCACACAAAAATTCAACTAGCTCCGGGCTTTCGGGCAAGTCGTCTGGCCCATCTAGGTCATAAATGCACTCGGCCATTTGAATGACCCTTTCCAATTCTTCTCTGCAAGATTCCTCCTTGCTTTCATGCTGGCTGGTTGAAGCTCCCACCTGCCTTTCCTGCTCTTCTTTGTCCAAGAGCTCCCTTTCTTGCCTTCTTCCCTTCCCATATACCAACAGTCTTTTAATCAGGGATCTAACTGCCATTACCTAATCTTTCTTCTTTTGTTCAGTCATTGATGGTGTAGGGGATTTGGGATGAAACAAGGTATATCCCACTCCTCTCTAGTAAGGAGCATTCCTTGTTCCAAAAGCTTTTGGGCCGTCACCTTGGTAGGGCGGCCGTTCTCATCAGCTCCTGAACATTTCAAGATTCCTACGTTGGGGTTGTAGAAACTTGCTTCCGCAACATTAGCTGTGGGGAGAAATGGTCGTGATTCGGCCTCTACCATCTCTTAAAAGCCTGGTCATTCTGTGCCCGCTTCATGATAAACAGCCACTTGTTGATGAAGAGTGGAGGGTATGGCTAGACTTTGATGGATGCAATCTCTTCCGAGTAAGGCTCCATAAGTGGAGGTGCAGTCCACCACAAAGAATGCCAGCATGATCTGTTTAGATCCCAAATCCACTTCTAAAGGCAATATCCCATGAGTTTTGGTGATAGTGCCCGAGAAGCTAGAGACCGTGAAGTCTGTAGGAATAAGATCCTCCGTGCCTCTTCCCATTTTCGTCATTTGCTTGGTTGGTAACACATTAACATCTGCTCCCCCATCAATTAAAATTCTTTTGAAGGGCACCCCTTCCAAATGAGCTGTAACATATATGGGCTTCAGATGATTGGCCAACGAGATGTTCGGGCGGCTAAACACCATTTTGTCTGTATAAATCCTGAAAGGACCATCTTTGGACGCTTCAGCGGATTCAGCCTTGCCCGATTCTTCTTCTTCGACTACCTCCACATTGACATGTGCCATCATTGGCTTAGTTGTCAAGTAATCACCCTCCATAGTAGCGGGCTGATCAGGTCTGGCACCGAACATGGCGAATAATACATACGCCATGTTGATATGAAAATTACTAGGCTCAGGCAGATCTTCTTTCTTGCTCCCAATCTGGTCCATGAATTCATCCAACCAAGCTATCGCATCTGCTGAAAGTAGTGGTTCCAGTGCCCTTTCTTGTCGATCCATGCCCGCATACAGCGTTTGCTTTGGAACTTCACCAAAAGGATCTACCAATGGCAGAGAAGGTGGTATCCTTTCAGATGAAACAGTTTCATCCGGGAGTTGGTACCATGATTAGATCTTCTTGAGCTCGCCTCAAGATCCTATACTTCCCGGGGTGTTGGTTCTGCGGCACGTGATTCCCCTCACCTTCTGTCTTGCTACTGGCCTTTTCCACATATTTCTTACTTCTCCAACGGAGCTGACTACTTCCCCCAGATGATGTCTTCTCCAATTTTTTATTTTGGGAGGCTTCAGTTGTTGCGAGGGTCTTCAGGGAATTCATGTAGGCTTTATGCTGCCTTTGAACTCTCCTGACCATGGAGGCTCCCATTTGTTTGGTAGGCTGTCCATTCTTTCCGACTACGTACCATTTTCGCCCGAGGTGGGTAGGATTTCCTTTTTTGACAGGATTTGTTATCCCATCAATCCTCTTGATTTCCTTCCCCATATGGCCATATTGAGGATGATCTGCATCCCTCCGTGTTTTGGCCTCCATATCTTCTGCCTCTTCAGAAGCTTCATGGTTTCGAAATACTTCTGATAAAGCTTTGGGTTGGGAATCACCTCCTAATCGTTGAAAAACGCTTCGGGAAATGTCTTTTCTTGTTGCCTGCTTGATCTTTTCGTGAGCTTCTCTCCTTTCATCTTCTTCTTTCCTCCTGATCAGTTCATGATCAATGAGGATTCCAGCTGGGGGAATTTCGAGCTCACACTCGCATTGGCACTTACTACACATAACCATCCCCTTGATTATGGCTGCTTTTGGATATTCGGGCAATTTGATTACACTTTCTGTAGGTTTTTTAGCCAATCTTCCTTCCTCCACTTCCCTTGTGATTTTTTTCTTTTCCCTTCTCAGCCCATGCCATACTAATCATATTTATAGGGGCCTCTGAGAAGGGAACTGCATGTTTGTCCACCACCACCTCTTCTGGCTGGCTAGTTTTAAGTCTCTTTCCCTTGGGAGGAACCAAGTCTGTTTCTTTTCTGGAGCCTGTGGAGGCTTTCTCCAATCTTTGCAACATCTGCAGCAACGTGGTTTGCAAATCTTCTGGCATTTTTGACATATATCTTCTGATCAAATGTGTCCTACCGAGCGTGCCAAATCTATGTTCGCGTCAGGAATTTCCGTCGGGGACATTTCTTGGCCGACGAGCACACAGCTCCCCAGGAGGTTGGCGCCAGTTGAGGGCTGATGTAGGGCTTCTGCTTCACTGTCGGGCTTTGTCGGGCAAGGCTCGTCGGGCAAGACTTATCGGAGTAGTGTTTAGGGGAAGGGAATGGTGCGGCAAAGGTGTGGAGAGAGTTTGGGCGAATTTCTGGAGTGAATTGTGAATTGTGGTGAGTGGTGTGTATGAATAGGTGCGGCACATCCTTTATATAGGCTCTAAAAACCCTAGGGGAATCAGATATGGACTTCTAGAATCCAAATCCACAAGGAAAAAGGCCTAGAAATCAGAAATTCAATGGGAAAAAGGATAAAAGGTGCGGCACTAAAGGATAGGGTAAGATAAGGCTTCTAGAAAGCCTTGCAAGGCAAGGAAATAGGGCATCTAGAAGGGATATGTGCGGCACCCTCTTAGGAATGTGGATAGGGCTTCTAGAAACCCTCTAATGCAAGGATAAGGTGTCCTAAAGTGTTTGGGAATCCTCCTTCTTCTTGGAAACCTTTTCCTTCTTCAACTTGGACTACTTCTTTCTTCTTGAAACTTGATGCCATTTGGATTTAACTTTCCTAAATCAAGTAGGAAACCTTGTTTGAGTAGGAAACTTCATTCGTCTAGGAATCCATCTTCAACTAGGAATCCCTTGTTGATTAGGAATCCTTCTTCAATTAGAACTCCTTCTTTGATTAGGATTACATCTTCAATTAGGCACTTTCCTACTTCGACTAGGAATCCTGGCTCAAGTAGGAATCATCTTCTTCAAATCTTCAATTTCGTCCATTCTCTTGGCTCCAAGTATGTGACATTCATTCCAAGCTCCATTATGCTCCAAAATGCATCATTTTGTGTAATATGCCCTTATAACCTGAAAACACATAAAACTAGCTTAAAAGACTACTTTACTAAGCAAAAACACTATAAATGTACAAGAACAAGCTAAACTAAGGTGCATAAATATGCTCCTATCAGAGAATTCAAAAATTGCATCTTTCTGCCAAATTTAGGTCATCAATATTGATAAATGCATGGATCATGGTATTATCAAAATTAAAAACAAAATTCTTACCATTTCATGAACCAATATACATTGAAGACCGCCAAACGTATTATCCTTTCCTATAACCTTAGGTGTCCAAATTCTGCATACACAGACTCTGATCTTCTTATTAAACTGAAAAGGTCCTAAATTTCGGATAGGATCTATCTTCAGTCCGCTACAAAACTGTAAGCAAATTTACATGGCATTAGATGTCAGTCGTCTGTACTGCTTGTTTGATTTTCTTGAACCCCCTTTAAAATGAGAGTGTGGTATATGTTATTTATAAATGCAGACATCTAAATTTGAACAAAGGAAAAGAATACCATCACATGAAATAACGCATTTCAAGATCTAGATTAAAAAGACAACTAAAATATATAGAAGAGCATCCAAAATGATATCCATTGAAATTACAGTTCCCCTGTTGACTGAATGAAAATAGAACATCAGAGTGAGATTCTGTTTTGTAATCCAATTTGGTGCCTAAAGAAGAATTTTGGCATTCAGTCAATTACATGTGTTCAATGCCATTTCTTCGTAGTGGAAATTCCATATAACAATGTCAAAGCCACATTCTGCAGTTTAAGCTAATTTAACGCTCATATCCTAAATTATTATGATGTCAATAACTACTAACAGTGTTCCATGATCACTCGAACATCCATTTTTCTATGATCACCAGAACATCCATTTTTCTATGATCACCAGAATATCTAATGTTTATATCTTAGAATACTTATCAATACATATGCAAGGTGATTGCTTTCACTAAATTCAAGCAACATATTTTGTTCACCATAAAATTGTAAATAATTGTTTTTTCAGTCAAGTAGTGACCAGAAGAAGAGCTTATTCTAAACCAATCTAGTAAAGAGTAGGAATACAAATAATCTAAACCATAGTCTTCTTTCTATCATTAAAATATTACCCTCCAAACTGAAAAAAGGAACTCACCCAGTGAAGGAGGATTAGAACTATTAAACATAACTGAATTCCTAAACCACTCAAAATATTACCTTCAAAATATTCACCTCTCAGAAACACCTTGAAATCCCACAAAGTTGTCCAATTTCCAGTAGAATTCACCTTCTTCCAGTGTTGGGAAGCTATACCAGAAAACAGAAAGCAGAAGAACAAACACTTGGTCTGCACAAATTATTCAGATTAACAAAACCCATAATTAGATTCCTTCAGGGTAAAACACACAAAGCAAAGAAACACCAATCAAATGAAGTAGCTTTCATATCCACAACAACAACAACAACAAAGCCTTTTCCCACTAAGTGGGGTCGGCTATATGAATCCTAGAACGCCATTGCGCTCGGTTTTGTGTCATGTCCTCCGTTAGATCCAAGTACTCAAGTCTTTTCTTAGGGTCTCTTCCAAAATTTTCCTAGGTCTTCCTCTACCCCTTCGGCCCTGAACCTCTATCCCGTAGTCACATTTTCGAACCGGAGCGTCAGTAGGCCTTCTTTGCACATGTCCAAACCACCGGAACCGATTTTCTCTCATATTTCCTTCAATTTTGGCTACTCCTACTTTACCTCGGATATCCTCATTCCCAATCTTATCCTTTATCGTGTGCCCATACATCCCACGAAGCATCCTCATCTCCGCTACACCCATTTTGTGTATGTGTTGATGCTTCACCGCCCAACATTCTGTGCCATACAACATCGTTGACCTTATTGCCGTCCTATAAAATTTTCCCTTGAGCTTCAGTGGCCTACGACAGTCACACAACACGCCGGATGCACTCTTACACTTCATCCATCCAGCTTGTATTCTATGGTTGAGATCTTCATCTAATTCTCCGTTCTATTGCAAGATAGATCCTAAGTAGCGAAAACGGTCACTTTTTGTGATCTTCGCTAGATTGCTCCGGTCATTAGTGTGGATAAGTATATAAATGGATAGAGATAGGAAAGCAAACACAAGATTTACGTGGTTCACCCAGATTGGCTACGTCCACGGAATAGAGGAGTTCTCATTAATTGTGAAGGGTTTACACAAGTACATAGGTTCAAGCTCTCCTTTAGTGAGTACAAGTGAATGATTTAGTACAAATGACATTAGGAAATATTGTGGGAGAATGATCTCGTAACCACGAAACTTTTAAGTACCGGAGTGTGGTATCGTCTTGACTTGCCTTATCTGTCTCATAGGTAGATGTGGCATCTTCTCTGGAAGTATTCTTCCTCCATCCAGGGGTGGTATCTGTAACTGGTGGAGATGCACAAGGTAATGTATCAATTTCACTTGACGCTTACTTGTAGTTTCAGGCTTGGTCAAGCGCGATACAAACCATGTAGTAGGAGTCCCCCAAGTCGCCGGGCTAGGGGATCTGCTGAAAGAAGTGACATACAAGGTAAGCAATTAGAGCTCCGGCTGATTGTTCACATTCTTCCTATCTTGCAGGCAGCATGAAGGATAAAGAAAAGAAAAATGAGAAGAGATGATATGGGATACTTTTGCTTTTGAAGAAGTAACTTTCCACAGGCTTATTCTTGAACCGGGCTGGAGGGTTTTCTGGTTTCCTCCAGAGTATAAGGCCGACTGAAGAATTTGAGGGTCAAAACAAGTCCATCAAATCTAGAGTACGTTCGACCCTGCTGATATGGGATACTTTTGCTTTTGACAGAGTAGTGGATGTATCGGCACGTGTGCTGTTACGCTTGTCTCCACATGCTTCCTTGTATCCTTCTCACTTGCCCTATCTGTTCCTCAGGCAGATGCGGTATCTTCCCTGGAAGCATAAGATGTTGAAGATGAGTACTCGAGAGTAATGCCAGGTAAGTAATCAGGTAAGGGGTTCCAGGCAGTCAGTTCCTGGCTGGAAGCTTGATTCCAAGTGCTGACTGATTGCTCTCTTTCTCCTTGTCTTGCAGGTAAGAACAAGGCCAAAGGAAAAGACAGGGAAAAAGCATGATATGGGATACTCTTGCTTTTAACCCTGATGATATGAGATATTCTTGCTCTAGTATAGCTTGTTTACAGAGGTATTATCGGGGGGAAAGAAAGCTGAATATTTCGAAAGGCTTCGTTGGGAGTGCCCTCTCAGATAAGAGAAAGGGTTGAGCATTTTTGCAGGTCTGCCTGTCCGTTAGGGATGGAGGTCGACATATATAGGAGTCTCCCTAACATCAAGTAATAATGCAATTCTTTTACCCTGCTTGGTCATAGCACGGTAGTGGGAGCTGCCAGCTTCACATGTTTTAACTCTGTCAGAGCACTTTGAAAAAGTGGTCTGTGGTATCTGGAAAGCTGAGGTTGCGTGTGAAGATTACAGACAAGCTTTATCCAAGGAGATCCAGCTCTTGAAGTTGGGAAAGTGGTGCCTCTTCGGTTTTCGAACAAGCAATCCTGTCGGGGATCTGGCTCTCGAGATTCGGAGAACGATGCCTCTTCGATTTTTGAGAAAGCAATCCTGCTGGGGGTCTGGCTCTCGAGATTCGGAGAGCAGTGTCTCTTCGATTTTTTAGAAAGTAATCATGTTGGGAGTCTGGCTCTCGAGATTCGGAGGGCGTTGCCTCTTCGATTTTGGAGCAAGCAATCTTGTTGGGAGTGTTTTCTCGAATGTGAGTAAAGGTTGGGCATGTTTGCTAGTCTACCTTGCCACGAAGCACAAAGGTTGACACACAGGGACTTTCCAATTATCCAGCAGTGGTACTGTTCCTTTACCCTCTCTTCGATTTTTGAGAAAGTAGCTCTCGAGATTCGGAGGGCGGTGCCTCTTCGATTTTGGAGCAAGCAATCCTGTTGGGAGTGTTTTCTCGAATGTGAGTAAAGGTTGGGCATGTTTGCTAGTCTACCTTGCCACGAAGCACAGAGGTTGACACACCGGGACTTTCCAATTATCCAGCAGTGGTACTGTTCCTTTACCCTTGTGGGTAATAATATGGTAGTTAGACCTTCAAAATTTTTGTGTCTAAACTTTGTTAGTGTTGTTTCTTTGCAATTCTTTTACCCTTCTTGGTCAGAGCAATGTAGCGGGAGCTGCAAGCTTCACGTGTCTCAACTTTGTTAGAGAACTTTGGCAAAGTTATCTGTGGTACCCATGAGTTACTGTTGCGTGTGGGAAGTGGGTGATTGAACAGTACGATTCATGTGCTTTCTACTTCGCCAAAAATCTTCGACAGAATGCCCATAATTTCCGCAAAGCTGAGTGTGCGTGTGACAGGTGCTGACAAGGCTGGAAAAGTAGGTGCCTCTTCGATTTCTAAGATCGGCCCTCGTGGTCTCTTAGCAGCCCAGCTTTTGAGAAAGCAAGCTTCTTCGATTTCTGAGATCGGCCTTCGTGGTCTTTGAGCAGCCCAGCTTTTGAGAAAGCAAACGCCTCTTCGATTTCTGAGATCGACCCTCGTGGTCTCTGAGCAGCCCAGCTTTTGAGAAAGCAAACGCCTCTTCGATTTCTAAGCAGGCGCCTCTTCGATTTCTGAAGCTTCGTCGAGTGCAGATTTTTATAGGGGCTGACATTAAGTTCCAAAGCACACTTGAATATCCACCAGTAGAAGCTCCATTCTTGCACTTCTAAGGTCTTGATTTGTCCGACCTCTTCTCTCTTCAACACCTTTGAAAATGTCTAGCCCCTCCGACCGTCGTTTTGATTTGAACCTTGTTGAAGAGGCAGCCCCGCCTTCTCCAGATAACATATGGCGCCCATCCTTCGTCTCCCCTACTGGTCATCTTACCGTTGGGGATTCTGTGATGAAGAATGATATGACCGCTGCGGTAGTGGCCAGGAACCTTCTCACTCCCAAAGATAACAGACTACTTTCCAAACGGTCTGATGAGTTGGCTGTTAAGGATTCTCTGGCTCTCAGTGTTCAGTGTGCAGGTTCTGTGTCTAATATGGCCCAACGCCTATTTGCTCGAACCCGCCAAGTTGAATCATTGGCGGCTGAAGTGATGAGTCTCAAACAGGAGATTAGAGGGCTTAAGCATGAGAATAAACAGTTGCACCGGCTCGCACATGACTATGCTACAAACATGAAGATGAAGCTTGACCAGATGAAGGAATCTGATGGTCAGGTTTTACTTGATCATCAGAGATTTGTGGGTTTGTTCCAAAGGCATTTATTGCCTTCGTCTTCTGGGGCTGTACCGCGTAATGAAGCTCCAAATGATCAACCTCTGATGCCTCCTCCTTCTAGGGTTTTGTCCAGTACTGAGGTTCCGAATGATCCCCCTCCGGTGCCTTCTCTTTCTGGGGCTCTACCGACTGCTGAGACTTCTCCTAAGCAACCTTTGTGAAGGCTCCCTCTTGTTTGTTTATTTTGACTCAAGTATATGTACATATTTGTAACTTATCGGGGATATCAATAAATAAGCTTTCCTTCATTTCAACGTATTGTGTTAAATACACCAAAGCCTTCTTCGCTAAGTTCTTTGAATTTTCTTTTGTTGAAGCTTGTATGTTGAAGCTTTGTGAGTGGATCATATAGGTTGAGGTAGTGTTCCCTTAATTTCCCGAGTGAGGAAAACTTATCGGTTGGAGACTTGGAAAATCCAAGTCACTGAGTGGGATCGGCTATATGAATCTTAGAACGCCATTGTGTTCTGTCCTGTGTCATGTCCTCCGTTAGATCCAAGTACTCCAAGTCTTTTCTTAGGGTCTCTTCCAAAGTTTTCCTAGGTCTTCCTCTACCCCTTCGGCCCTGAACCTCTGTCCTATAGTCGCATCTTCTAATCGGAGCGTTAGTAGGCCTTCTTTGCACATGTCCAAACCACCGTAACCGATTTTCTCTCATCTTTCCTTCAATTTCGGCTACTCCTACTTTACCCCGGATATCCTCATTCCTAATCTTATCCTTTCTCGTGTGCCCACACATCCAACGAAGCATCCTCATCTCCGCTACACCCATTTTGTGTACGTGTTGATGCTTCACCGCCCAACATTCTGTGCCATACAGCATCGCCGGCCTTATTGCCGTCCTATAAAATTTTCCCTTGAGCTTCAGTGGCATACGCCGGTCACACAACACGCCGGATGCACTCTTCCACTTCATCCATCCAGCTTGTATTCTATGGTTGAGATCTCCATCTAATTCTCCGTTCTTTTGCAAGATAGATCCTAGGTAACGAAAACGGTCGCTCTTTGGAATTTCTTGATCTCCGATCCTCACCCCTAACTCGTTTTGGCCTCTATTTGCACTGAACTTGCACTCCATATATTCTGTCTTTGATCGGCTTAGGCGAAGACCTTTAGATTCCAACACTTCTCTCCAAAGGTTAAGCTTTGCATTTACCCCTTCCTGAGTTTCATCTATCAACACTATATCGTCTGCGAAAAGCATACACCAAGGAATATCATCTTGAATATGTCCTGTTAACTCATCCATTACCAACGCAAAAAGTTAAGGACTTAAGGATGAGCCTTGATGTAATCCTACAGTTATGGGAAAGCTTTCGGTTTGTCCTTCATGAGTTCTTACGACAGTCTTTGCTCCTTCATACATATCCTGTATAGCTTGGATATATGCTACTCGTACTCCTTTCTTCTCTAAAATTCTCCAAAGAATGTCTCTTGGGACCCTATCATACGCTTTTTCCAAATCTATAAAGACCATGTGTAAATCATTTTTCCCATCTCTATATCTTTCCATCAATCTTCGTAAGAGATAGATTGCCTCCATGGTTGAGCGCCCAGGCATGAACCCGAATTGGTTGTCCGAAACCCGTGTCTCTTGCCTCAATCTATGCTCAATGACTCTCTCCCAAAGCTTCATTGTATGACTCATTAGCTTAATACCCCTATAGTTCATGCAATTTTGTACATCGCCCTTATTCTTGTAGATAGGCACCAAAGTGCTCATTCGCCACTCATTTGGCATCTTCTTCGTTTTCAAAATCCTATTGAAAAGGTCAGTGAGCCATGTTATACCTGTCTCTCCCAAAACTTTCCACACTTCGATTGGTATATCGTTTGGGCCTACTGCTTTTCTATGCTTCATCTTCTTCAAAGCTACAACCACTTCTTCCTTCCGGATTCTACGATAAAAATAGTAGTTTCTACACTCTTCTGAGTTACTCAACTCCCCTAAAGAAGCACTCCTTTCATGTCCTTCATTGAAAAGATTATGAAAATAACCTTCCATCTGTCTTTAATCGCGTTCTCTGTAGCAAGAACATTTCCATCCTTATCCTTGATGCACCTCACTTGGTTTAGGTCCCTTGTTTTCTTTTCCCTTGCTCTAGCTAGTTTATAGATATCCAACTCTCCTTCTTTGGTATCTAGTCGCTTATACATATCGTCATAAGCCGCTAACTTAGCTTCTCTCATAGCTTTCTTCGCCTCTTGCTTCGCTTTTCTATACCTTTCACCCTTTTCATCGGTCCTATCCTTGTATAAGGCTTTACAACATTCCTTCTTAGCCTTCACCTTTGTTTGTACCTCCTCATTCCACCACCAAGATTCCTTTTGGTGTGGGGTAAAGCCCTTGGACTCTCCTAATACCTCTTTTGCTACTTTTCGGATACAACTAGCCATGGAATCCCACATTTGGTTAGCTTCCCCTCTCTATCCCACACACACTGGGTGATTACTTTCTCTTTGAAAATGGCTTGTTTTTCTTCTTTTAGATTCCACCATCTAGTCCTTGGGCACTTCCAAGTCTTGTTCTTTTTTCTCACTCTTTTGATATGTACATCCATCACCAACAAGCGATGTTGATTAGCCACGCTCTCTCCTGGTATAACTTTGCAATCCTTACAAGTTATACGATCCCCTTTCCTCATTAGAAGAAAATCTATTTGTGTTTTTGACGACCCACTCTTGTAGGTGATCACATGTTCTTCTCTCTTCTTAAAGAAGGTGTTGGCTAAGAAGAGATCATATGCCATTGCAAAATCCAAGATAGCTTCCCCATCCTCGTTTCTCTCCCCAAAACCATGGCCACCATGAAAACCTCCATAGTTGCCTGTCTCCCTGCCCACGTGTCCATTTAAATCTCCTCCTATAAATAACTTCTCCGTCTGAGCAATTCCTTGCACCAAGTCTCCAAGGTCTTCCCAAAATTTCTCCTTCGAACTCGTATCCAACCCTACTTGAGGTGCGTACGCACTAATCACATTGATAAGTTCTTGTCCTATTACAATCTTGATTGCCATGATTCTATCTCCTACCCTCTTGACATCTACAACATCTTGTGTCAAGGTCTTGTCCACGATGATGCCAACACCGTTTCTCGTTCTATTTGTGCCCGAATACCATAGTTTAAACCCTGAGTTTTCTAGATCCTTTGCCTTACGACCAACCCACTTAGTTTCTTATAGGCACATAATATTTATCCTTCTCCTCACCATAACTTCTACTACTTCCATAGATTTTCCCGTCAAGGTTCCTATATTCCACGTTCCTAAACGCATTTTGCTCTCTTGAACTCTACCCTTCTGTCCTAGCTTTTTCACCCTTCCCCGTCTAATAGGATCAAAGTACTTCTTTTGTGTGTCCCGTGTAAAGTTGATAGGAGCATATGCTCCCAAACAACTTTGAGTGGAGTCGTTCGAAAAGAAGTTTCTATAGCCCCCTTGCTCATTTAACACTGCATCCGGGTGCCGATGGAGATACAGCGACCCTTGCTCACTTATCACTGTGCTCGGGCCACACAGCGCGCCACTTACGGGTGACGCCCTAGCTTTAGCGCGATTTCGTTCTGGATTCATTTTCATAAGGATTCGACGTGATCATGGAGTGCCGGCTGTCGACTACCTGACACCCTCCCCCTTCTCCTTTATCCGGGCTTGGGACCGGCAATGTAAGATAAACTTACACGGCGGAGTTAAGTAGCTTTCATATCCAAAAAGCAAAAAATAAAACAACCCAGAAAAAAAGGATAACAAAAAATGCTTTGAAAAGTTGAGGAATTTGGGTCTGAAGGGTCCAGCTCCTCTTTTGAAAATGGAGGCTGCAAGCAAAAGCCTAAAAACCACAACCCAGGATCATACGACTTTAAGAACTATAAATTCAGAGTTTTGAATACTTTCATTTGTTTTGGATATACATACAACTAATTACAATTCAATCATATTAGGAAAATAATTAGACTATACAATAACATCAATTAAATCTTAAGAATGATAAAATTTGCTGTATTTCAAAAAACCCATATGGAAACGTGTAAACAATTCGCAAGGGAGATTCAGAGTTAAATAAATACCTTGGGTACTTGATCATGAGGTCGCGAGAGAAATGACAACGACAAAGACCAACGTACAGCAAGTCAAACGTGTGGAGGATGCGTTCATGTCATGGTCGAGCAGTTCAAATCAGCAAGGAAGTTGCCGCAAGGTTGCTGGTGAAGAAATAACTGAGGAAACACAAAAGGAAAATTGTGGTTCATGGATTGGCAACGGAAGAAGATTTATGCGGTGGGGGAGGAAAACGGTGAGGGAAAAAAACTTCCACGCGTCGCTAAAGTGTTAAGCATTTGATAGCAAAGCAAAAAGGGCAAGGTTGTAATAACACACAAATAAGTGAGGGCAAAAAAAGAAGAATCCCACCCAAACAGAAGTCCTATGAAACTCCGATTTCAACTAAATCACCACAAACAAAAATTCACATTCAAAAACACATAATGCAAAACACAAACACAGGTCATGTGAATTTATTTATTATTTTCATTTAATTTAATCTTTTGTTGGCAAGAGTAGAGCTTTAATTTTTTAAGATAGTGCATGTGAAATTATTGAGTTTCATATGCAGGTATGCACTGGGGTCATGATGCACGGATATGGTGTTGTGAAGAAACTTTGTTCCGAGCTGAAGGATTTTATGAAATAGTACAATTTCTCATCCACTGAAGATTTCGAGGTGAAAAACAAATTGCACTCATATATTATTTTCGGTCTTTTTGACAAATATGTAGGGTTTCCCTCGAGTACTTTACAACACATACAAATTTAGTAAGAACAGAACAGGAAGCAATCAAACAGAGGAAAGCAAGAATAACGCTGATAAAATAACAGTACACAACAACGATTTCAACGATCAGCAAAGGTTCAGGGCATAATCACCCTAATTAAAAAAATTGACAACACCCCAAATCCTCCTAAAACTCCCTATCAGTCTATACCAACTCAACCCAAAAATTGCACAGATAACAAACAAACAATAGCAAACGCAATGTATAGGGAAAAAAAATAAGGAAATCCAAAGCCAAAGAAAATTGGAACTTACCAAGGATGCACAAACGTGTGGCCAAAGAAGAAAAATAGGTGAGCGACGCCGTCCAGAAGAAGAAAAAGAACACTGGAATTGAAGAGAAATCCGGCGAATCAAAGAGAAATCGGTCAAATCGAAGAAGTGTGCAGAGCGATGAACGCGTGGGCAAAAAATGGAGAAACTGCGAGGAACAATGTGCAGAAGGAAGGAAAGAACGCTGAAATCGAAGAGGGAGTCGAATGGAAAAAGAGGATACCCAGGATAATCAACACGTGGCCAAAGAGTGGAAGAACCCAAAAGAAAAGAAAGGATAATAATAAGGGCAAGAAGGTCATTTTCCTGTAGCAAAGAGGGAAAAAAGTACGGGCAATGAAGAAATGGGAGGGCAGCTTGGGGAGTTCACTGTTGGTGAACAGTAACCCCTCTCACATGATGAACAGTGAGGGAAACTGAACTTTAGTATATATAGACTAGAAATAGTACCCGCGCGTTGCTACAACAACAACAACAACAAAGCATTTTCCCACTAAGTGGGGTCGGCTATATGAATCCTAGAACGCCATTGCGCTCGGTTTTGTGTCATGTCCTCCGTTAGATCCAAGTACTCTAAGTCTTTTCTTAGAGTCTCTTCCAAAGTTTTCCTAGGTCTTCCTCTACCCCTTTGGCCCTGAACCTCTGTCCCGTAGTCACATCTTCGAACCGGAGCGTCAGTCGGCCTTCTTTGCACATGTCCAAATCATCGGAGCCGATTTTCTCTCATCTTTCCTACAATTTCGGCTACTCCTACTTTACCTCGGATATCCTCATTCCCAATCTTATCCTTTCTCGTGTGCCCACACCTCCCACGAAGCATCCTCATCTCCGCTACACTCATTTTGTGTACGTGTTGATGCTTCACCGCCCAACATTCTGTGCCATACAACATCGCTGGCCTTATTGCCGTCCTATAAAATTTTCCCTTGAGCTTCAGTGGCCTACGACGGTCACACAACACGCCGGATGCACTCTTACACTTCATCCATCCAACTCGTATTCTATGGTTGAGATCTCCATCTAATTCTCCGTTCTCTTGCAAGATAGATCCTAGGTAGTGAAAACGGTCGCTTTTTGTGATCTTCGCTAGATTGCTCCGGTCATTAGTGTGGATAAGTATATAAATGGATAGAGATAGGAAAGCAAACACAAGATGTACGTGGTTCACCCAGATTGGCTACGTCCACGGAATAGAAGAGTTCTCATTAATTGTGAAGGGTTTACACAAGTACATAGGTTCAAGCTCTCCTTTAGTGAGTACAAGTGAATGATTTAGTACAAATGACATTAGGAAATATTGTGGGAGAATGATCTCGTAATCACGAAACTTCTAAGTATCGGAGTGTGGTGTCGTCTTGACTTGCCTTATCTGTCTCATAGGTAGATGTGGCATCTTCTCTGGAAGTACTCTTCCTCCATCCAGGGGTGGTATCTTTAACTGGTGGAGATGCACAAGGTAATGTATCAATTTCACTTGAAGCTTACTTGTAGTCTCAGGCTTGGTCAAGCGCGATACAAACCATGTAGTAGGAGTCCCCCAAGTCGCCGAGCTAGGGAGTCTGCTGAAAGAGGTGACAGACAAGGTAAGCAATCAGAGCTCCGACTGATTGTTCACCTTCTCCCCATCTTGCAGCAGCATAAAGGATAAAGAGAAGAAAAATGAGAAGAGATGATATGAGATACTTTTGCTTTTGAAGAAGTAACTTTCCACAGGCTTATTCTTGAACTGAGCTGGGGGGTTTTCTGGTTTCCTCCAGAGTATAAGGCCGACTGAAGAATTTGAGGGTCAAAACAAGTCCATCAAATCTAGAGTACGTTCCACCCTGCTGATATGGGATACTTTTGCTTTTGACAGAGTAATGGATGTACCCGCGCGTTGCTGCGAGGTTAAAAACTCTATGAAAAATTATGTTTCAAAGGGATAAAAGATTGTTACAGAAAGTTAATATTATTTGGACCAAAAGATGTTTAAGCTTTTTGAAAGAATTTTTACATGAAGAGGAGAAATTGGATGAATCAAGCTCTTGGAACTCTTCAAACCACTTTCTGCATAACATGGCCTGCAGTGATTATGCAAGAAAAGTTGGTCAAAGATAGTGTAAGAGTATAATATACAAAATTATATTATTGGAACCACTTTATAGAAAGTTGGTAGCCTTCTGATATAAGATAATGGAATGGAACCAATTTAAAACACTAAATCGCTCTCCCAATAAAGGAGAACATAATCATGACATAGAAAGATCCAAAGGCACATTTAATTTGGTTTCTTCAAAACCAGCGAAAAAGACCCTTAAATCAGATTGAATTCAACAAAATCCTAACACAATGAAGCTTCATTTAAAAACCCATCACTGATAAAATTTATCTTTAGGTAAACTGGTATGAATGAAGCCACTGACCTTCGCTGGACATGTCGTGTTTAAAAGTGGAAGAATTTGAGATACGATTAGGGTGGAAAATGGGCAGTGCTGCGGAGATAGAAAGCAAAACCAAATTAATAGAAAACATATCTTCCAATTTTCAGTACTACTAAAGTTCACTGTTTTAATAAACATTCTTGCTTTTACTATGTTTGTTAATGTTAATATTAAAAGATAATTCAAGTTAAAACCTGCAACATAACTATTTGTTTAGTTAGAACATGAATCAAAGCTAACTATTGCGATTCGTGTTTGGATACTTCACCTTGGCGAAAGGTCCCTTCGCCGATCGTCCTCCCAACCTCATACTTTCCCACTTTCCTCACCACCATCTCCCAACCTCATACTCATCATTCATGTTATGTGAAAAGCTCATTCTAACTTCTGCAGTAAGTCACAAAAAAATGAAAAAAATAATATTAGACAAAAAATTTGGTGAGAATAAAAAAGAACCAATTGGAGAGATCAATAACCATTCTAACCAATCCGGAAAATATACTTTTAAATCCAAGAGGAAAAAAACTTGGGAGAAGTTTGAAAAAAAAAAAAAAAAAGAGAACATTATTTCAATCATTTTCCAGTCTTTCAATTGAGAAAATATTACTAAAAATCTCAACTTTCTCATAAAACTACAACTATTATACAAATTTCATCACCTAGCACAACAAAGACACCATAATATTTTTTATTTAAAAAATTCCCACATATTCAACTTTCACACTACAGAAAACACAACTTTGACAATATTAAAAAAAATATTCTTACAGAAAAGGCTCAAATGAAAAAATCTAAATTTTTTAACTTGAGCATGCTTCTGGGTTAAGGACAACTTCGGGAAGCACTTCCAAGTGTTTCTCAGGTTGTTTATAATAAAAATATAAACTTGTTCATAATAAAAGAACTTGTAGCAAAAGTGTTTCCTAGAGAAGCAGTTTTCCAAACGGGCTCCAAACAACAATATGAGAGAGAGAGATATATATATAGAGAGATCATACAGAGAAGCAAATTCAGGAAGAGTTTTGAGAGAAGGCTCAGGGTACTTTTCCTCAATGATCACAACAATGACATCAGAATCCGCCACCCATTTGTCATCAAACTTCACCACAGGCACCTTCCCCTCTGGATTCACTTTCGTAAACCTACAAATCACCAACAAAAACCCCAAACCCAATTCCTCAGACACTCCAAAAAAACACATCAAAATCCATTAAAAGTACAAAAATCACATATTTCCATCTATGCCCGCATGCATTTTCGGGATCAAAAATTCAAAACAAAGTAAAATACCACTGGGTTTGTCGCTGAGATTGATTAAGTGCAATTTGTAGGGCACTTTCTTCTCCTTCAAGGTCAGAAGAACCCTTTGGCTGAAAGGGCCTGTCAGAAACTAAAGATGGAAAATTATACCAAATTAGCAAACTTTGATCAAACCCACAAATGAAATGGAGGGAAATAGAGAGAAATGTGAACGTACAGTTGCCGAGAATATGAGGGGCGCCGAAGGCAGCCTTGACAGCAACCTCAAGAGCCATCTGAGAGTAGAGGAGAGGGAGAGAGTGAGAGAGAGTAGAAAATGAAACTGAAAGGTAATGGGGCTTAACGGTTATGGAGAGAAAGTAGAAGATGAAACCAAACCTCTCAATATCTTCTTCTCATCCCAATCTCCGCCCTTGGATCTCATCGACTACCCAACATCCACAAAGTAAAAAAAAAAAAAAAAAAAAATCAAATGAAAATCCATTTCTAAATCAAAAATCACAAAAAGGAAATTTCAACATAAAACCCATTCCTAAATCCAAAATCACAAAACCCCATATATTCACCAATTAATAACCCAAACACGCATAAAAAAGGTCCCAAATCACCAAAAAAAAAAAAATCAGTAGCAAAGAAAACAAAGGAAAAAACGAATAATACATTTATATACCTTTAGCACAGAGAGTTCCAAGAATCATAATCCAATATCCAAAAATCTGAAAGGGACCGTCTCCCGAATCTGGAAAACAAAACGCATCAGACACGCACAACAACGATCCAACGAAAAACAAAAGATCGAAACCATATAAACTGATAAACATGCAAAACTCACCTGGAAATGCCAGATTAGATCGGTTGCAACCAAGTTTGAAGCGAACCCAAGATGGGCAAAAAATTTCTGAAATCAAAAAGCAAAGCTCATGAGATATTAACAAAAAAAACATGGAAAATTGAAGCCCAGTGCAGTAATATACATGTAAAACTTACTTGGAAAACCCGGATCCAACGAATCAAAAACCCAAAAATTATTGGAATCGAACCAAAAAGGAAGAGAAATTAACAACTGTTACCACTAATCGAAGAACAACTAAGCAAAATGGTCGACGTTTTGAACAACGATGCAACACGATGAAGAAAACAGAAGTGAAGGCGGAGAAAAACGGACGGTGAGAAACAAAGCAACTGGAGATATGCGAGAGAGAATAGGCGAAAGCAAAAGAAAGATCCAGAATAACCAAAGCCAAAACATCCACGGATGATGGACACGTGGAATCAAAAGAGCAAAACAGACCTTTCACTGTACGGAAGCCGAAAGAAACCCAGCTGAGACAATTATTTGGAGGGCATTTCCGTCCCGACACTATTAATGAACAGTGCCGTTCCCAACCCAGTTTTAGTATATATAATTTTGCCGTGTGGGAAGAGCAACAAAATTGGTTCACTGGAATGGCACCAACAAGGGATGAAAATGACCTGAACATGAACAATCTTTAGAGTTTTAGGGTTGGCTCGTGCAGCTTTTGCGAGGAATATAAGGAGTTGTTCGTGATAATTGGTTTCCCAAACCCAAAAAATTGAATCCAACATGGATACCAAACAAATCCATCAATTGTTTGCTGTTTTTGCAAACAATTGGCTCTAACTGTACTAGGTTCCTTCCCTCTGCTTGCATTCGAATTTTCGACCTGGGTTTTCTAGCACACAAGCCTAATTAAACACAGTTTACGACTAATCATCTAAACTAAAGACTTAGATAGCTAGCTAGGAGTTCCAAATGTGTAATTTACTAGAGAATGACAAGGGACAGACGTACCTCCGCTTCCGCTTCCGCCTCCAGGTTGAGTTGAATTACTAGTTCCATTACATATGGTTGCATAGGCCTGATCTCGGCAAAAGCAGCTGAATCCAGAATTAGTAATAAGCCCACACCGTCCTCCTGATTCCTCACATTTGTTGCATTGATCGGTGTCAATCTGAAATTCCAATGGGAAGCGCCCTTTTACCGCATCACTGACGGTTGTTTGACTGGCCACAACAGCCTGATCAGCTGCTGTATAAACCGGAACAATAACCTCATCTCTACAGCTGACAGAAGATGTCTGCTCAACCATCCAACTTGGCACAGAGAAAACAGGGCTCACTGTATTGCTTATGTTGCACTGCGTGCTAGGAAGCCCTATGTTGTTGACATTGCATTGGTAGTAAAACGTCATGTTTGTATAACCAGAGCCATAACCAAACAGAGAGAAGTTGAGGGTGGTGTTGACGAAAGTCGGAGGACAGATAGTACCCCAGTAATCCTGCCTAGCAACCTTAACAGTCCGAGGAGTAGTAGTAGAATTCATTTCAAGAATTCTAAAGCTCAGACCTTTTACGTTGATGACAGGGACTTCGTTTAGACATTGGACCTCGTACCCTGGCTGACCACAGTAACTAGCTCTGTTTACCCCATAAAAGGGGTAGGAGATGTTTTCGATGCCACCACAATTGATAGCGCTGCTGCAGTTTGTGAATTGTGCCTCATCCTGGCATAGACTTAACTCAACGTTGATCGAAAGGAAGGAAGCGATCAAAAGAAATGGAAACAACGATTGGAGCAGAAAGGAATGCATGATGGACGTTGGAGGAAAAACCTCAGCAAAGAGACTGGAGCGTCAAATGAAATGGGGATGTAGTACAACAAATAAGAGTCAGATTTCTTGTTTTGTTTTAACTTTTAATATACAAGTTGTTCCTACTTCCAAGTTTTGAAATATAGGCCCTTTGACATATTCAATGAAACAGCGGCCTCCCTCTCTTGTTTGTGCTATGTTTTTTTCACTTTTTTTTTTTCATCATTCATATTTGAATTTCTTGCCCACCGGCAATCAGAAGAAGCCACGTACTAATTTAATATTTATTTCCATCTAAAATGATTTAATTAGATGTCACTCAGTTTGTATTGTCTACGCTAGGCTTGAAAACTCACCACACGTGAGGGGGTGTGTTGAGAATAAATCTCACATTGATGAGAATAGGAACCTTACATGTGCTTATAAGAAGTTGGACTATTTCTCATATTCCAATTGTTTTAATAGTAAAACATCAACTTTCTTCATAGTATCATTGCAGGTTGGTCCACATGTAAAGTCAACAGTCACATGTGCTCCACGTCACTCCATTTGTGTTGTCCACATGAGTGTTGAGAAAAAAATCTCATATTGATGATAGGAGGCAACCTTGTATGTACTTATAAGAAGTTGAACTACTCCAATTGATTTAATATATATATATAGTTCCAGAAGCTATGTGCCAAAGTCAAGGGATGATGGAACCAATGAAAAATAATAAGGATAAGATTCCTCAAATTGGTGGTTGATGAGGACCGGATTCTCTTTTTGGGTATCCTAGGTATTCTCACATTTTAGTCGTTTATCGTATATCGTCCGGTCAGTTTTTATTAGGTACCATTTGTGTTTAATTTAAGTAAAAGAATTCAAAATGATTTCTAAGATGGTTAAGATGTGAAAATCCCTAAGATATTCACCTACAATTTGAATCCGGATATGATCCAATCCGGTTTGAGAGGGATAACAACCCCAGAAAAAGACAGGGAATTATTCAAAATATTAAATTCATTACTCTGGCACTCATTCTTATTTATTTTTTCTTCCACAAATGGGGAGGACAACAGTCCAGCTACCTTGTTATATGTAAGTGGCACAAGTGAGCTTCATAACGCTGGCTAAAGGGTTTTGTTTAGAAACTTAGATATTGGCGTGACTTGAGGGGGGAGGGTTTTCTCTCCTCCTAATCTCTCTCCTCTCCTCCTACTTGAATAGTTACGATTAAACCACGTTAATATTTTATATTGATTTTTTTATAGAAACAATAAGACAAAAAACAATGTGTGAGAGAATAAGAGGAAATGGGATGAAAAAAGAAGGGGAGATAATTCTACTCCTGAGTTGAGACTTCTCTATATGCTGACTCAAGCTATGTTTGTAAGAAGTTTCAGTACTATTGGCTTGAGTACGTATGGGCAGGAATCTGATAGTAGAGCTTTTTACACATACATACATACATACATACATATATATATATATGCGCGATATTCTACACTAATTTGCATTAACGGGAAGTGAGAGGGCTTGAATATAGGATGCAGTGAGTTGAAGAAAAGGCCATAACTGCTAGAGTAATCTACCACTAATAAAACCCTTATTTGTATATTTGACTATGCATAATTAGATTTAAAATTTAAAAACGAAACAGTTATCAAACGGTTCTTAAAACTCTTGAAATTTTTCAATAGTTCCTATATTGACAAAACAATTCACGATTAAGACTTGATCCTTCCAACTTGAACTAGCTTCATTATAATTTGTAAGGGGCAAGCCATCAAACTTGGACAAATTTAAGCATTAATTTAACCACTAAAGTATATGTCCCCCTAATTGTTATGGAAGCTTAACATTAATTATCTGCCTAGCTATATTTTGGTCCGTCCATAATCTGCCTTTTGTTGCAATCATATTAGATTAGGAATGTAATTATGTAAATCTATCATATATGTGATATCTCTAAGACTACAAATATCTTATTAGAGTTATAATCATATTTGGGATAAAGAATTTACCTTCCATACTACTATAAATAAAAGCACAATGAGGTGAAATAACACACATCTCTCTCTTTCTCTCTACTGCTATTTCATTTGTTTTCAAATATCTTGTTAGTTGATGGTCACATTGCTAACCATTTCTCGAACACAAGTTACCCCTTCCGCGTTGGGGGCTAGTAAGAGACTAAAATATTCTTGAAATTCAAAGGACTGAAGTATTCCTAAAAAATTATGCAGTCTCCCAAAAATTAGTACTTTCAACACTCCGTTGAGGGTACTGAACTCTCCTGGCAACTCTCTAAGGCTCCTACGTCAGTTAGCTGTTCAAGCAATTCCTAACCATATATGCTCCCATTCCCTCAATTTGGCATATGTTTAATGGAGTCACATAATCCATAGACAAAAAATGTAATGCAGGTGTGTAGAATTTTTGATGTGTATTTCATGAAGAAACAATTACAAATGAAACATATATATATAGGAAAAGAAAGTAGACATAAGCCTAACTTGCCTAACTTGCCTAATTTACACAAAGAATGTTGACTAGCCTAACTTCACTAGTCATCCAACATGTTTATTTCATGCATGCATTTTAACACAAGATATGACTTGCATGCATTCCAACACTCCCCCTCAAGCTGGATCGAGGGGATTCACTGAGCCAAGCTTGCCCAATAACCGATGAAACTGAGATGATGCTAGTGCCTTTGTAAAAAGATCTGCTAGTTGATCATGGCTTCGTGTGAACATGGTCCGGATGATTTGGTTTTGAACTTGAGCTCTGATGAAATGACAATCCACTTCAATATGTTTGGTTCTTTCATGGAACACAGGATTGGCAGTAATGTGCATGGCTGCCTGATTATCACACATAAGCGTCATAGGAGTAGAACTAGGAAACCCTAAGTCTGAAAGAAGCCCTTTAAGCCAAATAAGTTCACACGCAGTGGCTGCCATGGCTCGATACTCAGCCTCTGCGCTGGAACGAGCAATTACCTGTTGCTTCTTACTCTTCCATGTGACAAGGTTTCCACCAACAAATGTACAATAGCCTGTGATTGATTTCCTATCAATTGCATTACCTGCCCAGTCTGCATCTGTGTAGCCACTAATGACAGTGGACTGATTGTTATGCATTGTAATTCCTTGCCCAATTGAACCCTTAAGATAACGAAGGATTCTCTTAACAAGGTTAAGGTGATCAACAGTGGGAGAATGCATGAACTGACTAGCCAAGCTCACTGCATATGTGATATCTGGACGAGTGATAGTGAGGTATATGAGCTTGCCTACTAATCGTTGATAGTAGCTTACATCATGCATGGCTTCTCCATCTATGCTGAGCTTCAGTTTACAATAAACGGGAGTGATAGCAGGCTTGCAGTCAAGCATTTTTGCTTCTTGAAGGAGGTCCAATACATATTTCCGTTGATGTAGAAACAGTCCTTTTGAAGATGTTGCCATTTCGATCCCCAAAAAATACTTTAACCTCCCCAAATCTTTGATAGCGAAAGCTTAATGTAGTGAGAGTTTTAGTGCCTCAATCTCCACGGTATTATCTCCAGTGATGATAAGATCATCAACATAGACGAGGACCACCAACTTCCCCCTGGTGCCAGTTCTTACAAATAACGAAGAATCAGCATTACTTCGCATGAATCCAGCCTTTTCCAGAACAGAACTGAGCTTGGCATACCAAGCTTTTGGTGATTGTTTCAATCCGTATATTGCCTTGTGCAATTTACAAACCATGTTGCCTTTAATACCATCATAGCCTGGAGGAGGTTGCATATACACTTCTTTCTGCAGCTCGCCGTGAAGGAAAGCATTTTTCACGTCCATTTGGTAGAGTGACCATCCACAATTGATTGCAACTGACAGTAAAACCCTGACTGAGTTCATCTTGGCCACCGGTGCGAATGTTTCCTTATAATCTACACCAAAGGTTTGGGTGAAACCTCGAGCAACAAGTCTAGCCTTGTGTCTCTCGATAGATCCATCAGCTTTGAATTTAGTCTTGTAAATCCAACGACTTCCAACAGCCTTTTTTCCTGGTGGTAGTTGAACTAGGCTCCAGGTGCAATTCTCTTCCAGTGCACGAATCTCTTCTTTCATGGCTTGGTTCCATTGTGGGAGAAGAGAAGCTTCTTGAAAGCTTCTTGGTTCATAGTGCTTATCAATTTCACTGAGAAATGTAGCATGAGATGTTGAGAACTTACTAAAGCTGATACATTCATTGATTGGATGTCGTGAGGCATATGTAACATAGTCCTGCAACCTAGCTAGAGGTTTTCTGATTTGAGAAGGATTTCTTTTAATCACCTGAGACTCTGTAGAGGGCGGAGAAAGATCAGAGTAGGGCTCGTCTTCACTCTCACTGGCAGTAATTTGGTCAGTTTGAACTTCTTCACAATCTGGACTTACAATGACTGATCTCTTTTCCAACATCGGATAATTAAAGTTTTGAGGGAGTGGGAACATGTCAACTAAATCCTCCCCCTGACTTGTAAAATAGGGATAGTCTTCTTCGAACTTCACATCTCTTGAAACTGTGCACTTCTTAGTGACTGGATTGAAGCACTTGTATCCCTTTTGAGTGGTCGAGTATCCCATAAACACACACTTGGTTGCCCTGGCATCTAGTTTGTCACGGTTCAAGGTTTGGATGTGAACAAAACATACACAACCAAACACCTTGAGATGTGTCAAATCTATTTTCCTCCCCTTGAGAACTTCATAGGGAGATTTAAACCCTAGCACACGACTTGGAAGTCGATTGATGAGATAAGTGGCAGTAAGGATGGCAAACGACCAAAATTTCTTTGGAACGTGCATGTGAATCATGAGAGCACGAGTTTTTTCCAAGAGATCTCTATTTTTCCTCTCGGCTACTCCATTTTGTTGGGGAGTCCCCACACAGCTGGTTTGATGTATGATACCCTGAGAACTTATGTATTGAAGCATGTTGTTGGATAGAAATTCAGTGCCATTATCTGACCTTAAAACCTTAATGTTTGATTGAAATTGCGTTTTAACATGCATGTGAAAGTCTTTGAAAATGGTAGGGACTTCACTTTTTGATTTCATAAGATATAGAAAACTTGTTCGAGAGAAATCATCAACAAATAGAACAAAATATTTAAAACCTTCCATTGATTCAGTAGCAGGTCCCCATACATCGGTGTGCACCATTTCAAAAGGTTTACTTGTCGTAGACATTGAATTACCAAAAGGTAGCCTAGTAAACTTAGAAAATTGACAAGTATCACAAGTAGGATAGGGGTTACAAAAATTTGGAAACAGTTTCGACAAGACAAGTTCAGAGGGGTGAGCTAATCTCCTATGCCAAAGTTGGTTTTCATCTATGGACTTCGATTGAGCTTGAAGAGCGTGAGTGAAACATGCATTCTTGCACAGGTAGTAAAGTCCATTTATGAAGACCCCTTCACCAATCATCTTCATGGTGATAACATCCTGAAACATTACTTTATTTGGTGAGAAAATAGCACGGCAGTTTAGGGTGTTGGTGATCTTTCCAATTGACAAAAGTTGGAAGGGAAAGGTTGGTACATAGAGGGCAGTGGAAGGTGTTTTTTGAGAGAGTAAGTTTATTTCTCCTTTTCCCAAAACTAAGACATTTTTTCCATTTGCAACAGACACATGTGAGGGGCTTGAAAAATTTTTAAAATGATGTAAATTTGTAACTTTGTTTGTCATATGATCTGTGGCGCCTGAATCAATTATCCAACAATCAATTTCAGTACTAGTTAATAGGGCAGTAGTAAAGGCTTTGAGTATACCTGATGCTTCTCCCTTTGGAACTTTCTCATTTCCAGCAAGAAATCCGGCAAATTGTCCCAACATAGCTGCGTGACTACCCTCTTCATTGCCTTGACCATGTGAGCCTCCTCCGTGCCCCTTACTTTGTAGGTAAGCTGCAAATTCATTGATCAATGACAATGGATTGGCAGTGAACTCCATGGATCCTTGTGAGATAGTAGGAGCGTGAGCATTAGCAAGTTGTGCCTTGAAATGAGGTTGAAATTGTTGTGAGGACCTTGGTATCATCCTTCCATCTTTGCTGAACTTAGGCTTGAGTTCAGGATGAAGTTCCCAACACTTGTCTTCCTCATGACCAACACCATTGCAATATTTGCATTTTAGATGTGTGTTTCTTCCCTTGTATACCTTGGCTTCTGAGTTCTTGTACTTTGATGCATATGCCCGAGTCTCCGTTAATCTAGGATTGTGATCAACATTCATAACCTTCTTCCTTGCTTCTTCTCGTTGGATAGTTGCACAAACATTGTTGAAGGTAGGCAGGTCTTGACTCATCAAGATGTGACTCCTTAGGTCCTCGTACTCAGAGCTCAAACTCCCTAACAGCTGATAAATTTTGTCTTCCTCAGCTCGTTTTAGGAGAATGGTAGGATCTGTGGTATGAGGGAGATATACATCCAACTCATTCCACATGGCTTTGAGGCTCCCAAGGTGTTGAACAAATGCTTTCCCTTCTTGTTGAGCACTGGCAATGTCCTTCTTTAATTGGAAGACCCGTGCATAGTTGTTTTGATTTCCATACATATCCTGCAAAGCTTTCCAAAGATCATGTGCGGAATTGGAGTAGCTAAAAATTTCAGCAACATGTTTCTCCATGGTGTTGAGCAGCAAGGACATGACAAGTTGATCTTTGCAGAGCCATGCATTGTATGTAGAGGAAGAACTGTCTGGAGCTTCCACGCTTCCATTTACAAACCCTAACTTCCCTTTGCCTCCGAGAGCTAGTGAAACAACTCGGGACCAAGGAAGATAATTGAACTCGTTCAAGAGAATTGAACACAAACGTTGATTGGTGTTAACCTCAACGTCTGAGAAGTTTGGAGAGAGATTGTGCCGGGTTTCCTCATCATGGTTCACAGAACTTTCTTCAGTCATGACTTAGACTTTGAAAGAAAGAAAAAATTGCAGCAGCAAGAATGGCAGAGACAGGTTACAAATGAACCTGCTCTGATACCATGTAGAATTTTTGATGTGTATTTCATGAAGAAACAATTACAAATGAAACATATATATAGGAAAAGAAAGTAGACATAAGCCTAACTTGCCTAACTTGCCTAACTTGCCTAATTTCCTAACTTGCCTAACTTGCCTAATTTACACAAAGAATGTTAACTAGCCTAACTTCACTAGTCATCCAACATGTTTATTTCATGCATGCATTTTAACACAAGATATGACTTGCATGCATTCCAACAAGGTGGTTATTGTACTAATGAATGTTTACCTACTTCGAATAGAGGAAGTTCGGAATAGGAAGAGAAGATGAGGTAGGATCATCTACCTTCGCCTGATCAATGTAATTCTTGATTTTCAGGTATTGAATTGTGAACTGTAACGTGGAACTCACATTTTTTTTTTTTATTGTATGTGTTGATCAACACGTATGGAAGTCATGAATCAGAATAAGTTCAATCCGATTCTATGCAAGTAATATAAGTCCAAAAATGATCGATCGCAATACCAAAAGAGAAAAGTTGATGTAAGGAACCCAGGTGGCAAAGTTTTTTAGCCTACTGATATTTTCTTTCCCTCTAATTATAGTGTGAGTTAGGGATTCAAGTTATTAATTAGAACCAAATTCAGCTTGAAATGCAAAACCAAGCATAGCTAATTGGGTTGTTAGTTCATACCTTTAGCTGGTGGTGGCACTACTGCTGGATTGTCAATGGCCTCTGCTGTGGCGGCGGAACAAGTCCGGGACTCAGAAGCTTGATTTGCGCAATGACAAACAGTTTCATTCAAATTCCAATCATAGCCACAAACACCCTTTGAACTAACACACTCACCACAATTTTCACTATCCACCTTATACTTCACCTCAAACCCTTCCCTCACTACAGCTTCAAGCGCCGTCGCGTTCTGTATACTAAAGATTCTGAAAAACGTTGCATCACTAATCCGAACAACCACTTTTGACTTGCAGATCGGAGATTCCGGGACATCTGCAGGTATAGCGGCCACATCCTCATATGCTTCATCGTCGGGGCAGCTGAAATCTTCAGCTTTTGAGCTAGAAGTACAATCATAGAGTAAAGTGACGTCCGAAGACCCAACAACGTAGTCAAAAAGTTTGGAATTGAGTTTGGTATCCCCAAACTTCGGCGAACAAACTTTGTCACAGTAGTCATCTCTTACAATTTTGAGTGTCTGGTCACCTTGGTTAATCTTCAGCAATCTGTATTTGACCCCCATAATCTCAATGGCGGTAACATCGTTCGAGCATGTTAGCTTCAGTTCCGGATAGCCGCAACTCTCCGGCCTTCCATCTCCCCAAAAGGGAAATCCCACTTCTGTGATGTCTCCACAATTAAACGCGTTACTACAATATGTGTACGAATCGAAGCTTGAGGACAAAGGAAAGTTGATGAAAACGAAGAAGGCGAAATGGGATGAGAAGAAAAACCAGGAATTCATATTTTGGGAAAGTGGAAGTATTTGGTAGAAATGAAATGAATTAAGTTGGTTGTAGTGGTTGGAGTTGGAGTGATACTGGGCAAAGGGAAGGAACTAGAGAGAGAGAGAGAGGAGCTAGTGACGTTATAGGAAAAGCTTATTCAAAGAAAGGGATGGGACAAATTATGAGTACTTGACGTTTTGTTCACTATTTATCTTTCTGTTTATTTATTTTTATTACCTACAATATTTTAAATTAATTTATACTAAGAGAAAAAAAAATGTTTGAACTCGGAATATAGTACATTAAAAAAAAATCCTTAAGTACTAAGGCATGCCATCACTTGCATCTTTTAGTGTTTATACAAAGATATTGGGAGCTAAGGATTTGGGTTAAGGTACATAATAGGTCATTTATAATTTGATACCGAACTCATCATTCAAGAAATTTAAACTTAATACCTTTCACCTACAAGTAAAGAGGGAGAGAAGTGATAAATAAGCAAGGGAAGTGATAAACAAACGCATGCACACCATTTCTAGTTTCTCACATACTCATGTTAAATCTTATTTGTTTGTTTCGATTTGATTTATCTAATATAACAGCCATTATTTAAGAGGAGTTTGTGACAAGATAAAGGGGATGTGTTAGAATCTCTCAAGAAGAATTCCATTAGACTGTAGTAATAAGGTGAGAATCTGGATTAAGACACAAAATGGAGAAACCACAATTTAGTATTGAACTAGCCAGCTAATCTAATTTTTAACCTCCAACTTTTACGAAAAGATTTTCAATGTGCCGAAAATACGAAGTCGTACATTACAGGTCATCATATAATTTGAAGAGATTTTTTTTAATATATCTTCAATTATATAATAACATGTGACGTATTACTTGTTTCTTGAACACATTAAAAAATGGGATGTGTTATCCACACATTCCATTTTACTTCTCACACACCCTTGATAATTTCTGTCCGTTGATCTTCTTCAATTCATCTGATCTAACGATCGAAAATTAAAAAGATATGTGAGAGTAAAATAAGATGTGTGGATATCACATCCCTAAAAAATACTAAAGAAAGATAATACCACAGACTGTAGTCTTAATGCCTCATAAAATTTTGTTGACTTGATCAAAAGATTTTATTTAACGCAAATCTAGAATTTTCTTCTCCTCTGGCTCTACGAGTGATTTTATTTTTTTGTTTGGAGTTATCTGCTACAAGTCAAGCCAAATTAGTTTACGTATAAGGGCTTACCAACAAGAAAAGACATACAGATTTTAATGGCCTAAAAAACGAACCAGGATCCTCTCCGAATCCATTCCTTAGGGATCCTGCAATCATGTTCGTTCATCATAAATCATTTAAATATAAAATTTAAAATTCAAATATGAATAGTACCTAACAAAAACTGACCATACGATATAAAATGAACGGACAAGATTGCGGATCCCTAGGGAATGGATCCGGAGAGGATCCTGGTTCCTCAAAAACTAGATCTTGCCCGTTCATCTAACACCCACCTACCTATCACCTACGGTCTCGAAGGCTCTCTGTATGGGTTGTTTACTTTTAATTAAGTAGTTGAAAAAGGGCCTAACAACCATAGTTTAGAGCAACTCCACCCATGGAGCCCTCCCCCTGGTAATTCACTATTGAATCCACCCTATTGAACAGTAACTGCCTTTAATGAATAGTAACTGCCATTAATGAACAGTAATTGTCATTTGCATCTCTACCCTTAGAGCCCCCCCTGGCAATAGACAATAAAATATTAGTTTATTTTGTTTGTTTAAATAATACAAAATAAAATTATTTGTAATTTCGGATAAGATTTTTTAAATCGTTCTCGTTGCGCCATGTGTCATTTTATAAAAAAAAACAATTATTTAGCGATGGAGTTCGATAAGATTTTTATCCAATGTCATCGTGCCACGTGTCATTATCTTTTGAGAATCCTTGACGATAGATTTTGATCAGATTTTAACTAGTTCAAAATTGCGCCACGTGTCATTATCCGAAAAGATAATTATTGGAGATCGATAAGATAAGATTTTTATCCAATACGATCGTGCCACGTGTCATTATCTTTTCAGAATCTTTGAGGATATATTTCGATCGGATTTTTAACGAATGACGGCATGCCACGTGGCCTCATCTACAATCCGATCCTTTCTTAATCGTCCATATAATCCACCATCCATCCTCACAAATCTCACACCAATTTTCTCAACATCTCTATCTCATTATTCATAGTTTCTGCTTCTTCTTCACCATTCATCCTTACAATGTCTTCTTCTTCATCAAGGATGATGTGGGAAATCGATCAATAAGAGGAAGAATTGTTTAACCAATCTGAAGGAATGTTCAACCTTCAGATAGCCGAAAATGAGATGGAAGAGGATGAGGAGCGTAGAAAGAGAGATGACGAAACAAAAATGGCCAGAGCCTTACATTCCTGTCGAGTCATCCAGACTGTTGCTTAGATATGCAGGCCCAACCATTCAAGAAACCTTGATAGAAGCAGGCAACGACGGGGTGAAGAGCTGTTGGACGATTACTTTGTCCATAACAGTGCATTTCCTGATACGTACTTCAGACGCCGTTTTAGAATGGAACGACATTTGTTCAACAAAATCATGACTGATGTTTGCAACCATGATTCTTACTTTGTGCAAAAGAAGGATGCTTGTGGTGTTATGGGTCTCCTGCCTTAGCAAAAAATCCCTGTTGCGTTGCGGATGCTTGCGTATGGAGCATCTGCAGACTAAGTGGATGAGATAACAAGGATGGGGAAATCAACCATTCTTGAGGCCCTGATGAGATTTTGCGGAGCAGTTGAATCTTTGTACACCGCAGAGTACCTCCGAAAACCTACTCGCATGGACTTGCAAAGGCTTCTGAAGAAGGGTGAGATGCGAGGTTTTCCTAGGATGATAGGAAGCATCGATTGTATGCACTGGACGTGGAAAAACTGTCCAAGTGCATAGCAAGGCGCATATGGGGACAGAAAAGGAACAAAATCTATCATTTTGGAGGCTGTGGCATCTTTTGATACATGGATATGGCAGGCCTTTTTCGGGGTTCCGGGGGCTCAAAATGATCTCAACGTCCTTGCCCATTCCCCAGTGTTCAACGACGTCCTGCAAGGAAAGGCACCAAAAGTCACGTATGTCGTCAACGGACGTAAGTACGACGGGCCATACTACCTAGCTGACGGCATTTACCCACGGTGGAAAACATTTGTCAAAACAGTGCCACGTCCGCGAAGTGCAAAGGAAAAATACTTTACAAGCTGTCAAGAGGGGTGCAGGAAGGATGTGGAGCGTTGTTTTGGTATCCTTCAAGCTCGTTGGGCGATCGTCAGGGGTGCTGCCAGAATGTTCGATGTAGAGTCACTTCAATCCATCATGATGACGTGCGTCATTCTTCACAACATGATTGTCGAAGATGAGTTCGATTATGATGCAGTTGATGAATATGAGCCAAAGCCAGACACAATGAACAATTCAAGAACACGGATATATTGTGCGCATGATGCCACCGAAGAACCCGTGCAACACGAGCCATTAGAAAGGAATGGATGTTACAATGAAAGGGTCATTCAACGATATATTGCACTTCAAAGGTCATCTATGCACAATGATCGGCAAATTGACTTGATAGAGCACCAGTGGGCATTGAAACAAGCTGAAGATACTTAAGTTTATTTAGTATGTTTGTTTGTATTTGGTGTGTTTATGTAATTTTATTTGGTGTGTTTTTTGTAGTGAGTTTTTTATTATTTCGTATGTTTATGTAATTTTATTTGGTGTGTTTATGTAATTCCAATTGGTGAGTTTTTTAGTTTTATTTGGCGTGTTTTATAATTACGTCATTATAGTGAACAATTTGATGAATAAAGATTCTATTATTAGGATAAATATATTACGAAATTAAATACATGTACTCTCACTTTAAATAAAGTACTAACTTCAATAAAATGGAAACAACATAAATAATAAATTACAACCCAAAGTGATTGGAAAACTATGGGCTCCGATTACAAAAGTACCATATTCATCACCACTTAACCAATCTGTGGTGCTAGGATCATCTTGTCTTGTTGTGCTAGGACTATCTTGTCTTGATCTCGCTTCTCTTGCACGCCTCTTTTGCACCACATCCGCTTTCTTCGACTGCCAAAAATATGTAGAATTTGGAGACATCCCTTCTAAACGCGTGTTCATAATGTCACGATCTCGTTGTGCAATTCTTTCTTCTCTAAGAAACTCCCTTTCTTGCCTAAGTAGCTCTCTTTCCCTCTGTTCAACTTGAAATGCTTGTTAAATAGGTGCAGCTTTTGCCTCATCTCTAGCCTTTTCAGCCTCATATTTCGCCAATTCCCGTGCCAACGTCAATTCACCTTGATGAGCAAGTTCTTGCATGTACTTTCTGTGAACACGGAAAATTCCTGAAACGAAAGAGACAAGAACAACGTGCGCAAACAAATATTTGTATTTTGATGATTTTGGGTTACAATCTCTCTCAATTTTGATCCTCTGATTCGATCTCCGAAGGCGTTGATTTGTGGATGTTTCGTTGATCCAATGGTCGTCGAGGCTTGATCTTGGATGAACTGTTGGTTGTTTCTTCAAGGGGCGGTGGGCTTGATCTTTGAAGATGGATTTGAGCAGATCTTTAAGGAGCCGTTGGGGCTTGATCTTGAGGATGAGTGTTTCTTCAAGGGCCGTTAAGGCTTGATCTTGAATACTGGTGATGAACGGATCTTCAAGGGCTTTTGGGCTTGATCTTGAAGAACGGTTGGATGTGTGGATTTGTTGACGTTTGTTGATCCAAAGGGCCGTTGGGGTTTTGATCTTGGATGAACGGATGATGAACGATGGTGCTTTCTTCAAGGGCCGTCGGGGCTTGATCTTGAATTGGTGGATGATTGTTGATCCAAAGGGCCGTCGGGGCTTGATCTTGGAAGAACGATGAACGAAGAACGAAGAACACTTTCTTCAAGGGCCGTCGGGGCTTGATCTTGAATTGGTGGATGATTGTTGATCCAAAGGGCTGTTGGGGCTTGATCTTGGAAGAACGATGAATGAAGAACGAAGAAGGCTTTCTTGATTCTTCGGGAACCTGGATGCTTGAGAGCTTCGGAGTTTCAGAGCTTCAGAGCTTCAAGGTGTAATATGAATTCGTCCCCCTTTTGAATGAATGAATTAGCCTTCTCTTTATAGAAATTTCCAAGGCCTAATTTTGAATATAATATTCCAGATGAAATAAGTCGTTTCTGCCAGGTGTTGACACGTGTCATATTTGATGACTTTTCCAACTCATTTCAATTTTCGTTGAGTCACACGCTACGTGTAAAATTTATGTAATACATGAGCGTTGACACTTTGTTTATCGGTCAACATTTATTTACCGAAATTTCGATGTCTACAAATGCCCCCACTTCAAGGCACGTCGTATACATGTGCTTGTCACGTGTAGGAGATGCGTTTTGAAGTCCTTTATTGTAGATGTCGATCCAATGGCTGTCGAGGCTTGATCTTGAATTGGGCTGGAGATTTCTTCAAAGGTCGTTGAGGCTTGATCTTGAATTGGGCTTGAGATTTCTTCAAGGGCCGTTGAGGTTTGTTCTTGAACTTTGTTTGAAATTTCTTTAAGGGCCGTCGAGGCTTGATCTTGAAGGTTGAAATTGGACCACAAGGAGCTTCATGTGGTAGATGATCCTTGGCTTTGGTAGTGGATGAATCGGCACGTATTTTGTTGCACTTGTTGACTTTCCACAGCTTATTCTTGAACTGGTTTTGATTCAAGGGTGATAGACACTTGATCTTGAATCGGACTTGTGATTTCCTCAAGGGCCATCGAGGCTTGATCTTGAATTTGGCTGGAAACTTCTTCAAGGGCCATTGAGGCTTAATTTTTAAAGGTTGACTCGAACACATGGCAAGCGGGCACGAGGTGAAGGTGACGACTTGTTGCTTTGTTCAATTTTTCTAATTCATGTTAACTACATTGTAATATTTGGAAATTGAAAGAAAATCAAGAAGAAAGATCAATACAGAGAGTTTGAGAGAGTGAGAGAGAGAGTTTGAGAGAGAAATATGTTTTTGTACTTATTGATAGAATGAAGGTTACAAAACTGTTTTTATAAGAGAAAGTCTAACTACTCTAACCAACTTTTGTACCCTTAATACTCCCCCTCAATCTCAACTGGGTTAACCCAGTTTGAGATTGGAAAAAAAAATCTACAATCACTGAACACAATGTTGAACCATCTGCAATCTTGCAATCCCACAGCAAAGTCTCATGAGCAACTCTGTTGACACACCAAATTCCTTATCGAAAACCGCATTGACATGAAGAACTTGAATGGGAAAGCTTCTTGTAGAATATGCCAAGAAAGCTTCAGCAACACCATCACAGCTTTATCTGAACCAATAGACGTCTACAGCGAATGGATTGATGAAAGCGAAACAGGTGCAGTCACAGCACCAAGCCAAATATGCCAAATATCACAAACACTGATCTTGAATCAATGACCAATCTTGAATCCAAATATCACAAAATGAAGAATCTTGAAAGCAAATATCACAAACAATTGGAAGAACCCAGAAAAGATTCACAAGAAAGATGGCTCTGATTACTTTGCTGAAAAACTTAACCTTCACATGAAAATTCTGAGCTGGGCATTTCGACAAACACTTGAACTACAAGCCTATAAGTGCACCAATGCAATGACCGTCACATGGAAAGATTGCAGACTATCAGGTACAGAACTATAGAATACAGCAGCAACAGCCCCAAATCGAAAGTAGAGAGGGCAATTATTACGGATTGCAGTGGCATGACAACCCAGAGACGGTGCTCGACGGTGGTGAGATCGGCGGTGGTGAAAATCATAATCTGCAGAAAGAGCAGAGAGTGAGACCTTTCTGCTCAAACTAAAACTCTGAAAGCTGAATCGTTTCTTCCCCAAGAGAGACGAAGAGGTTTTGATTAGGGACCCGTATCTTGTTCTTGCCCACAAACTCTACAAAACCCAAAAGTACTTCTTCTCCAATCACTTTCGAAAATAAAAACACAACAATGCTTCGTCTCTGATCTTGGGCTCTGTTTCTTTAAGTGCATCGATGCAGCGGCAGATTCACGATCTTCTTGATATTGGTCTGCATGTCGCGGACGAGCTTGAATTGAACATCGGATTGGAGCAGGGAGCGAGTGATCTCATTGATTCACCCATTCAGGACCTTCTCGTCGATTACAATCGCATTGCTCATCTACTGGAGAGCGGAAGCACCGAAGAACTTGACGGAAATTTCAAGAAAATTTGAAGAGAAAACCTAATGAAAATAAAAACGATGAAAATGACGAAATCTAATTAAAACCGGAACCACCAGAATCAAAGGCGTGAGCCTGGTGGCTCTGATACCATGTTAACTACATTGTAATATTTGGAAATTGAAAGAAAATCAAGAAGAAAGATGAAGAGAAGAAAGATCAATAGAGAGAGTTTGAGAGAGAGAGAGAGAGAGTTTGAGAGAGAAATATGCTTTTGTACTTATTGATAGAATGAAGGTTACAGAACTGTTTTTATAAGAGAAAGTCTAACTACTCTAACCAACTTACTAACTGTACTGTATTACATTTGTACCCTAAATAATTCACACCTGAGCAGTTTGGTTAACGGTATGATCTTCAAGATTGTTGGGCTCTTCTTCCAGTTGGTGACTTGATCTTTAAGGGTTTGATTCAAGGGTGGTGAATCGGCACGTGCAGACCCCAACGCCTAGTAAGCCGACCCAAGAATTTGAGGGTCAAAACGAATTCACCGTCCAGAGTGATTGTGACCCTGATGATATGAGATACTTTTGATTTTGAAGAAGTAGCGGATGACTCAGCACGTGCTTTGTTGCACTTGTCTCCACATGCTTCAAGGTATCATTTTCATTTCCTTTATCTGTTCCTCAGGCAGATGCGGCATCTTCTCGAGTTCTTCATCTCAGACTCTTTCTGCTGAGTTGACTGTGCATGCTGCATTCTATACTGCTTGTTTCTTCAGCACGTTGTCTCCACATGCTACAAGGTATCATTTTCACTTGCCTTATCTGTTCTTCAGGCAGATGTGGCAGCTTCTTTGGAAGTACAGCAGCAGTGGGAGACGAGTACTCGAGAGCAGTGCTAGGTAGGCAATCAGGGAAGGGTTTCAAGCAGTCGGTTCCTTACCTGAGTTTGAGTGGAAGTTCCGGCATATTGTTTTCTTTATCCTTGTCTTTGTAGGTAGGAACAAGGACAAAGGAAAGGACAGGGAGAACGCATGATATGAGATACTCTTGCTTTCTACCCTGGTGATATGAGATACTTTTGCTTTGGAGTCATTGGCTTGCAGAGGTACCCCAAGGAATAAGGAACACTGAATGACTCGAAAGGTTTCGTTGGGAAAACATTTTTTTTTTTTTGGAGATGAAGAAAGGTTCTGTATGTCTGCCTTGCTATGAAGGGTGAAGGTGGACATTTATATGGATTAATAACTGGTAATGTTCTTTCACTCTTGTCGGCAACCGTTGGATGATTGAACAGTAAACTTCACGTGCTTTCTCCTTCACCGAAAATCTTTGACAAATTGCCTGTGATTTGCACAAAGTTGAGTGTGCATATGACAGGTGTTAACGAGGCTGAAAAAGACTGGCGCCTCTTCGATATTTGGGATCAGCGCTTTGACAAATTGCCCGTGATTTCTGCAAAGCTGAGTTTGCGTGTGACGGGTGCCGACGCGTATGGAAAAGCAAGATGCTTCTCCGATTTCCGAGCTTGCCTCTTCGATTTTTGAATGGCCTCTTCGAATTCTGAGCTCACCTCTTCGATCTCTGAAATCCCGTCGAGTGCTGATTTTTTTATAGAGGCATGCAGTTCGTTTCAAAGCACACTTGAATTTTCACTTGTGAAAACTCCCTTTTTGCACTTCTAAGATCTTGATTTGTCCGATTTCTTCTTCCTTCAACACTTTGAAAATGTCTGGACCCTCCGACCGTCGTTTTGACTTGAATCTTGGTGAAGAGGCAGTCCCTTCTTCTCCAGACAACATATGGCGCCCATCCTTCATATCCCCTACTGGTCCTCTTACCGTTGGGGATTCAGTGGTGAAGAATGATATGACCGTTGCGGTGGTGGCCCGGAACCTTGTCACTCCCAGAGATAACAGACTACTTTCCAAACGGTCTGATGAGTTGGCTGTTAAGGATTCTCTGGCTCTCAGTGTGCAGTGTGCAGGTTCTGTGTCTAATATGGCCCAACGCCTATTTGCTCGAACCCGTCAAGTTGAATCATTGGCGGCAGAAGTGATGAGTCTCAAACAGGAGATTAGAGGGCTCAAGCAGGAGAATAAACAGTTGCATAAGCTCGCACATAGCTATGCGACAAACATGAAGAGGAAGATTAACCAGATGCAGGAATCTGATGGTCAGATTTTACTTGATCATCAGAGGTTTGTGGGTTTGTTCCAGCAGCATTTGCCTTCGTCTTTTGGGGTTGTACCGCGTAATGAAGCTCCAAATGATCAACCTCCGGCTCCTCTTCTTCCTGGAGCTCTGCCGAGTGGTGAGGCGCCACCTGATCGTCCTTGAAGTCCCCTCTTGTAAATTTGATTTGATTTTTTTTAAGGTATGTATAATGCAAATTTAAGTAAAATTTCCAGAAAAATAAATAAAATGGACTTTATTTCTCTCAATTTTTTTTCATGTGGTGCAATCTGCACCATCCCTTTTTTTTAATATTATTATTTTTTTTCTTTTTAGATGGTGCAATCCGCACCATACCCTTTTTTTTTAAATATATTTATTATTTTTTTATTTTTTTTTATTTTTTATTTTTTATTTTATTTTTTTTTTGCTTTCTGTGGTGCTCACACCACCACCATTAACTAGATGATGGCCGCCATAATCATACCGCACCATGACCCTTTCTCTTTTTTTATATGATGCCCATGCCGTCGCCACCAATGGCTATCATATTTATTTTCTTTTTAAAGGGGAGTGATTGCCAGGGAATTTGCAAGGACGGACGAAGAGCAGCGGAGGGCATGAAGAGGTCATTTCTCTGCATGTACTGATGAGCATGAGGAGCTAGTGACGACGATGCAATTTCTGTGCTCGATGAGTTCTCCGTGAAGCGGCTCCGCGTTGTCCACGACGGTTTATGCAAGTTCGGTGCCAAAGCCATGAACGCCGTCTTCAAGCACTGCCGTTGCTGAAGAAGGGATCACTGTAAGGGGAAATGACAGATTGACAACTTTTCCGAAGCTTATTCGCCGTCATTAGTGATGTATCCCCAATACTCATTCCATACTGCTGAGACGGGGGTGAAACTACAGATACATCACCATTAGTCGAATTGCTGATAGACTGATCCGGTAACAAGGCTTCAGATCCATCATTGACCAATATATTCTCTTCAGATGCCATTCCTGCATGTGCCACCTTCAGATGTTCGACAGCAGGCTAAAAAAAGCAGCATTTTGCATAGAATGTCTAATGATACTAACAACTGAACCAAGATTACGCTCAATGTACGGGTGCTTCGATTTCACCAATCGCTTTAACTTGCTAGTGGTGACAGGCATCTGTTTAGCAATTTCAAGAAGAGTTTTGTTTGGTAATATATAGCCAGTACTTTCATCCCCTGCACGAGCAACAACATCCCTCCACTCACAAAGACCGGAAACAATGGCAAGCTGCTGAGAATTGAAACCCGCACCTTGCAACCCGTATATGTGGAGATAAGCATTTTCTGTCAAAAGCTCTTTCTCATACAGATGCATGTATTAACTGTGTTTGTAAACCTCCACTAAAGGAGTGTCAGAGTTTTCTGATTCCTTGGGCAGCAGACATAATTGTGTTTTCATTAAATCATACATATGCAATAAATAGTGTGTATCTTCTCTGCCATATTTGACCATCTCCTCAGGCAGATGGCGTAATCTCCAGTCTGCATTCTGGTATTCTTTGTTAGCAGTAACACCACATAAGTTCTGTAGAAGATACTCCAAACTATTTCTCTCCAATTTCAACACCCTCGAAGCCTGGCCAGTATCAAACAAATTGCAGATATAAATGCCAAAATCACGTTGAAGCCACATGATATCACGATCTGCTCTATGCATCACCTTTCTCTTGGCAGGGTTTTTGAAAACTTCCCTAAGATATGGCCCAACATGAATTCTAAGCTTCAGAGTATCTACTATAAAATCTTCGGTTCGAGTTGAAATTTTCATCAAGCAAGTCAATCCTTGAAAAGATCGATATTGATTGTGTTCCAAATCGACCGCAAATTCATTAACAGCACAGAGCTTAGCTGCGAGCTCTTTCAGATCTTTGACCTCCTCCACAAGCTTGAATGGCATGGACTCTAATGAAGCCAGTTTTACGGACTCAACATCCCCAATGTTGTTGTCAACAAAATCCAGAACAGAAAGCTTCTCTAGGGGATGGAGAAACTGTTGACCGTCCTCACCTCTCTGCAACCAAACATGCTCAAACGGCTGGTTTGCATAATTAACCAAAATGTTAAACTCCTCCTGAGGCCTCCGAATGCTCGGTATATGAAATGGCACTTTCGGCTTCGTCGCGACAGCAGTTTTCTTGTCCTTGGCAGCCACCTTCACCACAGAAGAGACCTGACTTGAATCATCGTTTCCACTGGCCGCTGCCGATCCAGTAGACCCCTTATTCTTCTTCCCACACACCAATTGAAACCCATCGTCTGTGTCTATAGCCGCACTCGTCGGTCGCTTGGCCTCCTCCGCCTCATTCCTCATAATCTTGAACTCGTCCACCGACGAGTCAAACCTCTCCAGAGCCTCGTCGTTCACATTAACGAGCCAATCGTACGCGTCGTCCAAGTCGTTGGGGAAAGCCATCGGTTTCCCCCAAACAGTCGCCGACGAGCCAATCGAGCCGAGCATCGTCTGCGATTCCTTGGTGATTTGCTCGATCGGGACTCTGAATTCATCGAAGTTGCGGTAGAAATAGAAGTCCTTGCTGTTACGCAAGAATCGCGAGGAGCCGGAGAGCTTGGAAATCGAGGAGGAAAGAGGGCATTTGGCCAGGGTTTGGAGGGCGTCGAACTTCGTCTGCGGCGGTGGGTGACCCAGACTGTGCTGGACTCTCGTCGTCGTCGACTGTCGCATTTGCGCGTCGGCATAGTCAAACGGCATCGTCAGTGTTATCGTTTTGGGGTAAGGAAATGGATATTATTTGAGCAGGGCAAAGAGAGTGGGTTGAGAGAGAACATGCCTGAGCTTGGATTTGGGTTACAGCACCTGTAATACCTCTCTGGGATAAGGTGAGCCTTTGATGGATTTTGGGCCGTACTTTCTCCAAGCCCAAGAATCGGACGGTTGCGGAGTGTTACTGTGGGCTGATGGGGTTTTAGAATGATTTTTTTTTTTGTACAAAGATATTGTTACCTTTGTAATAAAATTGATTTTCATTCGTCAAACTTTAATAAAACATTTATTTTTTAATTTTGATGTGACTGAACTTGAAATTGAATATTCAAGCTGCCTACGTACCCTTCCAAAGAAAGAGATCAAGTCAAAACGTAGTTCAAATGAGTGATGGATTGCTTTTGGCGGTTTTGATGATGGTTTTGATGATGATTTTGATGATGATTTCGCCGTACATAGTTTATGCTCTTGTGGGCCAGGAGCTTTGGTGTTGCCTTTTATGCTCGTGCAGGCAAGGAGCGTCGGTGTTGCCTTTTATGCTCGTGCAGACCAGGAGCGTTGTGCCGTGTTGCAGTTTCAGCTCGTGCAGGCAAGGAGCGTTGGTGTTGCCTTTTATGCTCGTGCAGACCAGAAGCTTTGTGCCGTGTTGCAGTTTAGGCTCGTGCAGGCGAGGAGCCTTGTGTCTTGCAGTTTAGGCTCTTACAGACAAGGAGCTTTGGTTAGTTCGTCAAGCGATCTGAGAGAGTCGTTCCTCGCAATCTTTATAGCAAGGAGCCTTGATTGAGTAGTTAAAGAAGTCTTCTGGGAAGATGTCACACATCGTGATAGGGATGGACGATCTTTGTGTCAAAGTTTCATTATCTCCAACACTTTCACATTGTTCTGGAGGTGAACATGAGCTGTTTTGCCCCCGTTCCTGTTGGTGAACTTGTGGAGAAGACATATGCTTCTTGTGCAGTTTCTTCGGAGTGACATAAGTCCATCCTTCAACTTCACTCGGCTTGACTAGCATGGTTTTGGAGCATGCCCCCAGCGATTGAGGTGAAGATTTTGAGTTGACAGAGCCGGAAGTGACGTCTTCTTTCAGGATTTCGTCTTCTTTGTCTTCTTGGGCCTCATCTTCAGTGCGGTCCTCTTGGGTTTGTTACCGTGAAGATTGGCCAGTGTAGATGATGGTACGCCTCCTTACCTTCAGTGGTCCTTTTGTGTCGACTTCCAAAGTTGCTTGGCGCTTCATCCTTGAAGGAATCAAGCTTTGAACATCGTCTTTTCTTGCTAGACTGTCGAGCTTTTCTCCCTTTGGCGTTATCTTCCTGTTTCTAAAAAGCTTCTTAGTTTCTTCAAGTCTGTCCAAAGTCGACCTTTGCAGAGGAGATCTAGCTGTGCCGCTTTGTTTCTTGGGTTTTGATAACCTTTCAAAGACAGATCTTTGCGGTGTTGGCATCTCAAGCCTTTTGAAGATGGAAGTTTGGTCTCGACCACTGATGCGATCAAGTGCTGAAATTCTAGGTTTTGAATAATTTAGCCTTTCGAAGACTAAAGTTCGAGGGGCGGGTTTAGGCTCCTCTTTTGGCTTTGTGGCTTATGGTCTTGGCTTCCTCGTTTTTTTGTAGGTCGCCGATGTCCACCCTTTCTTATCACCAATAGATGCATCTTAGTTGCTTGCCTCCGGTGATGGTTGTGTAGGAGGTATCTTGTGACTTGAACATTGACGAGAATGGTCATGCATGCTTCGGAAAGGCACATGATCAAGTGATCCAAACACGATAGTAGTAGTGTGTGCTGCAACCGTGTCTTCGAGGTCAAGCTCAATTTTCCCTTGTTGTGCTAGCTTCAGGATGAGATCTTTCAGTACGAAGCACTTTTCCGTTGGATGGCTGATAAAGCGGTGGAATTTACAGTATCTTGGACTGTCGGTACAATTCATCTCTTCCGGCCGTCTGCATTCAGGCAAACCGATCACTTTCTTTTCCAGCAAGTCTTCTAACATGGCAACCACATCAGAGTAGGGGAATGGATAAGTCTTCTCTTCAAGCTCCTTCAAAGTGCGTCTATGCATCTCTTGATCATGAAAAGCTTCGGTTTGAATCACCTTGCCTCGTGTGGAGATTTTGACGGGAGCTGTGTTGACCGTCATCGCTTCCTTGGTGGGTTTCCATGCAGCCTTTTCCACCTTTGTCCCAAGAACTTTGTCGTCCTTGTAGTCGGCGATCGGTTCTTTCTTCCCATGATGGGCGATGCTCAACTCCATGTCATGGGCGAGAATGGCCAATTCCTCGAAGGTCCGTGGTTTAATGCCTTGAAGGATGTATTGCATGCCTTGGATGCACATCTCGATTGAAGAGGTTTCCGAGAGCCTGTCTTTACAGTCAAGGCTTAGAGTGCGCCATCTGTTGATGTAGTCAATGACTGGCTCGTCCTTCCACTGCTTTGTGCTCGTTAGCTCTAGCATGCTCACAGTGCGGCGGGTGCTATAGAAGCGGTTGAGGAATTCCCGCTCTAATTGCTCCCAGCTGTTGATGGACTCAGGCTCTAGGTTCGTGTACCACTCAAAGGCGTTTCCTTTCAGCGAGCGCACAAATTGCTTGGCAAGGTAGTCCCCTTCGGTCCCTGCGTTGTTGCAAGTTTCAACAAAGTGGGCAACGTGCTATTTCGGGTTTCCTTTTCCAACAAACTGCATGAACTTTGGTGGTTGATAACCCCTTGGCATCTTCAGGGCATCAATCTTCTTGGAGTAGGGCTTCGAGTAGAACAAGGAGGTATGTGAGCTCCCTTCGTAGTGTGCCTTGATGGTGTTGGTGATCATCTCATGCAGCTGCTGGATAGAAAGAGATCCCATGAGTGCCGCTGCTTGGTGTGGCTTCGTCTTCACATCGTTTTTTTCCACCTGAGGCTCTTCTTCTTCGTCGTCTTCCTTCTTTAGAGGATCAATCTTTGGGTTGGGTTTCTCGCTGTCCTGCGCCTCTAGTCGGTTGACGAGTGCTGCAATTTGCAAGTCTTTTTCTTCCACAGTTCGGGTTAGCCTTGTGATTGCTTCATTCATCTGAGCCAGCTGCTCATCGATTGAAGTTGCTCCAATTGTCATGACTTGCATGGCTGCACTGCCGCTTGTATCGGCATCGGAGAGCATGGATTCGGAGTATTTCCTTGGGCTTTCCCCCCTTGGTGCCTTTAGTGAGGCTAAGGTGATCAAAGGCTCGTGCCTTGGGTGATCTTGTTCCCTTGGCAGAGTTGATGCAGAGGTGGCAGAAGTAGCTCTTGCCATGCTTCGAGTCGTGATGCCCAAAGTGACACCAGTTGCGACGATGATGCTCTTGTTTTTTACGCCGGTTGCGGGAACAGTTTGAGCCTTCCTTGATGCCATTGACTTTGAGGTGTGTTTGGATTCCTTGAACGAAGAAAGAGATGAGAGGTAGAGATTGTCCCACTGGGCGTGCCAATTTGTGAACACGGAAAATTCCTGAAACGAAAGAGACAAGAACAACGTGCACAAACAAATATTTGTATTTTGATGATTTTGGGTTACAATCTCTCTCAATTTTGATCCTCTGATTCGATCTCCGTAAGGCGTTGATTTGTGGATGTTTCGTTGATCCAAGGGCCGTCGAGGCTTGATCTTGGATGAATTGTTGGTTGTTTCTTCAAGGGGCGGTGGGCTTGATCTTTGAAGGTGGATTTGAGCGGATCTTCAAGGAGCCGTTGGGGCTTGATCTTGAGGATGAGTGTTTCTTCAAGGGCCGTTAAGGCTTGATCTTGAATACTGGTGATGAACGGATCTTCAAGGGCTTTTGGGCTTGATCTTGAAGAACGGTTGGATATGTGGATTTGTCGACGTTTGTTGATCCAAAGGGCCGTTGGGGCTTTGATCTTGGATGAACGGATGATGAACGATGGTGCTTTCTTCAAGGGCCGTCAGGGCTTGATCTTGAATTGGTGGATGATTGTTGATCCAAAGGGCCGTCAGGGCTTGATCTTGGAAGAACGATGAACGAAGAACGAAGAACACTTTCTTCAAGGGCCGTCGAGGCTTGATCTTGAATTGGTGGATGATTGTTGATCCAAAGGGCCGTTGGGGCTTGATTTTGGAAGAACGATGAACGAAGAACAAATAAGGCTTTCTTGATTCTTCGGGAACCTGGATGCTTGAGAGTTTCGGAGTTTCAGAGCTTCAGAGCTTTAAGGTGTAATATGAATTCGTCCCCCCTTTGAATGAATGAATTAGCCTTCTATTTATAGAAATTTCCAAGGCCTAATTTTGAATATAATATTCCAGATGAAATAAGTCGTTTCTGCCAGGTGTTGACACGTGTCCTATTTGATGACTTTTCCAACTCATTTCAATTTTCGTTGAGTCACACGCTACGTGTAAAATTTATGTAATACATGAGCGTTGACACTTTGTTTATCGGTCAACATTTATTTACCGAAATTTCGATGTCTACACTTTCCATAATCATTCTTGGAAGCACTTCCTTTCCTCTTTGAAGCCTTCTTACCTAGAGGCCTAATTGGATAACGGGTCGACCCCGACGCTTGTTCAGGAATGGGCGTTTCAGGCACTTCTTTTCCATCTTCTTCATTAACATGGGAGCCATGATCGGGTGTAGAGTGTGGAGGGGTGCTGTGTACAAAGGTGCTGTGTAGAGGGGTGCTGTTCATGCATACTTCTGGACCAACATGCACAACTTTGAATTTAGGACAATCTTAACAATATTCCAACATTCCCACCGGTGGAATGATTTGTTTCTTGATTTGATTTTGGCAGCATACCATGCTTGTGCTTGAAGTTGCTACAAATGAATAATAATGAAATTATTAGGTAACAAATAAATAATACAAACAAATAATAATAATGAAATTATTATTAGGTAACAAATAAATAATACAAACAAATAATAATAATGAAATTATTAGGTAACAAATAAATAATACAAACAAATAATACTAATGAAATTATTAGGTAACAAATAAATAATACAAACAAATAATAATAATGAAATTTGGTCACAAATAAATAATACAAACAAATAATAATAATGAAATTAGGTAACAAATAAATAATACAAACAAATAATTATAATCAAATTAGGTAACAAAATAATAATACAAACAAATAATTATAATATATTCTTACCTCATCCGCATAATTTGCCCCACTTCGAACATTACTACTAGCTTGTGTCAAGGCATCTCTCCACGTACTAAAGGAATGGCAAAGTATTTTCCAACGATTGGACATCGATTCTTTGGTTCTTTTCCCACCTATTTGCTCAAGAAATTTGGTATGAATTAAACTCCACATTTCTCGCAACTGCATCTCATTGCCCGTAAGGGAATTATGAGTAACTTCAACCCAGCTAGTGCACAACGCAACATCTTCAAGAAGCGACCAATTCGTACCTGCATCAGCAGTTATTTTGTGGAAAAAAATTGGATTGAAACTTAGAGAGAAAGATAGGAATTTGATTGAAAGTAGTTGAGAATATATGAAATTGTGGTGTAAGGTAGATGGAGAAGAAGTAGTATTTATAGAAAAGTAATAACAATTTTTTACAATTTTTTTTTTCAGATTTTTTACAATTTTTTCGGATTTTTTACAATTTTTTTTAAATTTTTATTCAAATAATTAATCTCTGCCGTTGGATTTTAAAAATTTTGAATTCCAACACTCCAGATTGTGCCACGTGTCATAACGGTAACTTTTCTTAATTTTAAAACTATTTTTGCTTTATTTATAAAGCATATTAATATCGACCGTTGATCTCAGATCGAACGGTTGATATTAAATAAGATTTTTTTTATTTTTTTTACCATTGAGATCCAACGGTCCAAATTAAGGAGCTGTTGAGATCGAATAGACCGTGGGAAGCCTCGTGGCTTCCCAACGGTAACTGAGACCATTTGCAAAAGTTACTGATTTTCTGAAAAGTTGTCGGGCGACGCGCCCCCACACGCGAGTGGGGTGCACGCATCTGACAGAAAAAAAAAAAAAAAAAAAAGGGTTTGGAGCTCGGGCTCACGGGCTGTAAAAAATTGACAGGCCTCCTGCTTGGGCCTTCTCCACCAGCTCGAGCTCTTCAAGGCTGGAGTTAATTCACAGGGCCTCGGGCCCTTTCCTCTCCCCGTCCCCTGGCCTACATGCATGGCTAGAGCTGCTCTTAGACAACCATGCTGTTGCACTAACAACCATAGTTCAACCGTCGCTATATTAAAGCCTTCCTTGTTATCTAAAATTAAATTGAAATAGATAAACCGCTAAATTAAGGTAAAAATTATGTTAGCCTATAAACGTAGAAGATCAATTAATCATAAAGAAAACTTATGAGTTTCAATCTCTCGATAATGTAGGATTACAAGGATGAATTTGCTTCTTAGCTAATCCTCTCTAATTCCTTCCAAATAAAAAGTATAACTATAGTCTCATTTTTTTTTAATTATCTGAGTAGAAATTGCATTCAAAAAATCCATCCACAATGGAAATATATGTAGGTCCAGAAGGGTGCCTCAAAAACATCTAGGTAATAGTCTGTCTCCGGTCACAAACATAAGGGGCATTACAGATATGCCGCATAAGCAAGCAGGATTGGCCAACCTCCACCACTGTCAGGAGCATACATCTAGCGTCCTTCAATTAGTGTCATTGTAGCTTCATTTGTGAGGAAAGTATTCGAAGGCTGTGGTTGACGATGAGAGATTGTGTTTTGGATAGTGAATAGAGGCTGCTTAGGTTGTGCACCACCAATTACAGTTGTGGAACCATTTAGCATAAAAACTACATCCTGCATGCTCGGCCTATCCATCGCATTGTCCTGTACACAAAGCAGCCCAATATGCACACATTTCATTACTTCTGAAGCCGAATATGATTCAGCCGCCAGCATTTCATCTACCAACTCCAATTCCCTGCCTTCCTTCCATAGCTGCCATGCATAGGCTAGTAAGCCTAGCTGTCGATCATAGATATAGAAGGCGGTATTCTTCTTGCTGCTGATAATCTCCAATACCAAGACCCCAAAGCTGTAGACATCAGATTTTTGAGAAAATATTCCACCCATGGCATACTCCGGAGACATATATCCACTGCGCGAACATGAAACTCATTAGTATATATGTAGCTGACATAAGTGTTTGGTTTCTTCCTTTTAAGAACAATGTTACCAAAAAATACTTATGTAATGTGATCGATGCAACTAATTAGCAGTTTCTATCCAAACAGGAGGAGTCGGTTAAGATTTCATGATGCAATGCTAACCATTAGAACTTTTGGTTGCGAATGACATGTTCAACAATATATAGAAAGGCATGAATCTTACCGCGTTCCGGCAACTCTCTGAGTATTTTCTAAATTCTGTGTCCCTTCAACTGAACGTGCCAATCCAAAATCTGAAATTTTTGGGTTCATTTTCTCATCCAAAAGAATGTTGCTCACTTTTAGATCTCTATGTATTACCTTCAAATACGAATCATGATGGAGATAAACAAGCCCTCTGGCAACACCTTGAATAATATTAAAACGTGTACCCCAATCAAGCACTGCTCTTCTCATCGAATCTGATCATCAAATAATCAATCAATCCACCGATTAGAATCTAAAGATAAGAAATTTCAGAAAAGTGCAATTGAAACTAACCGAAAAGAAAAGTATCCAAGCTTTTGTTTGGCATGAACTCATAAATCAGTAACTTCTCATCCTCTTTAACGCAGTAACCCATGATTCTGACCAGATTTTTGTGTTGGAGATTGGAGATCAATAACATTTCATTCTTGAACTCCACTACACCTTGCCCTGAGGTACTGGATAGTCTTTTTACTGCTATTTCCTTCCCTTCTGCTAGCTTACCCTACGCAAAGTCGACAAATAAATCATTGCATTCATGTCTGTCTCTCTGTAACTATCATAAAAATAAGGGTAAATTACATAGTAGCCCCTCAGGTTTGAGGTCTATTACAACTCCACACAACATCTTTAAAACATTTCACTTTCATACATCATGTACCATTTTATTTCAAAATAATACCTCCGTTAGATTTTCCGTCCATTGATCCGTAGTGCTGACGTGGTTGCCACATTTGTACCACGTGGCTGCCAAATGTGTGCCACGTGGCAAAAAAATTAATTTTTTAATTTTTTTTTTTAAATCTAAATCTTCTAAATTAAAAAAAAAAGGTTAGAAAATCCAAAATCCCATCACCCCACCCACCCCCCCACCCCATACCTGCACCTTTGAAGGAAAAAAAAAACCAGAGAACAACCCAGATCCCATACCCCCCCCCCGAAAGCCATACCCCATACGACCACCCCCCAACCCAGATCCCATTACCACCCCCCGGCGCGAAACCCATATCCCCCCCGAACCGCAAGGACCTCCATGAGGAGCAGAGGGATCGAAGAGAGAGCTCTGCGGTGGTGATGGGGAAAGGGCGGCGTTGATCTGGGAAGATAGAAGGAAGATGAGGTGAAGAGAGGTGGGTCGCGGGTCGCAGCGGGGTGGGGGTGGGGGGAAGGGTTATGGGCTTTTTTTTTTCCCTCTTCTTCTTCTTCTTCTAGATTGCAGGTTTTTTACGGGTGGGGGACGAACTGGGTTTGAGGTTTTTTTTTTTTTTTCTTCTTCTTCCTCCCTCTTCTTCTTCTTCTTCTTGTTCCAGGTTTTTGGGTTCTGGGTTAGGTGGGTAGTCAGGGAGGGAGGGTGTCCTTTCCAAATCCGGTTTTGTGTGGGGGGGGGGGGGGGGTTGGGACTTTTCTGCAATCCGGTTTGGGGGGGGGGGACTTTTCTGGGTTTGGATGATTGGATTTGTTGGTTTTTTGGTTTGTGGGGTTACGGGGTTTGGGGGGGGGGACTTTTCTGGGTTTGGATTGGATTCGTTGGTTTTTTGGTTTGTGGGGTTACGGGGGTGGGGTTTTCTTTCAGCTTTTGATTTTGATTTTGAATTTGGTATAGGCGAAAGAGAGATGAGATTTTTGTGCGGGAGAGGAGAAGTGTTGCAGCCGGTGACGTGGTGTGGTTAACAGGATTACACCGGAAGCGAGGAAGATGAGGGTTGGGCAGAGGTTGATGTCTGGGCAGCGAGGAAGAGGAGGGACGTGATTACTCCGGCGTGGTGGTGGTTGATAGGTCGGTGTAAGACTGGGTTTGGGGAAGGAAGATGAAGATTGAAGGAGGGGCTCTTTCTCCCACAGCTGGGGTTTTTAGGGTTTTGGGTAGGGTGGGGGGGAGGCCAAGAGAAGAAAGACAGTACGGAAAGGGTGGGCTGGAGAAGGAGAAAGAAGGATATGAAGTTGGGTGGAGATGAAGACGATGACTTTTAATGGTTTTTTTTTTTTTAATAAGGTTAATATTATAATATTTTTAATGTATAAAAATTATTATTTTTCCACATGGCAGCCACATCAGCACAAATGTGGCAGCCACATCAGCATTTAACAGACTAGTGGATGGAAAATCTAACGGAGGTGTTATTTTGAAATAAAATGGTACTTGATGTATGAAAGTGAAATGTTTTAAAGTTGTTGTATGAGATTGTAATAGACCTCAAACCTGAGGGGCTACTATGTAATTTACCCTAAAAATAAGAATAATTACCCAATAAACTGGACCAAAGCCTCCTTGCCCGAGTTTGTTTTCTATGCTGAAATTGTCCGTAGCAACTAATATGCTATCAAAATCATAGATCATTAACTCAGACATATCATGTTTTCCACCTATATATTCTTGAAGGGTGTCCCTTGTTATTTTGATGTGTTTCCTTGTTAATTTGATGTGTCCTGATTTTGCAAATATACACATCGAACACTGAATCAAAGCAAAACAACTTACAAAGTTTTGAGAGATAATCTGCTAATGCATTATATTAATCCAACACCTCGATCTCTTTCACTTAATTACCTTTTTGCTTAGCTCTCATCCTGCAGATACCGAACACTACGGCACCCAATACACCGATAAAATAAACAACCGTAAGGCTCGCAATTAACTTTATTGGCTTTCCTTTACCTGTAAAATTTACAATACAAAAACAAGCATGAGATATATAGGAAAAGAAAAGTTACTGCTTGATAAATAGAGTTGTCCAAGGCTTCAAGCAGTTTTGAACCCAAAAAAAAAAGGCATCAAGCACTAGTATCATTAGTTCATATGCTAGTTCTGTGCATGCTTGGTGAATATAAACATCTACGCCATCAGAGGGAAACTCCTGCATATGAATGAGGTGTTTGGACCAGATTAAGCACCTTATTTTATAAACAAATGCATACGCTTTGTAAGAACAATTATTTAGGCGCACTGTCTTGCAGTCGGCGGATGTGCTGTCAGAATCCAAAGACACAAACTCATGAGAATCTGGTACTTTGAACCCTACCAGCTTCAGAAACCCATCATCATCTTCTTTTCCTCTCAATGTGAATGACATATTTGTGGATATTTCACAAAACAATTTGGTTTACCTCACACACCCTCCCATCCAGTTTCCACTGCTCCATTTCCCGTCTGACTTGGGTACGAACCCTTTCAAGCATTTGCAGTTGCAGATTGGTGAATATTTGTGACGGCGTCTCTTGGGAAATTCCAAGCAAGAATATCCCTGTTGACGGATCGCTTTCACTTTTCCAGGAAGTCATGGCAGTCCTCGTTCCAGAATTAATACCGTATCCCAGGAGCTGGCTTCGTAGCAGGGTATCACAAAGGTGATCAAAGCTCTGCTATAACAATTGATCAGCTCCTATATTATCTTTAACAACAAAGTTTCCATTGTCCATTGTCCCTGTACAGCACCGTCACTTTTGGGTCTACCTCTTCTGAAGCTTTATTTGTTTTTTAGAATAAAAACAGAACTCATCTTTCATATGCCCCCAGCTTTGAATATTATGAAGAGATAATTGTTTACCAAATCGAAAAGAACTTGGAGATGATACTAAGAAATCAGAAAAAAGAGGGCACCCACTTTGAAGTTTCGTTTCCCATGGAAAGCCACATGGGTTTTGTCATGGTAATATGAAAGAAATTGGATGGAATTGTGAGCGCCCACAATAAGAGTGAGAAAGTTATTGAACGTGCCGCAGAAGATGTCTGCTCAACCATTGAACGTGCCGCATGGAAAACAGGGCTCACTGTATTGTGTATGTTGCAGGACTGCGCAGTAGGAAGCCTTATGCTGGTATTGCATTGGTAGTAAAACGTCATGTTTGCATAACCAGAGTCATAATCAAACAGAGAAAGTTGAGGGTGGTGTTGACGAAAGTCGGAGGACAGATAGTACCCCAGTAATCCTGCCTACCTTAACAGTACGAGGAGTAGTAGTAGAATTTATTTCAAGAATTCTAAAGCTCAGACCTTTCATGTTGATCACAGGGACTTTGTTTAGACATTGGACCTCGTACCCTGGCTGACCACAGTAACTGTTGGAATTTATTAGGTTTATTTAGGAAATTAATTAAGATTTGATTTGATTTTGTAGTAGGGTATTTTTGGCATTTAAGCATTAGGGTTTCTTAGGTTTATTGCTCTATAAATAGAGCTTGTAATTTAGTTTGAGAACAAGTCAGTCACAATGTAGTCTCTAGGGTTTTTGTAGCCGCCTCGGCATTCTCAACTTGTTCAATAAAATTCCTATTATTTTGTAGTTTTGTTTGTTCCGCACTCTGATATTCAACTTGGTATCAGAGCAGGTTTGATCCTTCGGGATTTAATCTGCCATTGATTCATATCAGTTTGTTTGTTGTCCGTTCGTTTTTGTCCCGTACTCCGTTCTCTGACCTGCACCCACGCAACCTGGTCCGCATCGCACCACCATCTGACCACACCCACAATCTGCTCGATCTGCACCCGCACCTGAACCCATCACAACGCATCGCATCTGTTCTATCCCTCTAATCTGCATCTGCCCCAACTCTGGTCAGCACCTCCCCAGCCACTGACGCTGCTTCTGCACCCTTGAAGGTTTCTGTTGCAACCTGTGAGAGCAACCTGCACTTTTGTATCGCCACAAAGAAAAAAGAAAGAAAAGAAAGACTGATGTTGGTGGTTCGCACAGAAGGAAAAAAAGGGAAGGAAGAAGGAAGAAAAAAAAAAAAAAAGGGAAAAAAAGAGAAAAAAAAAATGTTTGGATTTTTTTGTTTTGCTGTTAGTTTAAGGCCCATTTGGGCAAAAGGAAAAAAAAAATATTTGGTTGGATTTTTTGTTTGTTTGTTGGGTATTGGCATCGACATTTGCACTGGCGTTGGCATTGGAATCTTGCACCGGCACTAGCATGGAAATCTTGCACTAGCACTGGCATTGGAATCTTGCACTGGCACTGGCATTGAAATCTTGCACTTGCACCGATAGAATTTTGTATTGAAATTGGCATCGGAAGTTAGCATAACAAAGCTTGCATCCACATCGTTTGTTGGCAAACTCATGTCGTATACCGCCATGAGTTTGACGGGGGGTGTTGGAATTTATTAGGTTTATTTAGGAAATTAATTAAGATTTGATTTGATTTTGTAGTAGGGTATTTTTGGCATTTAAGCATTAGGGTTTCTTAGGTTTATTGCTCTATAAATAGAGCTTGTAATTTAGTTTGAGAACAAGTCAGTCACAATGTAGTCTCTAGGGTTTTTGTAGCCGCCTCGGCATTCTCAACTTGTTCAATAAAATTCCTATTATTTTGTAATTTTGTTTGTTCCGCACTCTGATATTCAACTGTCACCCTTTGTTTACCCCATAAAAGGGGTAGGAGATGTTTCCGACGCCACCACAATTGATAGAGCTGCTGCAGTTTGTGAATTGTGCATCATCCTGGCATAGACTTAACTCGATGTTGATCGAAAGGAAGGAAGCGATCAAAAGAAATGGAAAAAACGATTGGAGCTGAAAGGAATGCATGATGGACGTTGGAGGAAAAAGCTCAGCAAAGAGACTGGAGCGTCATGTTTGTATAACCAGAGCCATAATCAAACAGAGAGAAGTTGAGGGTGGTGTTGACAAAAGTCGGAGGACAGATAGTACCCCAGTAATCCTGCCTAGCAACCTTAACAGTCAGAGGAGTAGTAGTAGAATTCATTTCAAGAATTCTAAAGCTCAGACCTTTTATGTTGATCACAGTAACTAGCTCTGTTTACCCCATAAAAGGAGTAGCGCCACCACAATTGATATCGCTGCTGCAGTTTGTGAATAGATCATTCTGGCATAGACTTAACTCGACGTTGATCGAAATAAAGGAAGCGATCAAAAGAAATGGATACAACGATTGGAGCAGAAAGAAATGCATGATGGATGTTGTAGGAAAAATCTCAGCAGAGATTGGAGCATCAGATGGAATGGGGAATTAGTAAAAGGAGTAAGAGTCAGGTCTCTTTGTTTCGTTTTAATATATAGTTTTTTCCAACTTCCAAATCTTGAAATGTAGGCCCTTTGAAATATTCAAAGATACGAAACAGTAGCCTCTTTTTTTTTCTGCAATGTTTTTTTTCTCATTTTTCTGTCATTCATATTTGAATTTCGACCAAAAAATGATATTTGAATTTCTTGTACACCGGCCAATCCGAAGAAGCCACGTACAAGTTTAATATTATTTCTGGTATGGAAAATATGTAGCAAAGTCAAGGGACGACGGAGTCAACTCCATAAGCTATGTAGCAAAGTCGAGGGATCATGGAGTCACCACCAAAAGGAGAAAATATTTTAAGAGAGCTATTATTTCCACTCCAATGTCTTATTTTTCTATCTATTTTTTTATGAATTTTTTAATTACAAATTTGTCTATTTGTAAAATAACTAATAAGGACCTTAGTTACCTCATTTTGCATTACTATTTTTGTTTATAAAAAATAAAAAATAAAAATTTAGGCATGATAACTTTCACCCTATGTTTATATGTATTGCCTTCTACATAAGAAGAACGTATAAAAAAATAGTTTGAAACCCTAAACCTAGTTTTATCTATCTTTCATATGGCCCCAGCTTTGACTATTATGAAGGGATAATTCGTTACCAAATCGAAAAGCATAACTTGGAGATGATGTTAAGAAATCAGAAAAAACGAGGGCACCCAATTTGAAGTTTCGTGTACCACGGAAAGCCACATGGGTTTTGTCATGGTAATATGAAAGAAATTGGTTGGAATTGTGAGCGCCCACAATAAGAGTGAGAAAGTTACTTGGTAGTGAGCATGGTTACTGCACTAGTTTAAGAAAACAAAGAAGGGGAGCAAACTTAGAAGAACGCACTTGAAAAAATGATGTGTGGAAATAAATAACGCACTTTAAGAAAATGGTGTGTAAAAATTTCTTACTTTCTAAGAAATAAGATAAAATTTAAAAGCGTTCATAGTTAGATTAGCCACTTTAATATGAATATCATTACTCTATACCTAACAGATCAGCCACCTTAATAGAAAAATTGGCTTAATCTTGGATTTGTATACCTAAACCGCTCTGCACTTAGATTACAATCATCAAACTCAACAGAGACTGACACGTTGTCGGTGGAATGGATATAGTTGTATGGTAGGTCATGTGTCTATTTCGACAACAATATACTGTTTGACATGTAAAACTGGAATTTAAAAGAAAAATTTTGCAACGTGAGAAGAGCAACAAAAAGGGTTGAGTAGAAAGGCACCAACAAAGGCTCAAACTGTTAGAGTTTATGTTTTGGAATTCTGGGAATGGAAAAAAATTGCAGAGACAATCAGAGAAGAAAACGCGACGGTGATTCATTCATCAGCTCACACAAAAATGAGAGGGAATATTACCGTTGCTACATGATGGGAGAGAGCAGTTATACATCAACCCAAGCTGACCAAAACATGAACAATCTTTAGGGGTGGATTTGTTGTCAGACTGGACTAATTTCAAAGATTCAGTTAGAATAGCTTAAATTAGACGGAATTAGTGAAACTTTTGGTGTAGCATAGGACTAAACAACATAATGATAACCAAATCTAATATTATATTAATTAATTAATTATTATTATTAATATTTTATTAATATTTATTATTATTTTATTCTTACTTTTATTCACCTTTTCCCATTCTAGAAACCTCGCTAGTCCCCTACTGCTTCTTTTCCGTTCATCTCCCTCATCCTTCATAATATTGCTGTTTCCTCGCCCTCTATTTCTCTCCTCTCCCTCTGTTTCTTCCCAATTTTTCTCCATCCTAATCCCTTTTTTTTCTTCGTCCCTCTAACTCTTCATCTCCATCATTTTCTCCCTATTATTCTCCGTTCATCTCCCTTTTTTTCCTAATTTTTTTAGGGCCCAATTGGCAAATCAGAACCCAGATCAGAGTCTGGGTCATCTGGGTATTCATCGGGCCTGCTTCTCCGGCATCAACGGCGAAGGTCTGCGATCAGGGAGTCTGGAGTGCATGGGTGATTAGAACGACTGTTGTGCATATGTGATTTGGCAACTGCTGTGAGTAATGAAACGCACAGCGATTTTGTAATTTTCCTTTTGCTTTTTTGTTTCAAATTTTGGGTTTGGATCTGGTTATGAAAATGGAAAGATTGTAGAATTTTTTGCCTTTTTTGCCTTTTTTGTTTCGATTTTTGCGGGATTTAGGTTTGTAAATGGTAGATGAGAGGTGAGAAGCAGGGCAGAGATGCGAGAGGGGATCTCGGTTTAGATTCCTTCCCGCTGCTTCCTAATTTTAGCATGGGACCAGATAGCTCACATTTTACGACTAATCATCTAAAAACAAAGAGCAAGCTAGGAATTTCAAATGCGTAATTTACAAGAGAATGACAAGGGACAAACGTACCTCCGCTTTGACTTGAATTACATATGGATGCATAGGCTTGATCTGCGCAAAAGCAACTGAATCCAGAATTAGTACTAGTGTCAAGCCCACACTGTCCTCCTGATTTCAAACATCTGTCGCATTGATCGTTGTCAATCTCTAATTGCAGTGAGAAACCCCCTTCTACCGCATCGGTGACAATTGTTTGACTGGGCTCAGTGGCGGACTCTATAGCAAGAGCAGCTTCTTCATAAACGGGAACAATAACCTCATGTGTACAGCTCACAGAATATGGCTGACCAGCTGTCACCGGTTGTGTCAAATAGTAAACAAGGCTCACTGTATTGCTTATGTTGCAGGACAGCGGACTAGGAAGCGTTATGGCGGCAGAGCATTGGTAGTAAAACGTCATGTTTCTATAACCAGAAACATAATCAAACAGAGAGAAATTGAGGGTGGTGTTGACAAAAGTCTGAGGACAAATAGTACGCCAGTAATCGTTCCTAGCGACCTTAACGGTCCGAGAATTTGTAGTGTTCATTTGGAGAATTATATAGCTCGCACCCTTCATGTTGAACACAGGGAAGTTGTTTAGGCATTGGACCTCAAATCCGGGTTGACCACAGTAACTAGCTCGGTTTACCCCCCAAAAGGGATAGGATATGCCTCCGACGCTACCACAAGTGATATTGCTGCTGCAGTTTGTGAATTGTTGATTCTGGCATAGACTTAACTCGACGTTGATCGAAAGGAAGGAAGCGATCAAAAGAAATGGAAACAACGATTGGAGCAGAAAGAAATGCATGATGGATGTTGGAGGAAAAATCTCAGCAAAGAGATTGGAGCACCAGATGGAATGGGGAATTAGTACAAGGAATAGGAGTCAGGTCTCTTGTTTCGTTTTAATATATAATTTGTTCCAACTTCCAAATCTTGAAATGTAGGCCCTTTGAATTATTCACATTTCAATTATACGAAACAGTAGCCTCTCTTTTTTTCGCTATGTTTCTTTTCTCATTTTTCCGTCGTTCATATTTGAATTTCGACCAAAAAATGATATTTGAATTTCTTGTACACCGGCCAATCCGAAGAAGCCACGTACAAGTTTAATATTATTTCTGGTATGGACAATATGTGCCAAAGTCAAGTGAGGACGGAGTCAAACTCCAGAAGCTATGCAACTAGTCAAGGGATGATGGAGTCAATGAAAGGTACCACCAAAAGGAGAAAATATTTTAATTTTATTTATCATTGCACAGATGTAAAGAAAATGCCAGTATAAAACAGTAAAATTACATGGAGAGCCACTTTTTGGACAACATTTTACGGAGGGATAACAAATTTTCTTAATCGCAAGGAGTAATGCTATATTTATTATATATTTGTATTATTTCTTTAGTACAGGTAGTGTGGATGTAAATTTTCGTCATCTTTTTCTTTGATGAAAATGCAAAATAATAATACCTAAGATTAAGATAAAAAACCTCACGAGCTCACGATGAATGAGGAGGCTATGACCAAAAAATCTCCTATGATAAAATTAGAATTCTAAAAAGATTGTGTTTAGGAGTTTGTTGGTAACAAATGGCTTAGCATTCTAGTTGGATGAAAATGAGTATTTATAGGAGGGTGGCTAGCCCTATTGGTGGAGAGTGGCCAGCCATATATAATGTAATTGGGTGATAATGGCGTTTTATGATTCATATAACCGACACAACTTAGTAGGAAAAAGTTTTATTGTTGTTGTTGAATAGTGCCTTCAATCAGTTAAATCTTAAATGTCGTCCTGTATTTTGAATGAGAGTCACATTTCCAACAAAATAGAATAGGACATAGTACAACAACAATAACAACAACCAAACATTTTTTCACTAAATAGAACATAGTACATAGTAAAATAAAATAAAAGTTCAAATAGACATGTCATTTAAATGAAGATTAGAGCATATGAAATGAGCTTCAAACTGTTGGAGTACATACCATCAATGAGAGCTTCAACCAAGACTTTTCCCATATGCTGCTTAAGCGTTTCAAATGTTTCCAGGGATTCTATAACTCTCACCCCATTTTATATTCTTTATTATTGAAAGCAGCCCTGAAAATGCAGTACGATCACAAGAAGTTTTGAAGAAAACAGATTTTAACATGACACAGAGAGAGAGAGAGAGAGAGAGAGAGAGCAGTAAAACACAATGGTGCCAAACTCTTTAAGGATAAAACTTTTTGAGCAGTACCTCATCTTGCATTTCATCTTCATCATCAGAAAGGACTACACGAATGCGTTTATGCCCAATGACTGTCTGCTCATTGGTATTTGTCTTAGACAAATTTTGGATGAAACATTAGTCTGGAAGGTGATATTTTGTTTTCCTAAAGGAGTGGATTTCACCTTGACTGAAGCTTTGGTGGAACATTTGAGAGAAATTAAAGGTTCATCATCGTTTAACTTTTCCACACTGGATAAAGACTGATCTGCTGGAACTAGATTTTCTAATCTCTGAAGAACAGCATGCATTATACGTAAGATCAGACAGATGACCACTCCCTTCTGTATCAGATTCAGAGCAGCGATCCTCTGACACATTCTCTTTTTCAAGATCTTTATGATCTGATTTCTTCAATTCTTCAATACGAAGCTGCAATCTCCTACAAAGAGTTATCTACCTTTAAAAAAAAAAAACTTAAAAGAAAACTCCATCCAAATAATGATGCAACAAAAAATCTAATACATAAACCACTCGATAATTATTTTCCATATCAAGAACTCCACTTCACCCTATTTGGGTAAGGGGCTCGCACAAATTACCTGGCCTATACGACATTGTCAAATCTTATCATGTGACTATAGTGCATATTTTCTAGCGCAGTTAGCTGCACCGAAGGAAGGTTAGCCTCAACAGCCAGCCTGCAAGACATTAATATGAATTCAACACAACACAACCTTGAAGGAAAGTAAATTTCTTTTTAGGTCAGAAAAGAAGTAAGCTTTTTTGGAGGTCATAAAAGTTAAAAGAAATTATACAATTACACACAAATTTACAAATGAATGGTAGTGTACCTTAAGAACTGGAGTAATTACCAACAGCTCCTATATGGAAACAAACTCAACACAGCCCAAATACTGGGATTGGTTACATGACTCTTTCACAAACACCTTGGGGTACTCAAGAGTCAAAATGAGCTTTCTTTCATATAAGCCTCTAATATAAATCCTCGCTCACAAATAAATTTCAATCAATTCATTTGAATTTTTTTTTCATTTTCTCTCGGTTGTAAACTCCCTGAGAACCATTAAGCCACACATGTATTACATGGGACTATTGAACTTTTCAGATGAATAAAATGATTCTTAAATATTTGAAAATCATAACAAGATATCATAAACCATGTGAGTTGTGATGATGATGTCAATAAATAAATGCAGCAGTTTATAAAAGTGAAGGGAAACCTGAATTGAACTAAAATGTGCTTGAGACCAATTACTATCCTTAAGGTTCTTAATGACAATTATTTAATGCAAAAATTAAAGGGCCTAGAAACACAGTTTTTAACTCAAGCCCTCTAGAATTGACTCTGTTATGTCTGAGAAACAAGCTGGTTCTGGTTTGGAAAACTACTAATCATGTACATTTCAAATAAGGATGACTTAGAGAATAATACTAGGAAAACTGGTGCACTGCTTTTGACACGTCCCGACCCCGATATTCCCTGAATATCCGGATAGGCACGTGCTGGCCGACACCAAGGGTGACCGAAGCCATTTATTGAATACAAGAGTAATGATTAGGAGGAAATGAACATGAATACTCATTAGAATCTAAGGTGCACAGAATACGTTCAAATTCAAGATCACAAAAGAAAAGATCAATACAAGATATCACACAAGTGAGTGATAGACTGCTACTGGTAGGGGAATGCCTCGTACGTTGTGTAGTAGTCCTTGTTTCTAAGACCTGAATGGGGGCGCAAAACAAATGTGAGTGGACAAAGTTCATATATACAATACTTATAATACAGTTATCAAGATATTAACCCCCACAATTTATATAAAGAAAACTACTAGCATAATAAGTGATAGTTTTACTGAAAATCCTAGCATGCCAAAAACATCTCAAAAGACATATCGCGGAAAACAAAATATCAATCATCTCACAGATCGTCTCGTAAGCGCGGTGTGCTGCCAGTAAGATCACTGAATAAATATAACTCCCGGCTCTATGCCAGCACCGTGGTCTCTGCGCCCGTAGCCAGAGATTACCAACTCCCGGCCCAATGCCTGCTCCATGTCCCTTAGCCCGTAGCTAGGGATTATTTCTCCCGGCCTATCTACCAACACCAGATCCTCGCCCCAAGCGGCATAGTGTCCACTAGGTATGCACAAATAGTTATACCTCTCATAAATAACCACTTCATAGTATAAAGTCATCCATCGTCTATACTATAAAGAGGGGTTTCTAAAACATGTTCTAGCATCCTATCGTCATCCATCAGATAGTCTACCAATTCATGGTTTTTATAGAAAATACGATATATCAAACTATAGCTCAATATAGGCTAATAATTAATTCCTCACAAAAAATGAGACGATAAACAACATATTCCATAAACATGCTTAACATAAAATCAGTTCATAAACTCGTAAGGCATGCTATTCATTTATGCACTTAAATTATGAAATCATGTAAATTTTAGAAGGGGTCCACTCACCGAATTGTGAGCACAATCCTTAATAGGTGCCTAATTCTCTGTGTTATGCCTCATAATATTTGCACCTATAAAAATATTAATTTAAGCATTCCCCAAAAATTATCCCAAATTCGAAGCAGCGATCAAACCATTTCCAATCATCACCAAATTAAACTAAAATCTCATAGATGTGATTAGGAAAAATTACCTAGATTTCAATTTAGGAGGATTTTGGACCCATTAATCTCGGATTCATCGAGATTCCACCAAGATGGCACTGGTGGTGCTTACCCATTTTCTGGAAAACAAGACAGAACATGCAGAGGTTGAAAACCTAGAATCTCACTTAGATTTTTAATCCAGTATCACACGAAAGGATTACAAGATTTACCTAAACACATATTTGGGCACCAAGTGGTCGTGTCCGTCACAAATTTGCGGGGAAAGACCAAGGAATGTTGCCGGTTTCCTGAGTTCGTGCACAGTAAAATTCAGGGGGTTAAATCCTTGAATTTCACCTCAAATTTTCACTAGAATCACACTCAAAGGTTCAGATGACTTACCAGAATACGAAAATAGATAAATTCGAATCAAATCCCCTTGGATTTGATGAAGCTTTGCCGGACATCTTCACCGTAAAAACTGAAAAAATTATGCAGAGGTTCCCTAGAGTTAAAACCCAGAAGTTTCTCACTCAAATTCGACATATAAGGGTTTCAAGACATTACCTTAGATGAGAAATTCCCTAGTTTGGGACGGGTTTGCTTCAGAACTCGTCAGAGTTCCGCCGGATGGGACTGCTAGATGTTAAGGTTGAAGAACAAAAAATTATAGGGGTTTTAGACCTTAGATTTCAAGTCGACTTGAACATTCAGGGCTTGAGAATGATACCTGAAACATTATAGGGGAAATCTCAAGCCAAAGCAGGGACTAGGAGGCTGAGCTCCTCCCTAGATTCGGCGAGAACTATGAAGCTCTTTGTTCAGCTTCACTCCGTCCTCAAACTGGACATGCATCACCACCATTCGATTTCCTAAGCCATATATATGCTTAATTTGAGGGTTTAGAGGTACGATTTAAACGGAGGTTTAGGATGGTGATGGTCTGTGGCATTCAGTGCAGAGAATAGAGGTGAGGGAGAAAAGAGAGAGAGAGAGAGAAAGAAAGAAAGAAAGTTACGGGAGAGGTGAGAGAGAGGAGAGAGGGAATTATGTGTGTGTGTGTGTGTTAGAAATCAGAAAAAGAAGGAAAAACCAGGGACACAAAAACAAGGTGGGCCCCCTGGGCACACCTATTAAGGCCTTAAAAACATTTTAAAAAAAATAAAAACTCAAAATTACCTTTATAATTGGGAGTGGGGTTTTACAATCTACCCCCCTTAAAGAAATTTCATCCCCGGAATTGGAAATAACTGGCTACACTGTAAAACTTGAAAATAGGAAGAAGAATTTATGTATAAAGAGAAATCAAGTCAGAGTGGGTGCATCAACGAGAATATGCCACACCGTCGCGAGCGGTTTGCCAAATCTTCTATCATGCCTCCAAGCTCTTACTTTCTTTCCCCATCAATGGAAAAGTAGAAACATACTTTAATGAAATATAAAGTCGAAAACACAAAATAGCTTAAGGCCAAAAGTAAGGACGTAAAATACGATAACATCAAAATAGATAGGTAAAAACATATAGGTCGAAAACTCGTGCAAAACTTAAAACTGAAAACGGAAATACTTCCCCCAAAACATTTGTAACGTCAAAATAAATAACTAGTAAAGGAAGTTAAAATATTTATACTAAAAATCCAAAATTGGAAATGAAAGTGGGTCTTGCCCAAGAATTCGAAACGTCACGTTCTGAGAATAGATGTGTTTTTGGGCCAAGCCCCAACAATAATAAATCTGTAACCACTGCTGAAGATAGGTCTTCCTGCCCACTTGCTTAACGAACCCAACAAATAAGCTATTGATATCACAGTCTGCAGCCCGCAATATCGACCACACATTTGTTGTCTCGATAAGCAAGTAGTAATTTCCTGAGGATGTACAATTCCACACGTCGTAAATTCGATCCTCCAAATATTAGTCCACAATACTCCTCTGTCAATCAATGTTGCCCGTAGGAAACTCTCGTACCATGTCGTAGAAAGTGCCATACACCAAACTGATTAAAACAGAAACTGTCGTCGTAAAACTCTATCTAGCACCAAACATCATATTCTTCTTAGTTCTTCCAAATGTGACCAACTACTCCAGAGTTTCACCAATAAAGAACCCATTTGAAAACTGTACCTTGAGATTCAAGAGAAGTGGCTACCATGTTAGTAGCATACCCAAAAGCTAGAGCCAAGCAAGCAGAAAACAACGAGTCACTTTCCCAACAAGCAGTATCTCTTGGGAGCTGTTGTAGTGCTCAATCCACCTCCCTATTTTTGCTAATTTGCAGATTTCTAGTCAACCAAGATCAAAGTTAGTGGAAAGGACTCGCAAATGATCATCCTAACAACCAAAGAGAGCACACACCTTTCGAGAGAAGTGTAAAGATTATCCAATTCTCGCCTCGACCATGTTGTAGTGCCATCCCAGAATGCACTAAATAGATATGCTAGAAGTGTTTCGACATCCGCCTACTCACAACAATAAGGTTCGGAAATGAAGCAGTGAAAAGATGCTTTGAGACAAACACATAACGTTGGAAAAGAACCGTTGTGATGCCTATGAATTATAGTAAGATGGTGATACAATCCGCCGACATTCTGTACTAAAACCTTTAACCAACTCTTATTAAAAGACCGCTCAAACCTTACGCCCACTTGTTCGCGAATCGAAGAATCCTGGTGCGAAGTAGTGGAAAGCTACGTTGAGGCAAACACATCACATCATCAAAAATGTCTACCAGAGTACGATATGATGGTTATGAATTGTAGCAAGATAATGAGTGGTGACCATTCAATTCAGCATGAAGATAGTGATGCAATCTGCTAATCATCTGCACCACAATCTTGACCAATCTCTTACCAAAAGACGACTCAAACTTCACACCCACGAGGAACTCTTTCTAGTAAGTCTGGTAAGTTTGTGAAAAGGTTATGCTCATATCATTCCTGTTCGAATTGACACGAACTGGGCTGCACACTTTCGCCGAAACGATCGATCGTGAATTTCTCACTGATTGAGCAAGAAACCATGTCGAGAAGGCTGAAAACACTCAAGAATTTGAGGGTTAAAACAAGTTCATTACAATCTGTTCATCCTCGGTGTATTGTTCTAGCATGATCCAGTTTACATTGAGAAACAAACAAGCGAATGAAGGTAAAGATGCAGAAATAAAAGTCATTGTTTCTGATTATTCGGTTAAACATCATTGTAAGGTTGACTGGTTTCTTAGCCAAAAGAAAATAGGTATAAGCTCAAGTATAGTTGAAAACTGTTAATAAGATTTGACGAGGTCAAAGACATTTCGCAATTCACAATACTTTGTACGAGCTGTTTCAAAGTTCAAAAATTAAACATAGAACCTCTGAATCAATAGAATGATGAAGAAGAAAGATACAAAGCAGCCTGCGTATGCATGCAGTGACACGATTGGCTATCTTAAAGTGATGCTCTTGAGAAAACCAAGGCTTAATGAGTCCAGAGAAGTTTAGAGCAAAGCTCGATCTTCATACAATGATGAATATGATGGAGTCTCAAGCCATTACACTGAAAACTTACAGGGTTGAACAGTTTGTGGACAAGAGCACTGGTCAGCTAGGCTACAAGCAAGAGACTAAGTTCACCTATACCAATAAGTACGAGAACTAGAAGCTAGGGTTTACCACCAACTACCAAACCCAGGTTAAGTTCAAGGAGTTTGTTTATCCAAACAAGACTGGATCTTCATCATCCCAGTCCAACTACAACAACAAGAAAAATCACAACTCCATTTTGGGAAATTGATGAGAATAGCGTCTGCTACCGAGGAGTTTCCTAAGAAAAATAATTAATGTAAACGAAGTCAACACTTGAAGAATATGGTGTAAAGCTGACAGTTAGAGGTTAGTGAACTTGACTTCATCGTTGGAATAAGCAAGAAGGTTATCGATAGAATAATCACCGAAGATTCATTCTAAAGATTCACATGAATATCCTCAGTGGAAATGAGTCCAAGAACATTGATTTGCTCCCACCAACTACCACCTATTAACAGTCGTCACCAATAGCACTTAATTGCTTATTTAGCACGCACTTCGAATGTTTCGAGCAATTTCCAAGAGATATGACTCTGTCCGCCATTCCCAAAGAATGCACGCTGCAGAGTATCGTCCTATGTTGAAAGTCGTCTAACAAATCAAACACGTCACTGATGAGGCACAATCCCAACACAAATTATCTTTTTGCTTTTTTGTTTAGAATTTTGTGTTTAGATCTGGTTATGAAAATGGAAAGACTGTAGAATTTTTTGCCTTTTTTGTTTCGATTTTTGCGGGATTTATGTTCGTAAATGGTAGATGAGAGGGGAGAAGCAGGGGTAGAGTTGCTAGAGGGGATCTCGGTTTAGATTCCTTCCCTCTGCTTCCTAATTTTAGCATGGGACTAGATAGCTCACATTTTACGACTAATCATCTAAAACAAAGAGCAAGCTAGGAATTTCAAATGCGTAATTTATAAGTGAATGACAAGGGACAGACGTACCTCCGCTTCGACTTGAATTACTAGTTCCATTACATATGGATGCATAGGCTCGATTTGCGTAAAAGCAACTGAATCCAGAATTACTAGTAGTGTTAAGCCCACACCGTCCGCCTGAGTCCAGACATTTGTTGCATTCATCGTTGTCAATCTCCAATTGTAGTGAGAAACCCCCTTCCACCGCATCGGTGACAATTGTTTGACTGGGCTCAGTGGCGGCCTCTATAGTAAGAGCAGCTTCTGTATAAACGGGAACAATAGCCTCATGTGTACAGCTCACAGAAGATGCCTGATCAACTGTCACCGGACGTGTCAAATAGTAAACAAAGCTCACTATATTGCTTATGTTGCGGGACTGCGTACTAGGAAGCGTTATGGCGGTAGGGCATTGGTAGCAAAACGTCATGTTTGTATAACTAGAAACATAATCAAACAGGGGAGAAGTTGAGGGTGGTGTTGACAAAAGTCCAAGGACAAATAGTATCCCAATAATCGTGCCTAGCAACCTTAACTTTCCAAGAGTTTGTTGTAGTGTTCATTTGCAGAATTCTATAGCTCGCACCCGTCATGTTGAACACAGGGACGTTGTCTAGGCATTGGACCTCATATCCGGGTTGACCACAGTAACTAGCTCGGTTTACCCCCCAAAAGGGATAGTATATGCCTCCGACGCCACCACAATTGATATCGCTGCTGTAGTTTATGAATTGTTGATCATTCTGGCATAGACTTAACTCGACGTTGATCGAAAGAAAGGAAGCGATCAAAAGAAATGGAAACAACGATTGGAGCAGAAAGAAATGCATGATGGATGTGGGGAAGAAAAGGCTCAGCAAAAAGACTGGAGCATCAAATGAAATGGGGAACTAGTAAAAGGAATAAGAGTCAGGTCTCTTGTTTCGTTTTAATATATAATTTGTTCCAACTTCCAAATCTTGAAATGTAGGCCCTTTGAAATATTCTAAAGCCCTGTTTGGCACACTAAATAAGGCACCAGATAATATTAATCATACAGAGTACGGTTTTTGATGTCCTTTTGAATTAAATAGTTACCGGATTAAATAATCCGGGCCCAACATTTATCCACTTGCTTATATCGTCCAAAACCACGGTCCAATTTAGTCGAGCTGAAGCTCTCTCCTTCCTCTCCAGACCCATTCTGGGTCTCCAGACGCTCTCTCTTCCTCTCTAAATGCACTTTTGCTCTCTCGTCTGAATCTCAGGTTCGTCATCTCGAATTCTTCTTCTTCCTTCGAATCCTAGTTCGTCTTTTCATTTTTCTTGTTCTTCCCAGGTTCCGCCCCTCCCTCTGTTTTTACCCCTTATCCTATTTTTCTTGCAATTTTCTTTCAATTGATTGAATCTAGTTATTGTTTTCTCTCTAATTATGCAATTCATTATGTAATTTTGTGTTTTAATTAGAATTTTCGAATTTTAGGGTTTGCTATTGGGGTCAAATTTGGGTTTGTTGTTGGTGTTGAACTTTAATTAGAATTTTAATGATTGGGTAGAGTGGGAGATGGAGGTTCACTTACACTTACCTAAACAACACTTTGTCTCTGGCGTAGCTCCCGTTTCACTCGGCTCTCTCGCAGCCGCAACGCAACCATACGGACAACTGGGTAAGCCAATTTCTCTTTGCTCTTGTGCTCTTTCTCTCTCCATCAACGTGCATGCCCCGAAAATTAGATCCCAATAAATTCCTATTCTTCTCAGTTTTTGCATCACTCCCTCTCAGCTTTCATCCATTTTTTAATTTTTATGTGAATTTTACTTTTTATCTGGATATATATATATATATGTGTGTGTGTGTGTGTGTAATTTCGGACTAGGGTTTTCCATGTAGATAAAAATCGGAGTAAATTTAATGATATTTGGGCTATTTTTATTTGCATGCATTATTTGATTGGATGTTGAAGTATTGATTTGTTATGATTTCCTTTGGGTCTGGCATTCTGTTGATTGGGTTATGAAGTATTGCTTTGTTATGATTTCCTTTTGGTCTGGCATTCTGTTGATTGGGTGTTGAAGTATTGCTTTGTTTTGGTTTCGTTTAGCAGTTGTGGTTTACTGAATAGAATTGTTGATTGGGTGTTGAAGTATTGCTTTGTTTTGGTTTCGTTTAGCAGTTGTGGTTTACTGAATAGAATTGTTGATTGGGTGTTGAAGTATTGCTCTGTTGATTGGGTGTTGAATAGAATTGTTCTGGTTTTGTCTAGCCAAGATGTTATCCTGGCTCGTTTGACTGTGTTTCTCTGCTTGTTCTTATCCTTCCTGCTACTGTTTTTTTCTTGCTGCTGGTGCAGTTTTAATCAGCTGGTGTGGTTTTCTTCTGTTGCTCCTGACTTTTAGGCTTTCTTCTGTTGCTTCTGGTGTGGTTAAGTTTTCTTCTGTCCGCCTGAGTTGCCTAGTTATCATTTCACCAAAGTTTTCAAGAAAAAGAACAAAAAAAATGCACATTGTTTTTTTCAGTTTGAAAAATATTAAATTTGTGGCTCATTTTGTGTGTAACTTTACACCGTGGTGAGGTTCAAACATTATTCCGCAACGGATCATATACGTCCTGGAACTTGGACAATGCAGTAATTTGAACATTAGCCACTCTTGTGATTTTTCAGAAAAGCAAGGCACATACTTGTTGCCTTTTATTTTCTGAAGTTTATGAATCACATATAGACACATCTTGGTTTGTTAATCCCCGTGTATTCATTAGCTAATTTGTGTTTTCCAGCATGTATATGTGTGTCGATGAATCTAGACATAATCTTCAATGTGAAATTTTTGCTGTTATTTCTTACGATCTTCTGTTATTTATGGTTGATTAGGCTCTTTCGAATGGGAAGCCTACTGTTGTCGAGTTCTATGCTGATTGGTGTGAATTATGCAAGGAATTAGCTCCAGATGTCGGTAAAGTTGAGCAGCAGTACAAGTATGATCTTCAAGTTATAACTTGTTATTGCTTATAATTGAATCTCTTTATAAATGCTTAAATATAGTGGGTGCCATTTTTGGTGATTTATTTTTCTTAAATACTTGTGAATCTCAATATCTGAGAGTGCCACAATTTCTTCTTTAAATAATAGTAGATTCTTCATTATCCACCGATTCTTGTACACAGGGATTGTGTAAATTTTGTTATGCTGAATGTTGACAACACAAAGTGAGAACGAGAGCTTGATGAGTTTGGTGTTGAGGGTATTCCACACTTTGCATTCCTAGATAAAGCAGGAAATGAAGAGGGCAACGTAGTAGGCAGGCTTCCAGAAAAGTACCTGCTTGAGAATGTGGATGCTCTTGCCCGTGGAGAAGCCTCCATACCTCATGCTCGTGTAGTGGGGCAGTTTTCAAGTGCTGAAGTCAGAAAGGTTCACCAAGTTCCTGATCCAAGAAGTCACGGATAGGTGCTCACTAATTTTGGAGAAGAACCCCTCATGTTACTTGGACAAAGTAACCGCAATTGACATTGGAAAACAACAACAAAATATTTTGTTAAAAGCAGCATGCATATCTTTTGTTAAAAGCTGCAACATATATATATATATATTGGGTACTTGGTTGCTTCTTACTGAAAGCAAAGCAGCAACATGCATATATATTGGCTATTTGGATAAACTGTTTCTTACTGAAACCAACTTGCATTTGTATATTTTGTGAAATTGGATATGTGTTTGTATTAATCTATATAACCTAACGACCGTGGTTGTGTTTTGAATCTATTTTTATGTTATTGGAAAATATTTTGAATTTGATATATGGAATTTATTATTTTTCTTTGTTATTTGCAAATTTGAGTGATTTTCAATAGGTATAAATATGAGAAAAATTCAACAAATAAATAAAGATTTGTCAAATTATTTTTTTCTTCCCTTTTCTTATCCGGTTTAGTACCCAACACAGTATAAATACTACGGTCATTAGTTTAATCCTGCACTAAACACCCGATTAATTTAGTCAGTACTTTTTTATGATTATTTATTTTATCCGACAGAAATAGTCAGTACAGTTCGAGCTGCCAAACGAGGCATAAAATACGAAACAGTAGCCTTTTTTTCTGCTATGTTTTTTTTTCTTCTTATTTTTCTGTCGTTCATATTTGAATTTCGACCAAAAATATGATATTTGAATTTCTTGTACACCGGCAATCCGAAGAAGCCGCGTACAAGTTTAATATTATTTCTGGTATGGTAAATGTGTGCCAAAGTCAAGGGACGACGGAGTCTAACTCTAGAAGCTATGTAGCAAAGTCAAAGGGATGAAGGAGTCAATGAAAGGTATCACCAAAAAGAGAAAATATCCTAAGAGAGTTGTTATTCTTACCTCAATGTCTTATCTTTCCATTCATCTTTTTATGAATTTTTTAATTATAAATTTGTCTATTTGTAAAATGACTAATAAAGACTTTGGTTACCCGCTTTTGCATTACTTTCTTTTTTTTCTTTTTTTCTTTTTTTTTATAAAAAAATAAAAAAGAAAAGTTTGGGCTCTCATGCTATGTTTAGACGATTTGTCTCACTTAAAGCCTAACTCATCATTCCCATCTCTTTTCATTCAGAGAAAGCAAAAAAAATGAACTTAGAAGATGACGTTTCTATAGAAGAAGTAGATTATTATGTTACCGTCGAAGATGTAAAAGATGATTTCATGTGGGTCATCTTGATTTGTCGACATTGTCGACATCATACAATTGAAGCATAGCTCTGTGACCTTTTATTTGAATTTGCTTTAGTTTAGAGTGCAATTTGTTTCACGTTTTCCTATGAGAATTTCTGGAATTCGTTTTCATAAGGTTAGGTAATAATTCAAGTAAGGCATGTTTGTTGTAACTGACACTGATAATCGTCCAACTTGATGTGTTGTCTCCAAAACCTACACACAAATCCCCTTCTTAATTAGCACTATTTTCAACTTGATGTAATGCCCATTTATTTATATATGGTGGAATTCATTTGCAACAGGTAGATGAATCTGGTAATAATTGAGCATCTACACATATGGTGGATTGTACTAGTGAATTTACCACAAATAAGGTAATGTTGACTACGTAAATGATTTACGTATACTCTTGTATGTTTATTCATAATGTACAATTTTGGTATGTAGTTATTCAAGAGTAGTGAAGAATTAATACAATGGGCTCGAGAAGTTGGGAAGGTCATTGGTTTTGTTATTATGACTTTAAGATCCGATCAAGGTGGAAAAGATAACAGGAGCCCTAGACTTACATTGGGTTGTGAAAGGAATGGACAATATGTAAGTCAAATTCACGAAAAAGACATAAAGGAAGAGGATAGAAGTAATTTTGAAACGAAAATATGTGAATGCCCGTTTCAATTGAAAGTTAAAAAGCTAGCAACTAATGATGATTGGATATTGACGGTAGTTATCGGAGTGCATAATCACACAACAGCAGGGCATTTGGAGGGTTATTCATTTGTTGGTAGATTATCATTTGAAGAGATTTCGTTATTGACTGATCTGTCTAAAAGTTTGGTGCAACTAAAGGAGATTTTGACTGCACTAAAACGAAGAGACAAACGAAATATATCCACACTGAGGACAATTTATATTGCATGTCAACGTTTGAGACTACACTGATGATGTTCATGTGTACATATTCAAGCAAGTCTCTAAGCTTAAGTAAGTTCTTTTTATTTTCTTTTAGTGTGTTTAATTATTTAATTAGATTTCTAGTCTAAAATATGGAAACACAAATTATTATCTTACTAAACTAAAAATCATACCATGTTTAATCACTTTGAATGTTTATCATACAAACAATTGAACATTAACCAGGGTACCTCTGAGTTCAGCCTTAATTGCCTTATACCTACATTGTGAGTGAACATGTCAAGTTCCATGTGAAAATTTTATGTCTAGTTGTTATACCTGCATTGGAGTTTGAATGCTTGTCAAACGAACAATTGAACGTTAACCAGGTACATTTGAGTTCAGCCTTTATGGCCTTATACTTGCAATGTGGTGAGTGAACATGTCGAGTTCCATGTGAAAGGTTTTGTGTCTTGTTGTTATACATGTATTGGAGTTTGTCTTAAAAGCCAATTTCGTAATATTGGATATTAAGTAACAACTTCATATTAATTAATAAATAAATGCGCAAGATCTACTCATTCATGAGCTTGGCTTTATATTATTGTAATAATATGCTATGAATGAGTCCATGAGACTTAAGGTATGGAAACAATGTCCTAAACGAAGTTTAGGCATGGAGACTTGTTTTCCATAATCACTTAGCCTTTAAATAAAGTTCCTTACCATTTGGTAAGTCAACTGGACATCAACTATTTGGAAAAGTTGATGTATCTCGTATTAAGGATAGCATTGGTCTCTTGCTATGCATGTTAGAAACGTGATGGGTATAAACGTTACAAAGCTTCTGGTTGTATTATGCAAATAGTTCTTAGACCTGAGGCATCACGATATTTTATAGTTGTAGGTATGAACTTTGGTTATCTTAAGGCCTTAATGAGATCGCAAGGCTCGATAGTGTGATATTCAGTTCATTTATATGTATAAGTGTGAAGATCCATCGAAGCCACATTCTGGTAATTGTTCAACAAAATGAGATATCCCTCGAAGCCACTTAAAGATCCATCTCATAAATCTTTTACTGAAGCACTTGTTAATTAAGATATGTTTGTAAGAACTGCTTCAACATGTGATCGTAGATTACTAAATGTGATTTGACACATATCCATGTCATTAAATCTTGATCGGGATATGGATGATATAAGAATCGACTTGCATTGTAACTAAATCAAGGTTTGGAAAAGTATCATGATTTGTTTGAGAATACTTCTACTAATCCAGGTAGCCATGACATGTTGTTAGATGTCACTCATAGTTTGTGGAGTTAAATAAAGGGGTGTGATATCCATACACCCATTTTTAGTTCTCCCACACATTTTTGGTTTTCGGCCGTCGAATAGGATGAATTGAAGAAGATCAACGGACAAAAATTAACAAGGGGTGTGTAAGAAGTAAAAAGTGGTGTGTGAATAGCACATCCCTAAATAAATTGGTTGATTAGTTTCACTGCCGACTTTAGTTAGAACCTAAGAGGTCATACACATATGTTAAGTTTTAGTAAAGTTATATATAGATGATGATAAGGTATAAATTATAAATTGTATTGGATTAATTATTTGAGAATATTGGACATGATTTCAGTTAAATAGGTTGTGGGCTTTGTTTAATTAAAAGGGGCCAAGCCACAAATTCAAAGTTGGTAAGTGGTGGGCTTGGAGCATGGCATAAAGCCTGAGGCATCGAACCCTAGGGGAGGTGCGGCATAGGGGTCCAACAAGGAGTCTAAAAACACTCCTTTTGTTTCCCTTATACATAAAATGCAAAAGTTGTTAGTTTTGTCCCTTGGGGAAAAGAGAGAAAAACCCTAAGCCAAAACACCTTGTATGCCACCCATTCTATATTGATCCAAGTGATATATATTGCTAGCACATCAAATCGATCACTGCATCATCCATTGCTAGTTTTATCAGTATGGATACGCTTAGAGGCTCAACACTTAGGGAGTTTTGCGTGGTCAATCATGAAGAGGAAGATTGCAAGCATAAAGATGATCCAATCAAGCGGCATGCACGTGGCTAGAGATTCAAGTAAGCTAATATCGACGACTTCTTAATTTGTTGCTTTATCAATTACAACCAACCAGATATATAATTGGGATAAAAAATTGTATGTTATTTGTTATTTTTCGCTCCGTATTAATTATTCAAATTAAATTTAATATGCCCGGAAACCTAATAGTGGTATCTGAGCTAGGTTGTAATCCATAATTGTATAATTTGTTTCATTGTAATGGTGAATTTAATTATTAGGGTTCATGTTGTTCTTGAATGGTCCTTTATAATATGAAAGGAGTGTTGATGCACAAAACCGGAGGTCTTGAAACAACATAAATCTGACCGTGAATCTGCAAGAAAGTAAAGAACACAAGATGTATCGTGGTTTACCCTAATGTTTGGGCTACGTCCACACTGATTATTGTATTTCTCTCAGATGTTGAAGAGGGAGAGAGGGAGAAAGAGCTTCCTTATGTGAGGATGAGCTTCTCTGAATCTGAGAGGGGATGTGAGGCATCCCTAATTGTGAGGGTGAGGGATCATTTTATAGAATAAGGGCTCCTCACTTATTACATATTTGCCTATTCCTTTATAACATAATTACATTTGAGTTCCCCGAGTATTTATACGAGATCTAAATACGGAAGCCTTGAGTATGGTACAAACAGTAGTCCCCCAAGTCTTCAGTCAAGAGAGTATTTTGGCTAGAGATTTGAAATTCAATCCATGTGTGGGCCGAAGTAACTAGATGTCGTCTAGAACTGATACTCGATATGAGGCGGTGCTCAATCTGAAATGATGCTCAACTAGAAGTAGCACATGCTGCGAGGCTGCTTGGCTCGTGGCTAATGTTGCCTTGGTTGGCTCGGCTTGTGGCATTTGAAGGTGAGAAAGTCCCTTTTATAGAATAAGGGCTCGCTCCTCAATACATAAATGATGGGCTAGAGTTGAGGGAGTGCTCAGTAGGCGGCAATGCTCTCTAATGGTGGTGAGGGAGTCTCTTTTATAAAATAAGGGATCGCTCCTAAGTACATGAATAATGGGTGCTCTCTAATGAAAGTGAGGAATTCCCTTTTATAGAATAAGGGCTCACTCCTTAATACATAAATAATGGGCTAAGTCTCCCAAGTATTTTTCATGAGGCCTAGTTGAGGCCCAATATATGGTACATAACATAGTCTCCCAAGTCTTTGGTCAATAGAGTCTGTTGGCTGGAGACTTCAAATTGAATCCATGTATGGGCCGAAGTGGCGGTTGTTCGGAGGTGGTATTTGTATACCTTGCACTGAAGCTTTGTAAGTGAAGCTTTGCAAGTGAAACTTTGAAGCTGGAGTTCTGTAAATGAAGCTTTTGAAGCTAGAGCTTTTGTAAATGATGTTTTTGAAGCTAGAGCTTTTGTAAATGAAACTTTTGAAGCTAGAGCTCTGTAAATGAAGCTTTTGAAGCTGATTGACATGAGTGATGCTCATGAATGTTTATGTTGATTGACATGAGTGATGCTCATGGATGTTGTCATGAGTGATGTTCATGAATGTTAACATAAGTGATGCTCATGAATGTTGACATGAATGAAAGTCATGAATGTTTATGTATGATTGTCATTAGTGATGCTCATGAATGTTTATGTATGAATGACATGAGTAATGTTTATGTATAATTTGGAGTATTGGACGTACTTTTAATCACCTGGTTGGTGGCATGAAGGAAAGTACGGGTTGTACGTTTCATCACCTGGTTGGTGGCATGAATGACTAGTTGCCAAATGATATTAGAGTACGGGTTGTACGTTTCTGAAATATTCTTTTCCCTTTTGCAGATGGCAGACAAGAAATAATGTGGAGTGTCTCTTTTCTTTTTCTGCTTTTGCTGACAAAAGCAGTGGAGGAGTGGGGGCAGCAATGCTTGCAGGTTCAACTTTGTACATGGCATGTGGTGGAAAGCCTGGGACAGGTGGGGTGGGAAATCTCTGCGTCGGAGCAGCCAACTACTGCATTGGAAAACATGGTGCTCTTGGAGTTGGTGCGTCCGGAGCACGTTGATGGTGAGAGAGAGGGTGGTGCCAGTATGAAGCGTCTGGAAGAGGTGGCGGACTAGGAGGCCATGCATGTGCAGGAGCTGGTGGATGAGGTGGTAGTACTGGAGATGGGAAATGGTAGGGAAGACGATGCTTTGGCAGCCACATGTGCATCATGGATTGGTCCATGGTGGGGTGACCCCACACATGTAAGAGTCTGATTAACCGGTGGTAGTGCTGAGCGTGATGCGCAGCAACAACTCACACTTCCTCGTTTTGAGGAGCACAGCGCCGACGAAGTTACCGTCCACGAACGGATCCGACTGTGAAACTGAAGCCTTTCAAGAAAGACACCAACCACATCTCTCTTGCTTGAAACTCAAAGCAGCATGATTTAGCATACATCCTCTCTTGCTTGAAACTGAAGCCTTTCAAGAAAGACACCAACCACATCTCTCATTTAGAAACTCCACAAGCTTCTTTTTAGAACTTGGCCAAAAGAATCGTGAGGCTGTTAATGAGAAAGCTTTTGTTTGCAATGTAATGTTTGCAGATGCAGCTTTCCTGGGATTGCCTAAAGCATGACTATCTGAGACCCGAGTTTCTTCTGATAATATTGCAGCAAGTTTGGAAGCAGCAGATGCAGCAAACTCCCCGTGCATATAGTAATTTATGTATGCCTGAGGTTTATAAAAAGGCTCCATGCATGCATGCTCATTGTGACAATTGTTGATGTTCCATGAGGTGCATGTACTACGAGGTATTGCAACTGAGCTTTGGTGGGTCAGATGAGATAGATCAACCAGCTGGCTACCAATAGCAGTTGGTACGGAGAATTCCATTTTCTGCCTTGTAGATCTAGTCTTTGACGGCAACTAGGACCCCAGCCAAGGGACCCAACTCCTCATTCCTCTGAATCTTTTCGTCGAGCTCGCGAGTTTAGGCGAGGACGGAGTCGGAGACGTGGAGGAAAGAACGGAGGAGCTGCAGAAGCTCTCTCGTCGAAAGTATGATATAACAGAAAATATCGACGGGCTGTGAGGATTTAGGAGTGGGGAAGTAGGCTGTGGGATCGGTGAATGTGATGATAGGTGAGAGCTGCGGACACCAATTGGTCCCGAGGGCGACGTCAAGCTAGGGGCTTGAGGAGCTCCCAATTAATGGTGCTGAGAAGAAACATTGGTGCAGCCCTTAAAAGGAACACGTGGTTGATGACTCATGGAATGCAGGACCATGTGGCAGTTCATGATAAGGTGACTGACGCATCAAGATGATGTGTCCTGCGTTTCATATGACCAGGTGGAGAATTCTGCTCCTTTCACATGTCCAAGATGTCCAACGATTGTTCTGCATGAAGCCCATTTAAGGCTGATTCAAGTTCCCAACGCAGCACAACAAACAAAGCCACCACTCTCACCACTGACCAAGAGAGGACCTTGGGACTACTGGAGGTCGTCGATCAGGTGTATCCTTCTGTGCTCGGAACTTAAGCTTGTGCATGGCGGAGTAGGTGGTGGCAGCTGAGAAAGAAGAAGCATAGTAGGGCGGAGGAGACCTTCAAAGTTTTGGTTCTCATATTTTCCGCTTTTGGCTTGCTAGGTTTTTGCAGATTCATGGCGGAGGTGAGAAATTGAGAGAGAACCAACATAACTTTTCGTGTCGATTCCCACAGAAGGCGTCAAATGTTGATGCACAAAACCGGAGGGGTCTTGGAACAACGTAAATCCGACCGCAAATCTGCAAGTAATTTATGTAACACAAGATGTATCGTCGTTCACCCCAAGGTTTGGGCTACGTCCACACTGATTATGTATTTATCTGAAGGAGAGAGAGCTCTAAGATGAGAGCTTTGAGAGGGGGTGAGAGGGCCTAGGAATTGGTCTCTCTAATTGTGAGGGTGAGGGGTCCTCTTATAGAATAAGGACTCCTCACTTATTACATATTTGCCCATTCCTGTATCACATAATTACATTTAAGTCCTCCAAGTATTTGTACGAGATCTAAATACGAGGCCCTAAATATGGTATAAACAAAAGGAGAATAATTTTTTTTTTTGTATTAGCTTAATGTATATATGGAAAGTATCAGACAAATATAATCATGAATTTAATTTAGAATTTTCAAATTTAGTTTAAACATTGGGAAGTAAGCATGTAAATATAATAGAAGTAAAATCCCCAAGACAACAATTTTTTAGAAGGAACCCAATGAGCATTACCTAAAGTAGCAAGAAACTGGCAGCCTGATTGTGTACAAATATATGAAGTTAGCGATTTAAACTCGAACTCGATTGCACCGCCATGTTTGTAAATTTTCTCTTTTTTGTAGTAGTCTTATCTTTGCCCCTTTGGTTCTCATCAAGAAATTCTATTCTTTGGTTGATAATAACTACAACTGTGAAGTTGGAACGGGTGGGAAATTTTTAGTTTCTACAGATGAAATTGAGTTAAGTATAATAATGATATTAATCCTCTTAAATAATCAAAACAGTAAACTCGCTCTAATAGCACTGATAGAAAAGATGATACTACATGATCAGAAAGTTGATGTCGCAAGATTATTGATCAGTGCAACTTCACCGCTGCTTATTGCCTTGGGGGTAGGCAACCCAATTCACTCTAGCCCACTCGGGCAATTGGAGCCAAGGAGAGCTCGATGGAGAAGTTAGGCAATAATTGCATAGTCTAGTGCTCTGCCTATGTGATGTCATCCACAATTTCAATTATTAAAACATTATAAAAAAAATAATTAAAAATGTAAAAAATTATAATTTTTTTTTCTTCTATAATACATAACCATATTCTTCCACTTTATACTACATTTCAACATTTTCAAATACTTTTAATTGATCTTTTATTATTATCTGAAATTAAAAATAAAGTTATCTTTTATTATTTTATAAAATTAAAGATACTAATATTTTAATACGAATTGCCTTGGCTATTCAGGTTGAAATGCATTTGGACAGTTACTGTTTATTTAAGAGAATTGAATTACCTAGGGGGGCTTCCTACACTAAAAGTGCTCTCATAGTGGTGTCTTGGATATGTGTTAGAGAAAGGATAAAATTGTTCCAACAGGATCCTCTTTGGATCCTTTTGGTGAGGATCCTTTCTGGATCTTTTTGGTGAGGATCCTAGAGATCCGTAAATCGTGTCCATTCATCGTACATCGTGTGGTCAGTTTTTGTCATATACTTGTATTTAATTTTAAATAAAAATATTTAAAATGATTTCTGACATGATGTACGATGAACGAATATGATTCATGGATCACTGGAATCCTCACAAAGAGGATTCGGAGAGGATCTGGATTCAAAATTGTTGAGCATTGAATGGATTCCTGTGACAATGTCATGGATCTTATTGGACTTCTTCATGAGCAGTAATAAGTTCTTGCGCAGGATATAACTGTTAGTTATATCAAACCAGACGTTTTATGCAACAGGATCCCCATTTTTTTCAAAAATGGGTATTAGGTGTGAGGCCCACTCCACATCAAACTTCAATGATCTGAACCGTCTATTTTGTAAGTCTTGATTAAGAGATCATCCTTGCAAAAATTCAATTCAATCGGAAACCATTTGCTTATTTAATTATCAAGATAAAATTTCATTGTTGCTTATATAACAAAGTATTCGTTAATTTTTTTTTGAACCCAATTAAACGTCTTAAATATTTCCGATTTGGCAAATATTTTGCAAGGATAATCTATGAGGTGCAACTCGAAAAATAGACAGTTCGGATCGTTAAAGTTTGATGTGGTGTGGACTCCACAATTAATTCCTATTTTTATAAAAAAAAATAGAGATCTCTTCCCTTAAAATCTCCGGCATGAGACATCATTTTAATAATATTATTATTATTTACCTATTAACTAGTGTATATTATATACTTAAATCATGTGTATGTTGGTACACCGTTGTTATGGCGTACCTTCACACATAATTACACTAGTTCCGAAAACCATGTGGTTATAAATTCCAACATCATAAATAAGGAGAAATTTTTTATTGTGACCGGAACACGGGTGTTTTTATATAAGTAGTGAGAAATTTTATTTTTTAAGTTATTAACTTTTTTAATACACATATTACACTATTTGTATAATAACATATAATATACTACTCATTATACCGATCAGATTGAAAAATCTCTCAGAAATAAGAGGCGGTGATTCAGAAAAAGCAGTGATGTAACTTTTGCTTTCTTCGAGCGTGTCGAAATGGCAGCAGAAAGGGTCTCTATATATAGAGCTACAAAGTAATCTGCAAGTTGGCAGAAGAAAAGGAAATGCATACGGGTAAAAACTCAAAAGGTTTAAGCTACATGCCTACCGACAGGGAAGAACAGAAAGTCTTCTTCAACAGAAGTTCCAAATCATAATGAAGGCCAGCCATTCATTACTCATTCATGAGTAATATCAAGAAACTAAAGAAACTAACTGTGTAGACTAAATTTTATAAATTAAATAACATGAAAATTGATAAATTGATAATGTAACTACTACTTAAGCGTTGATTAAGGTGACACATTATTTAGTTTTGCAAACTTAGTCTACAAGTTTAGTCTAGCATTACTCTTTCATTCATTCTATAACATTTAAAAAAGTATGGTGGGAGCTAGTCTTCTCATATAAAAGAACTTGACAGAGGTTACTGGGGTTTGCAGACTTGCACTTGCAGGCACAGCAATTACACATTTTGATTTCACTTTCAAATGAGAAAACAAAAGGTTGATATTGACATATTTTCATGTGTAAACAACAGGAAACAAGAGAAACAAGTAAAAGGAGACGAAGACACGAACCCATCACCCAAAGGTTCATGTTACATGTGAGTCCTACAAGGCAACAGCTCCCTTTTTTGACAACAAACAAAGCATATGTTTGAATTAATTCAGCTAAGAGCATAGGATGATATTATGAAATGGTCAAGAACCAATATCATTGACAATCGCATTCAGCTTTCTTTCCATCACTTCAGAACAGATTTTCCCCATCATATGGTAGAAGGCCAACAGATCAGACAATTGCTCCACTGACATTTTCCCCATCACATTCCTTGCCAGTCTTTCTCTCTCCTCATTCAACTTCAATCTCTGTTTGTAGGAACCTGCATTTCTCACTGTTGCCCCCATTTGCTTCAGTCTATTCTCCTGCTGTAAGCTCAGTGCTGTGTTCGACTGCAGATAAGACAAAAACAACACTTTAGTATAAAAATGAAACACATTAGTATCAAAACAAAACACATTAATATCAAATTAAAGTTTCCTAATGTAAATAGCACACCCGAGTCTCGTTCTTTCGATCACCTGATGACCAAGTATCCGTGTGCACCCACCCTTGGATTGATATATATATATATCAAGGTTAGAGTATAAAACACTAAACGCACATCTATTTTCTCCACCGTTAATATTGTATTTCACGAATAAGTGACCATGCATTCTTTGGTCACCTGTGAAAAAAGTTAAAAAGAATAATATCAAACAGTTGGTAATCTATCAGAAATTAACCTCAAGGAATTCTGCTCCAGCTTCAAGTTCAGATTCTTTGATTGGATGGAGACCACCTCCTAGGCCTCCTGTGTATATGTTTCTTGCAATTGAGAAGCTTCTAAGAATTTTCTTTCTCTTTTTCTCCATTTCCCCATCCAGCTTCAAAGATTGTGGTAGTACTGAAGCTGAGCTATTAAGCTTATTCTTGTAAGCAATTGCTGCCTTCACAAATTCCTACAAAATCCCCTAAATTTACATTAATTCCCCATTAATCCATACTTTTTGATAACTATATATTCTATACACAAACAAAAAAGGTTACTGAAAAAATTAAGTAGCCAAGAGACCTGATAAGCAGATGGGCAACCAGGGTAATCAAACTCATCAGAATCTGGTCCCCTCATTCTCTCTGGATGAAACTGTAATCCCATGATAAACTTACCTTCCTTAGGATTATAAGCGTCTGGATCGTAAAACCCTTCAATCAAACCATCTGGTGCAAATGCCATTGGCACAAATCTCTGTGCCAATTTCTTAACACCTTGATGGTGGTAGCTGTTAACCCTAATCTGCATCTTCCCTTCTCCTGCTTCCATAGACTCCTTAAACCAATGGTGCAAAGGAGTCTTCTCCACCACATTCACCACATGCCTATGCCCATCATAGTCTTCATAATTTATATGCTGCACATACACACCATTTTTTCGATCGAATTTGCTGTGCTTTTTCGAGAGCTCTCTCTCGATGTCTTGGTAAAGGGTTCCTCCACATGCCACATTCAAGACCTGTGAACCTCTGCATATTCCCAAGTAGGGTATGTTCCGTTCGAGGCAGAGCTTCGCCAGCCTCAGTTCGATCGAGTCTTTTTCTTTGTCGATGGCTGTGTCGCTTGCATGGAGCTTCCTGATTTCTTCCAAATCTTCGGGTGAAAGACCTGAGACGTCAACCTCTGATTCGTAGAGAGACGGGTCGATGTCTTCTCCTTCGCAGAGGAGGACTCCATGGATGGGCTCGAAGCTATCCAATAACATGTGCACCCCATTCACTCGGGGCACGATTACTGGTACTGCTCCATAACCTACTATAAGATCAAGATGGTATTCTCCTAAAATTACATACAAACGATTAATTATCAGTAAACAATGCATTATGAATTTAGGATTAGAATAAAAGCGTTAAAGAAAGTGGTGTGTTGGCCTCGTGTATAAGATTTTTGTTTCAACCCACTGCGTTTCTGAGTTCAAACCCTTCTTCTTCCCTGAGTTACAGTAATACCGCTCGTAATAAAATGTTAAAAATTTATGAAGAAAAGAAGATGAAATTGTTGTTGTTATGGGAATTGAGAGCGTACCAACAAAATCTACGAACTTGTTCTTGCGAAGGGTACGTCGAGAGACGATGAGGACGCGAGGGAGGATAACGGAGAGATCAGAATCCATGGTGGTGGGTGCGCGATCAATGTAATTGTTGTTTCGTTGTCTTGATTAATTTAATTATTTTCGGGTTGGAAAAGAAGAAGACGAATAAGTAGAAAGAAGTAAAGAGTCTGAATTACCAAAATTAAAGAAGAAGAGGATAAGAAAGCCAGAAAAGAGCGCTATTTAAAGAAATTGGAAGAAGGATTACGTAGTCTGGGCCGCATTCATCTCTACAGTTCCCAGGTCAGTTTATTGGAATTTATTTTTTCACAAACGATAGTGCCGATTAAATTGTTAGTTGTTGGAGAAAGAGAATCAGTACGAATCGAAGCCTCACCCATAGCATTTGTTGAACACTTTTAATAACACCAAATTGATCAATTAAATGAAAAATATTATTTCTATTCCTATATTTATACACATACGATTTACCTACTATCGTAATTGTATTTTGATACACCTATCATCATAATCAACCAAAAAAGGAAAATAAATAATTACATTATTTCCCAAATTTTGATAAATATAGAATATTCGTAAATAAATTACTATATGTTATCCAAATTCTTAACAAATTATTATACTGAGAAAAACTGCTTTTATTAGAATTTTAATAAATAATTTTCTTGTAAGTGGAGTGATTAATCTAGATTAGTATAGAATCTCGTATGTAATAAAAAGAAAATTAGTAGCTCAGTTCGTTGAGAGCATTTGCACTTGCACTCGAGGTCGCGTGTTAGAATCTTTCCGTATAGTTTAAAGTAATTTAATGTAGATAATCATATTGTTTGTAAAAAGAACAATAAAAAAAATTATTGGAATAGAGAAGCATATCCGAAATTTTGCTAAATATAGGATGATTATGTAAAATAAGTTGTCAAGCATATCCTGGAATAAGTCTCACTCTTACGTATAAGAACTACGGCTGTCATTTTTCTGAACGGAATACCGAACTAAAAATTACAGAATCGAAATTGAAATTAGTGAAACCAAAATTTACCTAAATTGTAAATTACCGATCGGTAAGCAACAATAACTTGGTGGTTAAATTTTATCAAACCGAACCGAAATTTTTTATTGTTGGATGTGTGGGCACACGAGAAAGGATAAGATTAGGAATGAGGATATCCGGGGTAAAGTAGGAGTAGCCGAAATTGAAGTAAAAAGATGAGAGAAAATCGGTTACGGTGGTTTGGACATGTGCAAAGAAGGCCTACTGACGCTCCGATTAGAAGATGCGACTATGGGACAGAGGTTCAGGGCCGAATGGGTAGAGGAAGACCTAGGAAAACTTTGGAATAGACTCTAAGAAAAGACTTAGAGTACTTGGATCTAACGAAGGACATGACACAGGATCGCGCACAATGGCGTTCTAAGATTCATATAGCTGATCCCACTCAGTGACTTGGATTTTCCAAGTCTCCAACCGAGAAGTTTTCTTCACTCGGAAAATTAAGGGAACACTACCCCAACCTACATGCTCCACTCATAAAGCTTCAACATACAAGCTTCAACAAAAGAAAATTCAAAGAACTTAGCGAAGAAGGTTTTGGTGTATTTAACACAGTACGTTGAAATGAAGGAAAGCTTATTTATTGATATCCCCGATAAGCTACAAATATGTACATATACATGAGTCAAAATAAACACACAAGAGGGAGCCTTCACAAAGGTTGCTTAGGAGAAGTCTCAGCAGTCGGTAGAGCCCCAGAAAGAGAAGGCACCGGAGGGGGATCATTTGGAGCCTCAGTACTGGACAGAACCCTAGAAGGAGGAGGCATCAGAGGTTGATCATTTGGAGCTTCATTACGCGGTACAGCCGCAGAAGACGAAGGCAATAAATGCCTTTGGAACAAACCCACAAATCTCTGATGATCAAGTAAAACCTGACCATCAGTTTCCTTCATCTGGTCAAGCTTCCTCTTCATGTTTGTAGCATAGTCATGTGCGAGCCGGTGCAACTGTTTATTATCATGCTTGAGCCCTCTAATCTCCTGTTTGAGACTCATCACTTCAGCCGCCAATGATTCAACTTGGCGGGTTCGAGCAAATAGGCGTTGGGCCATATTAGACACAGAACCTGCACACTGAACACTGAGAGCCAGCGAATCCTTAACAGCTAACTCATCAGACCGTTTGGAAAGTAGTCTGTTATCTTTGGGAGTGAGAAGGTTCCTGGCCACCACCGCAGCGGTCATATCATTCTTCATCACGGAATCCCCAACGGTAAGAGGACCAGTAGGGGAGACGAAGGATGGGCACCATATGTTGTCTGGAGAAGGCGGGGCTGCCTCTTCAACAAGGTTCAAGCCGTTCTCGCAACCACTGAGGGAAGGATCCTAAGCACTTCTGCCGCAAACGGACAATCCATTGGCGCCACAACCGCTCATCAACATGCCACTTCAAAATTGGTGCCGCTAAAAGAGCGAGGGGAGCATCAAAGGTGTGAGTCTGTCATCAACCTGACCTTGCTGGGGGCACCGAAGCATGCTGCTGAGGCACACAAGTTGACATCCCAAAGCAGCCAACGACGTTCTTCATCAGCATCCTGGATGTCTAAAGGAAAGTCACGTCTATTGGTCGCACAAGTCATGACTATCGGCGTTACCTCCGTTGAAGAACAACTGGCTCAAATGAATGAAGCGATCGCAAGGCTAACCCGAACTGTGGAAGAAAAAGACTTGCAAATTGCAGCACTAGTCAACCGACTGGAGGCGCAGGACGGCGATAAACCCGACCTAGAGAATGATCCACTAAAGAGAAGAGATGACGAAGAAGATGAGCCTCAGGTGGAGAAAAACGATGCAAAGCCGGAGCCAGACCAAGCAACGGCACTCATGGGATCTCTTTCTATCCAGCAGCTGCAAGAGATGATCACCAACACCATCAAGGCACAGTACGAAGGGAGCTCAAATACCTCCGGGTTGTACTCAAAGCCTTACTCCAGGAAGATCGACGCCTTAAGGATGCCGAGGGGCTATCAACCGCCGAAGTTTATGCAATTTGACGGAAAGGGAAACCCGAAGCAACATGTTGCACATTTCGTGGAAACCTGCAACAATGCAGGGACGGAGGGAGATTACCTCGCCAAGCAGTTTGTGCGCTCGTTAAAAGGAAACGCCTTTGAGTGGTACACGGACCTGGAGCCCGAGTCTATAAACAGCTGGGAGCAGTTAGAGCGAGAATTCCTCAACCGCTTCTATAGCACCCGCCGCACTGTGAGCATGTTAGAGCTAACGAGCACAAAGCAGTGGAAGGACGAGCCAGTCATTGACTACATCAACAGATGGCGTACTTTAAGCCTCGACTGTAAAGACAGGCTCTCGGAAACCTCTTCAATCGAGATGTGCATCCAAGGCATGCAATGGGGTTTGCAATACATCTTTCAAGGCATTAAACCACGGATCTTCGAGGAATTGGCCACTCGCGCCCATGACATGGAGTTGAGCATCGCTCATCATGGGAAGAAAGAACCGATCGCCGACTACAAGAACGACAAAGTTCTTGGGACAAAGGTGGAAAAGGCTGCATGGAAACCCACCAAAGAAGCGATGACGGTCAACACAGCTCCCGTCAAAATCTCCACACGAGGCAAGGCGATTCAAACTGAAGCTTTTCGTGATCAAGAGATGCGTAGACGCACTTTGAAGGAACTTGAGGAAAAGATTTATCCACTCCCCGACTCTGATGTAGTTGCCATGCTGGATGACCTGTTGGACAAAAAGGTGATCAGTTTGCCTGAGTGCAGACGGCCGGAAGAGATGAATCGTACCGACAGTCCAAGGTACTGTAAATTCCACCGCTTCATCAGTCATCCGACAGAAAAATGTTTCGTGCTGAAAGATCTCATCATGAAGTTGGCTCAGAAAGGAATCATCGAGCTAGATCTGGACGATGTGGTGAAGTCAAACTATACCACCTTCACTTCTGGCTCCTCCGACTCAAAGTTTTCACCTCAACCGTTGGGGGCATCCTCCAAGACAAGTAAAGTTGAAGGATGGACTCAAGTCACTCCTAAGAAATTGCACAAGAAGCATACGTCTCCTCCACAAGTCCGCCAATCGGAAAGGGGGCAAAGCAGCTCTTGTCAACCTTCGAAGCAACGTGAACGTGTTGAAGATGATGAAATTTCGACATATAGATCGTCCATCCCCATCACGATGCGTGATTTCTTGCCCGAAGACTTCTTAAATCACTCGGTCAAGGCTCCTTGCTATGAAGATTGTGAGGAACGCCTCTCCAAAATTGCTTGACAAATTCACCAAAGCTCCTTGTCTACAAGAGCCTAAACTGCAAGACACAAGGCTCCTCGCCCGCACGAGTCTAAACTGCATGGCACAAGGCTCCTCGCCTGCACGAGCCTAAACTGCATGGCACAACGCTCCTGGTTTGCACGAGCATAAAAGGCAACACCAACGCTTCTTGCCTGCACGAGCTGAAACTGCAACACGGCACCAAACACTTCTTGCCTGCACGAGCTGAAACTGCAACACGGCACCAAACACTCCTTGCCTGGATGAGTTAAAATTGCAAACGGCACAAAAAGAAAATACCAAAAAAGAAATATGTATGTATTTGAACTACGTTTTGACTTGATCTCTTTCTTTGGAAGGGTACGTAAGCAGCTTGAGCATTCGATTTCGAGTTCAGTCACATCAAAAAAAAAAAAAAAAAAAAAAAAAAAAAAAAAAAAAAGGATTTGATTAAAGTCTCATTGGTGAAGGTCAATTTTATTACAAAATTACTTGCAGTTTTCTTGGTACAAATTAAATTACAGTTTCTTTAAAAATAATAATAATAATAATAATAATAATAATACATATGTTATCTAAAAAGAAAAAAAAAATGTATATATATATATATACATGTCTGAGCCCAGCTACAAAATCAGGCCCGTCTCTTTAGACCCAAACTATGAGCCCAACAAAGATCAGGCCCGGCTCTCAAAGCTCCAATCCGAGTTTCCTCCTCCATCCGTGCCTTCGACTTGCAGCAACACCATCACCTTGGCTACTGGAGACGGGTCTGCACCGGCGATACGACCTGTAGCTCGGCAACAAAGGCTAGAAGATCAGTTCCGTATCAACTCCCCATCAAACACCTTCGCTCTCCACCACTCTCCCGACCGCCTTATTCCAATTCTCTCCGCCTCCGCCGCCAGCAGTTCAGTCCTGGACTTCCAAGACATTCTTCAGCGCTTCGGTTTCGACAACATCTGTCGAATTGCTTTCGGGTACGACCCGGATTACCTCCTGCCCTCTCTGCCCGAAGCCAAATTCGCAGTGGCTTTCAACGAAGCCGTGCAAATCAGCAGCGACAGGCTCAGATTGCTGCACCCAGTATGGAAACTCAAAAGGGCTCTCGGAATCGGGTCCGAAAAGCGCCTCCGTGCCGTCGAATCAGAAGTCCGCGAGTTCGCGAAAGCCATTGTCAGAGAAAAGAAGCGGGATCTGAGCGAGGCGAAGGTGTTAGGATCTGTAGATCTGCTCTCCCGGTTCTTGAGCTCTGGCCACACCGACGCAAAGTTCGTCACCGACATCGTTATCAGCTTCACCCTCGCAGGCCGGGACACCACATCGGCGGCTCTAACCTGGTTCTTCTGGCTTCTCTCGCAGAACCCATGTGCAGAAAACGAGATCTTGAGGCAGATCAACGAAGCGGCGTCGTCTGAGTTAGCAGCGGGAGGAGTTTTACGACGAGGTGAAGGAGATGGTGTACACCCACGCGGTGCTGTGCGAGAACATGAGGCTGTACCCACTGCAAGCTCGCCGACAACACCAACATCGCCTCCAGCCCCACCCACGTTGGCTGGCGTGGCAAATCGGACGGCGACGGCATCTCCCTCTTCGGCGCTCGCAAAATCTGGATCGACCACTGCTCCCTCTCGTTCTGCGCCGACGGACTGATCGACGCCATCACCAAGCATCTGGAAATTGGTTCCTATCGTGAGTGGTCTGAAGAACGCCGTCAGGAGTGGCTTTTATCTGAATTATGTGGCAAGCGCCTACTGTTTGGTCTTGATCTTCCGAAAACGGAAGAAATCTCTGATGTTTTGGACACATTACATGTGATATCAGAACTTCCATCTGATAACTTTGGAGCATACATCATCTCAATGGCGACTGCTCCATCTGATGTGCTCGCAGTTGAGCTCCTGCAACATGAATACCACGTGAAGAAACCACTAAGAGTCGTTCCACTGTTTGAGAAGCTTGCAGATCTGGAGGCTGCTCCTGCTGCTTTGTCACGACTTTTCTCGATTGATTGGTATAGAGAGCGGATCAACGGAACGCAAGAAATCATGATTGGGTACTCAGATTCTGGTAAAGATGCAGGGCGTTTCTCTGCAGCCTGGCGGTTATACAAGGTACAGGAGGAGCTTATCAACATTGCTAAGAAATTTGGTGTGAAGCTAACTATGTTCCATGGTCGTGGTGGCACTGTTGGAAGGGGAGGTGGTCCCACCCATCTTGCTATATTGTCTCAACCACCGGATACAATTCATGGTTCACTCCGTGTCACTGTCCAAGGTGAAGTCATTGAGCAGTCGTTTGGAGAGGAGCTCTTGTGTTTTAGAACACTCCAGCGTTTCACAGCTGCTACACTAGAGCATCGAATTTCTGACGAGTTTGCTTCTCAAACATTACTTGTAAATCTGCTGTCTTTTGTTTCTCAGACAATAAACTCATATTGGGGAACTCAGCAATGGATTGATCTTGCACGCTTTACTGGACTGCAATCTCGGAATAGTGAGTCATCCTCTCACCAAATGCCAGAAATGCCCGATTCTACTAACCAAATGCCAGCACTGGATGATAAGATAGCTTCTGTAGCTGAAGCACCTGGAAAGGTTGAGACCCTGGAGGTTGGGTGAGCTGCGACACCACGTCCGACAGCTCACATGAGCTCAAGTTTGGCGATACGGTCTTTGACTCCACCATGAACAGCAACGGCTTGGCAAGTCCCTTCATGAAGGTGGATTTCGAGGGTCTTGTGGCAACGCTTGGTGGTCTGGTGGGAAGTGCCCAGGTTACAAATATGATCCCTTCCTTTGCGACGGCAGGCAGTACAGCGGCTGTGCAATGGCGGCAGTGTAAGGTAGCAATAATGCAGTGGCGGAGCAATGGTTGTGTAGTGGCAGTGGCAAACGTCAAACGGCGGAGAACTTCAATAACCGCCGTCAAACGACTAGCCGGTCATGAAGCCTCAACTGCAGCATCTCCGTCGTTTTCATCCTTCCCTACAAATCCCTCCGCCAAGCATCCTAATTTATACAGAAAGAAAAAAAAAAAAAAAAAAAAAGGTGGTGGTGCATCTGGCACCACGTGAAAAAAAGAGGAAAGAGGAATGGTGGATCAAAGATGGGGTACAGCCCATGGCAGATCAAAAGTTTATGGTGGTGCATGGGCACCATGTGCAGAAAGAAAAAAAAAATTGTAAAAAAATAAACAAATAAAAAATAATAATAATAATAAATGATGGAACTTGGTGCATCCAGCACCAAAAGAAAAAGAAAAAAAAAAAAAAAACAAATGCATAGAGAGAAATAGAAGGTCTATTTTATTTATTTTTCTGGAAATTTTACATAAATTTGCTATTATACATAAATTTAAAAAAAAAAAAAACACATCAAATCAAATTTACAAGAGGGGATATTCAAGGACGATCAGGTGGCGCCTCACAACTCGGTAGAGCTCCAAGAAGAGAAGGCGTCGGAGGTTGGCTGTTTGAAGCCTCAGCAGTCGGTACAGCCCCAGAAGACGAAGGTAAATGCTGCTGGAACAAACCCACAAACCTCCGATGATCAAGTAAAATCTGACCATTAGATTCCTGCATCTGGTCAATTTTCCTCTTCATGTTTGTGGCATAGTTGTGTGCAAGCTTGTGCAACTGTTTATTCTCATGCTTGAGCCATTTGATCTCCTGTTTGAGACTCATCACTTCAGCCGCCAACGATTCAACTTGACGGGTTCGAGCAAATAGGCGTTGGGCCATGTTAGACACAGAACCCGCACACTGCACACTAAGAGCCAGGGACTCCTTAACAGCCAATTCATCAGACCGCCTGGAAAGTAGTCTGTTATCTTTGGGAGTGACAAGGTTCCGGGCCACCACCGCAGCGGTCATATCATTCTTCATCACCGAATCCCCAACAGTAAGAGGACCAGTAGGGGATATGAAGGATGGGCGCCATATGTTATCTGGAGAAGACGGGACTACCTCTTCACCAAGGTTCAAATCAAAACGACGGTCGGAGGGTCCAGACATTTTCAAAGTGTTGAAGGAAGAAGAGATCGGACAAATCAAGATCTTAGAAGTACAAGAGGGGAGTTTTCACAAGCGAAAATTCAAGTGTGCTTTGAAACGAATTGCATGCCTCTAAAAAAAATCAGCACTCGACGGGATTTCAGAGATCGAAGAGGCGAGCTCAGAATTCGAAGAGGCCATTCAAAAATCGAAGAGGCAAGCTCAGAAATCGGAGAGGCATCTTGCTTTTCCAGACGTGTCAGCACCCATCACACGCAAACTCAGCTTTGCGCAAATCACGGGTAATTTGTCGAAGCGCCGATCCCAGATATCGAAGAGGCGCCAGTCTTTTTCAGCCGCGTCATCACCTGTCATATGCACACTCAACTTTGCGCAAATCACGAGCAATTTGTCGAAGATTTTCGGTGAAGGAGAAAGCACGTGAAAGTTTACTGTTCAATCACGCGTTAGTTGCCGACACAAGTGAAAGAATAGTACCTCTACAGGTATTAAGGGACCTCCTATAACTGTCCACCTTCACCTTCCATAGCAAGGCAGACATACAGAACCTTTCTTCATCTCCGAGAATGCCTTCCCAACGAAGCCTCTCGAGTCACTTAGTGTTCCTTATTCCTTGGGGTACCTCTGTAAGCCAATAACTTCAAAGCAAAAGTATCTCATATCACCAGGGTAGAAAGCAAGAGTATCTCATATCATGCGTTCTCCCTGTCGTTTCCTTTGTCCTTACTTCTACCTACAAAGACAAGGATAAAGAAAACAATATGCCGGAACTTCCACTCAAACTCAGGTAAGGAACCGACTGCTTGGAACCCTTCCCTGATTGCCTGCCTAGCATTGCTCTCGAGTACTCGTCTCCCACTGCTGCTGTACTTCCATGGAAGCTGTCACATCTGCCTGGAGAACAGATAAGGCAAGTGAAAATGATACCTTGCAGCATGTGGAGACAACGTGCTGAAGAAACAAGCAGAGAAGAATGCGGCCTGCATAGTCAACTCAGCAGAAGGAGTCCGAGCTGAAGAACTCGAGAAGCTGCCATATCTACCTGAAGAAACAAGCAGAGAAGAATGCAGCATGCACGGTCAACTCGGCAGAAAGAGTCTGAGATGAAGAACTCGTTTTGACCCTCAAATTCTTGGGTCGACTTACTAGGCGTTGTGGGCTGCACGTGCCGATTCACCACCCTTGAATCAAATCCTTAAAGATCAAGTCACCAACTGGAAGAAAAGCCCATCAATCTTGAAGATCATACCGTTGACCAAACTGCTCAGGTGTGAATTAGAAAGATCGAACAGAGCAACAAGTCGTCACCTTCACCTCGTGCCTGCTTGTCATGTGTTCGAGTCAACCTTCAAGAATCAAGCCTCAACGGCCCTTGAAGAAGCTTTAAGCCATATTCGAAATCAAGCCTCGACGGCCCTGGAAGAAATCACAAGTCTGATTCAAGATCAAGTGTCTACCACCCTTGAATCAAAACCTAGTTCAAGAATAAGCTGTGGAAAATCAACAATTGGAGGAATCCAGAAAATCCTCCAACCCAGTTCAAGATCAAAGCTGTGGAAAGTCAACAAGCACAACAAAAGTATGTGCCGATTCACCCACTACCAAAGCCAAAGATCATCTACCACATGAAGCTCCTTGTGGCCCAATTTCAACCTTCAAGATCAAGCCTCGACGATCCTTGAAGAAATTTCAAACAAAAGTTCAAGAACAAGCCTCAACGGCCCTTGAAGAAATCTCAAGCCCAATTCAAGATCAAGCCTCAACGGCCCTTGAAGAAATCTCCAGCCTAATTCAAGATCAAGCCTCGACGGCCCTTGGATCGACATCTACAATAAGGGACTTCAAAACGCATCTCCTACACGTGACAAGCACATGTATACAACGCGCCTTGAAGTGGGGGCATTTGTAGACATCGAAATTTCGGTAAATAAATGTTGACCGATAAATCAAAGTGTCAACGCTCATGTATTACATAAATTTTACACGTAGCGTGTGACTCGACGAAAATTGAAATGAGTTGGAAAAGTCATCAAATAGGACACGTGTCAACACCTGGCAGAAACAACTTATTTCATCTGGAATATTATATTCAAAACTAGGCCTTGGAAAATTCTATAAATAGAAGGCTAATTCATTCATTTAGAAAACCAAAAAATCATTAGGCAAAACTCTTGAAGCTCTGAAGCTCTGAAACTTCGAAACTCTCAAGCATCCAGGTTCCCGAAGAATCAAGAAAGCCTTCTTCGTTCTTCGTTCATCGTTCTTCCAAGATCAAGCCCCGACGGCCCTTGAAGAAATTGTTCTTCGTTCATCATTCTTCCAAGATCAAGCCCCAACGGCCCTTTGGATCAACAATCATCCACCAATTCAAGATCAAGCCCCGACGGCCTTCGAAGAAAGCACCATCGTTCATCGTCCGTTCATCCAAGATCAAGCCCCAACGGCCCTTTGGATCAACAACGTCGACAAATCCACACACATCCAACCGTTCTTCAAGATTAAGCCCAAAAGCCCTTGAAGATCCGTTCATCACTGTTCTTCAAGATCAAGCCCAAAAGCCCTTGAAGATCCGTTCATCACTGTTCTTCAAGATCAAGTCCCAACGGCTCCTTGAAGATCCGCTCAAATCCACCTTCAAAGCCCAAGCCCACGGCCCTTTGAAGAAACTTCCAACAATTCATCCAAGATCAAGCATCAACGGCCCTTGGATCAACAAAACATCCACCAATCAACACCTTACGGAAATCGAATCAGAGGATCAAATTTGAGAGAGATTGTAACCCAAAATCATCAAATACAAATATTTGTTTGTGCACGTTGTTCTTGTCTCTTTCGTTTCAGGAAATTTCCGTGTTCACAATAAGTTGTCAAGCATATCCTGGAATAAGTCTCACTCTTACGTATAAGAACTACGGCTGTCATTTTTCTGAACGGAATACCGAACTAAAAATTACAGAATCGAAATTGAAATTAGTGAAACCAAAATTTACCTAAATTGTAAATTACCGATCGGTAAGCAACAATAACTTGGTGGTTAAATTTTATCAAACCGAACCGAAATTTTTTATTGTTATAATTTTAAATATCTAATATTATTAGGGTAATCTCAATCATTGGTTCATAAAGACAAACCATTTAGTCATCTCGCTTTTTTTTTTTTTTTTTTTTTTCATACTAACGACTCATTCTCTCTCTGCCTCTCGATTCACTCTCCGGCTCTCAGGTCTCAGCCATCATCAACACTCAACGCCACATCTCAGTCTCCCTCTCTGTCCATCTCCTCTAACTTAAAAAGGTAAGATTCCAGTAATCTCAAAGCTATAAGTTTCGTACAGAACTATCATTTGTTTTATTAATTACAAGTGTCTTCTCCTTTTCACGTAAAACTGATGGCTTCCATCACTTGTAGGGTTTCCATAACATATTCGAATTTACTGAAGCGTTATTTCGTAAGAAATACAGTTTAACTGTTAGTATGTAACATCTAAACTATCTATTAATAAAATTTTCTTGTCAACCGAAAGAGTGAAAATATAATTTGATCTTGTATCACACTATAAAATCAAGGGTACTTATATAATTTTGTACAATTAAATTTTTTATTTAAACCTCACCCACATCTCATCATAACATCTCTAATTTAAAATTTAAAAAACTCAAATTTTTTTCTCTGTTTCTTTCACAATTTCTCTCTTTTCCATATATATATTTTTAAATTATTTTATTTTTGCACACATAATGTTTGAGCTTCATCTAGTATTTAATTAAGCGGACAGACTCAATTTGAATACTTCCACATGGCGGTTACACGTGACACGTACACTGTATAGAGTGGAAATCCAGCAACCAAACTTGAACAGTTCTCTCTTAATTTGGATGAATGAGACATTCATGCATATCAACATTAAGAGTAATTAGCTAATTATAATAAAAACTAGCATATGGGCACACATAAAGTATGTGAGAATTTTTTTTACTTTTGTTTTTGAAATAGAAGGAGAGAGGAAGAGAGGGATAGAGAATGTGGAAGTGGGAAGTTTTTATTTATTTTATTTATTTATTTTAATTAGAGATATGTTAGGATTATATGTAAGTGAGGTTTTGAAAAAACAAAAATACAGTAAAATTTGGTTGTGTGAAATTACATTTTTTCCTCATATTTCTTAATCATGTTCTTCTTTAATTAGAAGGTTAAACTGGTAATTTCATAGAATTTTGATTGACAATGAATGTTTTATTAATTAGTAGAGATAATATCCCACCACAAAATGCATGCATGGTGATAATATATATATATATATATATATATATATATATATATATATATATATATATATTATTTTCTTCGGTTTTGCCACATCATTGCTGTCTGGGGAAGTTGGGACTTGAACACATGGAAATGCATGCAAGTCGTGGAAGCGTGAAGATCGAGTTAGAGGTGTTGATGAATGCCGGGAATGAAGGACACTTAGCTTTCAAGTTTTGCATGGATATATTTACATTAAGTTGACAGGTTCAACCAAGACAGGTCAAAACTGAGCAGAAGCTGACTGGGAAATACTTTAACCACTACTTTGGAAAGGGATAATTTGACAACTGGATTGGCATGCATGGATCTCGTACTCTGATGTGGAGGTAACACCGACGGATCTACTTATTTGGTGCTGAACTTATCCACTTTGCTACAACATTCTATTTCTACTACTATGGAGTAAATTAAAACACGTTTTCGTAATGTAACTTAAAAAATATGATACTTAGCACTTAGCAGGAACTACGTACATGCATGCTTGGAAATGTAACCGGCGTCTAAACACGTCAAGAACTTTGCCCTGGCAAAATTTGGCAGATATTGAATTTTATTACAAAAAGCTTGAGCGTTATTAGTAGCCCATTTTTTCATTAGTAATACAGTTTGTCAAGTTTCTAATGTGAGATTGCATTCTTCAACACATCTCTCACAAAAGACTGTTTTTAGTATATTACACTTGCAACCAATTCCACATCGATAAATATACACTTGTATTATAAAAAAAAAAATAGCTGTCAAACTTCATTGCTCGCGTGCTTAGTTGTATATGGCAACCTTAGGTAAGCACATTGTCTTTACATGTCCTCAACTGAAGTCGGGCAAACAATCCACGCTAAAACATGTTCTACATGACTGCCCTTATAAACAAATACACGTAATAAATATTTAACATTATGTCTCACAAATTCCTCTGCAAAAATAAAAGTTGTTATGTTCTGCATAATTTACGCAGTCATGTATCTATACATTTTTCGGTTTTAATGGCGAAAAATTTGGAAGTATGAATTTACGCCGTGATCTTAAAGATGAAGTGGTACTGGTACTCAATGAGGATGTTGTAGCAGCGAGAAGCAAGAAAACTAATCCTTCCTGCAGCAGGGATTCACACAACACTTGATTCCCTTCATAAATAAATGGATGAAATGGAATTAATTAGAAAAGAATCGACTACCCTTTTTGTCTTGGTAAGATCCAAGAAATTCTCTCGTAGCAGAAACTTCATTCTTAGACTAGCAGAGAGACTAATGACAACGTTCTTTTAAGATAAAGGCCTCAGAAGGATTTGGGCGTACAAGGTGAAGAATGACAATTCAGGTCAAAAGTTACACAAATAAAGTGGAAGGACAAAGGACATGTAAAGGCCAGAAGAGAGTTAATGACAAAATAATCTCATGCAGCTCCAACAAAAAATCTCAGGTTTATAAAGGCAGCATATCTTCATGTATTTGTATATACAAATGAGAGAACAAACCTTCTCCGTGATAGGATTTTCCGAAAGGTTCAGCTCAACAATGCCACAAATCATAGAAGAATCGGTGCTTAGTCTGTGAATATAATTAGACGTCACTTTACATTTTGAAAAGTCAAGTTTCACAAACTCTGAAGTTTGGCTGAACAATGACTCAGTTAATAGTAATGCCTTCATCCTGCAAAAGAATATTAAAAAACAAAACTGGAAGAAAGCAGTAAGGAGAATATGCATAGTGACGGAAGTCCAACAACAGTGAGAACTGAGAGGTAAATGCAAAATGACAGTGCACTCACAATACCAATACCAGTTTCCCGAAGACTTAATCCTGACAAGGACAAGGTTTTAGCAAGCTTGCAAAGGCTATCAACTACAGACTGTTTTAGCCTCAGTCCATTCAGACTTAATTTTGAAAATCTGCATAGGAAAGAAATTTGTATATTCACCCCAGTTAGTGGATAGAGTAACCTATGCATACTGAAAGAAAGAATGATTTTAAGTGAATCTAAACCTTTTCGAAGTGCCAAGCTTGGAAAGTAAATTAATGATGGTATTTCCATGAATTGGGTAGTTAAATCCTGTGAAAGGAAAGGAATTGAGACAACCCGTTAATTGATGAAAATAAAAAAGTCCAGCCAATAATGTGTGTTGCAATTATGAAATGTCAAGCATACCTATACAAAGTTGCTCAAGCACAGAATCAGCATTCAATGCCTCGGCAACCTTTTGAATTGTTCTAGACGTGACAGAACAGCGCTCTATGCTCAAGCTGCAAAGAGCTACAAGCAAAGACCATATAAGCAGAGACTATTCAGCGTCACTTTGAACAAATTCCATTCAAATAACTAAATTTACCAAGAAGCATATATGCTACTAAACATCAATAAGAACAGAAACAAATAATTTAAATGCTTGAGCTTCAATGAAAGCACTTTACCCTTGCAATTTTCCAAGATAGTGGAGAGGCAAGATGCACATGTATCAGTGAGAGGATTTTCAGAGATATTGAGCACTTCCAATCGAGCAAATAGCAAAGGGCATTCGCAAATCTGAAGATTGAAACACAGAAAATGGTTGTTGACTGATAGTGAGTACAAAAAAACCTTACCATTGTCCTGCTAACAGCAAATTTAAATATATGGTTCCTGACTGAAATAATTGTCACTGCATACAATAAACCTACAAAAATCCATGATCCAATAGACTTCGCATCATGAGTATTGTTGCTAAATTTCAATAAGATAAGAGACAATCTGCAAGTTATTGATGGTTAACACGTCCCTTGTTAGTTCTTCCAATTACATAGGCGGAACTTGAAAAATTACAACCTCCTTTTCAAAGTTCAGACATGGAGGAAATTACATAGATGAAGTTTCAGTCTTAAACTGGCTACAAGGAAATTATTGGTTAGCCATTTTTTCTGAACTTAAACCGTTAGACTATACAATAACAGTTCAAATTATAATAGCCTGCATCAGGAGCTTAGAAGGTTATAACTACAAAGATGTAAACTCCATATCTCCTGCTTTGATACCATTATTCTGGAAACTTACTGGGATAGAATTAGATACTGGGGAGCTCTTTGGGCATCAGTTCCTAATGAGTTCAGGGATCATTCTCGTTCTTATACGAAGATGGATGTGTTAGCAGCTGTAAAATGAGTTTGGGTTAAGGTTTTGATTTTTGTAAGTTAGACCTGTTTGAGGTCTGATCTAGTACATTAGGTTTGATCTTAGATGATGGACTTCTAATCCACTATAAAGCCATCTGGCAACAAACAAAAGGCGGAGAGAGTCAAAGTTCACCCTTGCTTACAGTCTTTCTTGCATAAACTTAATACATGGGAATAACATGTATATGAATCATTCAAAGAAGTCAGCTTAAGCTTTAACATGAATTTTTTTGCAATGTTAGTTGAATACCTGAACCAAAGAAGTTACACCAAATCAGTTGAAGTGGAGATCCAACGTCAATCCAGCATATTTTTGGCATGATGAAGTGATTACTTGTTGCAGTTTCTTCATTGTACCATTTCCTGGGAAACAATGAGCCAATAAACAGTTAATACTGCCCACAATTCCTGGGAAAATGTTTTAGTAAATGAAAGAACTAAAGAGGCCTGAGTCTAGGTGAAGAATGTTTAACAGAAAGGCTACTAAATACTTTCTAGTCCAGAAGCAACACTTTTGAATCTAAATAAGCGTAGGCTAGAAATCACATGCTGTTAGCAACCTAACTCATTGTGAGAAAGGTCTACCATTGCAAATGTTTTATCGGCATGCAGGGCATCCAACAATGGCATTAATGAAAAGTCTTGCAGTCCACAATCAGACACATTAACATCATCATCTGAAACCTGAAAGACAAAAATATGAGTTTATCATCCCGCAATAGATTGTGGAATACAGAAGAAGGATGTCCTCACTCGATTTTCCTCTAGCCTTACCTCCTGCTCATAGAGTTTCTTAAGCAGCTTCATATTGGGTGTCACAGATGACTTCTAGCAGCAATCAGTGTATAGTTTTATCAACCTCTTTTGAACCCATCCTGTGTCGGTAACAGGTAAATTGGATTGGCTATTAACATAATGGAAAGAAGTTGGAAAACAATACATTTCCTTTTACAATCTTTTATGTTATTGCTAGCAGAAACTATAAAAAAACAAAAAAATATACAACTTTAAATCTAAAATCATGAATTTCAACCGAAAAAAAGAAAAAAAAAATCATGAAGATATCATTGCAAACGGAAAACCATAAACAACCAAGTTAAAATTTGGAATCATGACATCATGGACTGGGAAAAGTATTTTCTGGTTTGCACAATCCACAAGAAAGTAATAACCCCACAGAACCACAGGAAAATCCCAGAAAAAGAAAAACGAATCAGATGCATTGTAAACTATAATTCCAAATAAGGACTTGTTTGTTGATTACAATTACTAAATAGTACTTTTTAATAGGATTACAATTATAACATAGCCAAGTTTTATCCAATGGAATAGTGGCTTCAATCAGTTAAATCTTGAATGCTGTCATGTATTTTGAATGAGAGTCACATTTCCAACAAAACAGAATAGGACATTGACACATTGTACAACAACAATAACAACCACCAAGCCTTATCCCACTAAATAGAACACAGTACATAGTAAAATAAAAGAAAAGTTCACATAGACATGTCATTTAAATGAAAATCAGAGCATATGAAATGAGCTTCAAACTGTTGGAGCACATACCATCAATGAGAGCTTCAACCAAGGCTTTTCCCATATGCTGCTTAAGCGTCTCAAATGTATCCAGGGATTCCATAACTCTCTCACCCCATTTTATATTCTTTATTTTTGGAAGCAGCCCTGAAAATGCACAATCTTAGGGCTGGTTTGGTATTGCTGTGCTTTGAAAAAAAACTACTGTGAGAATAAACGGTTGTGCTGTGAGAATAAGCGGCTATGAAATAAATCAGCAGAGTGTTTGGTAAACTTTTTTGTAAAAGTGCTTTTGGAAAAAAAAAACAGTTTGATAGTGGGTCTTTTCATTAAAGGAGCACTGTAGCTCCATGTGCTTTGAAAAAAAGCCAATTTTCCAAAGCTGCAATGCAAATAGCTGCTTCAGCTTTTCCTTTGATTTCAGCTTATTATCACAGCAGCTTCCAAAATAAGCCTTTTTTTTTAGTTTACCAAACACCTAAAACAATCACAGCTTTTTTTCATGGGTGCTTTTTTTTAAGCACCTCACTCCCAAACCACCCCTTAGTATGATCACAAGAAGTTTTGAAGAAAACAGGATATATTAACATGACACAGAGAGAAAGAGAGAGAGAGAGAGCAGTAAAACACAATGGTGCCAAACTCTTTAGGGATAAAACCTCGAGAAGTTTTAGAATTTAATTAAGAGCATTGTTTTAGATAGATGAAATGAACTAAAGGAGCACATAAAAAGTTCCATATGCAGGCAACCTTAACCATGTCTAAGCTACTTGGCCAGAATTTGTAATGCGTCACTGAGACAAAGAGGCCTACTCTTTAATTGTGAAAATCATCACCTTTAGTATGATTATTTCAGCAACATCTCGGTATGTGCCACAATATATACGACCATACTGCAAAGTTATTTCAAACACAACTACCTAGTTTTGGATGGTGAAAATGTTTAAAGAACCATTCAAATGCTTTCTTTCTTTTTTTTAAAGATGAATACAAATAAAATAAAAATCTCTGTATGAAATAACATATCCGCTGCAGTTCAGTGAATCATCTTATAGGCCAACATTTTGATGACATAAATACTAGCAACTAGAAACATGCTAAACTCAACTAATGCCTACCCTCTGATCTTCATTCCATAGGAAGCCGTAAGTAGTATAAGCATGCCAGTTCAGTCTTGACAGATTCAATGCTTAACATATCAGAAAATAATCCAAATATATTAGGTCTCTGTCAATCTTGAATGTAATGTATTGCTGCAATTAACAAAGAAGACCACAATTTAGTAAATAATATAACTAAAACAGTGGCAACAAGGTATCAGAGACATAGAACCAGAGTGAACCATCTGCATACAAGTGAATTGAGTAGCACTCACATTGTGTTCATCATCATAAAGAAACATAAGATGGGCAGCATCATTGTCATACACTACACTTTTAGAGACACTGGTGTCACCTTTAGAGACACTTGCAACAATAGGACTTTCATCGGAGCTTAAAGCTCTAACACCTTTGGCTTTTTGAGTGACCACATTAAGATTCCTGGATTTGCATGAACTAGAGCTTTGTTCAATATCAACAGGATCGCAAGACCTCATGGTACCATTTGTGGTATAGGCTGAGATATCCTACAAAACTTAAAGAGGTATGCACTTAAAATGCATCTACAACACTAGGGCGAAAATAATCTCCATGATTAATCCGAGACTAACCCTACCTGAAATTTACGAGCAGGACTGCCTGTGTTACTTTTATTTTTCACTGCAACCAGATAAGAAATACAATATTCAATTATGGCTCTTCACTGTGGTTATAATTGAAGATCGAATTAGTGATTGATTAATACTTACGTTCATCAGATGTAGCAACGAATTCTAATGGTTGTTTCTTAGACCAGCCTTTTGAGCAGGGTACCTCATCTTGCATTTCATCTTCATCATCAGAAAGGACTGCAAGAACGCGTTTATGCCCAATGACTGTCTGCTCATTGGTATCTGTCTTAGACAAACTTTTTGATGAAACATTAGTCTGGATGGTGATATTTTGTTTTCCTAAAGGAGTGGATTTCACCTTGACTGAAGCTTGGGTGGAACATTTGAGAGAAATTAAAGGTTCATCATCATTTAACTTTTCCACCCTGGATAAAGACTGTGATCTGCTGGAACTAGATTTTCTAATCTCTGAAGAACAGCATGCATTATACGTACTATCTGACGGATGACCACTCCCTTCTGTATCAGATTCAGAGCAGTGATCCTCTGCCACATTCTCATTTTCAAGATCTTTATGATCTGATTTCTTCAATTCTTCAATACGAAGCTGCAATCTCCTACAAAGAGCTATCTACCTTAAAAAGAACTTAAAGAAAACATCCAAATAATGATGCAACAAAAAATCTAATACATAATCCACTACATAATTATTTTCCATATCAAGAACTCCACTTCACCCTATTTGGGGTAAGGGGCTCGCACGAATTACCTGGCCGCTACAACATTGTCGAATCTTATCATGTGACTATAGTGCATATTTTCTAGCACCGTTAGCTGCACCGAAGGAAGGTTAGCCTCAACAGCAAGCCTGCAAGACATTAGTATGAAGTCAACACAACACAACCCTTGAAAGCAGGTAAATTTCTTTTTAGGTCAGAAAAGAAGTAAGCTTCTTTTGGGGGTCATAAAAGTTAAAAGAAATTTATACAATTATACACAAATTTACAAATGAATGGTAGTGTACCTTAAGAGATAGAGTAATTATTAACAGCTCCTATATGGAAACAAACTCAACAAAACCCAACGACTGGGATTGGTTACATGACTCTTTCACAAACACCTTGGGGTACTCAAGAGTCAAAATGAGCTTTCTTTCATATAAGCCTCTAATATAAATCCTTGCTCACAAATAAATTTCAATCAATTCATTTGGAATTTTTTTCTTTTTCTCTCGGTTGTTAACTCCTTGAGAACCGTTAGGACACATGGTATTACATGGGACTATTGAACTTTTCAGATGAATAAAATAATTCTTAAACATTTGAAAATCATGACAAGATATCATAAACCATGTAAATTGTGATGACGATGATAATAAATAATTGCAGCAGTTTATAAAAGTGAAGGGAAACTTGAATTGAACTAAAAGGTGCATTGTGACCAATTACTATCCTTAAGGTTCTTAATGACAATTACTTAATGCGAAAATTAAAGGGCCTAGAAACACAGTTTTTAACTCAAGCCCTCTAGCATTGACTCTGTTAAGTCTGAGAAACAAGCTGGTTCTGGTTTAGAAAACTACTAATCATGTACATTTCAAATAAGGATGATTCTAGAGAATAATACTAGGAAAACTGGTGTATTGCTTTCTATTTAAACACCTATGTACTTTATTGATGAACTATGAAAAGATGATATTCCTCTTATTTTCTGGAATTTATTTTTAATATGTTGATTATAAGTATACACTCCACACGGACCACACCCTACAACAAAACCTACAACTTCTTCGTCATGTGGAAATGCATTTTGAATTTTCTGTTATAGCAAGTTGTCAATCAAAATTATTAGACTGCAATAATAAATGAAACAGAACATTAAAAGCAATGTGAGCCCCAATTACTCACAGGTGTTTATGATATCAAAAGTTTGTATTACACAATTTCCTATGCATGCAACCAAGAGGATTTTGTGCTCAGCATGGTGATTAGAAAGCTTCTTCGTTAACAACCAATTCCAAAAAGAAATGTCCACTAGAGAAACCATACCTGTAGCCCTCTTCAAATGCATCTAGTGCTCCTTCCAAATTATCCATACTGTATAAAACATCACCTATGTTGACTTTTGCCAACACCTGCCCCTGAGCATTACCAGTTTTGAGTAAGCATCTAGTAACAGTGGATGTATGGTATAAATATCAATTTGATCAAAATACATTAATGAAATCCCGATGTTGCCTAGCAGGACCAACACAATTTCTACTTTGAAGATACCTACACCAAGCTTGCCGAAGTCTACTAGCAGTTAATTTCAGCATGTTTCATATCAACATTACATATTTTCCAAGGTCACAACTACTCGTCATAATGTATAATGTTATAGAACAAACACCAACTTACCTCCAAATTGCCAATTGACTTGTATTTCTCCAAACTCTTCGTGCACCATTTAAGGGCTTTCTTGAACTCTCGTAGGTTCTGGTATGATTCTCCAATAACCAAAAGTGAATCACTGATCTTTTCTTGGTCATAAAGCTCACTTGCTACAATTTTCTTCTTTTTTGCAAATTCAAGGAGCTGAAAAATAAAATTTCACAATAATGAAAAGCATTGATTTTGTTCGCAGAAGAATAATAAATCTTTACTTCCTGGCTATGAATTTGCTGTTAACTTATCCATTACCGCATTCAACTTTCAAGAATAAGGGATTTTAGGGAGATGATTATAAATGTGTTTTCTTTTGGTAACAGAAGACAACTACAACAACAACAACAACAACAAAGCCTTTTCCCACTAAGTGGGGTCGGCTATATGAATCCTAGAACGCCATTGCGCTCGGTTTTGTGTCATGTCCTCCGTTAGATCCAAGTACTCTAAGTCTTTTCTTAGGGTCTCTTCCAAAGTTTTCCTAAGTCTTCCTCTACCCCTTCGGCCCCGAACCTCTGTTCCGTAGTCACATCTTCGAACCGAAGCGTCAGTAGGCCTTCTTTGCACATGTCCAAACCACCGTAACCGATTTTCTCTCATCTTTCCTTCAACTTCGGCTACTCCTACTTTACCTCGGATATCCTCATTCACAATCTTATCCTTTCTCGTGTGCCCACACATCCCACGAAGCATCCTTATCTCCGCTACACCCATTTTGTGTACGTGTTGATGCTTCACCGCCCAACATTCTGTGCCATACAGCATCGCCGGCCTTATTGCCGTCCTATAAAATTTTCCCTTGAGCTTCAGTGGCATACGGCGGTCACACAACACGCCGGATGCACTCTTCCACTTCATCCATCCAGCTTGAATTCTATGGTTGAGATCTCCATCTAATTCTCCGTTCTTTTGCAAGATAGATCCTAGGTAACGAAAACGATCGCTCTTTGGTAGTTCTTGATCTCCGATCCTCACCCCTAACTCGTTTTGGCCTCCATTTGCACTGAACTTGCACTCCATATATTCTGTCTTTGATCGGCTTAGGCGAAGACCCTTAGATTCCAACACTTCTCTCCAAAGGTTAAGCTTTGCATTTACCCCTTCCTGAGTTTCATCTATCAACACTATATCGTCTGCGAAAAGCATACACCAAGGAATATCATCTTGAATATGTCCTGTTAACTCATCCATTACCAACGCAAAAAGGTGAGGACTTAAGGATGAGCCTTGATGTAATCCTACAGTTATGGGAAAGCTTTCGGTTTGTCCTTCATGAGTTCTTACGGCAGTCTTTGCTCCTTCATACATATCCTTTATAGCTTGGATATATGCTACTCGTACTCCTTTCTTCTCTAAAATCCTCCAAAGAATGTCTCTTGGGACCCTATCATACGCTTTTTCCAAATCTATAAAGACCATGTGTAAATCCTTTTTCCCATCTCTATATCTTTCCATCAATCTTCGTAAGAGATAGATTGCCTCCATGGTTGAGCGCCCTAGCATGAACCCGAATTGGTTGTCCGAAACCCGTGTCTCATGCCTCAATCTATGCTCAATGACTCTCTCCCAGAGCTTCATTGTATGACTCATTAGCTTAATACCCCTATAGTTCATGCAATTTTGTACGTCGCCCTTATTCTTGTAGATAGGCACCAAAGTGCTCGTTCGCCATTCATTTGGCATCTTCTTCGTTTTCAAAATCCTATTGAAAAGGTCAGTGAGCCATGCTATACCTGTCTCTCCCAAAACTTTCCACACTTCGATTGGTATATCGTCTGGGCCTACTGCTTTTCTATGCTTCATCTTCTTCAAAGCTACAACCACTTCTTCCTTCCGGATTCAACGATAAAAAGAGTAGTTTCTACACTCTTCTGAGTTACTCAACTCCCCTAAAGAAGCACTCCTTTCATGTCCTTCATTGAAAAGATTATGAAAATAACCTCTCCATCTATCTTTAACCGCGTTCTCTGTAGCAAGAACCTTTCCATCCTCATCCTTGATGCACCTCACTTGGTTTAGGTCCCTTGTCTTCTTTTCCTTTGCTCTAGCTAGTTTATAGATATCCAACTCTCCTTCTTTGGTATCTAGTCGCTTATACATATCGTCATAAGCCGCTAACTTAGCTTATCTCACAGCTTTCTTAGCCTCTTGCTTCGCTTTTCTATACCTTTCACCATTTTCATCGGTCCTATCCTTGTATAAGGCTTTACAACATTCCTTCTTAGCCTTCACCTTTGTTTGTACCTCCTCATTCCACCACCAAGATTCCTTTTGGTGTGGGGCAAAGCCCTTGGACTCTCCTTTTGCTACTTTTCAGATACAACTAGCCATGGAATCCCACATTTGGCTAGCTTCCCCCTCTCTATCCCACACACACTGGGTGATTACTTTCTCTTTGAAAATGACTTGTTTTTCTTCTTTTAGATTCCACCATCTAGTCTTTGGGCACTTCCAAGTCTTGTTCTTTTTTCTCACTCTTTTGATATGTACATCCATCACCAACAAGCGATGTTGATTAGCCACAGCCACGCTCTCTCCTGGTATAACTTTGCAATCCTTACAAGTTATACGATCCCCTTTCCTCATTAGAAGAAAATCTATTTGTGTTTTTGACGACCCACTCTTGTAGGTGATCACATGTTCTTCTCTCTTCTTAAAGAAGGTGTTGGCTAAGAAGAGATCATATGCCATTGCAAAATCCAAGATAGCTTCCCCATCCTCGTTTCTCTCCCCAAAACCATGGCCACCATGAAAACCTCCATAGTTGCCTGTCTCCCTGCCCACGTGTCCATTTAAATCTCCTCCTATAAATAACTTCTCCGTCTGAGCAATTCCTTGCACCAAGTCTCCAAGGTCTTCCCAAAATTTCTCCTTCGAACTCATATCCAACCCTACTTGAGGTGCGTACGCACTAATCACATTGATAAGTTCTTGTCCTATTACAATCTTGATTGCCATGATTCTATCTCCTACCCTCTTGACATCTACAACATCTTGTGTCAAGGTCTTGTCCACGATGATACCAACACCGTTTCTCGTTCTATTTGTGCCCGAGTACCAAAGTTTAAACCCTGAGTTTTCTAGATCCTTTGCCTTAAGACCAACCCACTTAGTTTCTTGTAGGCACATAATATTTATCCTTCTCCTCACCATAACTTCCACTACTTCCATAGATTTTCCCGTTAAGGTTCCTATATTCCACGTTCCTAAACGCATTCTACTCTCCTGAACTCTACCCTTCTGTCCTAGCTTCTTCACCCTCCCCCGTCCAATGGAATCAAAGTACTTCTTTTGTGTGTCCCGTGTAAAGTTGATAGGTGCATATGCTCCCAAACAACTTTGAGTGGAGTCGTTCGAAAAGAAGTTTCTATGGCCCCCTTGCTCATTTAACACTGCATCCGGGTGCCTATGGAGATACAGCGACCCTTGCTCACTTATCACTGTGCTCGGGCGCGCGCCACTTACGGGTGACGCCCTAGCTTTAGCGTGGTTTCGTTCTGAATTCATTTTCATAAGGATTCGACGTAACTGTGGAGTGCCGGCTGTCGACTACCTGACGCCCTCCCCCTCCTCCTTTACCCGGGCTTGGGACCGGCAATGTAAGATAAACTTACATAGGCGGAGTTAGTAACAGAAGACAACTGCTGTATATAAAAACATTGACGTCCATGAAATAACCACTATCTACATAATCATCCCAGAGACCTCCCTAACAGCATATAATACCAACAAGATTTTTCACCACCATATCCTTCCAACCAAAGAAAAAAGCAGGATGTAAATGAGTTTTTACAGTTTTAGAGAAATATAACTAATTGTGCAAACCACATGGCCCAAACAAACACCCAACAAAGCAAATTTATCCAGCGAATTGGAATTGGAAATAAATTTGATGAAAAAACACCCTTGAAGACCATATCCCAACCCAATTGGTCTACTGAAAGAGAATTTAGGAATGCAGAAGAAAATATATACATACATATATATATGCTTGATGGAGCAAAACTATCTCACAATGCAACATGCAACCTCATATGCCGTACTAAAATATAACAGAAATTCTTTTCTACCAACAAAGTTACATTTAAGATAGAAACAAGAGAGTAAATGAACAACATACAGTTCAAAAGAGTAGAGAGTGAGGAAAACATATTGAGTCAAGTATGTACCTTTGGCCAGGCAAAGATCATCCTTGATTTCTCAATCAGACAATCAAGAGAAGCAATTTGCTGCAGCAGACACTTCCTCTCACGTGGTGTGCCTCTTGCAATTGCCATGTCTCTTGTTAGCTTTTTAAGATTCTGCTCTTCTTTCTTCGGCTCATCCATTACTTTCCTGGCATCTTCTACCATTTCAATATTTTGATCAATTTGCCTGAGTAAAGCATCCTCATCTTCCATTGATTTTGCCAGTTCAAGTGCTTTTTGGTAGCAATGGATAGCTTCCTCATACTTCTGAATTAGGTAATGCAATTCACCAAGATTAATGTACCCCCTTGCCTCTCCTTGACAATGCTCAATTCTTTTACGTATTATAATGTCCTTCTCAATGTGTTCTCGAGCATTATCCCACATCCTTAGCTTTAGGTAAACGTTTCCAAGGTTGTGATGGAGCCTGCTGCGCCCAGCATCATCTTCCATCACCTCTTCTTCATCACAAATCTCTAATCCTTTAGTTAAGACTTTCCGAGCCTCTTCCCAATTGTCAAGATCAAATTCAAGCATTCCTATATTGTTATGGGCATCAATATATTCCTCAACGAAAGAATTATTAGTAGGTGGGTTCTCCTTGATCATCTGTGCAAGCTTCATAGCAGACTTGAAATACTTTTTGGCATTCCGAGCAGAGCAATGCTCATCAATAGACCTTAAAAACTTTTCATGGTAGGTACGACCTAGTTGGGTATTGGCCCTTTGCTGCTCAACAAGATTATTCTCATCATCAGCAAGCTGTAAATGTTTTTTCTGTAGAAAAAACAGGTAAAGTCTCAAAATTTGTTTTCCTCAAATTACAAATCATACAACCATTCCAAAATAAACAAAATAAGAAATGCCAAACAATTCAATTCCCCTGATGGTAAGACTACACAGAGGACAGAACCACATGAAAATCTCAATGAGTATTTGACTCTTTGCTAAAACTTTACAACAAACCGAAAAACTTGAGCTCAGCAATTTCATCCCTTTCACTTTCATGCATTTTCTCACTAACAAAACCCTCCACTCTACTCTTTTTTTCCATCAAAATAATAAGTTGGTTACTGTTTCACCCAAATCCCTTATTTTGTTTTCGTTTTCCCCAAATTTCTCAGCAACCAAAAAACTTCTCCACTGTTGACAAAAACTATAAAAATATAAAAATATAATTAGGGGAAACAACACTGAACACTCCAATCGAATTGAAATTCGCACGATCGAACCCAAATCGAGAAGTCACCTGATAAACAAGAGCCTCTTTGAAGCACTCAAGGCGAAGATATAGCTCCCCCATAGACTGACAGGTGGGGAGGCAATGCTTTTGGGGAAGGTACTTGACGGAGACGTCGTAGTCGATTCGGAACCACACCAGTGCCGCCACGTACTCCCCGCTCTTCTTCAACAAGTCGCCGATTGCGTTTGCCCACCGAGCCTCCTCCTCGTGGTTCCCCACCGCCTTAGCGTTCTGGTAAGCCTTCTTTGCCGCTGTCAGCTGCGCGTCCTCCCGAGGCATTTCGTTTCTCTCCTTGGTCTGAGAGATTCAGAGCGATCGGAATGTATACAGCATATGAGGTTCTGCGGTTTTGGGCAGGAGTGCATTCGGAATTTGGAAAATTCAGATAGAAGGCTTCTCTTCCCGCCAAAACAAAGTTCTGTGTGGGCCGGGCCATATTTTGTTATTGTTTTGGAACATTGGATTGGACGGGCTACAGCCCAAAAAAGAAACTACAAAAATGAACAAATCGACCATTACGAATTTACGAGATTTGTACTGTATTGGTGTGGCATGTGAACTGCACATTCTACGTCAATTGATAAATTTATGTTATCAAATTTTGATTGTATGCATCATTTATCATATGAAATGAGAAAATATTGTAAATATGTGGTGTGGAGCCAAAAATAATCACAAAGTGACACGTGGATTTTTGGATGAAGATGACAAATTTACCCTCGAGGCATACCATGTATCCTACACGCGAGCAATGGAGAATCATCCATCAACCAAATCAGGAGTACCCAAAATAGGTAACAAGTTCAAATTTGTCTCATCCATCCTCATTTCATAACCTCCAAAAACCTCCCAAAACATTTCTTTTTATTATGATAATTAGCCAATTAATATATTTATACCTAATTAATATATTAATTGCTAATTGAATCACCAAATAACACCCCATTCCTTATATATATGACCATATTTCTTCTAAAAAGCTAGGTTGAGACTCTTGCAAAACTCCCAAAAATCCTCTAAACACTTTTTCTCTCTAAATTCTAACTTTGGCATCGGAGGTTCTTTGGCCAAAGCCCCCCTCATTCATCGTGGGCGCGTGAGGTTCTTGGCCTTGACCAAATGTGTTGATTGTTTTGTAGGTGCAATTTTGTCCAAAAAGAAGAAGAAGGCGGAATTTGCATCACATGTGGTTTCCAAAACATTACCACCAAAAATAAGATGGTGCGTAAGATCACACTTTACTAACCTAGCAATCAATGCCAAAAAACAATAAAAAATAAATAAAAAATTGAATCTGACTAAATATTCAGGTTAAACGTTTGGGCTTGTCTGACAGTGATTTTGAAAATGTCTTAATCACTTACATTTACAAGCATATAAAAGCAAATCTTGACACCATAAATTTGAAAGTAAATGGTAAAATTAAGCGATTTAAAATGAATATAATGCAAGCAAACTACACATGGTTACTTGAAAAATGTGAGCAGTTAGATGAAACATCTGCATCCCAACAGTAAGTCATTAGGTTGGGTAAAAACAAAGTAAAAAAATAAGGTTGGGTAAAAACAAAGGAAAAAATAAAAAATAAGGTTGGGTAAAAACAAAGTAAAAAATAATATAGATGTCTAAGCCCGGGTTCGAACCGGGGACCTCTAGTGTGTGAGACTAGCGTGATAACCGACTACACCACCCAGACTGGTTTGTTCACTTTTCCACATTTAATATAATATTACACGCCATCAAACATTATCGTTACGTCATCGTCAAGTTTCGCTTAATCTCCAATTACTTATTTTTCAAGGAAAACCTACAAATAACATAAACGAAAGAAGATACCCTCTGAATGCATAATGAATTGGTAGCAAAGAATATAATTATTAATCGCGAAAAGTACAACATTTAAAACTGTATCGAAAGATAAGGTAAAATTTTGTGTAGAATGTAAGGAATGACATAACAAAAAAAAAACAAAAAAAAAAAAAAACAGGAAAAAAGAAAAAAACAGTGTGTTGTTCTACTAGGTGAGCTGTGGGGTTTGTTATTAAAATATTCTTCAGTCAGTATATACTATCTCAATCAAGTTTAGTTAAGGTAACAAAAATTTTACACTAAAAACAACATAATCAGAAATGAACAAAAAATTTGTAGGATCTTTGAGCTAACTGTTGCTCGAAATGACTAATTAAATGGGTTGAATAATAATTAACTATATTTTGCACTCACAAACGCAAGCCATTAATATGATCAAGTCCCAGCTTCAACTGATGAAGTAGCTATTCTAACCTCATGAGTTGGTAACTAAAATATTGTAAAGAGATTATAATTCAGTTTATTAAAAGCATTCACCTTTACGTACAAAAGTCTTAAATGTGATTGATCTTTATGAGTATTCATCGTTGCAATATCATGCCCAAAACCCCCAACGCTAATGCCACTCAAAGAAAGCAAAAGACCAAGCTCCACCCGCGCCTCACCCAAAAGCAGCAAGCTCTTCCACGTTCAGATCCAAAGATCCATGAATTTTGAGGATTATGGTTTGATTATATAGAATGCCAAGTTATAATTAAATTATATATATATATATATATATATATATATATATATATATATATATATATATATATTAGCGAATCACTCCTTAAAATCTCTTCGTAATCTTCTAGATTAAGTGCATTGTATGGATTAGGCTCATTGTAAGAATTAGGTTCATTGTATTGTAATTAGATTGTGTATTTGTACCGACTATAAATGTTATATTTGGAAATGAATGAAACATAAATCTTTTTCTACGTGGCATCCTTTTTTATGCTAAATCATAAATAAATCATTTTCAGCTAGACACAAACAAAAGAGACTTGGTATTTGCACTCCAAAAATCTCATTCTACACTCCTCATAAGTGTATTTTTCTTTCTAATTATAGAAAGTTTGGAATGCGAAATGAGATTTTTGGAGTGCTAATAATAATTCTCTTTTTTAAATACAAAGAATTTTACTATTTTAATTTACATTATAGGGAGGAGAGAATTTGAACCGACAACACAGTAAACTAAAGAGAAAGATCGTAACCACCAGCATAATTTATCGTGTACGACCCATTTTGAAAATTTCATTTTAATTAGTTAAAATTACGAAAATAACCCTAACTATGGAAGGGTTGACTTTTGTTGACCTTCGTCCGTGGTTATGTTAGAATTCTTCTTATATTTTATTCTAGTAGTATTCGTCGCTACGAATGTGTAGGCATGATCAAAATTGAATTCGGAGTTAAAACGAAGATTTTACGAATTTTTAAATGTAAGGGTATTCCGGTAATTTCACAAGCGGAAATTTTTCTCCACTTTTGGACCTCTACATGGGTGACATGTGGCACCCACTATTTGGTGCCTTTTTCCTTCCCTTTCCCGTGACCTTTGGAACTCTTTCTCTCTCTATCTCTCTCTCTAGGTGCTCTTCTCTTCGGCGAACCCAACACACACACACCCACACCTACAAGCAACAACCACCACACCATCACCACTTCCCCCATACGATTTCTACAAGTTCAGAACGAGGAGAAACCCCCACTTGTCCTCTCCCCCGTTGCATAGTACCTTCATTGTGCAAAAAGTGATTCCGACGAGTTTCCACCATTTTCCGACAAGGTAAGGTCGATAACTACTCCAAATCTTCATAGATCATGTCTAGAACTGTGTTTAGGTAGCTTTTGAGAAACCATGTTAGTGTTTGGACACATAACCCTCGGAGAAACACATTTTTCCAATTTTCCGATGGAAAACAGTGGCTTGCAGGCCATTTTCCGCCCGATCTCGACGTCAACTCTACCCCATCTTGGTACGACTCGGATCCCTACTCTTTTATCTTCTTTTTGGCTTTTGAATTATGAATTTTGGTTGAGGTTTGACCTCAAAACGGAGTTGGGGAGATTCCCTTCCGAATCTTCTGCCTTCTCCTTCGTTGATTCCGGTGGCCCATGAAATAATTGGGCCAGTTTGACCTCTAGCCCAAATGGGAGCCCAACCCATTAGCCTTAATCCATTAGTCTTTTTAACCTAGGATTAAACCTTTTGGCTTGACAGCCCATTAGCCTAGGCCCGGCCTGTTTCCCTTAGCCCATGGCCAAACCCTTGAATCAGCCCACTAACCTTTGGGCCAGCCTAATCACTGAGCCCCACCCAAACCCAAAAGCCCTAAATTGGTCCAACCCACTAACCGTTAAATCAGACCAAACTGGCGTTGACCCAATCGAATCAAATCGTTGACCTGACCAGGTCGTTGATCCGGCGACCGTTGACCGTAGACTTCGGGTTGCCTTTTCGGATTTCAGAATAAACCCCTCATAGACTAATTCTGACGTCTTGATTACAAATCTGCACTCCGTTTTCCCAAATTCCAACATTTTGGTAGAGTTTTATTAAATGTAACCTCTTTATGTATAGGTGCATCAGTTGAAGGTGATCCAGTCCATCCTAGTTCGAGCGGCTCTCTGGTAATGGAGTACTAGTGAGTGCCCTTCTAAACTTATATGTTTTCATAAATATTAGCCTAGCATGCATTTCATATTTCATGCATTGAATATGTTTTATATTATGCTTTTCGGATTTCTATGATTATGGATTATATAAAATTCATGATTTAATTAAATGGCTTTACTAAGTATTATGATATATTGAAATTATGTTTTATTAAAGGTTATGAAGTATTGTATTTGCATATACAAATTTCTATGGATTTGAATATGGGTATTTCATGGATACATGATTATGATTTGTATTATGGAGTTATGAGTTGACGCTTTGAGTTTGATGAGCTCTGGATTTGATATAAGATTTAAGGTGTGTTTTCGATACTTACCTAGTGGGTTATCATACAACACATCCACACAACACGGGTATATAGATGTCTATGGCCATAAGACACAGTTGATGTTATATGATATATATATATATATAGCTCTTCTCTAGCGTAACCCAAAGTCGTACAACTTCACCTACGGGTGATGGACCATGCTTTCATCATTGGCATAACCCAGTGTTGTACAACTTCACCTACAGGTGATGGACAGGTATTGCCTTCGGGCGAATAAGGAGTAGATGATATTGATGATATACCCCCAACTTCACTTGCCTAGGGCTAGTGTCGGTGTGTGATGTTATATATCCTATTCTCCGACGTAACTCGGAGTCGTACAGCTTTACCTTCGGGTGATGGACAGGTACTGCCTTCGGGCAACTATGATACCCTATAGAGTACAACATGGCCGAGATTTATGGATTTGCCTTCGGACGATTTTACTACCATCTCTGAGCATTGTTTTACGCATACATGTTTTACAAATGTTTTCCAGTGCATGCTAGGGTTTTCAGAAAAACCTATTATGTAGTATTATATGTCTTTTCGAAACAAGGGGTTACTATGTTCAAAAAGAAAAATGTTTTCCTATTATTAGTATTATTATTATAAACTTTGGTCCACTCACCTTTTCTATTTTTGCGCCCTTTCAGGAGTTAGGATCAAGGCACATGATCCTGACGTCAAAAAACTTATGCATAGGTATTCTCGAGTCTTCCCAGTATAGGTATCATTCCCTTGATCGTATATTTTCCTAGTAATTCTTCCATATTATTCTTAGTAGTTGTATGCTCTGAACACATTCTTGCTTTGGCATAATCGTTCTAATTACATATCTTTTATTTGTATGCATGTTTAAAATAGCTTCGTCACCCTCGGGTGTCGGCAAGCACGTGTCTACCCTGGAATGTGGCGATATCGGGGTTAGGGTGTGTCATATCACCTGTAATTAATGCAATCAAACATTTTTCATTAAATGAGTACCATTTTTTCTCATCATAGTACAATGATTGATGGTACATGGTAGTCACACATGAACAATGACATTAGTTCATCATTCTTTATTATTAAAACATTTAAGTAAGACGTATTATTACTTTCTTCATGATCTTAGAAAATGAGTGACTAGCATTGAGGGAAGGGAACGCCGCAGGCAAAAGCAACTTTTTTGGCATTGGGGTTGTTGATGTATGGCTTGAGGGCTGGGTTCTTGATGTATTCACAGAGGCAAGGTTGCTGCTCCTTCAGCTTCTCGCAGCATGTGGCTGAAGGTGGTGTCTCTGACCTTATGGCCTCCAGGCATGGGCTCAACTCCAACGGACTGCATGTCACTGCCTCTGTCGTCCTTACCTCATCGCATAATGCCACCACCACCGCCACCATCAAACAGAACACCAAACTACCTGATGACAGCTTCATCTTGGTAAATTAGTAGATTTACAATGTGAGAGACAGGTAGAGAGAAAGAGAAAGAGAATATAGTATATGGTGCACTTAGGCAAAGTCCCCCACTGCAAATTTATACAAGGGAGTAGGCAATGCCGTGGTGGATGAGAAGACTCTTGTCATGACTATTTCTTTTGTTTTGGGAAACTTTGGATTCCGTCCTTGATAGACCAAAATCTTAGATTGAAACCTTCTTAATTTGAATGTTTTGTGAGTCATTACGAGGTTTAGTCCATTTTAGTATGTTAGGTTCATTTACCGATTATCCACATCATTTTTTTTCTTATCTTTTTATGAAAGTATGATAAATATTATTCCTTATGTATAGGGTTTAGCCCATTTTAGTAATAAAAATATAGATACTCTCTATATTAATAGAAATGCTCTATATTTTGAAGGGCTTTCTATGTTTCGATGATTTAGCAATTAAATTGGATAACTAATATGACGATCGAGAAAGAATTTCCCAAACTATATGTTCGTTGCAAATGGACTATATTTACAAGGCTTTCTAAATTTCAATGATTTTGGCAGATTAGAATATTACGATGGAGAACGAATAATTCCCAACTTTATGATTATGAGATGAATGTTATGATCTGTAATTGTGATTACCTTAATCACACTTAGGATTATTGCATTAATTAGTAGTTTGATAAAGGATTAGTTATGAATTAGTTATTTCCTTTTGTCCTTTGTGAGTAGTTACGCCACCTAGCAAAGAATTAAGGCTCTGTATTGCCAAACAATGATATGTGGATGTTATGAATCATTTTATAAAAAAGAAACCATTATTCCAAAAATATCTTAAAAGCTTTGCTCATCTTCCCCTTCTCGTGTTCATCTTCATAGTTATTCCTACTTGCAAGTTGAGTAAGGAATCTGGATTAGGGTCATAATAATTGGTATCATCCTCTCGATTCTGGTCTCCTTCCTTGTATGCCACGCCCTTCGAACGCTGCACGCACTGCTGCCATGGATGTTTGTTTTAATGCTCTCGAAGCCTTTTTCCATGCTCATTTTTCAGCCATTGAAGCTACAATTGTTGCGGCATTATGGGAACAATCGGCGGCTACGGATGATAAATTGCTTGTGGGCTTCGAGCAATTTTGACGCGAACTGGTGATTAGGGGTGTCGGCGGCTCCACTTCCGATCCAATTTGTGATTCTCCATCTCTCCACCCAAATCTTCCTATTCCTACTGATGCGCCATTCCGGCCACAACATCAGGAGATCTATGATGGCGGGGGTCCACAACCACGCCACCTATGGCAGCCTCAGATTGACTTTCCTAAGTTCACACCGGAAGATGATCCACTTACCTGGATTTATAAGACGAAGCAATTCTTCGATTATTACACTTTGGCTGGTCCTCAGAAGGTGTTGATCGTCTCTTTCCATCTGGAGAAGGAGACGTTGCATTGGTTCTGTTGGATGAACTGCTTTCACACCACACTGCATTGGGAAAAGTTTACTCAGGCATTTTGCACCGAATTTGGTCCTTCTGAGTTTGAGGATTGTGCAGAATCTCTCTTCAAACTTCGTCAAACATGTATTCTCAAAAACTACATTACTGAGTTTCGTCGTTTGGCCAATCGTACTCATGGTGTTGGACCCAAACTGTTTAAGAGTTATTTCTTAGGCGGTTTAAAAAAGGAATTGCAATTTGATGTGAAGATTTTAAGGCCTACAATTATGCATAAGGCGATTGCGCTTGCAGTGCAACTCGACAATAAGTTCTCATCACTCCGAATTGGTACACAGCGGCCTCTCTCACAGATTAAACATCAGGCAATTGTCCCTTTTGTTCCCACTGCCTCTACAACTGATTTGGTAATTTCCTTATGAATAAGCTTGGCCTTGAAGAGATAACTACAAACTAAGAACGTGGTAAGTGCTGGTTTTGTGTGGAAAAATAGATTAAAGGTCACAAATGTTGTTAGAAACAACTATTGATGCTTGATTTCATTGAGCCTAACAATGAATTTAAGGATGTGCCTTCTAAATTGCAACCTGAAATCTAAACCATGTAACTCAGCGAATGTGCGTTATATGGCACCAATTTACCACATAAATCTCAAACTATGAAGGTGGAGGGTTTAGTTGGCAAACAATCTGTGCGAATTTTGTTGGATTCAGGAAGCACTCATAGCTTCATTGACTCTAGACTGGCCAAAAACATGAGTTGGCCCTTGCAGCCTACTCAACCTTTTAATGTCATGATTGCTGATGAGGGAAACATGAGAAGTCAGGGTTATATCAAGGCTGTATCCCTTCTTATTGGAGGTTATCAATGTACACATGACTTATATGCTTTACCTTTGGGTGGCTGTGACTTAGTTTTGGGGGTTGATTGGTTATCTACTATTAGTCTTGTCATATGAGATTTCCACCTCTTAACCATGGAATTCTATAAGCACAATGCCACTTATAAACTTGCTCACAAACCTGCAACTTCTTACCCTCTATAAGAAGTATCTCTGCAGCATTTAGACAAGGAATTTCACACTTCAAACTTGGGCTTATTTCTCTTTTCGTTAGACAAAGACAAGTTGGAAGCATTTGAGCTTGATCCAACTCAACTCCACGAATTGCAGGCATTATTAATGAACTTCGATGAGTTATTTGTGCTCCCTATTGCACTTCCCCTAGAGAGACCTCATGATCATCGTATCCCTATGCTTCTGGATTCAAAACCCCTAAGCATTCGGCCTTACCACTACGGCCCGATGCAAAAGACCGAAATTGAGAAAATAGTTAATGAGTTGCTGCAATCTGGGTTCATTCACCCTAGTCGTAGCCCCTTTTCTTTCCCGGTGCTATTGGTTAGGAAGAAGGAGGGTACTTGGCATCTTTACATGGACTACCGAGAACTCAATTCTATCACAATTAAAGATAAGTTTCCTATACCTTTGATTGATGATTTATTGGATGAGTTGTTTGGTGCTAAATTTTTCTCAAAAACTCGACTTAAGGTTCGGTTACCATCAAATCAGGATGCACCCTGATGACATTGAGAAAACTATTTTTCAAACTCATAAGGGGCACTATGAATTTTTGGTTATGCCATTTGGGTTAACCAATGCACTTGCCACATTCCAAAACCTCATGAATGACATATTTAAACCTTATCTTAGACACTTTATTTTGGTGTTGTTTGATGATATCCTCGTATATAGCACATCTTGGGAGGATCACCTCACTCATCTGAGCATTTCTTTCCATATTTTGAAAAATCATCACTTGTTTATGAAGAAACAAAAGTCTTCCTTTGGTCAAAGTAAAGTAAAGTACCTTGGCAACATTGTTTCTAGAGATGGTGTCGCTGCTGACCCTTCTAAATTGCAGGCCATTGTTGATTGGCTGACTTCAACTAATGTGAAAAGTCTACAAGGATTTTTGGGGCTGACGGGTTGTTACAGGAAGTTCATTCTTAGCTACGACAAGATATGCCAACCCCTTTACCAGTTAACCAAGATGGACGGGTTTCTTTGGTCTTCAAGTGCTCAAGATGCCTTCAGTCACTTGAAACAGGTCATGATTTCCCTACAGGTTCTAGCCTTGCCAAATTTCTCAATCCCTTTTGAGATTAATGTGATGTTTCGAGGCAAGGAGTTGGTGCAGTTTTGCAGCAACAAGGTCGACCTATTACCTTATCTAGCCAAGCATTAGGTCATCGAAATCAATCCTTATCCACCTATACGCGAAAGCTTATTGAAATTGTATATGCAGTAAAAAAGTGGCACAATTATTTACAGGGCAGACATTTTGTGATTCGAACAGATCATCACATCCTCAAGTACCTTCTCAGTAATAAGGCTCACACTTCATTTCAACAAAAATGGGTGACCAAACTCTTGGGTTTCAATTATGAAATACACTACAAAACTCGAAATGACAATTTAGCTGCTGATGCTCTATCTCGGATGGCTGGAGCTATTCCCTTAACTTAGAATGATGTGTCTCTGGATGATCAGAAGTGGCAGCGCACGACTATATCATATCCTTATGGGGGCTGGATGAACGAGTTACGACGATATAATGAACATGATGAATGGATTGTGCAGAAGGTGCAATAGTTGGTTCACGAATCGTCTCCTACCGTTACTAAGGATCCTACATTACAATCCAAGTATCACATTGATAATGGGTTGTTAAAGTACAATGTTCGAGTGGTATTGAGTCCTACTTCTTCTTGGAGGCACGAAGTCATTGCCGAGCATTATACAATTTCCATCATTGGTCATGAAGGGGTTCACAAGACTTATCACAGGATAAAGAGGGGATTCTATTGGGTGGGGATGAAATCTGATATCAGGAAGTCTGTATCTGAATGCCACATTTGTTAGCAAAACAAATAAGAAACCATCTCTCCGTCGGGTCTTTTGCAATCCTTACCTATTCCCCAAAACATTTGGCAAGACATTAGTATGGACTTCATCAGTGGGCTGCCCTTTTGCAAAGGAAAATCAATGATGATGGTGGTTATTGACACGTTATCAAAGTATGCTCAGTTTATTGGTTTACCTTATCCTTATACAATTGCTATTGTAACACAATTGTTTGTGGATCATGTCTTTAAATTACATGGAATGCCAGCTTCCATAATAAGTGATAGAGACCCTATATGTCACACCCCGATCCCAACATACGTCGCAAATCGACATGTGGCAAAAGAAAAAAAAAACATTCGTTGAATATGACGTACCATACGGAATGAAATACTTTAACTGCAACCCAAACTAAAAAGAAGGTGGCTAAGTTCTTCACAAGATATTTACAAATATGTACATCCCAAAAAGAAGCATAATCTTTGCTTCACTAAGAACAAGTTTGAAGTGCTCAAAAGAAAGTCCTAAAAGATAAAGCACAAGAGTGAATCAAGGGTAACCTAACGCTCCACGTCTCTGATAACCGCACTGCTACCCCCACATACAGACTTTTCGGAGTCTACTCAAACCTGTCACCTGTATGATCAGTGCCTACACCATCGGTGACACGCCCCGATCCCGATATTCCCCGAATACCAGGATAGGCACGTGCTGGCCGACACCCGAGGGTGACAAAAGCCATTTATTGATGCAATTGCTGAAAATAAAGGATAACTAAGACTTATAAATATAAAAGAATAAGCATTTAAGGAACGTGTTCAAAGCATATGACTAACTAGAATACAAAAAAAACGATATAAAATTTGATGAACAAAGGAATGGGTCCCACACCAAAAGAACTCGAAGACGTCGATGCGGAAGTGCCTGGATGCCGGGATTGTATGCCTCGATTCTAAGCCCTGAAGGGGGCGCAAAACAAATATGAGTGGACCAAGTTGATATATATATAATAAAACAGTTATCAACGTACTAACCCCCAGGTTTATGAAAACACATATATAATGATAAACATAGGTTTTCCGAAACCTAGCATGATGTGCAGTATCTCAAATCATAACTCATATATAATAATCACTAGTGAATTGTCCGATAACCCCCAGGCCCCATGCCGGCTCCCCGTCTCTGAGCAGACAGTCAGAGGAAAATACACTTCAGGCCCCATGTCGGCTCCCCGTCTCTGTGCTAAATAGCCAGAGGAAACACACTCCAGGCCCTATGCCAACACCAAACCGTCGCCCGGGACGGACCGGAATCTATCCCTACGTCCCGTAGCGGAAAGGACCACTAGGTAAGTACGAAACCATTGAACATATATATATTGAAAAACAACTTCATAGTATAAAGTCATCCATCATCTATACTATAAAGAGGTGTTCGAAACATGTTCTAAATATCATATCGTCATCCATCGGATATTCTATAAGAACACGGGTTATAGGAAAAATAGTAATAATTCAAAGTGGCCTCAGTAAGCATGTTATCTTACAAAACGTTTCGTAAAACGTAATCATCAAATCATGTTTTTCATGTATGCATTTCTACTATAAAACATGCATTTTAGAAGGGGTCCACTCACAGTACTTAGCCGCCGAAGAGCCACGCAAACTAGCAACCACGAAAACGTCACAAATATTGCCCCTAAGCACATAAAGGGTCTAATTAATAAAACTCTATTATAATAATTGAATTTGGGAAAACGGACATTGGAAACGGATTCAGAACGTCGAATTACCCTAAGAAGGGTTCCGGACGAAAACCTGAAAAGTCCACCCTAAAGTCAACGTTGACCGGGGGTCAACGGTCAAATTAGGTCAAATGGGTTTTAGGCTTGACATCTGGATTAGGGTTTAGGTTTAGGTTAACTAGGATTAGGATTTATTGGGTTTTGGGTTTAGGGTCCTAAGGTTTTTGGATTAAAAGGGTTTAGGGTGAAGAAATGGGGTTTGGGCCTAAGCCCAAACACATACACACCACAAACACACATACACATGCACGACATGCACATGCATGCATGGCATGCATATACACACACTTAAACACACACACAAACTCACACACTCACACAGCACACACACACTAAATATACATACGAACACACACGGGTACACACTCACACACCCACACAATCTAAAACACACACACACATGGCCCAAAGGCCTCACAACCAAAAGGGTTGGGCTCAGCAGGGAAGGCCCAAAGGGCTTGGTTTTGGTGGGTCGCCGGACCCAATGGGAGAGAAAGCCGGAATTCGGCCGGAAAATGCACAATCTTTAAACGGCCATAACTTTGTCAAAACTCAACGAAATCAAGCGAGACAAAAACGAAAGTTGTATCCCTTGAAGAGACGAAGAGAATGGTACCTCACACGACGTCTAACTCGCCGTGGTTTTACCGGAAAACGCCTCGAAAGCCGTCGGACTCGCCGGAAACTGGGTAAGATTCAAATGAGTATAACTTCTTCAATACTCAACTAAATTGGGTGAAACAAAAAGGAAAGTTGTAGTACTTGACGAGACAAAGAGATTGATACCTTTTACGCCGGCCAAATCGCCGTAGTTTGGCCGGAAATTTCCTCGAAAGGGGCGATGCTCGTCGGAGGCTTCTGGGATTTCGTCGTCCTTTCTACAACGGGTGAGAGAAAACTGCAGAGGTTGTGATGGGTGCTGTCATCTTCATTGATGTGGTGTGGAAGTGAGGATTTGCAGGGAGGAAGGGCACGGGTGAGAGGGAGAGAGTTGTGCCGAGGGAGAGAAGAGGGAGAAGAGAGAAAGAGAGACTTTTCAGAAGAAAAAGAAAATAAATAAAAGAAAGGGAAAGGGAACGGGGGACAAAACAGGGGGTGGGCCCATTGGGCACACCATTTAAGACCCAAAACAATTTTAAAAACAAGATAAACTCAAACTTAGTAAAAATACGATTTAAATTAGGGGCGGGTGTAACAATCGGAATGGTGCATCAGCAAACATCAACCCAAATAAGCTGCAAAGCTCGTGTGAGTGACAATAATACAAAGTATGTGGTACAATAATAAAACCAGCCATCAATGACAATTATAAACCTTGAATATAAATCATGCATGAGAAATCAATACCAAACCTTTGAAACTCCGAAGGAGTCACCCAGACATTCAACGATTCGTCTGAAACCATCACAACATCTCATAACCAAATTCTCATACAACACAATGAAAAGTAAGGTTAAAGCAACATGGTTCGACCGAAGCTTACACCTTTGAAGCTATCTCAATCTCAACTACATGAAACCCAAGGTGGATACGATCCCGGACCATCACTTAACGGAATCGCAGAGTATGAGGGATTCCGGACCATCTCTCAATGGAATCCGAGTGAATACGATTTTGGACCGTCACTCAACGGAATCGTAAAGTATGAGGGATTCTGAACCATCTCTCAACAGAATCCGAGTGAATACGATTCTGAACCATCACTCAACGAAATCGCGGAAGGCCAACAACCATAATGTTTAACGGCTCAAAGGAATGAGACGAGCACAAGTCACTTAATTTACAAAAGCTCAACCAAGGGAAATAAAGCACAAATACTAAATTTAGAACGGATCAACGAAGCGGAAAATGAAAAAATATAGAAGCAACAAATCCCCATCGCAATGGGTTAACGACCCATCACTAGCCTTCACATTTCATCACATCAAGCCAATCAACAAATCAAACCATATTTCAATATACATATATCAACTCTCATTTCATAACTCGAATCAATGGCTAAGCATTAAAAATAACAATTCAATAGAAAACATATATATATATATATATAACCAAGTCATATCCACACAAGATAACCATTACGAAAACAAGGTAATCACCAATATCACATATGATAAAGTCACTCACCTGGAGTCCGTGCTAATGCACTCTAGCATGAGAGTCAAGGCATCACGTTCTATCACCGCCTAAACAAGGTACAAGTCCACATTTAGATTTCCTTCGATAATTCACATACTTAAAAACTCTCATATGTCTCCCATAACAACATTTAATGAGGAATTGAACCGTCATTCCAAGGTAGGGTCCATGATCTTACGTCACTTATTCTGTAAGATCTGATCACTAGATTTTCACTTGTAAGTTCCTAAGGTCTTCAAACAATATCTATCATAGCATACTAAAATTAGGTGTCAATTCAATGGTAAGATTGCCAATTGTTAGAAGAATCAAGTGGTGGACCTTATCGATAATATACTCAACCAACAACATTTTCATAAATCAAATGTCATACATCGGGAAATTCGACTTTTTTCCAAAAATTCTCAAATTTTACAAGAATGAAGATCTCAACAAGTAGAGTAAACTTTATACATGTGGCCTAGTCCAATTTGGTCGGGAAGGCCCTCAAATTGGCTTGCACTCGTTGAAACCCTAAGGTGGGTGTTCTTCAATTCGGCTTCCTTGGTGTTCCATCGCCCCACCCACCAGTTGGGTCTTGTTCCTAGGTCCAAGGGAAGTTGATTAAGGGTGATGGTGAATGGTGATACTCACCGGAATGACGAATCATCGTCGAAAACCCCCAGGTTCTCCGGTGGAGTTCTACCCGAATTAGACCTTAAAAACCCTTGATTTTTGGTGGAGGTGGAAGGAGGAAGGTAGTTGAGCAGGTTGTAGGTGAAGGAGATAAGAAAATCAGTTGAGAAATGGTAGAAATTTGCATGAAGTTGGCTGGTTTTGCCAAATGGCCAATGGAGTACACGGGTTCCAGAAATGGGGAAAGAAAATGTCCACCCCCGTATTCGTCCTTTTTTCATCCTCCCCTAACGGGTTACCTTTAACCCAATTATATATTTGGGCCTTTAATCCTCCAGTGGAAATTAAATAATTTCCACAACCTAAAGTTTCACAACTTCAAACGTCTGTAACTATATCGTTTAATTCGGACTCGCAAACGATTTTTGCCTATGCGTTCGTGCGTTCGAGATCTATTTAAAAATGCTAGTTGTAACTTCGAAATATCAACAAAAGATAAAGATTGACTATGAAACTTCCAACTCGATAACTAATCAATTACTAAACTTATAATTAGCGGAATTAAAATTAACTAGTAAAGATAACGTAATCGCGAAATATGAATTTAAAATACGAAATACGTAATAAATGGTAAAATTCTAGGGATAGGATTTCACACTATATTTCCGAGTTCTTTTTGGAATGAGTTTTTTAAACTCCACGGGTCCAGATTGTGTTTTAGCTCGGGTTATCACCCTCAAAACGATGGCCAGACCAAAATTGTAAACAAATGTTTGGAGACATATCTCCATTGTTTCACCAGTGCACAACCCAGAAAATGGCTCCAGTGGCTCAGTTGGGCTGAATGGAGTTACAACACCTCCTATCACACCTCTTCCAAGTTTACACCTTTTGAAGTGGTTTATGGTTACCCTCCTCCTCACCCTACCCCCTATGAATATGGCACTGCTCAGGTCGAGCTTGTTGAGGAACAATTGGTGGAAAGGGATAGGCTTTTCCCTATGTTGAAAAACAATTTAGAAGTGGCAAGAAATCGAATGAAAACTCAGGCTAATAAGCACAGGACAGAGAGAGAATTCGAAGTCGGGGATTTGGTTTACCTTAAACTAATTCCATACCAACTTCAGTCCTTGTCTTTCTCACTCTTACCACAAGCTGCAACTCAGATTTTATGGCCCTTATGTTGTTAATGCTAAGGTGGGAAAAGTTGCATACAAACTCCAATTACCAGCTCATTGTAAATTGCATCTTGTGTTCCATGTGAGCTGCTTGAAGAAACATTTGGGAGCCAATGTACTGCCAACAACCATGTTACCTACGGTGCAAGATGATGGACTTTCTCAACCAATTCATGTTGCTATGTTGCAGAGGCGAATGTATAAGAAGGGTAACATTGCCGGAGTTCAGTTATTGGTGTAATGGGACGAATGCAGCAATGATGACTCTACTTGGGAAGACTTTGATAACTTCACTGTGAGGTTCCCTGAGTTTTAGCTTTGATTTAACCTTGAGGACAAGGTTCTTTTACAAAGGGAGGGAAATGTTATGATCTGTAATTGTGATTACCTTAATCACACTTAGGATTATTGCATTAGTAGTTTGATAAAGGATTAGTTATGAATTAGTTATTTCCTTTTGTCCTTTGTGAGTAGTTATACCACCTGGCAAAGAATTAAGGGTATATATTGCCAACCAGTGATATGTGGATGTTATGAATCATTTTATAAAAAAGAAAACATTATTCCAAAAATATCTCAGGAGGTCTGCTCATTTTCCCTTTCTTGTGTTCATCTTCATAGCTATTCAACATGCAAGTTGAGTAAGGAATCTGTGTTAGGACTCAAGCCCAAGGGAAGAGCCCAACCTAAAAGACTAGCCTGATAGGAGGGAGGACCTCAATGACTTAAGTATCACTACACAATTACTTATGTAGCCGAAGTGGGATCGTAACAATGATTAATTGGGAAACTAAACTTGGGAAAATTTGGTGCGTTTAAGTGGAGAACAACTAGCATTAATTATTTCGAGAAAGTGGATGCACAATATATTAGGCCTAACAAACCGGTTGTGTTCGTGTCATTTTGTGTCATACCCATTATTTTAAAGACTTACGTTCTATTATCTCATCAGGTTCTTAATGGATGACTCGATAACAACCTGACTTGTTAGTTAGCTCTTAACGAGTACGGCTAACGGCCCGACTCATTAACATAGTGACCCGAAACCTGTTATAATTGTGTCGGTTCATGTAGGATAAACGGGTCAAAAAACTCCAAACCTACAATATACTTGGACTGAAGGAATAACAAAATTTTGCACTCAAGACAAATAGAAGAGAAAGTATACCATATATGTGTGTGTGTGTGTGTATGATTACAAATATTCATAATAATAGAACGTAATAGTTAATGATACGAGAATGAATGACCAAAACAGTTGTGTAAATCAAATTCAACGGTTAAACACCGTAGCATTGGATAATATGTAAAATTAAAGCCACACTTTAATAAGTTTAAACTAAAGAATGTAGGAAACTGTTTTGGTTTTATAATTTATTGGGCAAAAGATTGTTTACTACCCTCATGTTTCGTGGTTTTCAACATTTACTACATCAAATTTTTTTTGTCCCAGAGTCATACCTAAAGTGTAAATTTTGGGACAATCTCATACATCTGTTAGTCAAACTGTTAAGTCTCCCGTTAAGTGATGATGTGGCGCCCATGTGGACAATGACTGTGCGCCACGTGTCATTAATAGGTCCACGTGGAATTTTTTCTTTCTTTCTTTCTTCTCTTCAGAGGTGACGTGGAATTTTTTATTATTTTTTTGTTTTCTCACTCTCTTCTTCTTCTTCTTCTTCTTCTTCTTCTCCCCAGAATCCCCACCTCCCTCCACTCGAGCACCCCTCCACCCCCTTCGTCTTCTCCACCCGAGCACCCCCTTCTCCCCTAAAACCTCTCCCTCTATTTCTTCATGCAATGGAAATTCACTAATTAATTCCCCCAAATTCACACCCCCAATTCTACATCCAACTAACATTCAAACCCTCAATCATCAATGGAGCAGCTCAAGACCATCGGCCGGGAGCTCGCGATGGGCTCGCATGGCGGCTTCCCTCCCTCTTCTCTTTCCCGTTCCCGATCCCTCCCTCTTCTCTTTTCCGATCCCTCTCACTCCTCCCTCTTCACCTCTTTGACCCACCTCATCCCTCTCCCCCACCATATTTGAGAACAACAGAGCCCGAGTCCCCAGAATTTTCACAATCCCCACGGCCTTCGTAGTGGTGTTGGTGGTCGCCAGCATACCCACTGCTGCTAGGGCTCGACGGCCCATCAATCTCCAGCTCCGCATTGGTCCTCGCCCACACAACACCATCGCCGACTCCGCCACCTGGGAATGGCTCCGTTTTTCTCGGCCTGAGATTTGTTTCAGCCCATGACAGACTTGGAATGCGACTCTCCTTTGGCTTTTTAACTCACAATGGTGGGGTGTTTCGTGATGGGGGCAGCAAGCAGAGCTGCTGTGTGAACCAAATGGTACAGAGACGCCGTCTGCCATACCTAACCCATTATTTGCAACAAAATCAAATCCCAGAAAATTCAAAAATTGAACATAAAACACTGAAAAATATGAGTTAAAATCAAACGGGAAATAAAGGATGAACCTCTTTGTAAGTTGGGTGTTGGGGTTTGAAGCCATGGGCGCCATATGTGCCCAACCCAAGTGCTGCCATTCCTGTTTGAATCAAATTCACAAATTGGGTTTTCTCAAATTTGATAGAAATAACAAAAAGGAGATTGAATTTATACAAATTAATATATATATATATATATATATATATATATATATTTGTGAAGATGGACAAGATGAAGATGGCGGAAAGAGAAGAGGGAGGGATCGGGGAAGAGGGAGGGTGGGTTTTTTTTATTTTATTTTAATTTTTTAATATTGAAGTGGACCCATACTGACACGTGGTGCTCAATTATTGTCCACGTGGACGCCACGTCATCAGTTAACAGAAATTGTAACGGAAAACTTAACGGATGTATGAAACTGTTCCAAAATTAAGACTTGAGGTATGACTCTGGGATGGAAAAAACTTCATGTACCAAATGTTGAAAACCACGAAACATGAGAGTAGTAAACAGTCTTTTGCCCTAATTTATTAGATATAGTTCCATCAAATTACCTATATACTGTTCATAATGTCTACAATTTTAACTCCTATAAGAATATCATACTGTGGTGATCTTCCAATGTGCTGCATTATGGAAAACCCTTCAGTCAAAATTAAGTATCAAAAAGTTAGTCGTAAAGGGTATTTATTGCTTTACCAGCCAAAGGAAGCGAACAGCATCAACAATCTCAGCACTGCACTTCGTAGATTGATTTGCAACACCTTCAACTAATTACTTTCTCAGATACTCGACCAATTGTTCATGCTTACTTGGACCACCCAAAACACCAGCCAAGAGAAGAGGTAGGACACACATAGTAGCCAATCTCTTAGCCACAGTCGTTCTTGGCCTCAAACCTGTTATGTAGATAATAATATATCCACAATTAAGAGCACACGCAACACCGGTGTGAAAGGATTTCAAGTAGCTTTAAAGTTATTACCTTTGATTCCGGAATGCGTTGCAGATGGGAAAAATGTCAATTCAGCTTCTTCCCCAACAGCTAACAAGAATACAGGCAGCATTGTGTGTGTCAAATAAGAATCCCCGTAGAGTTCTGATACAGCCAATAGAAACTGCATTACCAACATTTACATCAGAAACAATTAATAAAGTATTGTTGATGATGTAATATAAAAAAGACATCATAGATAGAGAAAGATACCTTGGACCTTGGTGATTTGGCTTCGCAAATTGTCCTCTTTTGGAGGTAACATATATGCGAGCTGTATTAAAGCAGGAAAGCAGTCGACATGTAGCCACTCAAATGCAGGCAATTGAACATGTCCACTACCGAGATAACAAAATTCTCAAGAGTTATAGTAAATCAATTTAACAATATCAATATCGAAAGACAAAAGTCAAACGGCTATGTTCTGTCCGAAAATAGTAGACAGGCCTGAAAAAAGAATATATAACAAAGTAAAATTAAAATTTAAAAAAAAAAGGAAAAAAGAGAAAAGAGCTTACCCTGCATACAATTCAAGGAAAGATTTGGAAAATATTGTTCCAGCTGTTTCGGGATCAGAAGAAACTGGGCACATCTCAATTGCTTTCTGGTGCACATATGGAAGAATTTCCTCTAGCATTCGTGGTAAAACATCAACATTCCAGCGTTCTCGTTCACCTAAAACATGAAGATGTGACTCCACAGAACCTTCAACGCCCGAAAGAGGAGGACAGCGCTGCAATGTCACAAGGATGCAAATTAAAGAAAGTATTATTAGAGAGACCATAGTCATAAGTGGAAAATATAATTAAACACAAACTGACCTGAACAGAGCTTGATATATGAGAGTAGAACTCTTAAGATATGGTCTAATTTGTTTCCCCACTTGTTTACTGCAGGGACTAATTGCTTAAGCGTCGTTTCCACCACCACTCCAGAGGGATCACAGACCAATTGGAACATCAATTCCTCGACCTATAAATAAAAATACAGTAAAATATTGGAGAAACATATCCTCGACTACTTTATCCATTTATTTCTTGTCAGTCACATTATTATGAGGAAAAATTCTCCATTCCCTAGACCATGTGGCATCAACCTGTTCTAGAGCTTACATTGTAGCCATTTCTGTTAAGTGAGAATTCCTCTCCATGAGAGCCTCTGAAGCATATTAGTGAGGCTGACCTTGAAATATGTGTCCATGGTCGGGAAGAGTGGAAGCAGCAATGTGAGATTACGTATAAGAGAATCACGAATCTCAGGCCAGACAAACTCTGCAAACTCTCCACATGATTGAGCAACTAGCAGCCTGCGTTCCTCATACATAAGATTTATCTGCAACCCACAAACCGGAGAAACATAAGAAAAACTTATCATATCAGAAATATGAAAAGGTTAGACACGATCCTCTTCTCTCAAGGCGGGGCTCAAACTTACTTGTTCCCAACACTGGGGAACCAATTCTGTTCCTGTTCTCATCTCTCCTACATTCTTAGCAAGGTTAACACATGCCTGAAATGCAGTTCAAAGATTCAGGAACAAGTCCAAACAATGCAGCTATATTACAAATAATGCGGTAGTTTGAATATTAGCCTACATCCATTATAATTCTTCTCTGCTTTTTTTCTTCTTCTCTGCTGCTCATCTGGGCGTTTGATTAGATCGAACAATGTATGGGTTAAGGAATCCCAAGTGCAGCTATCTGGATGGCGTTCAATCGCACACATGATTAGGGGAAGAAGCTCCTGTGAATACATAACCAATAAAAAAAAATAAAAATAATCCTTCAATTTAAAGATCCTTATGTAGAAAACTTAAATAGAATATGATGTCCATACATACAATAGATAATAATAATACACACACGCACACACATATATATAATATATATGTACATATGTTTATTAGGAAAAGTAAAAGAAGCAAACCTCCCGATGGTTAATCAAAACATAAGGAACAATCTTCGGCAAAGCATCAGCAAGGATCTGAATGGTTTCTAGGTCCTGTAAAATATAAGCATAACTTTAAAAAAGGAATAGAAGGGAAGGGCAGTTCCAAAGCTTCTAAAAAATCACTTTATGTTCTATTATTCAACATTTAGATGGATGTCCCATCCAAAAAGAAAAGAAAAAGGGATGTGCGAGGGTAGATACCAAAAGAAAAGAAAAACATTTCTGATCCTGACCTCCTATAGAGGCAGTGATGCAATAAAAGAAATGTAAAAGAAACTTGCCCCTTTCTCAGAAACATTTTCAGGACTAAGATTCTCTGACGTTAGATGTAGGCTGCTGCCTAATGATGGTTCATCATTTTGTTTGGAGACGCTATCACCATTCACCAAGGTACTACTATCACTTAAAACACCGACAGAGACCTCATGTGAAACTTCCTTCGGTTTAACTGTGCTATCATGAAAACTTTGAGCAGCCAGAGACTGATCTTCTTCCTTTTCTACAACTCTCGATTCTACATCACTGGTGGGATTACACTTTTATCTTCTTCAACGACAACGACCTTTTCTTCCATTTGCACAGACTCTTTCAAAATTGGTGGTCTCTAAAAAATCATGAGCTTTTGTGTTTTTTGGATTTTAAACTTTCTAGTTCCATCTGCAATGATTTAATTTCTTCCTTGTAACTTCCCAAGGACAGAGGTTGGATTTGATCAGCATCAGCAGCTCCCATATTCCTTCGAGAACGATATCCTTCAATGTGCATTTTCAATGCAGTGACTTCAGCTCTACAATCATTGAGCTCCTTTCTCTCTGGTGTTCCAAGGACTGCTTCAAATCTTGTACGTGAAATAAAGGGTGTATTATTTTCTTACAAATGATTTTTCATTAGATAACATCTCAATGCAGTGTAGTAAAGGGACTTACAAGGTCCTTCTGAAGAGCTTCCAATGATTTGCCTAGTGTACTTATTTGGCCTTCAGCCAAATCTTTGTTTTTCAGTAAGGATAGCTTTTCAAGATGTAGACTCTCATTTTCTTTAGATAACGACTCATTTTCTCAGAGCATGGAAAATTTCTCTTGAATATAGCAAAGTATTTATGTTGAGTTTAGAAAAAGAAAAAAAAAATCCTACATTGTAGTAGAACTTGCAATGTTTCAGTAATTAACTAATTAACGTCAAGTCTTGAGCCGAGAAAGTACTCATCCATAACAAGTGTTGCTGCAAAAAAAAGCAGAAACTAAGGAAAAGCACGGTGCACATTGAGAAATATGCACGTGTGACTTTTCTTCTCCTCTGGCTCCACTTGTGATTTTTATTGTTTGGGCTTATCTGCTACAACTAGCCAAATTACTGAAGTACAAGCGTTTCCCAACAAGAAAAGACATACAGATTTTAACGGCCTCAAAAACTAGATCGTGTCGGTTCATCCAATTTCCACCAAAAGGATCACGTACGAAGCTGTTTAGGTTGTAGTTGAAAAAGGGCCTAAGGGCCTAACAACCATGCTGTTGCACTAACAACCATAGTTTATAGTTCAACAGTTGCTATATTAACGGCTCGTTTCATATCTAAAATTAGATTGAAATAGATACACCACTAAATTAAGGTAAAAATTTATGTCCACCAAAAATGTAAAAGATCAATTACTCATAAAGAAAACTGATGAGTTTCAATCTCTCCATAAATGTCGGATTACAAAGATGAATTTCCTTCATAACTAATCCTCTCTAATTCCCTCCAAATAAAAATATAACTACAGTTTCATTTTATTTTTTTAATTATCCGAGTAGAAATTGCTTTCACAAAATCCATCCACAAAGGACATATATGGGGTCCGGAAGGGTGACTCAAAAACATCTAGGAAGTAGTCTTACTTCGGTCACAAACATAAGGGGCATTGCAGATACAAGCAGGTTTGGCCAAGCTTAGCTAAGGACCATCAAAAGAAAGCAAACACAACCCAAATTCACATAGATCAGCAAATCCCAACCTCCACCACTGTCACGAGCATGCAATTAGCGTCCTTCAATCATTGTCATTGTAGCTTCATTTGTGGAGAAAATATTCGAAGGCTGTGGTTGAGGATGAGTGACTGAGTTTTGGATTGTGAATAGAGGCTGCTTAGGTTCTGGACCACCAATTACAGTTGTGGAACCATTTAGCATAAAAATTACATCCGGCATGCTCGGCCTATCCGTTGGATTGTCCTGTACACAAAGCAACCCAATATGCACACATTTCATTACTTCTGGAGCCGAATATGAGTCAGCCGCCAACATTTCATCTACCAACTCCAATTCCCTGCCTTCCTTCCATAACTGCCATGCATAGGCTAGTAAGCCTAGCTGTCGATCAAAGATATAGAAGGCGGTATTCTTCTTGCTGCTAATAATCTCCAATACCAAGACCCCAAAGCTGTAAATATCAGATTTTTGAGAAAATATTCCACCCATGGCATACTCTGGAGACATATATCCACTGCGTGAACATGAAACTCATTAGTATATATGTCGCTGAAATACGTGCCTGGTTTCTGCCTTTTAAGAACAACTTTACCAAAAATATATCTAATGTGAACGATGCAACTAATTAGCAGTTTTTATCCAAACCAGGAGGAGTCGGTTAAGAGTTCATGAATCATGAATCATGATGCAATGCTAACCATTAGAACTTTGGTTGCATATGACATGTTCAAGAATATACAGGAAAGGCATGAATCTTACCGCGTTCCCACAACTCTCTGAGTATTTTCTAAATTCTGTGTCCCTTCAACCGAACGTGACAATCCAAAATCTGAAATTTTTGGGTTCATTTTCTCATCCAAGAGAATGTTGCTCACTTTTAGATCTCTATGTATTACCTTCAAATAGGAATCATGATGGAGATAAACAAGCCCTCTAGCAACACCTTGAATAATATTGAAACGTGTACCCCAATCAAGCACTGCTCTTCTCATCGAATCTGATCATCAAATAATAGATCAATACACCGACTAGAATGTAAAGATAAGAAACTGCAGTAAAGTGCAAGTGAAACTAACCGAAAAGAAAAGTATCCAAGCTTTTGTTTGGCATGAGCTCATAAATCAATAACTTCTCGTCCTCTTTAACGCAGCAACCCATGATCCTGACCAGATTTTTGTGTTGGAGATTGGAGATCAACAACATTTCATTCTTGAACTCTACTACACCTTGCCCTGAGGTACTGGATAGTCTTTTTACTGCTATTTCCTTCCCTTCTGCTAGCTTACCCTATACAAAGTCCACAAATAAATCACTGCATTCATGTCTCTCTGTATCTATCGTAAAAATAATAATAATAGTAATTACCCTATAAACTGGACCAAATCCTCCTTGCCCAAGTTTGTTTTCTGTGCTGAAATTGTCCGTAGCAACTAATATGCTATCAAATCCATAGATCCGTAGCTCAGACAGATCATGTTTTCCTCCTATATATTCTTGTAGGATGTCCCTTGTTAATTTGATGCGTCCTGATTTTGCAATTATAAACATCGAACACTGAATCCAAGTGAAACAACCAACAAAGTTTTGAGAGAGATGATGTGCCAATGCATTATATTAATCCAACACCTCGATCTCTTTCACTTAATTACCTTTTTGCTTAGCTCTCATCCTGCACAAACCGAACACTATGGCACCCAATACACCGATAAAACAAACAACTGTAAGGCTCACAATTAACTTTATTGGCATTCCTTTACCTGAAAAATTTATAAAACAAAAACAAGATGAGATATATAGAAAAAGAAAAGTTACGGCTTGATAATTAGAGTTGTTCAAGGCTTCAAATACTTTTGAACCAAAAAATAGGCTTCAAGCACTAGTATCATTAGTTCATCCGCTGGTTCTGCGCGTGCTAGGTGAATATAAACATCTACGCCATCAGAGGGAAACTTCTCCACATGAATGAGGTGTTTGGACCAGACCAAACACCGTGTTTTATAAACACTTACGCTTGGTAAGAACAATTATTTAGGCGCACTGTCTTGCAGTCAGCGGATGTGCTGTCATAATCCAAAGACACAAACTCATGAGAATCTGGTACTTTAAACCCTACCAGCTTCAGAAACCCATCATCATCATCATTTTCTTTTCCTCTCAACGTGACTAACTTATTTGTCTCTCTCACAAAACGATTTGGTTTCCCACACACACCCTCCCGCCAATTTCCTCTGCTCCATTTCCCGTCTGAATTGGGTACAAACCTGTTGAATCCCACATCGGCTAGAGGGAAAGAAGAAAAGCAATTTAAATAGAATTATCTCACTCTAACTAATATTGAAGTTTTTTGTGATAAAACTTTGCACCTGATGGATTGGGCACTTGGTAGAGTGGGGACGGTGTTGGTAGAGTGAGTCCCTCAGCCCCTTGACCTGAAAAATTCAACAAACCCTTTCAAGCACTTGCAGATTGGTGATCCAGAAGCTTTGCAAACTCCAAAAGGTCCACATGTTCCATAATTGTCACATTCTTTTTACTGAAAATATAACTTTAGCCCTTAAAATTTAATTTTCTCTACATAAAACCCGACATAGGTTTTTTACTTGAATAAAACCTATTGACAAGATTCCATATCAACAAATTCATTAATTATGTTTGACTTCACACATTTAAAGCCTAAAATACCCCTATTTGAATTTTTTTTATTTTATTGATAAACCCTATTTGGATGTTTGATGTACATAATTAATGGCTCAGCCCCTTGACCTGAAAAATTCAACAAACCCTTTCAAGCACTTGCAGATTGGTGATCCAGAAGCTTTGCAAACTCCAAAAGGTCCACATGTTCCATAGTTGTCACATTCTTTTTACTGAAAATATAACTTTAGCCCTTAAAATTTAATTTTCTCTACATAAAACCCGACATAGATTTTTTACTTGAATAAAACCTATTGACTAGATTCCATATCAACAAATTCATTAATTATGTTTGACTTCACACATTTAAAGCCTAAAATACCCCTATTTGAATTTTTTTTTTATTGATAAACCCTATTTGGATGTTTGATGTACATAATTAATGGCATGCATATTGTAAGGAAAAATTAATGATTTTACAAAAAAAAAAAAAAAAACACTAACGTTATAAATTCATTGCCTAATATATAATAACATAAAACATGTCTAATATATGTTATTATACATGCTTAATTAAGTCAATAAAATTATATTTTACATATTAATTTGGATAAATTATTTCACATACACATATATACATATACATATACATGTACATGTACATATACATATACATATACATATACATATACATATACATATACATATACATATATATATATGTACAAATGCCTGATATATTTAAAATTCATGTAAAATGATTGACCTACAAAAAATAAAAACATTTGATTCAAATAGTGCACCTACTATTAAAATTTTAAAATGTTAGATTGCTTAAAAAAAAATTTACCCAAGATATGTAAAATACATGAAAAATAATTTACCTACATAATAACAAACCCAATATATGCAAAATACAACTAAAATAATTTACCTACATAATAAAATGTGTCAAATATATATATATATATATATATATATATATATATATATATATGATATTGATACATACAAAATAAAATACCTACATAACAAATGAATGCTATTTGATTCAAAATTAATTTACTTACAAAATAAAGCAAGGTTATTTGATTCGAAGTTAATTTACCTATTATTTGTACATATCTTATAATAATAAAATGTGTCAAATATATGTAATAATATATGAACAATAAGTTACCTACAAAAATAAAAGAATGTTATTTGATTCATTATTAATTTACCTACAAAATATATATTATTTGCTAATCATAAATTTACATATATAGGTAAGACGTATAGTAGTACATATTGGTAAATTATATATATATTGAACTTATGATAGTACTATATACTTTTGACGTATGTGTGTCTATATATATGTGTGTGTGTGTGTATGTTGGGGTAATAGTATGTGCAATAATTATTTGTTCATTATAATTAAGGTGAGTAATAACATTTATTGATTTGATTTGAATATTGTGGCACAAGTTGTAAATATTTTGTAATAATAGGTCAATTACTTTTTTACTTGGTAATCTATTTCAAATTTAGGTTTTATTTGGATGTTTAGAATTAGGTGGGTTTTTATCTAGGGAATAAGAGTTGCAAGGTCTACATCTAAAGAATCCTTCTTTTTATTGTGGCTGCGAGTAGACATACCATATGGGCAGAATCTAATGATGTAGTCAGGTCCGCCATTGCAGGATAAATAAGCATAGTTATAAGCTATAGGGCACTGCTGCTCAAGGATCTGAGAGTACTCTGTGGGTTGACATGTATCATTCGACGCAGTGCAGCAGTACTTCGGCTCGTTGAATGCCATGCAAGCGCTTTTGCAACTGATGACACTCCCATCAACCGCTTTCACTTGTAACTCAGCCGGGCATGCTGCGTTAACATTCGCATCGCAAGTCGAGGCCATGCACTCGCTGGTGCCGCCTTGTGGGGCGACGGAAATGGGTAAGTTGAAGCCGTCAACAAGAGTAACATCGTACAAATCTTGTCCCCATTTTTCTGAGATTTTAATTTCTACTACAGTTGCTGGTGGAGCTGCGCTTGTGCCGTTGCATGCGACTTGGCCAGAGCCACAGTCTGCAGTTTCACAAGAGAATTTTCCAGCGGCATCTGTGGAGCATCTGGTTCGGCCCCAGAAGCGACCGGACCATGGGGATGGAGCGTCCACTGACCGGTTAGCTTTGGATGCTAATTCGAACCCGGTGAGTGATAATTGAGGTTTTTGGTCACCGGTTAGGGTTCCTGGCCAGACAGTGTTGGGGCAGTTGTTTGTGAAAGTGATTTTGGCTGCATGTGCACCTGAATTTATATTCAACATAAAACTAGATGTAAGAATATTGAAATCTAAATACAATTGTAAAATATATCAAATTAGAAATAAATAAAGGGTAATGCTAGCGAGACTAAATTTGTTGGCAAAATTTGTAAATTAAATGATGTGTCACTAATATGAATCAACACGTTTATTAACGCTTAAGTAATAAACCAATCATCAACTTCCATGTTCTTTAGTTCCAAAATTTTGTCTACAAATTTAGTCTCCCTAGCATTCCCCATAAATAAATAACTGATTTGAAATCATTTTAAGAACTTTTTCATAACTAATTAGTAATTTTATTATAAATATACTTTGATGATGATTTATCTATTCTCATGATCTCATCACTGCATTGGCCGGCTCACTTTTATGTATCCGCATTACTCATCATCGATCGTTATTCTCTTTTAGACTCCTTACCGTCGCTTTTAACGTTGTTACAATGTAAAGCGTAATAAGGGTAATATTGTAAACAAGTCTACTCAAGATCGTTGAGTTTGTTATAAAGTAGTTGTAACAGTTTTGTAATTACTTAGTGATTAGTTAGACAAGATATAATTAGTTGTTAATACAAGTGAGTTAGTCACTAGTATATATACACCAACATGTAATCTTATTCCTTATTTCTCGCCCGTGCCTAACGAGCTTTCGATCCTCCCTTCTTCCGCTTCCCGCTTGTCTTCCTCTTTGAAGCTCCAAACCCTAAAAATCCAACCATGGCGACCCCTGGATCTCCCTCCTTTAAATCTGTTTCTCAAATTCATCATGCTCCTATGAATTCTTGCCCTAATTCCTCAACTCCTTAGGCAATTTCTTCGATTACGATCCAGAATATTAGATCTATGGTTCCAATTAAGCTCACCACAATGAACTATCTCACATGAAGTGCATTGTTTGCTTCGATCTTTCGCCGATATAATCTCACTGGAATTATTGACGGCACGATGACTGCTCCGCCCAAATTTCTTCTTGATTCGTTTGGAAATCGCACCTCTACTCTTAATCCTCAGTATGTGACATGGTTTGAAAATGATCAAAACATTTTGATCTGGATCATTTCTACACTCTCAAATTCCCTCATCCCATACACTGTTGGAGTCAACCCTTCTCTAATATTTGCATCCGGCAGGCATGCATATTATAGACTAATACGAAACAAAATAGAAAAAAAATTAATAAGAAGTTTGTATAATAATACCTGAGAAGAAGAGGATGGCCATGGTGAGGCCGAGAAGGGAAGCTACTTGGCTCTTCATCATCGTCGTTGAATATATCTTAATTGCCTGCTTGTTGCTAATTAGCTTGAACTTATGATTTCATGATAAACTTAGGTGCCAAGCCAAGGGGGGCTGTACATAGGCTTGTAGCTTGCCCAACCTGTCTGATCTTTTGCATGAGTAGTAATTGCGGGTCTAAGTTCAACGCTGACTATTAAAACGAACGCGCAAACTAATAAAGTAATAATAAATAGACAAGGAATAGTATTTGGTCTTGGACTGGTTTAGGTATCATCATTGACCTACAATGACTAACAAATTCAGTTTTAATCCGTAAAACTAACCACCGTTTAATAATTAATTCGTTTTTTTATTTTTATTTTTATATTTTTGTGTTAAAAATAGGAAAAAAAAAAACATAGAAGAAATGAGGGATATAGAAAGAAGGGGATGATGAGAGACATACTTTCTTTAATGGGAGTATAACGTATTGTCACGTAGTTTTAATCACTGATCCCATACCATGTAAATGGTTTGTCGACACATTTTCATATAATGATAAAATGAATGAACAAAATAGAGTTATATTCAAATGATATGGATAATGAGTTGAGTTGATTGATCATACAGTTTGGTTAACTAACTAGTACTAAGATTTAGTAATATTTTTCTCTAATTGAGAGATCTTATATTCGAATGATATGGATAACGAGCACATATTGTATTTGTTTCAGTCCAATACGTAATTAGTATCTGACCCAATGTATGATCTAACCCAATACCAATTTCCATTTTAAAGTAGAATATATCGTTGTTACAGCTGTTTGATTGGCAGTGCATGCCTACTAGTTAATCAACATGATCCATAAGTTACGCATCCTATATGAGTGATGGCGAAGCCAGAACAAGAGAATTGATAAAGTGCCATGGGAGATCAACTAGAAGGTTGACCAGTAGTCGCATGATTTTGAATTTGGACAAACAAGCCACACAGATAACTGAGGTTGCGCCATGTGTATAGACTTGAAGCGTGATAGACTGGGCGGGCTGCCGTGAAGGACGGGAGAAATAATATATATGTACATATGAAAAGTTAAAAGAAGCAAACCTCCCGATGGTTGATCAAAACATATGGAACAATCTTCGGCAAAGCATCAGCAAGGATCTGAATGGTCTCTAGGCCCGGTAAAATATAAGCATAACTTTAGAAAAGGAATAGAAGGGAAAGGCAGTTCCAAAGCTTCTAAAAAATCATTCTATGTTCTATTATTCAAAATTTAGATGGGTATCCCATCCAAAACGAAAAGAAAAAGGGATGTGCCACCGTAGATATCAAAAGAAGAGCCAACCCTGGAAGAAAAAAAAACATGTCTAATCCGGTCCTCCTATAAAGGCATTGATGCAATAAAAGAAATGTAGAAGAAACTTGCCATTTGTTGGATATTTGTCAACAATCTGTGATAATTTATATATGCTAATAAATAATAAATGCAATAAGAATTAACAGAATATAAACTAGAATACGAATTATAAAAACAGACAACTTGAAGATCGAGGCTTGTGTACCGCAATGTCCTTGAAACAGAAATTTCGTTCCTACTCTGTGTTTGTAGTTCTATGGACGTCTGCTTTACCAGGATTCAACGATCAAGTTAAAATTCCAGCACCGAAAATTTTAACTTCTGGCGAATTTAGTGTGGTTCTCTCAGTAAGAAGGTTTAGGAATGTAGAGGATAAAGTTGATTATTTTCTGTGTTCTAAATGCCATGCAAATGGATGTATATATAGCAGATGGATGCCTGTTTGCAACAGGTATGAGAATGGAGTGTGACTGTTGGGAGACATCTCTTCAAAGGGATGCTTTGCTCTGTGTTCAGAAAGAACTCTCAGACTTCATCTGAAATGATGAGTCTTTTCATAAAAAATAATTAATTAATTAAATTCGAATTTAATTAAAAATATTTAATTAAATCCGAAAAATAATTAATTAAATAATTTAATTATTAGAGCCCGAGTTCAAGGCCCATCTTTTGATAATTAATTATATATTAATTACTAATTAATTAATACACCCTAAAGCCTATATTAATTACCAATTAATTAATACATCCCAAAGCCCAACTTCAAAGGTGAGCCCAATTTTAGTCTCCAGATCTATTACTCCAATCACTTTTTATAAAAGACAAAACCTTATAAAGTGATAAAATCTTTTAGGAATGACCAATGTGAGACAAAGAAATTTTTACTCAAACTACTCAAAGTTCCAACAATACCCCACATTTGAGTTGAAATTTCATTCAAACTCCAACACCCTTTTCTCGGAAACATTTTCAGGACTAAGATTCTCTGACGTTAGATGTAGGCTCCTGCCTAATGATGGTTCATCATTTTGTTTGGAGACGCTATCACCAGTCACCAAGGTACTACTATGACTTAAAACACCGACAGAGACCTCATGTGAAACTTCCTTCGGTTCAACTGTGTTATCATGAAAACTTTGAGCAGCCAGAGACTGATCTTCCTTTTCCACAACTCTCGATTCTACATCAACTGGTGGGATTACACTTTTATCTTCATCGACGGCAATGACCTTTTCTTCCATTTGCACAGACTCTTTTTCAAAATTGGTGGTCTCTGAAAAATCATGAGCTTTTGTGGTTTTGGATTTTAAACTTTCTAGTTCCATCTGCAATGATATAATTTCTTCCTTATCTTTCCAAGGACAGAGATTGGATTTGATCAGCATCAGCACCTCCCATATTCCTTCCAGAACGATATACAATGCAGTGACTTCAGCTCTACAATCATTGAGCTCCTTTCTCTGGTGTTCCAACTTCCACCAAACTGATCACGTACGAAGCTATTTAGGTTGTAGTTGAAAAAGGGCCTAAGGGCCTAACAACCATAGTTTAGGCAACCATGCTGTTGCACTAACCACCATAGTTTATAGTTCAACAGTCGCCATATTAAAGCCTCTTTTGATATCTAAAATTATATCGAAATGGATACACCGCTAAATTTAGGTAAAAATTTATATCCACCTAAAATGTAAAAGATCAATTACTCATAAAGAAAACTTATGAGTTTCAATCTCTCCATAATGTAGGATTACAAAGATGAATTTCCTTCATAACTAATCCTCTCTAATTCCCTCCAAATAAAAAATATAACTACAGTTTCAGCATCTTGCCGCATAAGCAAGCAGGATTGGCCAAGCTTAGCTAAGCACCATCCAAAGAAAGCAAACTACAAATAATACGAAGTGACTACAAATCCTAGCAAACACAACCCAAATTCACATAGATCAGAAAATCCCAACCTCCACCACTGTCAGGAGCATACATTTAGCGTCCTTCATTAATCATTGTCATTGTAGCTTCATTATTCGAAGGCTGTGGTTGAGGATGAGAGACTGAGTTTTGGATAGTGAATAGAGGCTGTTTAGGTTGTGGACCACCAATAACATTTGTGGAACCATTTAGCATAAAAATTACATCCGGCATGCTCGGCCTATCCGTCGGATTGTCCTGTACACAAAGCAGCCCTATATGCACACATTTCATTACTTCTGGAGCCGAATATGAATCAGCCGCCAACATTTCATCTACCAACTCCAATTCCCTGCCTTCCTTCCATAACTGCCATGCATAGGCTAGTAAGCCTAGCTGTCGATCATAGATAAAGAAGGCAGTATTCTTCTTGCTGCTAATAATCTCCAATACCAAGACCCCAAAGCTATAGACATCAGATTTTTGAGAAAATATTCCACCCATGGCATACTCTGGAGATATATATCCACTGCGCGAACATGAAACTCATTAGTATATATATCGCTGAAATAAGTGCTTGGTTTCTGCCTTTTAAGAACAACATTACCAAAACTATATCTAATGTGAACGATGCAACTAATTAGCAGTTTTTATCCAAAACAGGAGTCGGTTAAGAGTTCATGAATCATGATGCAATGCTAACCATTAGAACTTTGGTTGCGTATGACATGTTCAAGAATATATAGGAAAGGCATGAATCTTACCGCGTTCCCACAATTCTCTGAGTATTTTCTAAATTCTGTGTCCCTTCAACCACACGTGCCAATCCAAAATCTGAAATTTTTGGGTTCATTTTCTCATCCAAGAGAATGTTGCTCACTTTTAGATCTCTATGTATTACCTTCAAATAGGAATCATGATGGAGATAAACAAGCCCTCTAGCAACACCTTGAATAATATTGAAACGTGTACCCCAATCAAGCACTGCTCTTCTCGTCGAATCTGATCATCAAATAATCAATCAATACACCGGCTAGAATGTAAAGATAAGAAACTGCAGTAAAGTGCAAGTGAAACTAACCGAAAAGAAAAGTATCCAAGCTTTTGTTTGGCATGAACTCATAAATCAGTAACTTCTCGTCCTCTTTAACGCAGCAACCCATGATTCTGACAAGATTTTTGTGTTGGAGATTGGAGATCAACAACATTTCATTCTTGAACTCTACTACACCTTGTCCTGAGGTACTGGATAGTCTTTTTACCGCTATTTCCTTCCCTTCTGCTAGCTTACCCTACACAAAGTCGACAAATGAATCACTGCATTCATGTCTGGCTCTCTGTATCTATCATAAAAATAAGGGTAAATTACACAAAACTACCACAATTATAGGTTGCACCACAATTTCATACTTCATATTTTAAACGTTACAATGTCATACCTCATCTTACGAATTAATTGCAATGTTAAACCTCCATTAACCACTCTTTCAAATTAACCGTTGATAACGTGGCAAATATAGGACCCATATCTTACTGACGTGGCAGTCAATTGTGCCACTTAGATAAATACTAAATTATAAAATTAATTATTTTAAAATGAACATAAATTTTTAATCAAAAAAATATATAAAAAGAGTGGGTCCACCCCTTCAATCCTACCACCCATCTGATGCTGCGCTGCTTCTAAATCACCATCTCTCCCCACCCTCCGCCGCCTATGGGAGGCAAAGGCAAAGGGAAAAACAAAGGGGATTGCAGCAGATGCGAGGGAACTCGTCAGGGTTGGTGGACGCCCAGGTATCGATGTCGTCGGAGCCGATGTAGGTGCAGCGTCGCCAGACCCAGCGCATACAGCCCAACACCATCACCGACAACGCTTTTTGACTGATGTTGGGTTTTTGCCAGAATTAAAGATCGAAGATTTTTGAAATGAAAATTGCAGAGTCTCCATCTTTGGCAATTGCAGAGTCTTCCTTGATAGAGAGAGATGGAGAAGAGAAGAATGGGGGAAGAGAGAGAAAGTAGGAGAGGAAAGGGAAGAAGTTTAACAGGATGAGGATGAAAGGGACTGTGCACATTTCGCTCGTATCTTCTGCAATCATATCATCCTAAACCAAATCCAAAAAATCATACCATCCCCAACCAAACCCAGAAAATCACCGAACAGACCATATCAAAGTTTTCTGAAAAAGAACAAGAAAATCACCCAAAAAAAACAAAGAGAAGTTCAAAAAAATACATAAAAGAGGGATAACATGCGCTCCATTAAAGAGAAGCAAAAAAATCAAATACCATCCCATTTCAAACCCAAACCCATAAATCTATTTCCAAGTTCCAAACCAAGTAAGGCCAACAAAAATATCAAATCAGTCCACATCCCCACCCTCCCATGTCTCCTCCACATTTTCTTTCCAGCCAATTTCGCCCTCACCTCACTCTCTTCCCGGCCCACCACTCATAGATCCGACCCACCCACCACGGCATGAGGGGATTTCACGGGGTATGGGGTTTCAATGACAGTGGAAACGGAGAGAAAGAAGAAGGCGCGCGGGAGGTGGAGTGGTCGAAGGTGGGGATCGAGGGTGTCGGAGTGAAAGTGGAAACGAAGGTGGGGATGTAGGGCCAAATTGATTTTTTCTTTTTTTTTTTAATAAATTTCTTATTAGTTTCAAATACTATAAATAATAACAATTTTTTATTAGTTTCTTGTTCTCTTGGCACCAACTTAATATCCATATCAGCAAAAATATGTGCCTTAGAATTAATATGTCAGCATTTAACAGAAAAATTGACAAAAAAGTTGACGGATAGCTGAAATTACAATGAATACGAAGTTGATGTATAACATTGCAATGTTTAAAAAATAAGATATAAGTTTGTTATGTGACTCAAAGTTAAAGGAGTACAATGTAATTTATCCTAAAAATAATAATAATAGTAATTACCTTATAAACTGGACCAAATCCTCCTTGCCCAAGTTTGTTTTCTGTGCTGAAATTGTCCGTAGCAACTAATATGGTTTCAAAATCATAGATCAGTAGCTCATCATGTTTTCCTCCTATATATTCTTGTAGGGTGTCCCTTGTTAATTTGATTTCTCCTGATTTTGCAAATATAAATATCGAACAATGAATCCAAGTGAAACAACTAACAAAGTTTTGAGAGATAATATGCTAATGCATTATATTAATCCAACACCTCGATCTCTTTCACTTAATTACCTTTTTGCTTAGCTCTCATCCTGCACAAACCGAACACTATGGCACCCAATACACCGATAAAACAAACAACTGTAAGGCTCACAATTAACTTTATTGGCTTTCCTTTACCTGAAAAATTTACACTACAAAAACAAGCATGAGATATATAGAAAAAGAAAAGTTACTGCTTGATAATTAGAGTTTTCCAAGGCTTCAAGCACTTTTGAACAAGAAAAAAAGGCTTCAAGCACTAGTATCATTAGTTCATCTGCTAGTTCTGTGCGTGCTAGGCCAATATAAACCTCTACGCCGTCAGAGGGAAACTCCTGCATATGAATGAGGTGTTTGGACCAGACCAAACACCTTGTTTTATAAAAAAATGCATATGCTTGGTAAGAACAATTATTTAGGCGCACTGTCTTGCAGTCGGCGGATGTGCTGTCAGAATCCAAAGACACAAACTCATGAGAATCTGGTACTTTGAACCCTACCAGCTTCAGAAACCCATCATCATCATCTTCTTTTCCTCTCAATGTGACTGACTTATTTGTCTCTCTCACAAAACAATTTGGTTTCACTCACACACCCTCCCGTCCAGTTTCCTCTGCTCCATTTCCCGTCTGACTTGGGTACAAACATGTTGAATCCCACATCGGCTAGAGGGAAAGAAGAAAAGCAATTTAAATAAAATTACCCCACTCTAGCTAATACTGAGGCTTTTTGTGATAAATTTCACACCTGACGGATTGGGCAAGTGGTAAAGTGGGAACAGTATCAGTGTTGGTAGAGTGAGGCCCTTGGCCAGTCGAATTAAAGAATTCAACATGGTATAAGAGCCAAGGGACGGGCTTGTACCACCACGTGATTGGGTGGGTTCCCATTGACCCCGTGCGATGGGGGAGTCCTGACTTGGCTCCACGTGGTTGTCGATGTGTGGATCTCCACGTGTGACCCACAAAATGGGGTCTCACGCGCTGAGATGTGTTGAATCCCACATTGGCCAGAGGGAAAGAAAAAAAACAATTTAAATAGAATTAGCCCACTCTAACTAATATGCACCTGATGGATTGGACATGTGGTAAAGTGGTGACGGTGTTGGTGGAGTGGGGCCCTCGGTCCGCCAACCTGAAAAATTCAACAAAAGCCTTTCAAGCACTTCAACAAAATGGGGTCTCACGTGTGGGGGCGTGTTAAATCCCACATCGGCTAGAGAGAGGGAAAGAAGAAAAACAATTTAAATAGAATTAGCCCACTCTAGCTAATACTAAGGCCTTTTGTGATAAAACTTCGCACCTGATGAATTGGGCATGTTGTAAACTGGGGACGGTGTTGGTGAAGTGGAACCCTCGGCCAGTCGACCTGAAAAATTCAACAAAACCCTTTCAAGCACTTGCAGATTGATGATCCAGAAGCTTTGCAAACTCCAAAAGGTCCACAGCTCCATAATTGTCACATTCTTTATATTGTGGTTGGGAGTAGACATACCATCTAGGCAGAATATAATGACGTAGTCAGGTTCGCCACTACAGGTGAATGTGCTGTTTTTATCATCATAAGCGTAGCTATAAGCTTGAGGGCACTGCTTCTCAAAGATCTCAGAGTACTCAGTGGGAGGACATGTCCTCGGCTGATCATTCGGCGGAGTGCAGCAGTACTTCGGCTCGCCGTATGCCACACAAGCGCTTTTGCAACTGATGACACTCTTATCAGCCGCTTTCACTTGTAACTCAGTCGGGCATGCCGCGTTAACATTCGCAGGGCAAGTCGAGGCCATGCACTCGCCGGTGCCGCCTTGTGGGGCGACAAATATGGGCAAGTTAAAACCGTCAACAAGGCTAACATCGTAAAAATCTTGACCCCCATTTTCTGCGATTGTGATTTCTACTAAAGTTGCTGGTGGAACTGGGGTTGTGCCGTTGCATGCAACCTGGCCAGAGCCACAGTCTGCAGTTTCACAACTGAATTTTCCAGCGGCATTTGTGGCGCATCTGGTTCGGGCCCAGAAACGACCAGACCAAGAGGATGGAACGTTCACTGACCGGCTAATTTTGGATGCTAGTTCGAACCCGGTGAGTGATAATTGAGGTTTTTGGTTACCGGTTACGGTTCCTGGCCAGACAGTGTTGGGGCAGTTGTTTGTGAAAGTGATTTTCGCTGCATGTGCACCTGCATTTATATTCAACATAAAACTAGATGCTAAGAATATTGAAATCTAAATACAATTGTAAAATATATCAAATTAAAAATAAATAAAGGGTAATGGTAGGGAGACAAAATTTATAAACTAAATGATGTGTCACCAATATGAATGAACACGTTTATTAACGCTTAAGTAATAAACCAATCATCAACTTCCATGTCTTTTAGTTTCCAAAATTTTGTCTACAAATTTAGTCTCCCCAGCATTACCCATAAATAAATAAACGATTTGAAATCATATTAAGAACTTTTTCATAACTAATCAGTAATTTTATTATGGGAGACTTTGTATGCGGTCCTTAGTTATGAATATTCTTTGATTGAAATCTTGTTGGTTTTTAATTTTTGATCGAGGTCCTTGAAAATAATGTGATAATTTATTTCAATGTACGTTACTATATTTTTTAAATTAAAAATTAGAAATTTTAGTTGTTTATATAAATGAGATTTTAAATAAAAAAACATAATTTGTGGGATTAAAAATATTAAAATATAAATATACTATTGTGTGTGTGTATATATATACATGGGTACATTCATCAAAAAATAACCAAAAAATTTATTGTATCAAAATATGGGTACATTCTTCAAAATCACAAAAAAAAGAAAAGATATTAGGCTTAATAACATTGGTAAATTTCTTCGATTAAACTTGACATGGATACATTTTAAAATTAAAGAAAAAAGAATGTACCCATATAAGTTTAAAAATAGATTATAAAAAAAATTGAATAGATTTTATATATAAAAAAAAGGGTACATTTTGCATATAACAAATTGATATATTTAAGAATGAGTACATTTTAAGATTAAAAAGTTTTACATGAATGGGTGCATATAATTAGCATGGGTACATTTAGCAAAATAAAAAGTACAGATAAAAAAAATATATGGGTACAAATTAAAACTGAAAAGAAAATTGGCACAAGTTAAAAAAGAATTACAAATTAAAAATGGGTACAAACTAAAACTAAAAATATATGATAAAAAATTTAGTCATAAATATAAATATACTAATTGTAACATTTTTAACATTAAATGAATATATTTAGAAATAAAAAACTATTTTATTATTGAAATAATTAATGATGTTATTAATACCCAAGGACCTTGATCAAAAATTAAAAAGTAATAGGATTTTAATCAATGGAGTAGCAAAAGGAATGATGAGAACTTAATTTCTCTTTTTATTATAAATATAATTTGATGATGATTCATCTAATCTCATGCCCTCATCACCGCATTGGCAGGGCTCACTTCCATGTATCCACATTGCTCATCATCGATCGTTATTCTCTTTTAGACTCCCTACTGTTGCTTTTAACGTTGTTACAATGTAAAGCGTAATAAGGGTAATATTGTAAACAAATCTACGCAGGACAGTTGAGATTGTTATAAGGCAGTTCTAACAGTTTTTGTAATTAGTTAGTGATTAGTTAGACAAGATGTAATTAGTTGTTAATACAAGTGAGTTAGTCACTAGTATATATACAACATGTAATCTTATTCCTTATGAAATGAAAGCATAATTTTCCTATTATGGTATCTCTCGCCCGTGCCTAACGACCTTTCTATCCTCCTTTCTTCTGCTTCCCACTTGTCTTCCTCTTTGAAGCTCCAAACCTTAGAAATCCAGCCATGGCGACCTCTGGATCTCCCTCCTTTGAATCTGCTTCTCAAATTCATCATGCTCCTATGAATTCTTGCCCTAATACTCCTCAGGCAATTTCTTCGATTACGATCCAGAATATTTGATCTATGGATCTAATTAAGCTCACCACAACGAACTATCTCACACGAAGTGTAAAACGTGAGTCAATATTCACGGAAAGGAAAAAAAGGAATGTAAATAGGGTAAATATTGGGAGTCCTTTACTAGGTAGGATATTGTATATACCCTTTATTATTTGTTTCCTTATATATCAAGGATTGTATATGTATATATTTCAAAAGAAGTAATACAAGAAATCATTCCCGTAAGATTCTTTTTGGCATCTGAGCCTGGTTGTCGTAACCCTAATCGTAAAAGGTTTTCCGCTGCTACTCTTTCTGCAAGAGTCGTATCTGCTCTTGCCATGGACAGTCGTGAAAGTTTCAGGGGCTGTTTTTTTGCCTCTCATTGTGCTGTGCCAAATTCTTTTGCTGCTGCCGTGACTTTCATTCTTGTTTGTAAGTCAAGATGGCGAATAAAGGAGATGATTCAATCTTAAAGTTGGAAGGTGGTTCCCACAAACCAACCAACAATACGGTATTGAGTCCTGTTGTTATTCAGAACGATGCATCTGCTGTACCGAGCACTGTGAAGTTGAATGGACAAATTATCCTCTTTGGTCCAAAGTATTGGAGATCCATATTGTTGGACGTAGTAGAAATGGCTTTGTGACAGGGAATACTAAGGAACCTGCTGAGGATAATGTTGAGTATGAGATGTGGGAGACAGGGAATGCAATAGTAAAAGGGTGGTTGATTAATTCCATGGAACCTGCTATCATGGGATTTTTTATTCACCTGCGTACTGCTAAAGAAGTTTGGGAGGAGGTGGCTCGGACCTATTATGATGGTTCAGATATCTCTCAAATTTATGAATTGAAGGTTAAGTCGTTCAGGCTTCGTCAAGAGAGTAGGCCGGTTGGTGTGTATTATGCTGACCTCAAGTCCGTTTGGCAGGAGCTAGATCAACGAAGACCAATTAAGATGGATTGTGCTGCTGATTTTAAGACACTTCGAGAAGAAATTCAAATTGATCGTGTGTATGCTTTTTTGGCGGGTTTGGATGACATCTTTGATAAAGTACGCAGTGATATTCTACGTACTCAACTGTTACCATCTGTCAAGGAAGTGTTTTCTATTGTTAGGCGTGAAGCACAACGACATGCCACTATGATGGGTGGGAGTAACAACCAAGGGGGGCTGCCATCCATGGCCATGGTCTCTCGACCACTTGCAACTTCCCGTCCTAATAATTCTTCTAATCAGTCTTTTAATTCTCGTTCCTTTACCCGAGAAAACAAAGATGATTTGAAGTGTACTTTATGTGGTCAAAACCGCCATACTGAAGATACATGTTTTACCAAGCATGGGGTACCTGATTGGTTTCCAAAATTTAAGAAAAAATTGTGTGCCAAGGAACGTGGAGCAGCTGGGTCCAGTGGAGGCCGTGCCTCCCTTGCCGCAGCAATACCAACATCACAGGAGGCCGGGGCTAGCTCAGGTGATCCTAGTCAAACTTTGTTGACTCGTGCTACTCCTGGTGATTCGTCCTCCAACACAAGTACTATAGGACGTGTCCTCTTAGTCTCCGAGAGTGAGCAACATACAGGTTGGATTCTTGATTCTGGTGCAACCGATCATATGACATATGATAAAAATATGTTTCAATATATGACAATGTCTCACAGGAAAAGCATAGCAACTGCCAATGGGACTCTTTGTACCCGTGTATGGCACCGGCACTGTGCAACTTTCCCCATCTCTCCCATTACATTGTTGCTTATTTGTTCCGTCTTTATCCCATCATTTATTATCAATACCACAAGTTACTGAACAATTGGATTGTGTTGTTCTAATGTATCCGTCCTTTTGTCTACTTCAGGATATTCAGACCAAGGAGATAATTGGGCGTGGCACTAAGAGAAAGGGGTTGTACTATGTGGATGACGTTGTTCCAGGCAGGGCTAATGCGGTTCGAACATCACATACTAGTAATTTGCAAGAAGTATGGTTATTACATCGTCGGTTAGGGCATGCATCTTTTGGCTATTTACGGCGTATGTTGCCTATTCTATTTAGTAGAATAAATGAATCAGACTTACATTGTGAAGTATGTATTCTTGCTCAAAGCCATCGTGCTTCGTTTCCTCCTAGTATAAATAAAAGGTCTTTGCCATTTGAACTTGTGCACTCTGATGTTTGGGGGCCTTCTCCAGTTGTTGTTTCTTCTGGATTAAAATGGTTTGTTGCATTTGTTGATGATTGCACTCGAATGACTTGGCTGTATGTGTTGAAAAATAAAAGTGATGTTGGTATGGTCTTTCGTTCTTTCTCTCATCTGATTCGGACACAATATTCATCTGTGATTAAAGTACTACGTTCTGACAATGGTGGTGAGTACATTAATTTTGAGTTGTCAGAGTTTCTTCGTGATCACGGCATCGTCCATGAAACGACTTGTCCTTATACCCCACAACAAAATGGGGTTGCTGAACGGAAAAACCGCCAAATCTTAGAAACAACACGTGCTCTTATGCTTGGAGCTTCTGTTCCTAAGGTTTTTTGGCCTGAAGCTGTCACTTATGCTGTATATGTGATTAACCGTATGCCATCTCGGGTTCTGGAATTTCAAACACCTTTTCAAGTCCTCACTCAACATGCTCCAGTAGTGTCGACTCATACTCTCACTCCTCGAGTATTTGGGTGTGTAGCTTATGTGCATATTCAGAAAATTCATCGTACAAAGTTGGATCCGTGTGCCCTATGGTGTGTGTTTGTGGGTTTCTCCCCTAACCAAAAAGGCTATAAATGTTATCACCCTGAGACTCGGCATATGTATGTAACCATGGATGTGACTTTTTCAGAATTGGAGTCTTTTTATCCTTCCGTGCATTTATCTTCAGATCACCAGGGGGAGAACACTATTGGTGATCTGGGGTGGTTAGACACTATTTCAGATAATATTAGCATCGAATCTGCTACTGAACTGGTTTCTGCTAATAAACCAGATTTTGCCGAGAGTACTGATATTGAAGTTGCAGCCGAGCATCAGGTGGTGGTTCCTACCGAGGAATCTAATATATAGGAATCTGCCGAACAGCCAAGACAGAGTTCTGCAGATCACAGTATACAATTGCAACAGTCACATGCCGAGTCTACTAATGTACTTTCTCCTCTCTCTAGCTCCAAAGTGCCACCCAATTCATCTTCTTTGAATATACCTGAGGTAAGTATTGTGAATGATTATGAAATTAATTCAAGTGATAATGTAAATGCTTATAGGTTGCCACCAAGACAAAATCGAGGTGTGCCACATGATAGATTTTCTCTAGAAGGGAAGGTGAGGTATCCAATAGCCAACTATGTCTCATGTAGTGGCCTTGCACCGGAACGCCAAACCTTGGTGAACAATATGGAGTCAATTCAAATACCAACTCGAGTGGAGGAAGCTCTAAAGGATCCAAAGTGGGCAAAAGCAATGGATGAGGAAATGTTGGCATTACAAAAAAATGATACTTGGGAGGTGATGTGTTTACCCAAGGGAAAAAGGACTGTTGGATGTCAGTGGGTGTTTACAATCAAATACAAAGCCGATGGATCGATAGACAGGTACAAAGCAAGGTTGGTAGCTAAAGGGTACACTCAAACATATGGTGTAGATTACCAAGAAACTTTCTCTCCGGTTGCCAAGATGAATACGGTATGTGTTTTGATTTCTTTAGTTGCAAATATGGACTGGCCATTAAAACAGTTTGATGTGAAAAATGCTTTTCTCCATGGAAATTTGGAGGAAGAAGTATATATGGATTTTCCTCCTAGGTATAGTGCTTATGGGAATACCAGAGTATGTCGGTTGCGTAAGTCACTTTATGGACTTAAGCAATCACCTCGTGCGTGGTTTGACAGGTTTACCCAAGTTATGAAAAAACATGGGTATCGTCAGAGTCATTCTGATCACACATTGTTTGTTAAACGGAGACAAAGTAAAGTGACAGCCTTGATTATCTATGTAGATGACATGATTATTACTGGAGATGATCATGATGAGATTTTAAGGTTGTAGAATAATCTGGCAGCAGAGTTCGAAATGAAAAACCTAGGAGACTTGAAGTATTTCCTTGGGGTTGAAGTTGCTCGATCTTCAAAAGGTATTTTCTTGTCTCAACGTAAGTATGTTCTGGATTTATTAAAAGAAATTGGTATGCTAGGGTGTAAGCCGGTAGACACTCCGATTGTTGAAAAGCATCATCTATGTTTGGATCCAAATCAGAAATCAGTTGATAAAGGGAGATATCGGAGACTTGTAGGGAGACTAATTTATTTGGCTCATACACGTCCAGATATTGCCTATGTTGTAAGTGTGGTAAGTCAATTTATGCATTCACCGAGTGTGGATCATATGACTGCTGTTATGCGTATCTTAGCATATTTGAAGTTTGCACCAGCTAAAGGAGTTCTGTATAGGAAGCACGGGCATTTGACAATTGAGGGATTCACGGATGCTGATTGGGCAGGGAATGTCAGTGATAAAAGGTCTACTTCTGGGTATTTTACTTTCGTAGGAGGGAATTTGGTTACATGGCGAAGTAAGAAATAGAAGGTAGTATCACGATCTTCAGCAGAGGCTGAGTATAGGGGCATGGCCCACGACATTTGTGAAATTCTTTGGCTTAGAAAACTTCTTTAGGGTCTTGGGTTCAAGCCAAAGGAGACCATGAAGCTATATTGTGATAACAAGTCAGCAAGAAATATAGCTGATAATCCAGTGCAGCATGATAGAACAAAACATGTGGAGGTTGATCGATATTTCATTAAAGAGAAGCTCGAGAAGAAGATTGTGTCTATACCATTTGTGAATTCGGAGGAGCAACTTGCAGATGTTCTTACTCATGTCGTATGTAGTCGTAAGTTTGATGACTCACTTATCAAGTTGGGCATGTGTGACATCTATGCACCAACTTGAAGGGGAGTGTAAAACGTGAGTCAATATTCACGGAAAGGAAAAAAAGGAATGTAAATAGGGTAAATATTGGGAGTCCTTTACTAGGTAGGATATTGTATATACCCTTTATTATTTGTTTCCTTATAGATCAAAGATTGTATATGTATATATTTCAAAAGAAGTAATACAAGAAATCATTCCCGTAAGATTCTTTTTGAAGTGCATTGTTTGCTTCTATCTTCCGCCGATACAATCTCATTGGAATTATTGACGGCACGATGACTGCTCCGCCCAAATCTCTTCTTGATTCGTCTGGAAATCGTACCTCTACTCTTAATCCTCAGTATGTGACATGGTTCGAAAATGATCCTAACATTTTGATTTGGATCAATTCTACACTCTCAAATTCTCACATTCCATACACTGTTGGAGTCAACACCTCTCTAATATTTGCATCCGGCAGGCATGCATATTATAGACTAATACGAAACAAAATAGAAAAGAAATTAATAAGAAGTTTGTATAATAATACCTGAGAAGAAGAGGATGGCCATGGTGAGGCCGAGAAGGGAATCGACTTGGCTCTTCATCATCGTCGTTGAATATATCTTAATTGCCTGCTTGTTGCTAATTAGTTTGAACTTATGATTTCATGATAAACTTAGGAGCCAAGGGGGGCTGTACATAGGCTTATAGCGTGGCCCAACCTGTTTGATCTTTTGCATGAGTGGTAATTGCGGGTCTAAGTTCGACGCTGACTATTAATACGAACGCGCAAACTAATAAAGTAATAATAAATAGACAAGGAATAGTATTTGGTCTTGGACTGGTTTAGGTATCATCATTGACCTACAATGACTAACAAATTCAGTTTTAATCCGTAAAAATTTTTATTTTTTTATTTTTGTGTTAAAAATAGGAAAAAAAAAACACATAGAAGAAATGAGGGATATAGAAAGAAGGGGATGATGAGAGACATACTTTATTTAATGGGAGTATAACGTATTGTCACACAGTTTTAAATTTAATCACTGATCCAATACCTTGTAAATGGTTTGCCGACACATTTTCATATAATGATAAAGTGAATGAACAAAATAGAGTTATATTCGAATGATATGGATAATGAGTTGAGTTGATTGATCATACAGTCTGGTTAACTAACTAGTACTAAAGCTTAGTAATATTTTTCTTTAATTGAGAGATCTTATATTCGAATGATATGAATAACGAGGGCGCATTGTATTTATTTGAGTCCAATATGTAATTAGTGGCTGACCCGATGTATGGTCTAACCCAATACCAATTTCCATTTTAAAGTAGAATATATCGTAGTTACAGCTGTTTGATGGCAGTGCATGCCTACTAGTTAATCAACATGATCCATAAGTCACGCATCCTATATGAGTGATGGCGAAGCCAGAACATGAGAATTGATAAAGTGCCATGGGAGATCAACTAGAAGGTTGACTAGTTGTCGCAGGATTTTGAATTTGGACAAACAAGCCACACAGATAACTGAGGTTGTGCCATGTGTGTAGACTTGTAGCGTGATAGACTGGGCGGGCTGCCGTGAAGGACGGGATAAATAAATTTTTTTACCACTTATATAAAATCTCGTTACGTATCACTCTTGTTTTGATCATGATGAATAATTTCCCGTGAAGGAAATGGAACAAGCACTAGAAGACTTAAGTTGTCATCTTCGATTTTCCTCATCCCATCCATTTTTAATAGTGAAACTTGGTATTACGATATAATGGTATTCCTCTTATCAGTGAGAGGTCTTAGATTCGATTTTCATCAAAAGAGGATTTCAACCTGTTGACCCTAGAAACTACAAAGCCTACGTGGCGCGCAGGCCGAGTAATCTATAAGCTAACTACGTTCTTCGGTGATTGCAGGGTGTGCCAACTCGTCGGCCGAGCTCGGCCGAGGAGTAAATTTGTTGATGTTGCGTTGGGTGCGCGGCTGACCTCTGCAACTTGCGATTGCGGCCGAGAAAGGAACACGTCTCGGCCTCTTGGGCTCTCGAACCTGAAGACAAGGTTCCTATTTTTACGAAGTTCAATATCAAATTCGGTTTTCAACGTGCCGAATGTAATCACTTGTAACACCTCACTTCGCCGAGAAGGCTGATGAGATGACCTTGACCAACAAGGATTCAGAAATCCTTCTCGACCGAGACTTGGATAGGTAATCAATCGTTCTCGCTGTAGTGTTGTTGATGCCAACGGAAGATACTGCGAGACCGACTGATTCTACGGTGACAGAGCTATCTATGCCGACTTAAGATATCACCGGTTTCTTCCACAGTGCTGTTGATGCCAACGGAAGATGTGTCAGCGAACAAGGAAAAAGAAAAATCACAAGTTGTGAGAATTTGCGCAGGGCAATTTTGTATTGATTTGCAGGGGTCCTTGAACGTTGCCTGCGACTCTGTATTTATAGTGACGAATATGCATTGGTTGATAAGCTGAAAAAGACTCCCAAACAATTAAAACTCATCTTATCGAATCCAAGATAATCTGCAAGCTTGGGTAACGTCCATCTAATCAACCACCCAATATATATATATATATATATATAAAAAAGGTTGCACCTTTCCCATGAATTGGCAGACCTCATGTCGTCAATTATATATATATATATATATATATATATATATATATATATATATATATATATATATATATATAAAAGGTTGCACCTAAACCCTATATATATATATATATAAAAGGTTGCACCTTTCCCATGAATTGGCAGACCTCATGTCGTCAATTATATATATATGGCTGATAGCTTTTGACACGGCATACATGCCATGTCCATCATCAATTTACTTCATCCGACAACACCCCTTAGGTCTCCTACCTCATCCTCACCTCATCCACAATAGCCATCATCATTCTGATCAAACGAATTTTAAATTCATCTTACTTCCTAGTGCTGACAGTGTTCCAAATCAATTTGAATTGTACTGCTTATTCGGGATATGAATCGCATTCTATTTATCTGGTTTAAGAAGATACTGAGATAATTCATATTAAAAGATAATTATAATATTATCCTTTAATAATCAAATTATCTCTACTTTCTCATCTAGCGGTCGAGAATCATGCCCACTCAACAGCCTCGATCCCTTGGGCCGATGATGTAAAATCGGGTCCAAACATTGCCCCCCAGTTTCCTTGAGCTTCGGCTCGAAAGCCAGATGGTCAAGGAAATTAATTGTCAACATGACTTGAAACTAAGCAGAATTCCCCACCTGCAACCACACATTCATAGGCTGAAGCTTATTTACCCTTCTTCACGGCAATGGCATCCTTATGTCAGCTAACTTTATATATATATACATATATATATATACACACACACACATGGCAAGCCGAATGACCCTTTTTTTTTTTTTTTTTTGCATGGTCAATTCGGCCGCAATTCGGCCAGAAGTTGCCTAGTCAATTCGGCCAAAAGCTGCATATATATATATATATATGTATATAAGTTTCGGCCGAGGCTTTGTTTGATAATGGGGCCGAGGCCGAGGCTTTTGTAAAGTAGCCGAGGCCGAGGCCAAATCCGAGAAAATTTTTTCTTTGTTTCTTTTTCCTTCTCGGCTAACTAATATATATATATATATATATATATATATATATATATTTGGATTGCCGTACTGTTGTTGCCCCCCTTATTTTCTTGGCATCGGCTGAACAACCGAATGGTTAAGAAAATAAGTTATTTATTTAATAAAAGAAAACAAAAGTGGCCGAACTATAAAGTGGAGGGGGCCAACGATGCTTTATTCCGAGTCGAGATCTTTTTGCATCAAAATTTTCAAATTGATTTCGCTCTGGGCCGAATAAAGAATTTTTCCCGAATATTTTTTACTCGGCAAAACATTTTGCATTTTCGTCCGCCGAATGTGTGGAACAATTATTATGCCCCTCAGGCATAATTTCGGCTTTTAATTCAAACAACTTAGCCGAACAGGATTTCTCCAATTCGACTTTGTCGCCAATAATCATATCAATTGGCGTAGTTTCTTGGGCTAGGCCAATATCTCGGCCTTGTTCGTCATTGGAGCATTCCTTTGACAAATCATTTTCCAAGTCAATTTTTGTATCTAGCTCAGGGACTTGAATTTTTTCTTCTAGGCCTACCATACTTTCAATATCGACCGAAACAACAAGTGGCCTAGGTTTTTCTTCGGCCGTCTCGACAATTTTCTTAGGCCGAATGTTGATTGTGGCCGGAGTGGAAATTTGCCCCCCGGCCTCTTGCTTTTTAGGAATTCTTCTCAAACTCTCAAGGAGTTGTTTTTGCTTCTTTAATAGGAGATGACACTCTTCCCATGAAGCCTGATCGAGATAAATCATGTGAACTTCGCAGTTTTAGCACTAGGTCCCACTGGGCGTGCCAAAATGTTGACCCTAGAAACTACAAAGCTTACGTGGCGCGCAGGCCGAGTAATCTATAAGCTAACTACGTCCTTCGGTGATTGCGGGGCGTGCCAACTCGTCGGCCGAGCTCGGCCGAGGAGTAAATTTGTTGATGTTGCGTTGGGTCGGCTGACCTCTGCGTCTTGCGATTGCGGCCGAGAAAGGAACACGTCTCGGCCTCTTGGGCTTTCGAACCTGAAGACAAGGTTACTATTATTACGAAGTTCAATATCAAATTCGGCTTTCAACGTGCCGAATGTAATCACTTGTAACACCTCACTTCGCCGAGAAGGCTGATGAGATGACCTCGACCAACAAGGATTCAGAAATCCTTCTCGACCGAGACTTGGATAGGTAATCAATCGTTCTCGCTGCAGTGCTGTTGATGTCAACGGAAGATACTGCGAGACCGACTGATTCTACGGTGACAGAGCTATCTATGCCGACTTAAAATATCACCGGTTGCTTCCACAGTGCTGTTGATGCCAACGGAAGATGTGTCAGCGAACAAGGAAAAAGAAAAATCACAAGTTGTGAGAATTTGCGCAGGGCAATTTTGTATTGATTTGCAGGGGTCCTTGAACGTTGCCTGCGACTCTGTATTTATAGTGACAAATACGCATTGGTTGTTAAGCTGAAAAAGACTCCCAAACAATTAAAACTCATCTTATCGAATCCAAGATAATCTGCAAGCTTGGGTAACGTCCCTCTAATCAACCACCCATATATATATATATATATATAAAAGGTTGCACCTTTCCCATGAATTGGCAGACCTCATGTCGTCAATTATATATATATATATATATAAAAGGTTGCACGTTTCCCATGAATTGGCAGACCTCATGTCGTCAATTATATATATATATATATGGCTGATAGCTTTTGACACGGCATACATGCCATGTCCATCATCAATTTACTTCATCCGACAACACCCCTTAGGTCTCCTACCTCATCCTCACCTCATCCACAATAGCCATCGTCATTCTGATCAAACGAATTTTAAATTCATCTTACTTCCCAGTGCTGACAGTGTTCCAAATCAATTCGAATTGTACTGCTTATTCGGGATATGAATCGCATTCTATTTATCTGGTTTAAGAAGATACCGGGATAATTCATATTAAAAGATAATTATAATATTATCCTTTAATAATCAAATTATCTCTACTTTCTCATCTAGCGGTCGAGAATCATGCCCACTCCACGGCCTCGATCGCTTGGGCCGATGATGTAAAATCGGGTCCAAACAGAACCTTATTATTGTTAGTCAATTGTGAGGCTAAACCGACTCTCTTCACTTAATGTAAACAATATAATTTGTTAAAAATAAATAAATAAAAAATAAAAAAAAGTAGCAACTTAGTCACTATGTGACTTGGTCTGCAAAGGAATTTTTTTTTTAATTTTTTTCTTCAAACGGTCTGCAAAGTTAGTACATATTATTCATACCCTATTACAGTTTTATCTAATTTTGTTTAAATTTGTTTAGTATTAAAATTTTTAAGATTGAAGGTTTTAGGGATGACATATCAAGTCTTTCTCATAAATTCTACAAATTAATTTGACTTTTTGACATTTTTCACTTCATTAAAAAAGGTAAATTGTCTCTCATATATAAAGAGTGTTCCTACGCTTACTCCTCAATGCTATCTTTTCACCCACCTTATATTCTCACCCACCATAAAAAATTAAAAGCATATAATACTCTCTTTACACCCACAATTATTCCTAGAATGTCCTTGATACATTTTTCAACTATTTTCCTACAAAAAAACAAAAATTGAAATTCAAAACCACGCCACCCGATCCAATCCGATGGCAACCCCCTTCCCATCTCTAGCCAACTTTTTCTCTCTGGAAATTTGGAGGAAGAGAGGGCCTTGACATGGCCCATTTCAATGGGAACGAGGAAAATGAGAGACATTCTCAGTCGAATCGATCGTCGTTTTCGGACTGGTAAAGACGATTTGGGTTAATTAAGGTTGAGTTTGTTTATTAGTGGGTTCAATTAAGATGGAGAAAAGAAAAGACTAAGTTAGGGATGAGACACCAAAACGGTGGATGATGGTTGCCGTCATATTGGATGGGGTGGGTGTGGCTCTTCGCTTTCCTTCTAATTTTCAATTTTTGTCTTGTTTTTTCTTCTACTTTTAACAGAAGCAGCAACTAGAGCTAGTGTGTTGATTGCATCCACCATTTTTTTTCATAGCTTCTCATATCTTTTTCCTCAAATCTCTCTTTGCTTTTTGGGACTTCTCCTCCATATTAAAGATAACAATGTTTTTTTTAAATTGGAAACAAAATGTTGAATTTATGTTATTGGCCATAAAAAAATATAATAATTAATTTTGTTAGGATTTCAAAAGTCATTTTACAAAAGGTTAAATATGTCATTAAAATTTTCAATAATAAGTGGGTGGGAAAATAAGGTTGAGGGGTGGGTATATTATCAAATTTCAATTTGTAGGGAACAAATTCCACATGTCCGTAGAATTACTTGATAAATTAGACCTGGCCATACCGGTTTGGTGATACTGGATTTGTGATTCAATTGAAGATATACTTATATTATGTAGTTTCATTTTTAATTACAGTCAGTTTTTTTCTATTTTAATTATAAAACCCTCACCCCCTATCATATTGTGTACGTTATAAAATGAAGATTGAGAGACTATATGTATGTAGTTATTAGTAAGCCGTTAACTCGTCCTCTCAAACTTTCATTGTATTGCTTTTGTAACATGCATATATTGTAGAATTATAAAAGAGACGGGCTTCACTACTAACAACACTGATATTGTCCCTTATTTGATAATTACCATCAGCATAATCTGTCAGGTGTGAGTTTTATCACAAAAAATATCGATATTAATTGGAGTGGAGTTAAGATATTTAAACATTTATTTTTTATTTTTAAAGATATGATCCATGTGAAATATTTCAACATATATACTAAGCAATAAAATAAGAAGAAAATGTAGATTATGCTTTATGCGGTCGTATGGTTTGGCATGCAAAGATGTGGAAGCTTATAATCCCCTTCGATTTCTAAGACACATCCGTAGATCCAAACTTACAAAATCTGTATTATTTTGTATTTCATGCCAAGACTGTCTTTGTATGTTTTTGTCATTAAACCTCACAAGTCACAAAAATTTTCATTCGGAATCTTTCTATTTTCACACTATTTCGGGGAAGGAAAAAACCACATTCTGAACAAAAATAAAACATGACAAAAGACTTCAAAAACTTTTTATTGGCGAGTTTGATAAGTCATAAGTTAGAGTTTTTTTACTTTTCTTAACGTATATAAATATATCGTTGTATTAAGAATATAACCAAAAACTTAACGGAATTTTTTTTTTGTGTGTGTTCGCGCCGCCCGGGGAAGGGGGGGGGGGCGTTCACAGTAGAGTAAAGTTGAGCTCTGAAACATGTACTAACTTATGCATAATGCAGTAGTTTGTATTGTACCCAATTAAAAACTATTTGACAATGGTCGTAGAACTAAAACCCTTTAAGCAGAGGTGCTTCTTCAAACAAGCATGAAGCATGAAGGGAAATCTATGAGGATGTGAAAGGTAAGGTCACACGATAGAGAAAGATCAAACTTCGCAATGACTTATAAAGAGTTAGATCACACCTCTTATTCTGAATTGATTTACCGGTAGAATCTTAACTTCTTCTAGAATCTCGAAAGCACGACCAAACAAACATATGAATGGAACATTTGAAAGCACCAGAGCCGAAAGAATCAATCTAAGCTCTAGCGCCAGAGTCTTAAAAGCCAAAATTAGCTAACACATTTGTAGTTAAGTTCGCTTCACCATACAAACGCATTATATATATGCTGATGAGTGATGACAAAATAGAATACAGATGCCTGCAATGCATATAAAGCACTACTCATATTAATTAATCTATATGGCCCTAAGTGAGAACTACGTACTATTCAGTATCTCAAAGAAAACCAAGAATTAACTTTGAAGGCAAGTGGCAGATTGTCTTAGAGCATTCTCTTCAATTTACTACGTTTCGGATTTAAACTCTCTTACCTTTTAGTTTAGATGAATCTAATGTAAATTATTCCATCATTTGGCGAAATTTTTTGAAGAAGCATATGACCAGATTTTTTAAATTAGATGGTCGGATTTTGTCATTATTATCCATGGATAGTGCTAGATGTAGACCATTTTTTACTTCTCATACATCTCTCAAGTTTTATTTGTCGGATTGAATTAAAGAAGATCAATGACAATAAGGGTGTGTAAGAAATAAAATTGAGCATGTGGATTGCACTTTCCTTACCCAAATGAGTGGTCCGAGTCTGATCCAACTAAAAAAATCTGTGAGTATTTAACGGAGTCGGGCAAGAAGAAGTAATGCATTATCTGCCGAATAAAAAGAACATGTTGGTAAAAACTATGATACCGTTATCCCTAATTTTCTTAATTCAATTATTATGAATAATAAATTCAGTACCAATTAATAAGACATACTTATTATGTGGCTTAACTCAAATTTTATCCCTTAATATAAATATTTTATTGTATCAAAGAAAATTAAGTTTTTTCAGCACTTGAAATCACTATTTCACGAATTGATTTTGCAATTTCTCCTCACAAAAACATTAGAAGTGTTGTATAACTTAACTAATCATTTTAGCATTTTAGGTTGAATGTTCTAAGAGGTTATAACTTAGTTAGTTAAGAACATTCACCTCTACACAGGAGATCTTAAGTTTGATTTGCCCTTGTCAATACTTCTACAAAAAATAGTCAATCATGTATCTGATTTAGGAATTTCTACTTTATATTACTCCTAAAATAAAAAGTTTATTTGATACTAGCAGATGAGCACACACTCTGTGTGTGTGAACAATTGCCTACCTCCTCCCACGTTCTCCTCAAGCCCAACCGCTTCAGTTAATTCAAACTATCCAAAAAACATCATGATTTCACTTAATTGTATGAAAAAATGATGTGGGACAATTTCTCTTAATAAGTGCATATTTTTTTATCTTATGTAAATATTTCGATACAAATTTACTATTTTTCCATCCTTATGTAAATATTGTGTATCAAAAGCGAGGGCAAAATAGGAAAAAAAAGGGGAAATCAAAAGATACAAAATTACTATTTTTCCATCCTCATGTCATCATTGTGTATTCAAAAGTGAGGGCAAATTGGAAGAAAATGGGGCAAAAAGTTGACAAGCCATCTTTTCTTAATAGAATAACTAGCATATGGGCACACACAAAGTATGAGAAAATTTTTTATTTTTGTTTTTGAAATAGAAGGAGAGAGGAAGAGAGTGATAGAGAATGTGGGAGTAGGAAGTTTTTAATTTTTTTTAATTTTTAATTTTTTTAATTAGAGATATGTTAGAATTACATGTAAGTGAGACGTTGAAAAAAAAGCAAAATTTGGCTGTAAAATTACATTTCTATTCCATATTTCTTATTCATGTTTTGTTTTAATTAGATGATTAAACTGATAATTTCAAAGTATTTTGATTGACAATGAATATTTTATTAATTAGTAGATATGTATGATTTCAAAATCCGACCCATATCTCATTTTAGTTTAAATAAAATTAAAAAGAAGTTGTGAAGTAAAGAAAATTTGAAAGCACATTCAAAATGAGGGAAGAAAAGACTAAAACAGATGGGTGGCGGATGGCGGTAGTTCCAATATCAGCCAATCATCAGGAGTTGGATTGAGGACAGAACCAAAGCCAGACCATCCTCTTTTATCTTTCTTCCCTCTTTAAATCGGAATAAAATTAAAACTGTCAGACAAATATCAAAGTTCTCTCTCTTTCTTTGTTTGTCTGCCTGTCTGCAAGCAATCGCAGCCCCTCCCATGCATTTGAATTAAGAAAAACTAATGAAAATAACTTGAAAACTTTGAGTTTTAACTATAAGAATAAAATAAAAGAACCATGTTTGACTTTTTAGTGTAAAAATGTGGTTTTTCATTAAAGTGAACAGTACCGTTGGTTTTTCGTTAAAACTTTATCTCAATTATTTATAAGGAAAACTAATGAAAAAGACTTGAAAACTTTGAGTTTTAACTATAAGGATAAAATAAAAGGAAAACTAATGAAAATGGTTTGAAAACTTTGAGTTTTAATGATAAGGACAAAATAAAGGGTAAAGTGAATAGTACCAGGATTGACTTTTTAGTGTAAAAATGTGGTTTTTCGTTAAAGTGAACAGTGCCAGGTGCTTTTCATTAAAGTTCCCTAAAATAAAGGGTAAAGTGAATAGTATCATGTTTGACTTTTTAGTGTAAAAATGTGGTTTTTCGTTAAAATGAACAGTACCGCAGACTTTTCATTAAAACTCCCTTATTTGTAAGTTTTTTAATTCCTAATCTCATGCTCTTTCTAAGACTAGAAGAAATATAAAAGTATATATTATATACTGTTATAAATATGTCAAAGTTAGAGAGATAACCTTTTTAGTAAATGATGGAGCAAAGCAGATGTAAAATGTCACATTGAAATTATAGCACTAGGGGATGACAAATAAAAGAGGGAGGAATAGATGATGTTATTGAGCTTTCTTTCTTTCTGTATGCTTTCCCTGTATATACATTGATGGCAGTAAGAGTGCTCTATTTATAGAGCGAATCCATACGAACAAATTCTTAAAGTTTGAAATTTACAACTCATAGCTTTGACAATACAACATTTTGTTTCCAAAGTCTTCATCATATTTGTGTGGGTATTGACAAAGAACTTATGTGGGCATTCATTAGATAGTCGCTGGTTTCATCAGCTAATGTTTTCAACTGCCAATATTGACTGTCAATGGTTTCAACACTCCATCTTAGATGCCCACATATCAACATCAGTTGCCTCGTTAAAACCTTGCTTAGAAAAACCCAGTGGGAAAAATCTAATCGAAGGAAAAAGAGTACAACAAACATGTATCATGGATACTCCCCCTAATATATATCTCTCCTTGATTCCGCATTCTCCAAATTGAGTTGTTTGGTAAGTCGAAGTAATCCAATATTTTACACTAACTTTTGAAACGTGCACTTTGGTAGAGATTTGGTGAACAAATCTGCCAGATTTTTATTAGAACATATTTGTCTTACTTTAATAACTTTAACCTTCTGAAGCTCATGTGTACTGAAAAACTTTAGAGATATGTGTTTAGTTTTATTTCCCTTGAAGAATCCTTCATTCATATGGGCAACACAGGCTGCATTATCTTCATGAATGATAGTTGGATTGTCTGTCTTCAAAGTTAGACCACATGAATTCCGGATATGATGGATCATTGATCTTAACCAAGAACATTCACGACTTGCTTCATGTAAAGCAAGTATTTCTGAATGATTTGAAGATGTAGCAACTAATGTTTGCTTTGTTGAGCGCCAAGAGATTGCTGTATCTCTATTCTTGAACACATATCCAGTTTGTGAGCGGGCTTTATGCGGATCAGAGAGGAAACCAACATCTGCATATCCAACAAGGACCTGGTCATTTGTTGAGTTCTTTGAGTAGAAGAGACCCATATCTGTTGTCCCACGAAGGTATCACAATACATCTTTGACACCCTTCCAATGACAGATTGTTGGAGCAGAGCTATACCTGGCTAACAAGTTGAAAAAGCTATATCTGGTCTTGTCCATTGTGCTAAATACAACAAAGTTCCTACTGCACTCAGATATGGTACTTCTGGACCAATGACCATTTCATCATCTTCTTTTGGACGGAATGAATCTTTCTTAATGTCCAGAGAACGAACGATCATTGGCGTGCTGAGTGGATAAGCCTTGTCCATACCAAAACGCTTCAGGAATTTTTTCAATGTAAGTTGATTGGTGGACCAAAATTCCACTAACACAATACTCGATCTGCAGGCCGAGACAAAATTTTGTTTTTCCAAGGTCTTTCATTTCAAATTCGTTTTTCAGATATTCAGCAGTTTCATTGAGCTCTTCAGGAGTTCCAACTAGGTTCATATCATCAACATATACTGCCACTATAGCAAATCCAGAATTGGATTTCTTAATGAACACACAAGGGCAAATGATATTATTGATGTATCCTTCTTTGGTCAAATACTCACTGAGATGATTATACCATATTCGTCCAGATTATTTTAGCCTATACAATGATCGCCTTAATTGATCGAAAGCATATCTCGTGGTTTGTTAGCTGTTTCAGGCGACTTAAGTCCTTCTAGGACTTTCATATATATGTTAGTATCTAATTCTCCATATAGATATGCAGTGATGACATCCATAAGTCGCATGTCAAGCTTTTCTGAAACCACTAAACTTATTAAGTAACGAAACGTAATTGCGTCCATTACACTAGAGTATGTCTCCACATAATCAATTCCAGGTCTTTGTGAAAAACCTTGTGCAACGAGTCGTGCTTTATATCTTGCAATCTCGTTTTTCTCATTGCGTTTCCTTGTGAATACCCATTTGTAACCCACGGGGTTTACACCAGGTGGGGTTTGGACTACAGGTCCAAAAACACTTCACATTTCCAAGGAATTTAATTCTGCCTGGATTGCATCTTTCCACTTAGGCCAATCTTGTCTCTGTTTACATTCATCAATAGAGCGGGGCTCAAGATCATCACTTAATATGATTTTAGTGGCTACTGCGAATGCAAGCATATCGTCAATGATTATTTCATTTCGATCCCATAATTCATTAGTACATGCATAATTTATGGAGATTTCTTTGCTTTCATGTACTTCTATCTCTTCAGGAATATGTGTCTTATGAAGGACATTTTCTTTTTCTGGTAGTCTAGAATCATGAATTGTGGATTTATCATCCATTTTCTCTTCCTGAATGATTTCATTTAGATTTAGATGTGCCTTTGTCTTTCTCTTGCGAGGGGCTGAATCTTTTGAACTTGGGGGTCTACCACGCTTCAGGCGTGCACCAGATAAATCATTCGCTACCACTTTATTTTGTCCAACAGGAACATCAATTTTTGCTGGTGCATTTGCAGCTCGTATATGTGATTTTGTCACTTTCATAGCATCATTAAATGCATCTGGCATGTGATTGGCAATGCTTTGAAGATGAACGATCATTTTTACTTCATTTTCACATTGCATGCTTCGAGTATCAAAATGAGACAAGGTGGGAACAACCCATGTCAACTCTTTCCGTTCTTCTGGAACGGTATTTTCTCCCTCTAATGACAGGAAGACTGTCTTTTCAAAGTGATAATCAGCAAAATGAGCTGTAAACATATCACATGTCAAGGGTTCCAAATATTTAATGATAGATGGTGAATCAAAACCCACATAAATTCCCAGTCTACGCTGAGGTCCCATTTTAGTGCGTTGCGGAGGTGCAATAGGCACATAAACAGCACAACCAAAAACTCGTAAATGTGAAATGTTTGGCTGATGCCCAAACACGAGTTGTACTGAGGAGTGTTGGTGGTTAGAAATAGGTCTCAATCGAACTAATGATGCAGCATGTAAGATGGCATGTCCCCATGCAGAAACTGGCAATTTGGTTTTCATAAGCAGAGTGCAAGCTATCAACTGCAATCACTTGATCAATACTTCTGCCAAACCATTTTGAGTATGGACATGAGGAACGGGGTGTTCAACATCGATGCCTAATGTCATGTAGTAATCATCAAAGGTTTGAGACGTAAATTCACCAGTGTTATCAAGTCGGATTGACTTAATGGGATAATCTGGGAATTGTGCTCGTAACTTAGTTATCTGAGCAAGAAGTCTCGCAAAAGCTACATTCCGAGTAGACAACAGACAAACATGTGACCATCTGGTAAATGTATCAATCAAAACCATAAAATATCGAAATGGTCCACAAGATGGTTGAATAGGTCCACAAATATCCCTTTGAATTCTTTGCAGAAATGATGGGGATTCAACATCAACCTTTAGTTGTGATGGTCTAATTACTAACTTCCCTTGAGAACAAGCCTTGAAAGGGTTATCATTTGAGATAGCAATGTCTCTGCTCAATAATGGATGTCCATTAGAGTTGGTAATGATCCTACGCATCATGGTGGATCCTGGATAACCCAGATGGTCATGCTAAAGCATGTAAACTTTTGAATCAATGAACTTCTAGTTCATGACAGTATGTGATTCAACTGTCTTTATGTATGTATAATACAATCCACTCGACAAACCATGCAACTTCTCCAATATACGCTTATGGGTATCATTGGAGGTAATGCATAGATACTCCACATTTTCTGCACTTTTTGTTTCAATGTGGTATCCATTTAAATGTATGTCTTTGAAACTCAACAAGTTTCAAGTAGATCGAGTAGCGTACAACGCATTCTGTATGGATAATATTGTTCCATTTGGTAACATAATCTGGGCTTTCCCTCAGCCTTTAATCACATCTGATTGGCCTGATATTGTTGTTACCTTTACTTTTGTAAACATCAAGCTTGGGAAATACTTTCGATCTCGAAGTATTGTATGCGTTGTTACGCAGTTTGCAAGACAGATATCTCCACCATTTCTCATGTTCTGAGAATGACCATAGTTTTTATCCATGCTCTTTGAGTAAAGGACTCAGAGTTAAAAGCAAGTTATAACAAGAAATTTACATGCCACTTTTATTGAATCTAAAATGCTAGTTTTACACAACAAGTTCAGCATAATAAAAGTACATCAAACATAAACGATTCAGTCAGACTGGTATACTTCATTCCCTCTTTCTATAATGAAGTCTGAAACATCTAGGTGGGTTGTGTCCAATTGCCCTGATAAATCACACACTGGATCAGGTATATCCATTGGTCTAGCCTGGTCGAGGAAATTAGCCTTGACACCCTTTTGCCTTGAGGAAGGCTTGATACAGATCCACTAGATATTTTGGGGTACGACAAGTGCGTGCCCAATGCCCATTGCCACCACACCTATGGCAGGCTCCTTCAGAGTTCCTGGGAGCATTGGTCATATGAGCTTTGCCTTTGTGGCGATTCATTTTTTTAAAGCTCAGGCCTGAATTATGCCTCAGAACCTGGTTGTGAAACTGACCACCATGGTTCTTGCCTTTCCTATTCCATCGACCTCGCTTGTGGCCACGTCCTCATTTATGATTATCACCACCAGAGGATGTGGTGTTCACTTTGGGAAGCAGCATTCATTTCTGGGAATGGTGTAGATCCAATAGGTCAGGAATTATGGTTTTTCATCAGGAGCTCATTGTTCTGTTCAGCTACCAGGAGCACGGATATCAGTTGGTTGTATTCAGTGAAGCCTTGTGCTCTATATTGCTGCTGCATGAGCAAGTTAGAGGCATGAAATGTGCTGAAAGTCTTTTCCAGCAACATTTCCTTAGTAATACTATCCCCACAGAGTTTCATCTGAGAGGTAATTCTGAACAACGCAAAATTATACTCAGCCACTGACTTGAAATCCTGGATCTTAGGTGAGTCCATTCATAGCGAGCTCTTGGAAGAATCACCGTTGTCTGGTGATTGTATCTTGCCAAAGAGCTAACGGATCTTCAGCCGTTAAGTACTCACTCTTTAATGCCTCATCAAGATGACGACGAATAAAAATCATAGCCTTCGCCCGCTCTTGAAAGGATGAGCTGGTCTTTTCCCTGATGGTATCTCCAAGATTCCCTGCTTCCAGATGGATCTTGGTATCCAGTACCCAGGTAAGGTAATTCTTCCCGGTAATGTCCAGGGCAGCATATTCAAGCTTTGCCAAGTTCGCAATTTTCTTTTCTGAAAGAAAAATGAGATGTGTAAGAACTTGCAATACTATGTATTCCTGGAGGAATATAGTGTTAGAACTTATGGCTCTTACAAATTTTTCACTTTGATCTTTAGGCCTAAATGATAAGCACTCGAAAGTTCTAGCTCGAGATTTTTAGGATGACTAAGGAAGGTGATTGTACCGCACCATTCTCATTAAAATAATATAACATGTTATGGGTGATTATTCCGTACCACTCAAGTAGCAAGAAAATTTAAATATGTAGAGCAATGTGGGCGATTATACCGCACCACCTAAAATTACAATGAAATTAAACCGCAGGTGTTGATGCACAAAATCAGTGAGGACTTTGGTACAACAGAAAGTGTTAAGTTTGTGACCTTCGCTAGATTGCTCCGGTCACTAGTATGGACAAGTATGTAAATGGATAGAGACAGGGAAGCAAACACAAGATGTACGTGGTTCACCCAGATTGGCTACGTCCACGGAGTAGAGGAGTTCTCATTAATTGTGAAAGGTTTACACAAGTACATATGTTCAAGCTCTCCTTTAGTGAGTACAAGTGAATGATTTAGTACAATGACATTAGAAAATATTGTGAAAGAATGATCTCTATTTATAGAAGAGAGCTTCTAGTTTCATTTTGACATTGACACGTGTCGTGTTGTGATTGGTTTCTGATGTTGACAGTTGTCGAGCTATGATTGGCTTCTGATGTTGACACGTGTCGCGCTGTGATTGGCCTCCTGGTTGGAGGGAAACTCTTCTGGGTCCTTGACAGTATAATGTTGACTGGTGCTTAGTAGTTTTGAGATTGATCAAGTATGGTACAAATAGTGCTCCCCTAAGTTCTCGAGTGAGGGAAGCTCCTCGGTTGGGGACTTGCAAGATCCAAGCCATTGAGTAATCACGAAATTTCTAAGTACCGAAGTGTGGTATCATTTTCACTTGCCTTATCTGTCTCATATGTAGATGTAGCATATTCTCTGGAAGTACTTTTCCTCCATCCAGGGATGGTATCTTTAATTGATGAAGATGCACAAAGTAATGTATCAATTTCACTTGAAGCTTACTTGTAGTTTCGGGCTTGGTCAAGTGCGATACAAACCCTATAGTAGGAGTCCCCCAAGTCACCGAGCTAGGAGATTTGCCGAATGAGGTAACAGACAAGGTAAACAATCAGACTTCCAAGCAAGCAACCTGGATCGGAGGTTCGACTTCAGCTTCCGGTTGATTGTTCTCCTTCTCATTGTGTCTTAAATAGCACCAAGGATAAGGAGAAGCAAATGGAGAAGAGATGATATGAGATACTTTTGCTTTTGAAGAAGTAACTTTCCACATGCTTATTCTTGAACTGGGCTGGAGGGTTTTCTGGTTCCCTCCAGAGTATAAGGCCGACTCAAGAATCTGAGGGTCAAAACAAGTCCATCAAATCTAGAGTACGTTCGACCTTGATGATATGAGATACTTTTACTGTTGACAAAGTAGTGGATGTATCGGCACGTGTTCTGTTACATTTGTCTCCATATGCTTCCTTGTATCCTTCTCGCTTGCCCTATCTGTTCTTCAGGCAGATGTGGTATCTTATCTGGAAACATAAGATGTTGAAGATGAGTACTCGAGAGCAATGCCAGGTAAGTAATCAGGCAAGAGGTTCCAGGCAGTCAGTTCCTAACTAGAAGCTTGATTCCAAATGTTGACTGATTGCTCTCTTTCTCCTTGTCTTGCAGGTAAGAACAAGGCCAAAGGAAAAGACAGGGAAAAAGCATGATATGAGATACTCTTGCTTTTAACCCTGATGATATGAGATACTCTTGCTCTGGTGTGGCTTGTTTGCAGAGGCATTATCGGGAGGAAAAAAAGCTGAGTATTTTGAAAGACTCTGCTGAGAGTGCCCTCTCGGATGTGAAGAAAAGTTGAGCATTTTTTTTATTTGCAGGTTTGCCTGGTTGTGGAGGATGGAGGTCGATATATAATGGAGTCTCCCTAACAACAAGTAGTAGTGCTATTCCTTTACCTTTCTTGGTCGTAGCAATGTAGTGGGAGCTGCAAGCTTCACGTTTTTTAACTTTGTCATAGCACTTTGAAAAAGTGGTATGTGGTATTTGGAAGGCTGATGTTGCGTGTGAAAATTGCAGACAAGCTTTATCCAAGGAAATCTTGCTCTCAAAGTTCAGAGAGCAATGCCTCTTCGGTTTTCGAACAAGCAATCCTGTCGGGGATCTGGCTCTCGAGATTCGGAGAGCGGTGCCTCTTTGATTTTTGAGAAAGCAATCCTGTTGGGAGTCTGGCTCTTGAGATTTGGAGAGCGGTGCTTCTTCGACTTTTGAGAAAGTAATAATGCTGTTGGGAGTCTGGCTCTCGAGATTCGGAAGGCGGTGCCTCTTCGATTTTTTAGCAAGTAATAATGTTATTCCTTTACCCTTCTTGGTTATAGCAATGTAGTGGGAGCTGCAAGCTTCATATGTTTTAACTTTGTTAGAGTGCTTTGAAAAGCGGTATGTGGTATCTAGAAAGCTGATGTTGCGTGTGAAGATTGCAGACAAGCTTTATCCAAGGAAATCTGGCTCTCGAAGTTCGGAGAGCAGTGCCTCTTCGGTTTTCGAACAAGCAATCCTATCGGGGATCTGGCTCTTGAGATGTAGAGAACGGTGCCTCTTTGATTTTTGAGAAAGCAATCCTGTTGGGAGGCTGACTCTTGAGATTTGGAGAGCAGTGTCTCTTCGATTTTTGAGAAAGTAATCATGTTGGGAGTCTGGCTCTCGAGATTCGGAGAGTGGTTCCTCTTTGATTTTTGAGCAAGCAATCTTGTTGGGAGTGTTTTCTTGAATATGAGTAAAGGTTGGGCATTTTTGCCAGTCTGCCTTGCCACAGAGCACGAAGGTTGACACACATTGGGACTTTCTAGGTATCAAGCAGTGGTGCTGTTCCTTTACCCTTTTGGGTAATAGTAGGGTAGCTGGACCTTCAAAATTTATGTGTCTAAACTTTGTCAGAGATCTTTGGCAAAGTTATCTGTGGTACCCAATGAGCTGATGTTGCGTGTGGAAAGTGGTGCCTCTTCGAAGTCTGGAAAGTGGTGCCTCTTCGATTTTTGAACCAACGGCCTTATTGCCCTTTCTTTTATAAGGGCACCAATTATGTGCAAGGAGTACATTTAGAGAGTTATTGCTTGTAGGAATTTTCCCCTTACTTCAGAGATTTATTGCACCTCATTTCTCCTTTATCATTTCTGAGAATGTCTGGCCCATCCGACCGTCATTTTGACTTGAACTTTGGTAAAGAGGCAGCCATGCCTTCTCAAGACAACATATGGCGCCCATCTTTCTTATCCCCTACTGGTCCTCTTACCGTTGGGGACTCTGTGATGAAGAATGATATGACCGCTGCGGTGGGGGCCAGGAACCTTCTCACTTCCAAAGATAACAGACTACTTTCCAAACGGTCTGATGAGTTGGTTGTTAAGGATTATCTGGCTCTCAGTGTTCAGTGTGCAAGTTCTGTGTCTAATATGGCCCAACGCCTATTTGCTCGAACCTGCCAAGTTGAATCATTGGCGGCTGAAGTGATAAGTCTCAAACAGGAGATCAGAGGACTCAAGCATGAGAATAAACAATTGCATAGGCTCGCACATGACTATGCTACAAACATGGAGAGGAAGCTCGACCAGCTGCAGGAATCTGATGGTCAGATTTTACTTGATCATCAGAGGTTTGTGGGTTTGTTCCAAAGGCATTTATTGCCTTCATCTTCTGGGGCTGTACCGCGTAATGAAGCTCCAAATGATCAACCTTCGATGCCTTCTCCTTCTGGAGTTCTGCCTAGCACTGAGGCTCCGAATAATCACCCTCTAATGCCTCCTCTTTCTGGGGCTTTGCCGACTGCTGAAACTTCTCCTGAGCAACCTTTGTGAAGGCTCCCTCTCGTTTTTTTATTTTGATTCATGTGTATGTACATATTTGTAACTTATCGAAGATATCAATAAATAAGCTTTGCCTCATTTCAACGTATTATATTAAATACACCAAGGCCTTCTTCATTAAGTTCTTTGAATTTTTCCTTTTGTTGAATCTTGTATTTTGAAACTTTGTGAGTGAAGCATGTAGGTTGAGGTAGTGCTTCCTTAATTTCCCGAGTGAGGAAAACTTTTCGTTTGGAGACTTGAAATATCCAAGTCACTGAGTGGTCGTGAGACTTCCGAGTATCAAGGTGCAGTAGCATATGGTAGGAGTCCCCTAAGTCTCCGGTTGAGGCATTTCCTTTCTAAGTGGCAGCCCAAAACTCCTTCATATATATTTGTTATGAAAGTTGTTAGGCCCAAAGAAGGGGAGGCCTAGGCAATTTATTTATTTTTTTCGGTTTTTTTTTTCGAAATTTCGAATTTTTGAATTTTTGAATTTTTGAATTTTCGAATTTCTGAAAAGAAAAAAAATATATATATTTTAAAGCTTTGTAGGTGAAGCTTTGGTGTTGAAGCTTTGTAGATGAAGCTTTGAGGTTGAAGCTTTGTTGGGCACCATGAATTGATTTTGCTTCACACTATCTTGATCAAGATTGTGTGAAGCTTTTGTAGGTGAAGCTTTTGTGTTGAAGTTTTGTAGGTGAAGTTTTTGTGGGTGAAACTTTTGTGGGTCAAGCTTTTGTGGGTCAAGCTTTTGTAGGTCAAGCTTTTGTGGGTCAAGCTTTTGTAGGTGAAGCTTTTGTGGGTCAAACTTTTGTGGGTCAAGCTTTTGTGGGTCAAGCTTTTGTAGGTGAAGCTTTTGTGGGTCAAGCTTTTGTAGGTCAAGCTTTGTTGGGTCAAGCTTTTGTAGGTGAAGCTTTTGTGGGTCAAGCTTTTGTAGGTCAAGCTTTGTTGGGCACCATGAATTGATTTTGCTTCATATTATCTTGATCAAGATAGTGTGAAACTTTTGTAGGTGAAGCTTTTGTGTTGAAGTTTTGTAGGTGAAGCTTTTGTGTTGAAGTTTTGTAGGTGAAGCTTTTGTGGGTGAAGCTTTTGTGGGTCAAGTTTTTGTGGGTCAAGCTTTTGTAGGTGAAGCTTTTGTGGGTCAAGCTTTTGTAGGTGAAGTTTTTGTGGGTTAAGCTTTTGTGGGTGAAGCTTTTGTAGGTGAAGCTTTTATGGATGAAGCTTTTATAGGTTAAGCTTTTGTGGGTGAAGCTTTTGTGGGTGAAGCTTTTGTGGGTGAAGCTTTTGTGGGTCAAGCTTTTGTAGGTGAAGCTTTTGTGTTAAAGCTTTTGTTGGGTACCATGAATTGATTTTGCTTCACACTATCTTGATCAAGATAGTGTGAAGCTTTTGAGAATTTGTAGTTGTCCTCCATTGATGAAGCTTTTGTTGGTGAAGCTTTGGAGTTGAAGCTTTTGTTGGGTACCATGAATTGATTTTGCTTCACACTATCTTGATCAAGATAGTGTGAAGCTTTTGAGAATTAGTTGTTATCTTCCATTGATGAAGCTTTTGTTGGTGAAGCTTTGGAGTTGAAGCTTTTGTTGAATTTCCCCTTTTTTTTTTTTTTGGGAAACTAGAAATTTGAAAATGTGGGAGAGACATCATATACAAATTTTGCTTCCACATTGTTGAGCAAGAGATTGTGATGCAAACCACACCTTGTAGTAGTCGAAGGTTTGAATGAACCATATAAATTGAATTTGCTTCGAACAGTCTTGAATTTGCTTCGAAGGTTTGAGAATTATAGTTGCCCTCCATTGATAAAGCTTTTGTTGGCACCATAAATTGGTTTTGCTTCACACTGTCTTGATCAAGAGTGTGTGAAGCTTTTGAGAATTATGATTGCCCTCATTGATGAAGCTTTTGTTGGCACCATAAATTTGTTTTGCTTCACACTATCTTGATCAAGAGTGTGTGAAACTTTTGCGAATTGTGGTTGCCCTCCTTTGATGAAGCTCTTGTTGGCACCATAAATTGGTTTTGCTTCACACTGTCTTGATCAAGAGTGTGTGAAGCTTTTGAGAATTGTGGTTGCCCTCCATTGATGAAGCTCTTGTTGGCACCATAAATTGGTTTTGCTTCACACTGTCTTGATCAAGAGTGTGTGAAGCTTTTGAGAATTGTGGTTGCCCTCCTTTGATGAAGTTCTTGTTGGCACCATAGATTGGTTTTGCTTCACGTTGTCTTGATCAAGAGTGTGTGAAGCTTTTGAGAATTGTGGTTGCCCTCAATTGATGAAGCTCTTGTTGGCACCATAAATTGATTTTGCTTCACACTGTTTTGATCAAGAGTGTGTGAAGCTTTCTACGAGTTGTAGTGTTTGCATTGTTACAGTGGGGAAATGTTTGAAGCAGATGCAAGAGGGCTGAATAGCTTGATCTTCATATGCCATGCACTGAAGTTGTTGTTGGCTTGCAATAAGACTTTGTTGGTGACTATAACTCTTGTTGGGCATAAGTGATCCCCTAGTTGAGTTGTCAAGCTTGAGGGTGTTTGATTATTTGTGAATGCTAGGAGTTCACATGTTCAAGTTGTACCACTCGTCTTCTGGTAGGTGAAATGAATGATGAGTTGCTTTCATCACTTGGTTGGTGGTACGAAGGTGAGTTCCTTCTTCCCCTGGTTGGTGACATGAATGGTAAGTTGCCAAATGATATTAGAGTACGGGTTGTACATTTCATCACCTGGTTGGTGGTATGAAGGAGAGTACAGGTTGTACATTTCATCACCTGGTTGGTGGCATGAAGATGAGTTCCTTCTTCACCTGGTTGGTGGCATGAGTGGCAAGTTGCCAAATGATATTAGAGTACGGGTTGTACATTTCACCACCTGGTTGATGGCATGAAGGAGAGTACGGGTTGTACATTTCATCACCTGGTTGGTGGCATGAATGGCAAGTTGCCAAATGATATTAGAGTACGGGTTGTACATTTCATCACCTAGTTGGTGGCATGAAGATGAGTTCTTTCTTCACCTGGTTGGTGGCATGAGTGGCAAGTTGCCAAATGATATTAAAGTACGGGTTGTACATTTCATCACCTGATTGGTGGCATGATGGAGAGTACGGGTTGTACATTTCATCACCTGGTTGGTGGCATGAAAATGAGTTCATTCTTCACATTTCATCACCTGATTGTTGAGAATAAGGGCAAGGTGTCTAGGCACATTGTAGCAAGTGTCGAATGACACAAAATATGTTGAACCCTTTCAAAGCACAGTTGGCTTATGTATGAATGTGTTGGAACGTATGATTGAACGAATATACTGTGAAGCTGTTCGTTTATTTGTATAGTCTTGTTGACATATACTTAGGCTTTGTTTCATGTTGGAAGAATTCATGTTGAAGCTTTGAACCCGAATGTTTCATTGCTAGGAATGTAAGAGGATTAGGATCAAGTTGTCTAAATCACCTCTTTATTGAATTCATGCCAAATAGTCTTCGTTACATAGGATGCCGAACGGCTGAAGCTTAACACTTGTACAATATGAGTTTACTTGTAATAGTACTTCAAGTGATCAGCGTTCCATGGATGGCCAAAAGTCTTGCCATCGGAGCTTTTAAGCTTGTAGGAGCCAGGGCGACTGATGCCAACAACTTCAAACGGTCCATCCCAGTTTGGACTAAGTGTTCCTTCACTCGGGACTCTGTTGCAGAGTAATCTTTTCTTCAATACCCAGTCCCCCACTTTGAAAGAATGAGGTTTGACCCTGGAGTCATAGTAGTTGGAGATGCGCTGCTTATAGGCGACATTCCTCAAGTGAGACTGGTTTCTGTGTTCCTTGACTAGATCTAAGTTGAGGGTAAGTTATTTGTCATTTTCGCTTTACACATAGTTCTGGACTCAGAACGTTGCTTGCTCAAGCTCAACTGGGACAACTGCCTCTGTACCAAAGGCAAGTGAGAATGGGGTTTCTCCTATTGATGTCCGATACGAAGTGCGGTATGACCAAAGAACTTAGGGTACAAATTCTGGCCAACAACCTTTAGCCTTGTCTAAGCTGGTTTTCAAAGTTCGCTTGATTATTTTGTTGATGGCTTCAACTTATCCATTAAACTGGGGATGAGCTGGGGAGGCAAAACATAAGTTGATGTTGAACTTAGATCAGAACATCTTGAACTTATTGTTGTCGAACTGTCGCCCGTTATTAGTGACTATCGTATTGGGAATGCTGAATATGCAAATGATGTTCTTCCATACGAAGTCTTCTATTTTTCCCTCAGTAATGGTTGCCAAGGGTTATACTTCGGTCCAATTTGTGAAGTAGTCAACTGCAACGATTGCATAGCGAACCTTGCCCTTCCCTGCAGGTATTGGGCTGATCAAATCAAATCCCCATTGGGCGAAGGGCGAAGGGCTGATCATAGGAGTGAGCGGCTCGGGAAGGGAATGAGGAATAGTTACGTAGCGTTGACACTTATCACATGAGTAGGATATTCTGATGGCATCTTGGTGGAGTGTTGGCCAATAATATCCTTAGCGAAAAGCTTTCTGTGCTAGGGATCGAGAACCAGCATGATCTCTGCAAACTTCTTCATGTATTTCCCGAAGGACAGTTTCCGCCTCTGCGGGCGTAAGGCATTTTAGATATGGTAGGTTAAAACTCCACTTGTAGAATTGGTCATTAATGATCAAGTAACGGGTAGCCTTGTATCGAATCTGCTTAGCTTGGACTTTGTCATTTGGAAGGGTGCCATGAGCAAGGAATCTATAAATTGGGGGTACTCCAACTATCCCCCTGTTGTAAGTTGCACACTTCCGCAGCCATGATGTTTGGTGCTGCCAACAATTCGACCTGAATTTTTCTCCCAATCTTGTCTTCCACCGCTGAGGCAAGGCGAGCCAAAGCATCTACATGACTGTTTACCGCTCGAGGAATTTGGGTGATCTGGTAGTGGAAGTGCTTAAGCAACAATTGTGTTTGTGCCAGATATGCTACCATGGAGCTATCCTTAGCGTCAAAGTTGTTGGTGACCTGGTTAACCACCAATTAGGAGTCACTGAAGATATCAATTCGTTTAACCTCAAGGTGTTTGGCCAAACGTAAGCCTGCTAGGAGGGCTTCATATTCGGCCTCATTGTTTGACGCCTTGAATTTGAAACGAAGAGCATACTCCATCGCCACTTTGTCAGGGGTCGTAAGGACTAGTCTTGTTCCACAACCCTGTTGGTTGGACGAGCCATCAACATATAGACTCCATGCTAGGGCTGTTGGTTCTATTTTCTGAGCTTCTGAGGGTAATGAAACCACTTCTTTAGGCATAGAAACAATGTCAATAGGATATGTGAAGTCGACGATGAAGTCTGCCACTGCTTGGCCTTTCTCAGCTGGCTTTGGTTGGTAGGAGATGTCAAACTCACCCAATGCTATCGCCCATTTGATCATTTGTCCGGAAGTGTCGGGACTTTGGAGTATCTATCGAAAAGGATGATTGGTAAACACGATGATGGAGTGTGCTTGGAAGTAAGGGCGAAGTTTTCGAGCAGACATGACCAAAGCTAGAGCCAATTTCTCAATGTTAGAGTATCGTGTCTCTGCATCTTGTAAGGCCTTGCTAGTATAGTAGACAGGTCGTTCAACATTACCATCCTTTCGAATGAGAACAGAACTTACTGCTGAAGCTGATACCGACAGATAGATAATGAGAGTGTCACCAACCTCAGGTTTGGAGAGCAAATGGGCTTTACTCATGTAGTCTTTGAGGTTCTTAAATGCCTCAGCACATTCATCAGTCCATGTAATGTACTTCTTACTTCCCTTAAGTGCTTTGAAGAAATGAGCACATCTGTCGGTGGCCTTAGAGATGAACCTAGTTAAGGCGGCCACCTTGCCAGTAAGGCTCTGGATGTCTTTTGAAGTTACTGGTTCCTTCATGTTGAGGATTGCTTTGATATTATCGGGATTAGCCTCAATGCCTCGTTGGCTTATCATGAAGCCTAGGAATTTGCTAGAGCCTACGCCGAAGGCACATTTGTTGGGGTTCAACCTCATTCGATACCTCTTCAGAATGGTGAAAGTTTCAGATAGGTTGGTGATGTGTTGGTCAGCATGTTTGCTCTTGACTAGTATATCATCAACGTAAACTTCCATGCTTTTCCCAATCTGTTCGGCGAACATTGAATTGACCAGTCTCTAATAAGTCGCTCATGCATTCTTTAGGCCAAAGGGCATGACTTTATAGCAATATAGTCCATTGTCAGTAGTAAAGGCTGTGTGTTCTTGGTCCGGAGGGTTCATGAGGATTTGGCTGTATCCTGAGTAAGCATCCATGAAGTTCATGAGTTCACACCCTGCTGTAGAGTCTATAAGTCTGTCTATGAGAGAAAGAGGAAAGCTATCTTTCGGGCATCCTTTGTTTAGGTCGGTGTAATTGACACACATTCTCCACAAGACCTTTTGAAGCAAGAAACTTTCCTTGGTCGGATTCTTCTTAACAAGGACAACATTTGCTATCCATGTTGGATAATTGACTTCGCGGACAAAGCCTATGCCTTTGAGTTTTTCAACTTCTGCCTTCATTGCCTCGTACCGTTCAGCGTCATAAGATCTTCGCTTCTATCTTACTAGCTTGGTCTTGGGGTTAATACTTAAGCGATGACAGATTATATCGGGAGATATGCCTGGCATGTCCTCGTATGACCAGGCGAAGACCTCAGTGTTCTCTTGCAAAAAAGAGATCAATGACAACCGAATGGGTGGTGACAAGGTGGTACCAATATTCACCATGCGATCCGGATAATCTTTTGAGATAGAGACCTTCTTCAACTTTTCAGCGGGTTGTGCTTGCTGGGTGAAAAAGTCATCTCGAGGATCGTCGGGTTGACTGTTGCCACCGTGAATATCCAAGTTGGCTTCGTCTAGGCTGGTCTTTATGACTTGGTCATGTATAGAAAGAGTTTCCTTGGGCACAAGCAGATGTTGTTGCTTGACCGAAGTGTTGTAACATGATCGTGCACTAAGTTGATCTCCTCTGATGTAACCATTCCCATAAGGGGTTGGAAATTTCATCAACAACATATGTGTGGATACCATGGCCTTGAGATCATTGATGCCTGTGCGTCCCAAGATAACATTGTATGTCGTTGGGCAATCAACCACCAGGAAGTTAATGGTAATGGTAGCTATGTAAGGGCCTATTGATCGGATGATATTTATATATATTTTTACTTCGAATTCGCTCGTCTTTTCTTAGTTAGTTCCTTATATTTTTGAGCTATTTACGTTATTTTTATGTTTATAGGATTTGTTATGCAAAGAAAATAAAAATAGCACAAATGAGTTTTAAATAATAAACAGAAAGAATATTGGTTTTATTTTTGGATTGGGTTTTATTTTGGTTTATTTTGGTTTATTTTATATGCATTGAATTGATTGTTTCATAGAATATTGGTTTTGGATTTGTTACTTGAATTTGTTCTTAATTCCCAACTGCTACTAATTTAGAGTTTATGATACAAATTAGTTTTGTATTATTTTGTCAAGGAAGAATCCAAGGACAGCAAGCTGCCTTTGCAGCTGGAGGAAAGCAAGTCAGCGACAAAGGGATCCAAGGAAATCAGAAGAATTAGGGGACAGCAACTGGCAAAGCAGAGGAAATGGAGGAGTCCACACTGGGGACGGAAAAAGAATCCAAAGAAGGGGAGAGAGACTGGCAGATCAGAAAAGAAGGCGCGGGGAATAAAGAAAAAAAAGATAGCTGCCTTTGGCAGCTGGAGGGACGGAAAGGCAGCGTCATTTGAAAAGCTAAAAAGGAGTCTGCCAGAGAGAAAAAAAGAATAAAATAGAGGAAGGCAGGTACGGGACAGAAGGGGGGGTCTTGGAGCGGGGTGGACAGAGGGGCTGCCCTTTGGGCAGCTCGCAGACACGGCAGGAGCGAGAAAGGCAGAGGCTGCCCTTTGGCAGCAGAAGAAACTTGAGAGACAGGAGAGTCCACAGAGACGGAAGAGGTGCTGCCATTTGGCAGCTTGAGGAAGAGAAATAGAGAAACCGAGGGGGAGAGAGGCGCATGTCAGAAGGCAGAAGACCAGCAGGCACGGGTGTGAGACGCGGGAGAAAGGCTGCGTTGGCAGCTATGTAGAGAGAGACAGCGTGAGCTGGGGGAGGGGGGAGCTGCCTTTGGGCAGCTCGCAGAGAGCGCATGAGGCAGAGAGGAGCAGCACTTGCTGCTGTGCAGGAGAAAAGAAACCGAGAGGAGGCATTAGCCTCGAGGATAGAGAGCAGAACCTGTGGAGCGCCAATTCACTCACTCTCGGTTACATCTTTCTAAATCTATATTTTATTTCTGTTTTTAATAATGTGTAATTAAATTTATGTTGGTTAGAGGTTAATTCAAAGCCATGAATATATTTGTAATATGAATTGATTACCTTCGGTTGTGATTTCATAAGTTGTGATTTCAATTTACTTATCCGTTCGTATAAAAACTGATTTGTGTATGTTGGTTGAGAGTGCACGCTTAATTTACATGCATGAATTTGATGCTAGAATATAAGTGAATTTCACCTAATCGTTATGAACTTATTTTCACAAGTAGTAAAGGTTGCTAGTCACAATCACGTTAAGTAAATTCTTGGCAAGAGTATCATGCTTTTCATAGTTACGAATGCCTCGTCAATGCTTATAGTTTTCACAAAGTTTAATGATCTTTGATTGTATCTCTATTGTGTTTTTCACGTAGGGGACTTTTGAAGAATGTTTTGAATTGTTGTATGCGTTTTTCCGTCCAATTCAATAACTTAAGGAAAACTTGAAGATTAAAAAAGTGCTGTTCACGGTTAATCTGGAGTATTGAGATTCACAATTTATTGAAAGAACAACTGAAAATCAATTTAGGTTGCATATGTGTCATGTGTGGAGAAGAACCCTCTAGCTAGTCCGTCATTTATCATTTTACCTTAATTTTATGTTTTTGTCAATTCTGTAATTTAATTAAGTTTAATTTACTTTTCATCAAAACCAAACACCCATCCATTATTAAATTATATTATTTAGTTAGTTTTCTTTATTGTTAGTCTTTTAATTCAATTTCCGTCCATTTCAGTTCCTAGTGTCTAATTTGATTGTTTTCGTTATTTTGAGTCATTCTAAGTGTGTTTCGAGTTATTAGAGTTTTTAGCCTAGTTTTGTGTCCTTGAATCTTGTTTAATATTTTTAAATTAATTTAGAATAGATTAGCAATCCCTCCTAATCCCCGGCCTAGAACGATACCCTACTTACATCTATACTACAATTGTCAAAAAGAGGGTTTAATTTGTGTGTCGAGTAATTCTCGCACCAAATTTTGGCGCCGTTGCCGGGGATTAGTAACTTTGCTAATCCTTTTATTTTTGTTTTTGTTTAATGTTTATATTGGTGTTTGTGTATTTTACTTTTGATATTTGATTTATTTTTCTTTCTTTGATTTTAGGTTCAAATGGAGCCGAGGGAAATTTAAAGGAAAGATGCGTCCGGCTAAAGACGTTAAATCAAGCGCTTCTTGGGAGGCAACCCAAGCATTCAACGAAGGGAGACTTTGGAATCACTAACCCAATCAGCTTTGCATTCTTCCACCCTTATCTTTACTGCTTTCATTTTGTTTTGTTTAGTTAGTTGTGTTATTTGGTTGATTTCTGTGAGTTTGTGTTATTTAGTTTAAGTGTGGGGGAAGTTTAACCAAAGTCTCTTTACATTAATTTACATATATAAAAAAATAAAATAAAATTTAAAAAAAAAAAAAAGATAAAATTTAAAATTAATGATAAAAAAAAAAAAAACACAATTAAAAAAAATAAATAAAAAAAAACATAAAATTATAAAAAAAAAAAAAAAAAAAAAAATTTAAAATTAAAATTTTACAATGATGTAAACTAATAGTATTCATTGGTCGGGTGGTGCTTCAGTAGTAGGCGGGGCTTTAGCAGTCGGCGGGGCCACAGAAGTAGGAGGCAGCAGAGGTTGATCAGTTGGAGCTTCACTACGCGGTGCCGCTCCAGAAGACGAAGGCAGATGTTGTTGGAACAATCCCACAAACCTCCGATGATCAAGTAAAATTTGACCATCGGTGTCCTGCATCTGGTCAATCTTCCTCTTCATGCTGGTGGCATAGCTGTGTGCGAGCTTGTGCAATTCTTTATTCTCATGCTTGAGCCCTTTAATCTCTTGTTTGAGACTCTGTATTTCAGCCACCAACGACTCAACATGACGGGTTCGGGCATATAGGCGTTGGGCCATGTTGGATACGGAACTCGCACACTGCACACTGAGAGCCAGAGACTCCTTAACCGCCAATTCATCAGACCGTCTAGCGAGCAGTCTGTTATCTTTAGGAGTGACAATGTTCCGGGCCACCACCGCTGCTGTCATATCGTTCTTCATCACCGAAGCCCCAACGGTAAGGGGACCAGTGGGGGATATGAAAGAAGGGCGCCATATGTTGTCTGGTGAAGGAGGAGCTGCCTCTTCACGAATGTTCAAGTCAAAACGTCGATCAGAAGGGCCTGCCATTTTCTGAAGATGTTGAGAAAGAAGTGTCGGACTGATCAAGATTTCGGAAGTGCAAGAAGGGAATGTTTACTGGAGGGATAAGTGTGTTGTGGAGCAAGATTAACGCCTCTATAAAAAGGAAGAAATCAAAGAGGCGCTCCTCAGAAATTGAAGAGGCGTCCTCTCGCAAATCGAAGAGTCGGGGCTCTTTCTCAAAAGCCGGATTCTTTTCTCAAAAGAGGCGTTTCATTTCTTAAAGGCTGGGCTTGCTCAGAAACCACGAGCAGAACCCCGGATTTCAAAAGATCAATTTGTCCGGACGTGTCGTCACTTGTCACACGTAAATTGCTTTGCGGAAATCTCGGGCAGTTTGTCGAAGCACCAATTCAGAAATCGAAGAGGGAAATTCAACAGTCAAAGACACGCTAGCTTTCTCAAAAGCTGGGCTTCAACCCACGGGCAAATCTTCTTTTCCAGATTTATCCGCACGTGTCACATGCTACCTCTACAATCGACGATGCTCAAAGCTCGAATCGCCGATTTCAGATATCAATGAGGAATCTGCTTTGCGGAAATTACGGGCAGCTTTGTCAGAAAGCGCGTAATTTGTACTATTCATCCATCCACCGGCTGCCGACAATGAGTGAGAGAACAGTTCCGGTTGTGAAGAGAAGTCCTATAAGTTTCTACCTTCGCTTTCCACAGCAAAGGCACACTCTCTCAGCACTTCTCTCTCAGCACTTCTTCATCTCTGAAAATGCATTCCTAAAGAATCCTCCTAAGTTACTCTGTGTTCCTAATTCCTTGGGATACTCTTGTGAACAACCCATTTCAAAGCAAAAGTATTTCATATCATAAAGGTTGAAAGCAAGAGTATCTCATATCATGCTTTCTCCCTGTCCTTTCTCCAGCCAGCACTTGCTCTCGAGTACTCATCATCTTGTGCTTTCGCTTTGTTTCTCACTTATAAGGGAAGTGAAGATGATACCTCGAAGCATGTGGAGACAACGTGCTGATTCATCCTCAACTAAGGACAAGGAGAAAGAGAGCAAGAGGTGGGCACTTGGAAAGATTGAAGAAAGAAACAGACCAACACCTCTCCCTCGTGCCTGCCCGTCGTGCAGAAGAAACAAGCAGAGAAGAATGCAGCTTGCACAATCATCCCAGCGGAAGGAGTCTGAGATGAAGAACAAGAGAAGCTGCCACATCTGCTTGGAGAACAAATAAGGAACTGCAACATTCCCAAAGAGCAAAGCCTTGCAGTACAATAGCATAAAATCATCACTTGCAAGTGAAAAGCTAAGTGTCACCCTGTTCAAGAGGAAAGCTGTGGAAAGTCAACAAGCACGACCAATGATTACTTATTAGTTTTATTCATTATCTTTTATCGTAATTTTCAATTTTTCGTTTGCAATTTTTTTTAATTAATTTTCTTGCGTTACTTAACTGAATTACTTCTTTTCTTTGCAGGAACTTTTGGTTATTTCCACCCTTGAAGTTGATTGCAGAATTTTAGCTTGGGGGTCATCGCTTGATTTTACTGCAAATTAGGGAAGTTTTCAGTCTAATTGCTTTATTTTGTTTCTTATTATTTATTTATTTTATTTTATTTTTATTTGCATTATAGTGTTTTCTGACATTGGGGACAATGTCAAGTTTAAGTGTGGGGGTAGAAATCTCTAGAATTTCATTTGTTTCTGTGTTGTTGTTTTATGTTTTCTTAATTAGTTTTGTTTTCTTTAAAAAAAAAAAAAATTAAAAAAAAAAAAAAATTCGGAAAATTTAAAAATAAAAAAATATTGTCGTTTTCTTTATTGTTTTAAATTAGATTTTTGTTAGTTTCCCGACCCAATGATATAATTAGATCAAATTTGAACCATGATCATCAAGAACTTAGTTAACATGTGTTTTGTGAAATTCCTAATTCTCTTGTTAGTTTTGTACATGTTTGACCATCTTTGAAAAACCAAATGCACATAGCCTTGTTAATGTGAAACTAAAGTATAACTTAAAGCTTCATATGTGAATTTAGTGACCATATACATCCTATGTGAGTTTTTGAGCCGATTGAAAGTGTGTGCATTTTTTTTCATACACTCCTATTCTTTCATGTGTGATGAACTTATGTGAGATACATCTCTAGAACTTGCGTAACGATCTTTCGAAATGTTTGTCATTGATTGCATGAACTTGGAAATGATAGAGGCATTAGGTTTACCACTATGGCCCAAATAACCATGTTTCCCAAAGAAAAATGATATCATTAGTTTGCCAATTTGAGCCGTGTTTGTTGAGCCTTTTATTTCTTATCACCAGATATGTCTACCCTTATACCTGAAACATTTTTCCTTACCCTTTCCAAGCGAGCAATGCGAGATTGTCTTATGAGAAACGTTTGTGAAATACTGTGAAGATGTTTGGCAAAAGAATAAGTGTGGGGGTATTTCATGTTTGTGAATTAAAAAAAAAAAAAAAAAAAAAAAAAGAAAAGATAAAGATTGTATAAAAAGAAAATAAAAAGTTTTTAAAGTTTCAGTTAAGGGTGTGGTTGGAGGTGTTAGAAGAATCGTTGGAGAGCTTGAGTTTTTATGAATCTAAAGAAAAGAATTGCTTGCAATGTAGCTTGGAACTTGTGTTTTCCTATTCTTTCATTTCAATAACCCTCTCCCTAAACCTCATTACATCCAATAAAAGTCCTCTTGATTTAAGTTTTGCAATTATGATTGTGGAGATGAGATCTTTATGCAAGCTTATAGTAGAAATTTCACATTTGATTCTTTGAGCGAAACACATTAAAACTAAACACATGTGTGATTGAGTGAATATTCAGTGAGAAGGTCGCTAGTTTGCATATGATGATTTTAAAAATAAAAACTTGAAATTGCATTAGCATGGCTATCTCACACACTACACTTCAAGGATGATTCAAAGATTACTGCTAATATTTGAATAAGGAAGATGAACTTGGATTAACTTGTTTGGTGCTAGCTATGGTTCTTGATGATTTGTTTTCTTAAATGAAATTCTATGAGGGTCAGATAGGGAGAAACTAATGTTTTTCTTGTTACTTCTTGTTCTTGTTTTCTTTGTTTTGCTCGAGGACTAGCAAAAGTTAAGTGTGGGGGTATTTGATCGGATGATATTTATATATATTTTTACTTCGAATTCGCTCGTCTTTTCTTAGTTAGTTCCTTATATTTTTGAGCTATTTACGTTATTTTTATGTTTATAGGATTTGTTATGCAAAGAAAATAAAAATAGCACAAATGAGTTTTAAATAATAAACAGAAAGAATATTGGTTTTATTTTTGGATTGGGTTTTATTTTGGTTTATTTTGGTTTATTTTATATGCATTGAATTGATTGTTTCATAGAATATTGGTTTTGGATTTGTTACTTGAATTTGTTCTTAATTCCCAACTGCTACTAATTTAGAGTTTATGATACAAATTAGTTTTGTATTATTTTGTCAAGGAAGAATCCAAGGACAGCAAGCTGCCTTTGCAGCTGGAGGAAAGCAAGTCAGCGACAAAGGGATCCAAGGAAATCAGAAGAATTAGGGGACAGCAACTGGCAAAGCAGAGGAAATGGAGGAGTCCACACTGGGGACGGAAAAAGAATCCAAAGAAGGGGAGAGAGACTGACAGATCAGAAAAGAAGGCGCGGGGAATAAAGAAAAAAAAGATAGCTGCCTTTGGCAGCTGGAGGGACGGAAAGGCAGCGTCATTTGAAAAGCTAAAAAGGAGTCTGCCAGAGAGAAAAAAAGAATAAAATAGAGGAAGGCAGGTACGGGACAGAAGGGGGGGTCTTGGAGCGGGGTGGACAGAGGGGCTGCCCTTTGGGCAGCTCGCAGACACGGCAGGAGCGAGAAAGGCAGAGGCTGCCCTTTGGCAGCAGAAGAAACTTGAGAGACAGGAGAGTCCACAGAGACGGAAGAGGTGCTGCCATTTGGCAGCTTGAGGAAGAGAAATAGAGAAACCGAGGGGGAGAGAGGCGTATGTCAGAAGGCAGAAGACCAGCAGGCACGGGTGTGAGACGCGGGAGAAAGGCTGCGTTGGCAGCTATGTAGAGAGAGACAGCGTGAGCTGGGGGAGGGGGGAGCTGCCTTTGGGCAGCTCGCAGAGAGCGCATGAGGCAGAGAGGAGCAGCACTTGCTGCTGTGCAGGAGAAAAGAAACCGAGAGGAGGCATTAGCCTCGAGGATAGAGAGCAGAACCTGTGGAGCGCCAATTCACTCTCTCTCGGTTACATCTTTCTAAATCTATATTTTATTTCTGTTTTTAATAATGTGTAATTAAATTTATGTTGGTTAGAGGTTAATTCAAAGCCATGAATATATTTGTAATATGAATTGATTACCTTCGGTTGTGATTTCATAAGTTGTGATTTCAATTTACTTATCCGTTCGTATAAAAACTGATTTGTGTATGTTGGTTGAGAGTGCACGCTTAATTTACATGCATGAATTTGATGCTAGAATATAAGTGAATTTCACCTAATCGTTATGAACTTATTTTCACAAGTAGTAAAGGTTGCTAGTCACAATCACGTTAAGTAAATTCTTGGCAAGAGTATCATGCTTTTCATAGTTACGAATGCCTCGTCAATGCTTATAGTTTTCACAAAGTTTAATGATCTTTGATTGTATCTCTATTGTGTTTTTCACGTAGGGGACTTTTGAAGAATGTTTTGAATTGTTGTATGCGTTTTTCCGTCCAATTCAATAACTTAAGGAAAACTTGAAGATTAAAAAAGTGCTGTTCACGGTTAATCTGGAGTATTGAGATTCACAATTTATTGAAAGAACAACTGAAAATCAATTTAGGTTGCATATGTGTCATGTGTGGAGAAGAACCCTCTAGCTAGTCCGTCATTTATCATTTTACCTTAATTTTATGTTTTTGTCAATTCTGTAATTTAATTAAGTTTAATTTACTTTTCATCAAAACCAAACACCCATCCATTATTAAATTATATTATTTAGTTAGTTTTCTTTATTGTTAGTCTTTTAATTCAATTTCCGTCCATTTCAGTTCCTAGTGTCTAATTTGATTGTTTTCGTTATTTTGAGTCATTCTAAGTGTGTTTCGAGTTATTAGAGTTTTTAGCCTAGTTTTGTGTCCTTGAATCTTGTTTAATATTTTTAAATTAATTTAGAATAGATTAGCAATCCCTCCTAATCCCCGGCCTAGAACGATACCCTACTTACATCTATACTACAATTGTCAAAAAGAGGGTTTAATTTGTGTGTCGAGTAATTCTCGCACCACCTATACCAATGGTGAAAGGTAAGTGTATGCTCCCTAAAGGTTGCACGATATCACTGGAAAAGCTTATCAGAGGGGAAATCGAGCGGTCGAGCAAGTGTTCAGCTACATTAAGTGCCCTGAAAGCTTCAGCAAACATGATATTAACCGAAGCCTCCGTGTCTACCAGGATTCGTCGTACTTCAAAGTTGGCTATGTGAGCTTCCACGATCAGTGGGTCGTTGTGAGGGTAGATGATACCTCTTTCTTCCTCAGGGTAGAAACATATTGGATCCCAGTTAGGCTTTTGATACTTACCTCCCCTGATGTCTTCCACGTGAAACACTTGGTGACCAGACCTTAAAGCTTGTTCACTATTTTTCATAGCCCTATTGGAAGATTTAGATATGGGTGTGCCACCACTTATGGAATATATCACATTTACCTGGCGTTGGTTACGGTTACCCATTGGAGGGTGAAGGAGGAATTGATCAATTTTTCCTTCACTTGCCAAAGCTTCAATATGATCATGAAGGGTGATACACTTCTCGCCGTCATGGCTGTTATGCTCGTGGTAGCAGCAAAACATGCCCGTGTTTTTCGTGGGCTTGTAATCTGGGTGCCTCGGTTTTGGCTTCGGTATCAAGTGTGCTATGCTGGGGTAAATGGCCACGCATGTGGCGTTCAAATGTGTGTATGCCTCATACCTCGGGGTAGGGGCTGTCCTGATACATGCTTGACCCACTGTGTTGACTGCCTGGGGTCGGGGATTATCATGGCGATACCCTTGGTTATCGCGGTAGTGTCCCTTACTCCTTTTACTAAAATGAGACTGGTGATGATGGAAATCTTTCCTTTTGCCCTGAGATTGATATATCTGTTGACTTGGCAAAGTATTAAGTAAGGCAGGGGGAGGCATCGTTGCCATTTGGAAGGTCGAGGTCTTCTCATTTGGTTGGATCTGGCTTCCACTCCTTACTTGCTGATAAGGGGTGGTTGTGGGGGGTTTTCCTTGATATGTCATTGCCTCGGCGGAGGCATGGTTATAAGCCTGTGCCATCACTTCAGAGTAAGTCTTCCAAGTGTTGGCATTGATCATGTACTTGAAGAAACAATCACGTAGGCCTGCCGTGAAGGCCTTGACGGCGGTCTTGGCATCTGCCTCAGCGCAGCGAGAATACTCATGGCTGAAACGACCAGCATACTCTTGTAGTGACTCGTCCGGCTTCTGGCGAATAGTGTACAAGTCATCTGCAGAATGCATGCGATCGGTCTGGAAGATGTGTTGAGAGACAAACAGTTTCCTCAGTTCCTCAAATGAGTCTACTGTCTCAGGTGGAAGACGGCAATACCAGTTTAGAGCTCTGCCAGAAAGGGTGAAGGGGAAGAGAAGACATCGCTCTTCGTCGGTGTGCATCCGATATGCCATGGTGGACTCAAAGAGGTTAAGGTGTTCAATTGGGTCCTCCCTTCCAGTATAGAGTTGTAAACCAAGCTTTTGTTTTGTCTTCGCTTGAAGGGGGTGTCAAGGATCCTCCTTGTGAAAGGGCCAGGCCTGGGTTGGTTCCAGTTAGGTATCTCGGCCTGACGTTCGGCCTTCAACTTGTTTACTTCCTCAAGGAGCTGTAGGACAAGGGGGTCTTGAGTGGAGTCATGTACCACTGGGATTTTCTTTCGTAAGTCTCCATCGCCTCTTGGAAGTCAGAAAGTTTGAGCAAGGGCGTGTGATTTTTCCTTGGACTCACCGTACTGACTTCTAGGGCGAGTCTGTCGGAATACCTCAGAGTCCCCTGTACCTTCATGTTCCTCTAGGACATGTCGCTCCTTCCCTAGATTGGCAGCTGGCCTGGGTCGTGGGAGGGGACCAAGTCTTTCAGAAACCCTTGGGTCGTTGATCTTCGAGCATATGTGGAGGGGATTCTCTTGACGTTGCTTTAGGAAGTTTCGGCAGTCATGATAAACGGCTTTCGATCCTTCCAACCCTTCTGCAAAGAGGTGTCTTCCTCTACTTCTCCTGCTTCGGGTCGAAACAGTTGGGTTGAGAGAAGTTTCATGTTGATTAATGTTTTGATGATTAGCTCGCTCTTCATCAGGGATACCCATGTCAAAAGAAGGTGACCTTCCGTGTTGGGGGGCACCTAGATGATGGTTGATGTCTACAGGGGCAACAAGTTCACGTGTTTGAGTACGCATAGTTTCATGGAGCGTCTCAAAGAGCTTCTCATACTGCTCTTGGAGGACCTCATTCTTCATTGCTATCTTGTTGTTTTGAGCTTCTAGCTTATCGACTTTAGCTTGAACAGCAACCCTATTTCCTTCATTCTTTCGTTGCTTCGCACTAGGTGCAAGAAGGGTGTCATTCTGTGTGTTGTGGCTTCCTTCGCTCCCCATGTTGAAGAGGGATGCCTGGTCAAAAGAGAGTGTACGAATGGTGGAAACCAGCTTGACAAAGCTGAAGAGAGTGGGAATAAGTGTCGTTCCCACAGACGGCGCCAAATGTTGATGCACAAAATCAGTGGGGACTTTGGTACAACAGAAAGTGTTAAGTTTGTGACCTTTGCTAGATTGCTTTGGTCACTAGTATGGATAAGTATGTAAATGGATAGAGACAGTGAAGCAAACACAAGATGTATGTGGTTCACCCAGATTGGCTACGACCACGGAGTAGAGGAGTTCTCATTAATTGTGAAGGGTTTACACAAGTACATAGGTTCAGGCACTCCTTTAGTGAGTACAAGTGAATGATTTAGTACAAATGACATTAGGAAATATTGTGAGAGAATTATCTCTATTTATATAATAGAGTTTCTAGTTTCATTCTGACATTGACACGTGTTGTGTTGTGATTATTTCTGATGTTGACACGTGTCGCGCTATGATTGGCTTCTGATGTCGACACGTGTCGCGCTGTGATTGGCCTCCTGGTTGGAGGGAAACTCTTATGGGTCCTTGACGGTATAATGTTGACTGGTGCTCAGTAGTTTCGAAATTGGTTAAGTATGGTACAAACAGCAAGCAAATTAAATACGTAGGGTAGGGCGGGCGATTATACCGCTCCACCTAAAATTTGCAGTAAAATTAAATCTGTAATTCAAGATAGGCGATGATACCGCACCATCTTGGATCGCAGTAAGATGAAATTTGCAGTTCAAGATGGGCGATTGTACCGCACCATCTTAGATTGCAGTAAAAATAAATATTGGGTTAGTAATCAATATCTATACCAAACAAGAAATCAAAGATGTATGTAACTGTTAGGTTGAGAACGAGAAGCAGGCATGGAGCAAATAGTTCGTCGCGAGGGTATATCGCGTAGTTGAGGCAGAGGAAGAAGATGAACAGTAAAAACCTTAGAGGAAACATTTTTTCTGTCGGCAAAGAGAGATGAGAAAAGGTTATATTTAGAGAGTTGTGCTGATAACGTGTTATAAATATGTCAAAGTTAGAGAGATAACCTTTTTAGTAAATGATGGAGCAAAGCAGGTGTAAAATGTTACACTGAAATTATAGCACTAGGGGATGACAAACAAAAGAGGGAGGAATAGATGATGTTATTGAGCTTTCTTTCTTTCTGTATGTTTTCTCTGTATATACATCGATGGCAGTAGGAGTGCTCTATTTATAGAGCGAATCCATACGAACAAATTCTTAAAGTTTGAAATTTACAACTCATAGCTTGGACAATACAACATTTTGTTTCCAAAGTCTTCATCATATTTGTGTGGGTATTGACAAAGAACTTATGTAGGCATTCATCAGATAGCCGATGGTTTCATCAGCTAATGTTTTCAACTACCAATATTGACTGCCAATGGTTTCAACATATACATATATATACATACACACACACACACACACACACACACACACATATATATATATGAAGATGTTAGTTTTATTACTTGCATTTTATTGAGAGTCTAAATCCCACGTTGAAGAAAGAAGAGATCTTGCATATGCTTATAAGAAAAGATCTTGCATGTGCTTATAAGAAGGGACATTGCATGTGCTTATAAATAGAAAGAATGAACCAAAGTCAGTCCCCTCTTTTACCTTTCTTCCCTCTTTAAAATGGAATAAAATTAAAACTGTGACAAATATCAATGTTTGCTATCTCTCTCTCTCTTTCTCTCTCTCTCTCTGCCTTCCAAGCAAAAATCTCACTCTTCCAAAAATCGCAGCCCCTCCCATGCACCTCAACTATTTGTAAGTTTTTTAATTCCTAATCTCATGCTTTATGTTATTAAGGGTTGTAATGTAAATGATGCTGAGTAAGTGTTGTTAGAGTTGTTGTGAGAAGTTTGTTATACCTTACTTAGTTAATAAGTTAGGTAGTTATCCTATATGTAAATGATGGTATATATACCAAAAGTGTAACATTATTCAAGTAATGAAAATCACAATTTCATTTTTCTATTATCTCTCTATCTTTCTTACTGGATCTCTCTCTAGATTCTAACAAGGTATTTATCGCCGGTGTCTAACGACTTCTGATGATGCTTCGTATCCCTACGTTCTCTGTGTTCTCTCTTTTTGCATTTCTACACTACCAACAATGGCGGTCTCTCCTCCACCTCTCTCTGATTATACGTCGCAGTCATCTCCTGCAAATTCTTCAGCCCCAAATTTGTGCCCTAATTCGGTCAATTCTTTGATCACAATTCAAAACATTAGCTCGCTGGTCCCGATCAAACTGACGATTACAGATTGGATCACCTGGAGTGCTTTATTTGCACTGATCTTTTGTCGGTACAATCTCACTGGAATAATTGATAGTTCCATGGTGGCGCCGCCTAAGTATCTTCTTGGTTGTTTAGGAAATTGCATTTCGACTGTGAATCCTCAATATGTGACGTGGTTTGAGAATGATTAGAACATTCTGATCTGGATCAATTAGGCACTCTCGGATTCTCTGATCCCTTACACTGTTGGTGTTACCTCTGCTCGTGATCTGTGGGCAAAATTGGAGTCTCGCATTGCGACGGCATCTCAATCACACATTCATGAACTTCGTGCTCGCTTTCGAACAATTACTAAAGGCGATTCCACTGCGGCTGCTTATCTTCAACAAATTGAAGAAATCGCTGATGCTATTGCGACTGCTGGTGCTCCGATTGATGATTCAGAACTCATCTCTATTATTCTTCATGAATTACCGCTTGAATATGATGCCTTTAATGATACTATTCAGTTTTGTCTTGGTTCAACCATTATTGATGAGTTACACGGCTTGTTGCTAAGTAAGGAGATTCAATTGGCAAATCGTAAGAAGGTTTCTCCATCAGCGCCATTTCAAGCTTATAATTCCTTTGCCGACATTCTTCCTACACCACTCGGTGACTCCAATTCTCAGGCGTATTATGTTCAACAGAGCTCCAATTTCAATTCTTCACAAGGCCATGGCATGGATTGGAATTTTTCTAACCCTAGAAATTTTCAGTATCGCCCCAATAACTCTCGATCTTACAATTCTCGCTCGAATTTCTCTCACCAAGGTCAACAGAAGAATAATCGTGGCTCCAGATCCAATTTCAATAATTTCAACAAAAGAAATTCATGTTAAATTTGTTGTCAACTTGATCATGAGGTTATTAATTGTCCGCATCGTATGAATCCTAGTTATGGCAACAAGAATTCACAGACAACTTTTCATGCTAACACTTCTCTTCCACCACTCCAACATGGCTTCTTGATACTGGCGCCAGTTCTCATATGACCAACTTTTACACAAATCTTCAAAGTCCTGAATCCTACAATGGTCCTGAGCAGGTCTATATTGGCGACGACAAATGTTTGCCTATTACTCACTCTGGTTCTTCTAGTCACGCCCCGATCCCGACATACGTCCAGGATCGATACGTGACGTCACTAAATACTCGTATAACTCACATACCCCGTCTCCAGGTTATGGAAAATCACAATTCGAGAATCAAATTGCAAAGTAATTTTTCGTTTACCTTATGGCTGCATCTAACCTCCTTGTTAAACTACCTAGGTACCCTCAATAGGGATCAAGTCATTCGTAGTTCACTTATCACAAAATCAGACGTTTATTCCATTAAGTTCAAGCATAAAAGTATAGCATTCCTCAATCATTTATTATAACCTGTCAACATGTAATTCCTGGACTCAGGCTACATAACCAATCCCCATGAAAACATGATTTCTCTCCCATCCAACATATAAATCATTATGTCTCATCATGATATCGCAATTCACAACACACATCATATTTAAGAGCCGATGAAACACAAAACCATTCTCTAGCCACATTAATTACTTAATTTGATCAAGTAATAACAATCATTCCCATATCTTCTAAATTCATACCTTATGAAATCATAATCGAATCATAGAAAATCCAGAAGGAGTTACTCAGACGTCCAACATCTTTTCTAACTCAATTCACAAGACTCTCGAAACCATTGACACAAATATATATAAAACTAAGGCTAGAGTGACACAGTTAGGCCAAGCCTACTTCTCCAAATAATGGGATTTTAGGCCACTCCACGAAATTCAACAACCTCGAGTTCCGGACCATTCAACGAAACCAACCCAAATATGATCACCTATAAAATGTACCAGGTACAACCAATCATCATCACCTCTAGAATGTGTATGGTCCCCCATCGCGGATATACCAAGCAGAACCATAGGCATAATCTCATCATGCAAGCAGTGATTAGCCATCGCGGATATACCAAGCATGATCACCCCTGAATACATATGGTCTCCCATCACGGATATACCAAGCAGAACCATAGGCATAATCTCATCCTGCAGGCAGTGATCACCTATCGTGGATATACCAAGCATGATCACCCCTAAATACATATGGTCCCCCATCGTGGATATACCAAGCAGGACCACATCCTAGCTCTAGATAGTGACCACCCATCGCAGATTAACCAAGCAGGGTCAAGATAACCAAGTAGGTAGTGACCCCCCAACACGAATTAACCCAGCAAAACCATCCATGTACTAGGGCTACACGGTGCAGTTAGATCAACACACAAACCACTTACCCTTATCTCATCCGCTATGATTTACATCGTAATCACTTGCACTATCAACTTCTCATGACCACTATCTTATCATACAAGCATAAAAGTTCCACATAAACTTCTCATAAGATTTTGGGTTCACATCGTCATAAAAACAATCATTCACATCATACATATCTAACCACATTTCATAAACGTTTCCAAGCTACAGTAGATTCACAATTACTAAACATAGATCGATGCTAAAAATAAAAATAACAATTCAATAAGAAACACATTTAATCAACAAGTATAACTCGATATTAGGCCTGGCAATTCCTGACACGACCCAATAACCCGACACGACACGACACGAAATTAACAGGTGTTCGGGTCGACACGATAACGAAACGGGTCGTTATCGGGTAACCCGATAAGCACCTGTTAAGATAACGGGTTGTTTCGGGTATACACGTGGGTAACACGATACACGATAAGCAGAATATTAATTTAATAATTTTATAACCCTAAAAAAAATACTATAATTACTATATATATTAATTTAACAATTTTATACGCCTAAAAACTATAATAATTATATATATATATATATATATATATATATTATATTAACTATAATAATTATAATAATTATATATACTATAATAATTATACCCCCAAATATTAACTATAATAGTTATATTTATATATATATATATATATATATTAAATTTTAAATTAAATTTTATACCCCTAAAAACTATAATAATTATACATACAAAATAAATAGATTTAAATCTACTTAATAAATAAATAAATATACACACACACACACACACCATTGAACTTCATGGGATACGAATTATACGAAACTAATTTCAATAATTCAACCGTCAAACTTGTTTGTATATGCTTCGAGATCGCATCAGCAAAAAATTACAAAAACCAAACATTCACAGATCAAGTAACGAGACAAAACTTTTCGACGGTTATAAACGAAAAATCACGATTTAACGGTTATTTTAACTCCGATTTTGATGATTTTTTTACAGCTACACTCCTTGACCCTATATGAATACAATGAATGAATTCGATCTTCAATTTAAAATATTTACACTAGTAGATAACACAAAATCTTATGTTATATTTGATAAAAGTATGAATAAACTCTTAAGTGTTAGTGAATCTATTGTTTTGATGAGATACGCATTCTACGAAACTACTTTCAACAATCCAACCGTCAAACATGTTTGTATATACTTCGAGATCGCATATGCCAAAAATTGAAAAAAACAAACATTCAGAGATCAAGTAACGAGACAAAACCTTTCGACGGTTATAAACGAAAAATCACGATTTAACGGTTATTTTAACTCCAATTTTGATAATTTTTTACAGCTACACTCCTTGACCCTATATGAATACAATGAATGAATTCGATCTTCAATTTAAAATATTTACACTAGTGGATACCACAAAATCTTATGTTATATTTAATGAAAATATGAATAAACTCTTAAGTGTTAGTGAATTTATTGTTTTGATGAGATGCGCATTTTACGAAACTAGTTTCAACGATCCAACCGTCAAACTTGTTTGTATATGCTTCGAGATCGTATACACCAAAAATTGCAAAAAACAAACATTCAGAGATCAAGTAATGGGACAAAACTTTTCGACGGTTATAAACAAAAAATCACGATTTAACGGTTATTTTAACTCTGATTTTGATGATTTTTTACAGCTACACTCCTTGACCCTATATAAATACAATGAATGAATTCAATCTTCAATTTAAAATATTTACACTAGTGGATACCACAAAATCTTATGTTATACTAGATGAAAGTATAAATAAAATCTTTAAATGTTAGTGAATCTATTGTTTTGATGAGATACACATTCTACGAAACTAGTTTCGACAATCCAACCGTCAAAATTGTTTGTATATGCTTTGAGATCACATATGCCAAAAATTGCAAAAAACAAACATTCAGAAATCAAGTAACGGGACAAAAAATTTCGACGGTTATAAACGAAAAATCACGATTTAACGGTTATTTTAATTCTAATTTTGATGATTTTTTAAATTTACACTCCTTGACCCTATATGAATACAATGAATGAATTCGATCTTCAATTTAAAATATTTACACTAGTGGATACCACAAAATCTTATGTTATACTTAATGAAAATATTAATAAACTCTTAAGTGTTAGTGAATATATTGTTTTGATAAGATACGCATTTTGCAAAACTAGTTTCAACGATCCAACTGTCAAACTTCTTTGTATATGCTTCGAGATCGCATATGCCAAAAATTGCAAAAAAAGAAACATTCAGGGACCAAGTAACGAGACAAAACTTTTCGACGGTTATAAACGAAAAATCACGATTTAACGGTTATTTTAACTCCGATTTTGATGATTTATTACAGCTACACTCTTGACCCTATATAAATACAATGAATGAATTTGATCATCAATTTAAAATATTTACACAAGTGGATACCACAAAATCTTATGTTATACATAATGAAAATATTAATAAACTCTTAAGTGTTAGTGAATATATTGTTTTGATGAGATACGCATTTTGCGAAACTAGTTTCAACGATCCAACCGTCAAACTTGTTTGTATATGCTTTGAGATCGCATATGCCAAAAATTGCAAAAAACAAACATTCAGAGATCAAGTAATGGGACAAAACTTTTCGACGGTTATAAACAAAAAATCACGATTTAACGGTTATTTTAACTCCGATTTTGATGATTTTTTACAGCTACACTCCTTGACCCTATATAAATACAATGAATGAATTCGATCTTCAATTTAAAATATTTACACTAGTGGATACCACAAAATCTTATGTTATACTAGATGAAAGTATAAATAAAATCTTTAAATGTTAGTGAATCTATTGTTTTGATGGGATACACATTCTACGAAACTAGTTTCGACGATCCAACCGTCAAAATTGTTTGTATATGCTTTGAGATCACATATGCCAAAAATTGCAAAAAACAAACATTCAGAGATCATGTAACGGGACAAAACCTTTCGACGGTTATAAACGTAAAATCACGATTTAACGGTTATTTTGACTCCGATTTTGATGATTTTTTTACAGCTATACTCCTTGACCCTATATAAATACAATGAATGAATTCGATCTTCAATTTAAAATATTTACACTAGTGGATACCACAAAATCTTATGTTATACTTGATGAAAGTATGAATAAAATCTTTAAATGTTAGTGAATCTATTGTTTTGATGGGATACATATTCTACGAAACTAGTTTCGACGATCCAACCGTCAAACATGTTGTATATACTTCGAGATTGTATATGCCAAAAATTGCAAAAAAAAAACATTCAGAGATCAAATAACGAGACAAAACTTTTCGATGGTTATAAACGAAAAATCACGATTTAACGGTTACTTTAACTCCGATTTTGATAATTTTTTACAGCTACACTCCTTGACCCTATATGAATACAATGAATGAATTCGATCTTCAATTTAAAATATTTACACTAGTGGATACCACAAAATCTTATGCTATACTTGATGAAAGTATGAATAAAATCTTTAAATGTTAGTGAATCTATTGTTTTGATGGGATACGCATTCTACGAAACTAGTTTCGACGATCCAACCGTCAAACATGTTTGTATATACTTCGAGATTGTATATGCCAAAAATTGCAAAAAATAAACATTTAGAGATCAAGTAACGCGACAAAACTTTTCGATGGTTAAAAACGAAAAATCACGATTTAACGGTTATTTTAACTCCGATTTTGATAATTTTTTACAGCTACACTCCTTGACCCTATATGAATACAATGAATGAATTCGATCTTCAATTTAAAATATTTACATTAGTGGATACCACAAAATCTTATGTTATACTTAATGAAAATATTAATAAACTCTTTAAGTGTTAGTGAATATATTGTTTTGATGAGATACGCATTTTGCGAAACTAATTTCAACGATCCAACCGTCAAACTTTTTTTTATATGCTTCGAGATCGCATATGCCAAAAATTGCAAAAAACAAACATTTAGAGATGAAGTAACGAGACAAAACATTTCGACGGTTATAAACGAAAAATCACGATTTAACGGTTATTTTAACTCAGATTTTGATGATTTTTTACAGCTACACTCCTTGACCCTATATAAATACAGGGAATGAATTCGATTTTCAATTTAAAATATTTACACAAGTGGATACCACAAAATCTTATGTTATACTTAATGAAAGTATGAATAAAATCTTTAAGTGTTAGTGAATCTATTGTTTTGATGGGATACGCATTCTACGAAACTAGTTTCGACGATCCAACCATCAAACATGTTTGTATATACTTCGAGATTGCATATGCCAAACATTGCAAAAAACAAACATTCAGAGATCAAGTAACGAGACAAAACTTTTCGACGGTTATAAACGAAAAATCACGATTTAACGGTTATTTTAACTCCGATTTTGATGATTTTTTACAGCTACACTCCTTGACCCTATATGAATACAATGAATGAATTCGATCTTCAATTTAAAATATTTACATTAGTGGATACCACAAAATCTTATGTTATACTTAATGAAAGTAAGAATAAACTCTTAAGTGTTAGTGAATATATTGTTTTGATGAGATACGCATTCTACGAAACTAGTTTCAACGATCTAACCGTCATACTTGTTTGTACGCCAAAAAATTGCAAAAACAAACATTTAAAGATTAAGTAACGGGACAAAACTTTTCGACGGTTATAAACGAAAAATCACAATTTAACGGTTATTTTAACTCCGATTTTGATGATTTTTTACAACTACACTCCTTGACCCTATATGAATACAATGAATGAATTCAATCTTCAATTTAAAATATTTACACTAGTGGATACCACAAAATCTTATGTTATACTTAATGAAAGTACGAATAAACACTCTAGTGGGTCACTTTCATTAAGTTTTGAGTTCCATTGGCAATGTTTAAACTTTTGAAAAAGGCTTCACAAGCTTGAAAAAAAAAAACGGTTTCATTTGTCATATCCTTGCACATTTAATATTTGTAATAGATTAGTAGTGTATGGATGTATTTTTTATGAGGCTCTTATTTTCGAATGTAGATGTAGTCCTTAAACGACAAATGTGTTTTAATGTTTTGAAGTATTATTTATGTGACAATGTGTGGTATGTGCAAATTTAAGAAAAAAAAATATTTTTCTTAACGGGTCATAACGGGTCGGGTCACTTTACCTCGGGTCGGGTCACTTTACCCGTTGGGTAAAGTGACCCGACCTGTTAATGACCCGTTAAGATAACAGGTGTGACACGACACGACCCGTTAAGATAACAGGTGTTACACAAAAACGACACGAACACGACTGACACGACCCGTTTGCCAGGCCTACTCAATATGGTGCCACTAATACATATACCGAGCCACACGTCAACTGGGAACGACACGTCATCGTGATGAGCCAACTAAGCTCCATCAAGCCTCAACAACATACTAGAGGTAAGCGACCTCAAGAGTAGAGCACGTTGACTAGAACGTCAACCGTCGATAAGGTAGGTCCATTAAGGTCAACCTAAGGTTATTCAATCCAGAAGATCCGCACATCGGATTTCCAATCTGTAAGTTCTCAAAGGTCCAAGAACTGATAACTAGGGTGTTTACAAAATTGTACGACGAACCAACAATCAGATTGTCATCAATCACATAAACAAGTGACAGTCCAATTTAATCCCCACACCAAACAATTGAATTTCGGGAAACCGAGCTAGACATAGATTTACAAGTTCCCTATAAAGTATTTGGTACTTAGACAACACTCGTGGACGGTCCCAAGCACCGCCACGCACCGCCACACGCCGGGTAGTCAAAGTGGAGAGTTTAGTAACCCCGAATTTCCAACATTAACTAAATGAACTCAAATTTACGTGGTAGCTAGAGTTCAACAAGGGAAACATTTTTCACAACTATGCCGACGACAAATTCTAACCGGAAACCGTCCAAATTCACAGGAGAAAACCAGATTTCTAGGGTTCTAAACACCCAACTCTAAAATAAATACTAAAGCATGAACAAAGCATACCAACTTGAAGATTAGGAAGAGTAGATGAAGTTTCATACCTCACTCAAAGGAAATGATTGTCGTAATCATCGAAAAAATGATAAAACCGCCGAAAACCCAAGAGATTTTTCTGCCTCGAACTGGAAAAATGGAAAAGAAAAAAGAAAATCTAACACTACAGAGATGTAAGACTCGTCAAGAGCTTTCCATAGACACCAAGATCATCCAAAACGAAGCTCGGATGAAGGAGATATAAGCGGGTCAAGTTGACGGGTTAAAAGGTTGAAATCGCCCCAAAAACGGGTCAAAATCAGACCTCTCCTTCTTTTATTTTTTTTTATTTTTTTTATTTTTAGAAACCTTCCCCCTACCCCCTTTTATTTGATTGGTCATTCTCCTTCTAGCTAATTGGTCATCTTATTTTTGCTTAAATCTGATTAAGCTTCTTCCTTGTGGAAGTTTAATTGATTTAAAATCTATAATTTAGTAAAACAACTTTAAATGTCCGTAATTATACCGTTATAATCCGAACTCGTGAATGGCTTTCGCCAATACGTTCATGGTTTCAAGATCTATTCGAAAATGCTACTTGTGACCTCGAAAGGTCAACGAGTAAATAATAATTTTCCAAACTTCACTCTTCGTAACTAGTTTAATTGAAATCTAAATTCAAATAAATTAATATAAATTCTCAAAAAATAATATAAAATCTCAATAATACAAATATGTAGATTATAACAGTGAAATCCAGGAACGGGATTTCACACTTCTAGTCTTTATACTTCTACTCATACGTTTGATTTGAACAATGTGATGCATGTTCTTGATTTGAAACAAGATTTGACTTCTACAAATCGATTTCTAGTTGAGAACTGGTGCTCCATTCATCTCTATCCCTTTCACTTCATTATAAAGGATCCCACTTCGGGGAATGAGCTTTTTAAAGGCCCTGTCAAAGTTAGATTCTATCACTTTCTTGCACCCTCTGTTGTTGGAAACCATCATGCTTATGTGATCAGTACTAAAGCTTCTCAAGGCATCTGGCATCAACGTTTAGGCCATCCATCTTTCAAGATTTTAAATAAACTAGCTTCAAAGTCTAGTATCTCTTGGTCAGATAGGATAAATAAATTTGTGTGCTCCAGTTGTGCTTTAGGTAAATGTTCTCGAAAATCATTTACCTCTATTTCTTGTAACATAAGCAAACTTCTTGAGCTATTGCACACTGATGTATGGGGTCCTGTGCCCATTTCTTCTGTCAATGGATATCGATATTATCTTCTCTTGGTTGATGATTTTACTAAGTATTCTTGGTTCTTTCCATTGAAGTACAAATCTGAAGTTTTCAGTACATTTGTTCATTTCAAATCAATGGTTGAAAACATGTTGGGATTCAAGGTTATTACTATGCGACCTGACTCTAGTGGTGAATTTGTCAATCGCAACTTCCCTGATTTCTTTAAAACACATGGGATCTCTCATCAACTCAACTGCCTTCATATCCAGAACAAAATGGTTGTGCTGAAAGAAAGCACATGCATTTAGTTGAAACTGCCCAGACTATTGTTACTGCATCTCAAGTTCTTCATATCTATTGGGTTAAAACATTTTCAACAGCTCTTTATCTCATCAATCGAATGCCCACTAGTGGTAAACCCTCTTATTGGGAACTCTTATTTCATAAACCACCAGATTACACAACTCTCAAGGTCTTTGGTTGTAGGTGCTTTCCTTGGTTAAAACCTTACACATTTTCTAAGCTTGATCCTAAAAGCAAACCTTGTGTATTTTTGGGATATAGACTAAATCACAAAGGCTATAGATGTTTGGATGCTCACACTGGGAAACTTTATATTTCCAGACATATAATCTTTGATGAACACACATTTCCATTTCATCATAACCAATCCACTGTGAGTCATCTTCCTCCAGTTCAACCTATTTCCAATTTCCCATCCATCCCAACCTCATTAACCTTTACTCATTCCTTTACTCCTTCTTCATCATCTGCTTTATTAAACTCACCCTCACAATCCAATTCCTTATTTACTTCACATACTCCTTCACTTTCAGATCCCTTACATACCTCCTCCTTATTCACCATCTTCCCCCTATAACTAATATTCATCATATGAAGTCTGGCATTTTCAAACCTAAGGCTATTTTAGCAACTAAACATCCTCTCCCATCTCATCTATCTCCTGATTACACACCTTCCACATATCTTCAAGCATCTAAACACTTGCACTGGAGGTAAGCTATGCAGGAAGAGTTCAATGCTCTACTTCAAACTGGTACATGGTCTCTGGTACCTCCTGATTCCTCTCAAAACTTGGTAAGGTGTAATTGGGTTTTCCATATTAAAAGAAAGCTTGATGGTTACAAAGCCCATCTTGTTGCTAAAGGATTTCATCTGCAACAAGGTCTAGATTACAATGAAACCTTCAGTCTGGTTGCAAAACCAGTTACCATTCGACTTCTCTTAACCTTAGCAGCTAAATTTGATTGGTTTATCAAATAGTTAGATGTTAGTAATGCATTTCTGCATGGCAATCTCACTGAGTCTGTTTTAATGGTTCAACCTCCCAGGTTTGAAGATCCTGCTCAACCACATCATGTTTGTACATTGCACAAGTCTCTGTATGGCCTAAAACAAGCTCCCAAAGCTTGGTTTGCCAAGTTAATAGCTGCATTACACTCTATTGGATTCTTTGGCTCTCAAAATGACCATTCTTTATTTGTTAAGAAAGATGCTTCAATGGTATATGTCTTGGTGTATGTTGATAATATTTTAGTTACAGGACCAGATTCTGCAACATGTAAAACTATGATTTCTCAACTTTGTGAGTTATATCCTGTTAAGGATTTGGGATCACTTCATTATTTTTTAGGTATTGAGGTCAAGAGATCTTCTAAGGGCATATTTATCTCTCAAACTAAATACATTCTGGATCTTCTCAAGAAGGCACACATGGAGGGTGCTAAACCCTGTGTCACTCCACTGAGCACAACTAAATTGGATCACTATTCTCCATTACTGTCCAATCCAAAAGAATACAGATCCTTAGTTGGAGGGCTTCAATACTTAACCTGGACTCGACCAGATTTGTCATTTGCAGTAAATCTTGTTTGTTAGTTCATGCAATGTCCATGAGAATCTCATTTCCAGGTTGTTAAACGCATTTTTAGATATTTGAAAGGCAATATTTCTCTTGGTCTCTAGTTTCCAAAATGTTTTGCACCTCTTAGTATTCATAGTTTTTCAGATGCAGATTGGGCCGGTTGCACTATTGATCGGCGTTCCACAAGTGGTTTCTGTATTTTTCTGGGTGATTCACTTATAAGTTGGAGTGCTAAGAAACAACCCACCGTGGCTAGATCATCAACTGAAGCAGAATACTGATCTTTAGCTACCACCGCTGCTGAGTTAACTTGGATTTGCAAATTGTTAGTTGATATTGGTCTTGTTCTTCCCTGTCCTCCTAAACTTTGGTGTGAGAACATATATGTTATATCTATTGCTAAGAATCGCCTTTTTCATGCTCAAACCAAGCATGTGGAGATTGACTACCACTTCATTTGGGAGAAAGTCTTGGTAAATTCTATCACATTGCACTTTGTATGTACACAGGATCAAACTACATATATTTGCACTAAAGCATTATCCAAGGGTCGGTTTCTTCTTCTCCGAGACAAACTTTCTCTTCAGCTACCTCAGCTTAGTTTGAGGGAGGATATTAAGGGTAGTAATGTAAATGATGCTTAGTAAGTGTTGTTAGAGTTGTTGTGAGAAGTTTGTTATACCTTACTTAGTTAATAAGTTAAGTAGTTATCCTATATGTAAATGATGGTATATATACCAAAATCGTAACATTATTCAAGTAATGAAAATCACAATTTCATTTCTCTCTTCTCTCTCTATCTTTCTTACTGGATCTCTCTCTAGATTCTAACATCTATCTCTAAGAATGGAAGAAATATATATATATATCTGAAGATGTTAGTTATATTATTTGCATTTTGTTAAGAGTCTGAATCCCATGTTGGAGAAAGAAATGACATTGCATATGCTTATAAATAGTTAAAATTCTTGCAATTGATGAAGTGTGTTTAATTAGATTCTAGTTTTTGCTTAGAAATTTTATTCAAATTTGAAGAATAAAGTTGTATGGATTTTTGAAGAATTTGACAGAAATTGTGGTGCATGATGAATAGAGTGGTAAACAGGTGAATGTGACTAGAGTTTGATAACAGAAGAAGATTTAGAAAAGCCAACAACCTGTATGAAGAAGATAGGATTCTTGAAGCTAGTCCTTCCCTCAAGAAATCCCAGATAGACCCCGAAAATTTTTAATTTTTTTATACAAGCGATGTTAAGTGAGGGAGATAATGGAAGTTGGGACCTCAAGTGCAAAGAGCTGATTTTTCTTAACCAACTCTTGAAACTATGGAAAAATCCCATTTCATAATTTTAGTTTTATTCACTATGCAAGCAAAAAACCATCTGCAATGCTTCTGATCTCCCTTTTTCTCTGTGTCTGTCTACAAATTTCATGTCAAGTCTTCTGCAATAGGGAGAGAACTCCATATGGCACGCAGGGAAATAGGTCGATTCAAAGAAAGCAGAACGGACACAGACGCCTTAAAGAGCACAAGCGCAATCCGAGATGACTGATACAATGAAGAGAGCTAAAGATTTGTCTTCTGTAATTGAGGAATCAATCTCCAAGGCGAAATCACGTACGCGAGAGATTCAAGTACTAAAGAAATCGCGAAGGCACGTAGGTAGGCGGGAAGATCAGGTATTGGCAATTGGGGATGTGGACAATAAAAAATATACAGAAGTGATGAGAGAATTCGAACTTGTGAGACAGGAACTAAGCATGCTTAAGCTTGATATGGCATCGATTTTACAAGAGAAATTGGGGACAGAGAAGCAAACAGAGGCCTCAAAAGCAAAGATGTTGTTTTATACAAGCTTAAGCTTGTTAACGACCCAACTCGTTAACAAGTTATTATAGGATACCCGATAATGATCCGACTCATTAACAGATTGACTCGAAACTTGTTATTTTTTTGTCATTTTGTATATGATTAACGGGTTCGTAAGAAATTACCAAGCCTACAATATACTGTGGCTGAAGGGATACCAAAATTTTCAACTCAACAACAATCAAAGAGAGTATACTATTAGGGCCCGTTTGTTTGGCTTCACTAAGTTTCATTGGACTAGATTGGATTAGCTTTTAGTGTAGTCCAACATTTGTTGTGATGAGGGACTAATATTAATGAGATTAGCTGGGACTCGCCCAGACTAACGGCATCGCTAGCAGTTCTTAGCGAGAGTCCCCGAAAACCACAGGACTAGCTAAGGCCTGCTTCGTCCTACTCCCGTTGCTCTGCTGGCGTTCTCTCTGCAACCCAAGCTTCATCTTCTTTGCGACCACTTCATCTTCTCTACAACCATAGCGTCCTCTCTTTGCACACATCTGCACATCTTCGCAAATCCGCTTGAATCACAAAACCCATATTTGAATCACAAAACCCAGACACGAATTGCAAATTCCATATTTGAATTGCAAACCCAGATTCGAATTGCAAAACCAAGTTTGTTTGAATCTCTGCAAAACCCAGATTTGATAAGAAAATTTTGTAGCCTAAAATCCAAAAGGAAATAACCAAAACCCAAGGGTGCTTTGCATACCAAATTCCTTTTGCAACTTTCAAGAGAGATGGAGATTCTAGATAGGGAAATTGGGGCACAATTTCTTTTTATTTTTTATTTTTGGATCCATTTGGTGCACAATTATATATGTACAAAGTTCATTTGTTTTCGGGAGAAGGGATGCAGTTGACTAGAAAAAAGAGAAAGAAAAAGAAAAAAAAATGAAAAAAGAGAATTATTTTTTATTATTTTGGTTATTAGTCCGACACTGCATCAAATGCTTCACTAAGTTAGTCCAGTTTATTCTAGTCTAAACCAGTCCAGCTTAGTCCCTACAGCTAGTCCAGTTCGAGACAGTCCGGTGCAACAAACGCATCCTTACATTATTACAACCATTCCTAATAACAGAATGTAGTAGTCAATAATACAGGAATGAATAACTGAAACAGCTGTGTAAATCAAATTTAACAGCTAAACACCCCTAGTATTGAATGGTACGTAAAATTAAAGTCACACCCTAGAATAAGTTTAAACTAAAAAATGTAGGAAAATGTTTTGGTTCTATAATTTAAACACAGTGCCATCAAATTACCTATATATTGTTCATAACTTGTACAATTTTAACCGCCCGTAAGAAGAAAGAGAGAAAAGGAAGAAACAACAAATTGGAACTTGTACAATTTTAACTGCCTCTAAGAAGAAAGAGAGAAAAGGAAGAAACAACAAATTGGATTTTGGACGGGACTCGAACCAAATCCGCCGTCCATCCGATCATGTAATGAAACCGTCACAAAAAATGCAGCAAAGTATTGCTCTTCCTTTCTTGAAAACCCTTTTCTCAACGAGTGCACCAAAAAATGAATAAATTGTTCGTATTAACTGGATGATCCTCACCTGAGATAACGAGACGCAAAGTAAAACTCTTGCCACCCCTTACAGAGACAAATCAAATTTTATTGGTTCTGAGTTTCCTCTGGTCCCTTTGCTTTGCCTCTGAGCATGTCAGTGAAATTCCCCCGCATTATTCGCCTTAATCTAGTGTCTTCTGCAGGTGGTGAAGGTGTGGCCTTTGGGGACTCAACGGGCTCTGGTGGTGGCTCGGGACTTTCTTTCTTTCCCAGTAGACCACCTTCACCAAAGAAACTACTCACGGAGGATGTAAGCCCAGCCCCCATCACCTTACTGATGGTATCAAAAGTTCCACCAGATCTCTCCTTCATTATAATTTCAAGGGCTTCTTTGTGTGCAGGGTCAAGCGCATCAGAGTCTCTAAATAAGTTCTGTATTGCAGGCATAAGAAAGTCCCGAACACTATTTGCTGAAATATCTGGATTAATTACGTATATTTGAAATCAATATCAGCAACATATTACAAAAGCTGAAAATTCTGGAACATAGGGTTACGAATATAAACTATAACTGTAGGTCATTGTTTTAACATCATAGTAGGTCATCAAAAGTCCGCACACATATTACCAATCAGTTAAGAATCCTATGAAGCTACAGTTTGGCATGGCGCGATTTGTTAGGGCGCCACCAAAAACTAGTTTCGACACATGATTGTAAAGTTCCAACTATGTACACAAGGTCATTAAAGTGAAAACTGATATAATCTAGGGATATCTTGCTTTTACATAAACATATGGTTTCAAGCATGGCTGCTCAAAAACTTAGAAGAACTGGTGATCTGTGTATTATTTTGACATTATAGTCGTTTAATATTTGATGTTTGTTTGCATGCTAAAGAAACATAATCTCGTTTAGAGTAAAATTAGGGATAAAAAATGCATACGATTCTCTTTGATAAAACGCATAACGTATTTAAGTCTGAAAATAATCTAGGTAATCAGACCAAATTTCTTTTACATGTTCCCAAGAAGTGTACAAGTGTCATGTTCTATATATATGAAGGAAGTGAAAGATAATGTAGCTCAAGGTGTGTAATGGTGCAGAAAGGGAAGAGAAATTAATAAACTAACAATATATAGAACATCTGGGTCATAAGAAAAAGAAAACCTGTTGCATCCAGAGCACGGATTGCTTCACAAAATGCATTGACTCTCTCACGCCGGCGCATCAAGTCACTTGAAGGTGGAGTGGCCGTCAGTTGAAAAATCTTGGACAAAAGATGTACATGATGTCAAAGAAACAAAGTAACCCAATGATTATTCAATAATGAATCCAATAGAAAATTTCCCAACCAACTAAATAAGGTGTGTGTGCTTATGAACACATTGCTGAAAATGTGCTACTAGTAATTTTGAGTAAGCATGTAGAGGATATAATCTTTAAGTCTATCCGTTGTATGTGGTACAGCAACCACCAATGCACGAACCACAGCAATGGCAGCTTCATGAGATCCATCTTCAAGAAAAGCATCCATTTGAACACGTATCTTATCAACAATCTGGGAGGTTTTATTTTGGTCAGCCAGATGTATGAAAACTGTTCGATTAAGTAAGCTAATATCTTAATTGCAGAAGGAAGAGAACTCATACCATGTCATTTCTAAAATTTTGGGCCACTGCTCCAAAGGCATCTATGCTTGCATACTTCACACTCAAGTTTTGGTCAGAACCCACTAGGGCAGGTAATATATGAGTAGATGCAACTTTCGCATCGATATATGGAACCTATAAACGAAGGAAACCAATTAATTATTTCTTAACCAGACACATAAAGAAATTAGGACTCCAAGAATGGATAGACTTACAATGACTTTCAACAGATTGGCAGCATTTATTTTCATATCTATGTTAGAGCTGACAACCATTTCCCAGAGTAAATTAAATATCATACCGTGATGATCTTCAAATGTGCTGCATATGGAAAGCCCTTCAGTCAAAATTAAGTTACAAAAAGTTAGTCGTAAAAGGTATTTATTGCTTTTCTAACCAAAGGAACCGAACAGCATCAACAATCTCAGCATTGTACTTCATAGATTGATTTGGAACACCTTCAACTAATAACTTTCTCAGGTACTCCGCTAATTGTTCATGCTTGCTTGGACCACCCAAAACACAAGCCAAGAGAAGAGGTAGGACACACATAGTAGCCAATCTCTTAGCCACAGCCGTTCTTGGCCTCAAACTTGTTATGTAGATAAAATCCACAATTAAGAGCACACACAACACTGGTGTGAAAGGATTTCAAGTAACTTTAAAGTTATTACCTTTGATTCCGGAATGCGTTGCAGATGGGAAAAATGTCAATTCAGCTTCTTCCCCTACAGCTAACAAGAATACAGGCAGCATTATGTGTGTCAAATAAGAATCCCCGTAGAGTTCTGATACAGCCAATAGAAACTGCATTACCAACATTTAGATCAGAAACAATTAATAAAGTATTGTTGATGATGTAATATAAAAAAGACACCAAAGACAGAGAAAGATACCTTGGTGATTTGGTTTCGCAAATTGTCCTCTTTTGGAGGTAACAAGCATGCGAGCTGTATTAAAGCAGGAAAGCAGTCGGCATGTAGCCACTCAAATGCAGGCAATTGAACATGTCCACTACCGAGTTAACAAAATTCTCATAAGCAGTTATAGTAAATCAATTTAACAATATCACTACCTAAAGACAAAAGTCAAACGGCTATGTTCTGTCAGAAAATAGTAGACAGGCCTGAAAAAAGAATATATAACAAAGTAAAATAAAATAAAAAGGAAAAAGGAGAAAAGAGCTTACCCTGCATACAATTCAAGGAAAGATTTAGAAAATATTGTTCCAGTTGTTTTGGGATCAGAAGAAACTGGGCACTTCTCAATTGCTTTCTGGTGCACATACGGAAGAATTTCCTCTAGCATTCGTAGTAAAACATCAACATTCCAGCGTTCTCGTTCACCTAGAACACGAAGATGTGACTCCATAGAACCTTCAACGCCCGAAAGAGGAGGACAGCGCTGCAATGTCACAAGGATGCAAATTAAAGAAAGTATCATTAGAAAGACCTTCGTCATAAGTGGAAAATATAATCAAACAGAAACTAACCTGAACCGAGCTTGATATATGAGAGAGTAAACTCTTAAGATATGGTCTAATTTGTTTCCCCACTTGTTTACTGCAGGGACTAATTGTTTAAGCGTCGTTTCCACCACCACTCCAGAGGGATCACAGACCAATTGGAACATCAACTCCTCGACCTATAAATAAAAATACAGTAAAATATTGGAGAAACAGATCCTTGACTACTTTATCCATTTATTTCTTGTCAGTCATCATATTATGAGGAGAAAATTCTCCATGCCCTAGACCATGTGGCATCAACCTGTTCTAGAGCTTACATTGTAGCCATTTCTGTCAAGTCAGAATTCCTCTCAATGAGAGCCTCTGAAGCATATTAGTGAGGCTGACCTTGAAATATTTGTCCATGGTCGGGAAGAGTGGAAGCAGCAATGCAAGATTATGTGCAGCAGCCTCCCGGACAACAGTTGCAGAATCTTCTATGAATTGTTGAACAATGGACAATATAAGAGAATCACGAATCTCAGGCCGGACAAACTCTGCAAACTCTCCACATGATTGAGCAACTAGCAGCCTGCGTTCCTCATACATATGATTTATCTGCAACCCACAAACCGGAGAAACATAAGAAAAACTTATCAGAAATATGAAAAGGTTAGACACGATCCTCTTCTCTCAAGGCGGGGCTCAAACTTACTTGTTCCCAACACTGGGGAAGCATTTCTGTTTCTGTTCTCATCTCTCCTACATTTTTAGCAAGGTTAACACATGCCTGAAATGCAGTCAAAAGATTCAGGAACAAGTCCAAAACAATGCAGCTATATTACAAATAATGTGGTAGTTTGAATATTAGCCTACATCCATTATAATTCTTCTCTGCTGCTCATCTGGGCGTTTGATTAGATTAAACAATGTGTGGGTTAAGGAATCCCAAGTGCTGCTATCTGGATGGCGTTCAATCACACACATGATTAGGGGAAGAAGCTCCTGTGAATGCATAACCAATAAAAAAAATAAAAATATGTCTTCTATTAAAGGATCAATTTAAAGATCCATCATACAATGATAATATCAATAATATATTTATACACACATATATAATATTTATGTACATATGAAAAAGTACAAGAAGCAAACCTCCCGATGGTTGATCAAAGCATATGGAACAATCTTCGGCAAAGCATCAGCAAGGATCTGAATGGTCTCTAGGCCCGGTAAAATATAAGCATAACTTTAGAAAAGGAATAGAAGGGAAAGGCAGTTCCAAAGCTTCTAAAAAATCATTCTATGTTCTATTATTCAAAATTTAGATGGGTATCCCATCCAAAACGAAAAGAAAAAGGATGTGCCAACCATGGAAGAAAAAAAACATGTCTAATCCGGTCCTCCTATAAAGGCATTGATGCAATAAAAGAAATGTAAAAGAAACTTGCCCTTTTCTCGGAAACATTTTCAGGACTAAGATTCTCTGACGTTAGGTGTAGGCTGCTGCCTAATGATGGTTCATCATTTTGTTCAAAATTGGTTGTCTCTGAAAAATCATGAGCTTTTGTGGTTTTGGATTTTAAACTTTCTAGTTCCATCTGCAATGATATAATTTCTTCCTTATCTTTCCAAGGACAGAGATTGGATTTGATCAGCATCAGCAGCTCCCATATTCCTTCCAGAACGATATACAATGCAGTGACTTGAGCTCTACAATCATTGAGCTCCTTTCTCTGGTGTTCCAACTTCCACCAAACTGATCACGTACGAAGCTATTTAGTGTTGGAATTAAATAGAATTTAGTTTTGATCAAGTGGTTGAGAAGGAAGAAACCAATAGGAAAGTGTATGTCTAGTCTCATAAGACAAGTGTATGCTTTAGATCTTTGTTTGTGAATCAAGGGCTTATATTGCTCTAGATTAGCTTGTAAGAGAAAAAATCCAATGTGTTGATATTTAATGAAAATATCTGTGCTTGCTGCATGGACTGAAAAACCTTTCACATTCCTCTAAACTTTCTCTGTTTTCTTGTTCCTTGTCTACCTTCAGAAATACATCATACCAACCAAATTAACTCACCGGAATTTATCATGGCCTCAGAGCTTAGGTTCTGATCAATTTCAGGACTGGGCGTTTTTGTGTGTGCTTCGTATCTCTGAAAAGGAAAGGGGAAAAACATACCCAGATCGTGAAAATCTCATATGTTCTTACAAAGTCTCACATGGCTACTTCGAGCAGTGGAGGAGATCTGAGGGCTCCTTTTTTAATGGGATCAACTACGATTTTTGGTCCATCAAGATGAAGACCATATTCAAATCACATGATCTCTGGAGTTTGGTGGACAAGGGTTTTGAAACCGCAGAAACTAAAGATGATTCTAGCGATGAAGATCAACAGTCTGTGAGGAAGATAGCAATGAAAGTTAATGAAACCAGAGATGCAAAGGCTCTTGGTATCATTCAAGGGGCAGTGTCTGATGAGATGTTTCCTCGAATCTCAAACTTTGAAACCTCCAAGATTGCATGGGATGTTCTTCAACAAGAATTTCGTGGTGATAAAAAGGTTAGGTCTGTCAAACTACAATGTTTAAGAAGAGATTTTGAGTACACTAGGATGAATGATGGTGAAGCTCTATATGCTTATTTAACAAGATTGACTGACATTGTGAATCAAATGAAAGCTCTTGGTGAAGAACTGACAAACCAAAGATTAGTACAGAAGATACTTATTAGCTTGCCTAAATCCTATGATTCCATCACATCTATTATAGAAGAAACTAAGGACCTTGACTCCATTGAGGTTCAGGAGGTGATTGGTACATTGAAAGGCTATGAGCAGAGGTTAAATATGCACTCTGAAAACTTAGCTGAAAAGGCTTTTACTAGTCTAAGTGTGATTGAGAGAGATAGCAGTTACAAGGCTCAGGGGAACAACTCAAATCAAAAGAAATTCTGGAAAGGAAAAGGGAAGAAATGGGACAACAACCATACTCCACAATCAAAATCAGAAACTAGCAATGATTCTACCAAAACCAAGTGTAAAATCTATGACAAATTACACTATGGTGTTTGCTGGTTCAAGGGAAAACCCAAATGCACCAAGTCTGACAGATTTGGCCATCTAGCAAAAGATTGTAATCCAAAAAGGAACCAAGCTGTCAACTATGCACATAGAGCAGAAGAAGATGAAGTAAATGTCTTTTATGCTTGTAGTGTTGCAAGAACTGAAAATAAGAGAGGAATCTGGTACATTGACAGTGGATGCAGTAATCATATGACTGCATATGAATCCTTGTTAATCAACATTGACAGAAGCTTCAATTGCAGAGTTAAAATGGGGAATGGACAACTAGTGGAAGCTACTGGAAAAGGAACTCTTGTTCTAGAGACAAAGGGTGGAAGAAGATTCATCAAGGATGTAATACTTGTACCAGGTCTTGATGAGAATCTCCTTAGTGTGGGACAGATGATTGCTCATGGTTACTTCTTACTTTTTGGAGACAATATAATGGAGATCTTTGATGACAGAAGCCTCCAAAACTTGGTAACACAAGTTGGCATGACAGAAAACAAAAGTTTTCCACTTATGCTAGATTACAATGACTCAATTGCTCTAAAAGCAAGTGTTGCAGAAAACTCTTGGTTATGGCACAAGAGGTTTGGACATCTCAACTTTCACAGTTTAAAGAGATTGGAGAAACTACAAATGGTGACTGGTCTTCCTGAGTTACAAGAGACTAAAGAACCGTGTGAAGGTTGCATATTGGGGAAGCATCACAGGGACTCTTTTGAAACTAGAAATGCATGGAGAGCAAGCCAACCTCTAGAACTCATTCACACAGATGTGTGTGGTCCAATGAAGACACCTACACTCAGTGGGAACAGATACTTTCTGTTATTCATTGATGACTGCACCAGGATGGTTTGGGTATATCTTATGAGAAACAAGAGTGAAGTCTTTTCAATCTTCAAGAAATTCAAAGTGATGGTTGAACTTCAGAGTGGTCTCAAGATCAAAAGACTAAGAAGCGACAGAGGTGGTGAATTCATGTCACTTGAGTTCCAAGAATTCTGTGAAGGAGCAGGATTACAGAAGCAATTGACAGTGGCCTACACACCACAGCAGAATGGTGTAGTTGAGAGGAAGAACATGACTGTGGTTGAAATGACCAAGTCAATGCTACATGATAAGAAAATGCCACTTTCTTTTTGGGGTAAGGCTGTCAATACATCTGTGTATCTCCTAAACAGGTGTCCAACTAAAGCACTTGAGAAGAAAACACCTTTTGAGGCATTTAGTGGCAGAAAACCAAGTGTGAAGCACTTGAAGGTGATCAATCTGCTATGCACAGATACCATCTCAATTAAGACACAAGCTTGAAATCAATAGTGTCAAGTGTGTTCTTGTAGGTTATAGAAGTTGTGAAAAGGGCTATAGGCTTTACAATATTGAGTCACATAAAGTGATTATCTCAAGGGATGTGGTGTTCAAGGAGAATGAAGCATGGAATTGGGAAACCAATAACATTGACACTATCTCATTTCCACTAGCAATGGAAGAAGCACAAGCTGAAGTGCAAAATGAGAATGAACCTGTTATACATGATGGAAGTCAAAATGACTTTTCAACTCCAACACAAGGATCTCAGTTCTCTACTTCAAATGCAGAAGGACAAGAATTACAGGATTCCTCCTTTGAAACAACTCCATTGAGAATGAGGAGTTTAAATGAGATTTATGCAGTGTGTAACTATTGTGTTGTTGAACCAGAGAGTTTTGAAGAAGCTGAGAATGATCAATCTTAGCAGAAAGCAATGAGTGAAGAAATTTCCATGATTGAGAAAAACTCTACTTGGAAATTGGTAAATAGACCGAGTGATAAACCTGTGATAGGTGTGAAATGGATCTACAAGACCAAACTGAATTTGGATGGATCAATACAGAAGAACAAAGCAAGATTAGTTGCCAAAGGCTACTCACAACAACCTGGGGTAGATTTCAATGAAACCTTTGCCCCAGTGGCAAGGTTAAATACCATTAGAACCTTGATTGCTCTTGCTGCCCAAAAGGGATGGAAACTTCACCAGTTAGATGTTAAATCAGCCTTTCTAAATGGCATTCTGGAGGAAGAAGTGTATGTGGATCAACCACAAGGATTTGAAGTACCAAATAAAGAAGAGAAGGTTTATAAGTTAAACAAAGCACTGTATGGACTCAAACAAGCCCTCAGGGCTTGGTACAGTGAGATAGACTCCTATTTCAGCAAGGGTGGATTTAACAAAAGTCCTAGTGAAGCTACATTATATACAAAAACTGGTGAGAACTCTGAGATGCTTATTGTGTCTATATATGTTGATGATGTGGTCTTTACTGGTAATTGTGAAGAAATGATTGAAGAATTCAGAAGGGACATGATGAGACAATATGAGATGTCGGATCTTGGCTTGTTGCATCACTTCTTGGGAATTGGAGTAATACAAGAAGTTACTGAGATCTTCATACATCAACAGAAGTATGCACAATCATTGCTTGAAAGATTCAATCTGAAAGGATGTAAATCTGTGGCAACACCATTGATCACAAATGAGAAACTTTGTAAAGTGGATGGTTCTGAATCTGCTGATGAATGCTTATACAGAAGAATGGTTGGAAGTCTACTTTACTTGACTGCTACAAGACCTAACATTATGTATGCAGCTAGTCTCTTATCAAGGTTCATGCATAATCCCACAAGAATTCACATGGAAACTGCTAAGAGAGTACTAAGGTATATCTCAGGGACCTTGGACTATGGAATCAAGTATGAAAAGGGAGAAAAAGCAATTCTGGTAGGCTTCTGTGACAGCGATTGGGGTAGCAGTGAAGATGACATGAGAAGTACCTCAGGATATGCATTTACATTTGGTTCTGGGATATTTTCCTGGGCCTCTGTCAAGCAACAAAGTGTTGCATTGTCTACGGCTGAGGCAGAGTATGTGAGTGCTGCAATGGCTACCTCTCAAGCTATATGGTTGAGGTTTGTGTTAAAGGATTTTGGTGAAATGCAAGTGGATGCTACACCACTTATGTGTGACAACACATCAGCAATAGCTATGACCAAAAATCCTATTTTTCACCAGAAAACCAAGCATATCAAAAGGAAGTTTCACTTCATAAGGGAAGCCTTGCAGGAGAATACCATTGAACTGATCTACTGCAAATCACAGGATCAAATGGCAGACATCTTTACCAAAGCTCTACCAAGGGAAAGATTTGTCTATCTCAGAGGAATGCTTGGGATCAAAACCAGAATTCATTTAAAGGGGAGTGTTGGAATTAAATAGAATTTAGTTTTGATCAAGTAGTTGAGAAAGAAGAAACCAATAGGAAAGTGTATGTCTAGTCTCATAAGACAAGTGTATGCTTTAGATCTTTGTTTGTGAATCAAGGGCTTATATTGCTCTAGATTAGCTTGTAAGAGAAAAAATCCAATGTGTTGATATTTAATGAAAATATATGTGCTTGCTGCATGGACTGAAAAACCTTTCACATTCCTCTAAACTTTCTCTGTTTTCTTGTTCCTTGTCTACCTTCAGAAATACATCATACCAACCAAATTAACTCACCGGAATTTATCATTTAGGTTGTAGTTGAAAAAGGGCCTAAGGGCCTAACAACCATAGTTTAGGCAACCATGCTGTTGCACTAACCACCATAGTTTATAGTTCAACAGTCGCTATATTAAAGCCTCTTTTGATATCTAAAATTAGATCCAAATGGATCGCCGCTAAATTTAGGTAAAAATTTATATCCACCTAACATGTAAAAGATCAATTACTCATAAAGAAAACTTATGAGTATCAATCTCTCCATAATGTAGGATTACAAAGACGAATTTCCTTCATAACTAATCCTCTCTAATTCCCTCCAAATAAAAAATATAACTACAGTTTCAGCATCTTGCCGCATAAGCAAGCAGGATTGGCCAAGCTTAGCTAAGCACCATCCAAAGAAAGCAAACTACAAATAATACGAAGTGACTACAAATCCTAGCAAACACAACCCAAATTCACATAGATCAGAAAATCCCAACCTCCACCACTGTCAGGAGCATACATTTAGCGTCCTTCATTAATCATTGTCATTGTAGCTTCATTATTCGAAGGCTGTGGTTGAGGATGAGAGACTGAGTTTTGGATAGTGAATAGAGGCTGTTTAGGTTGTGGACCACCAATAACATTTGTGGAACCATTTAGCATAAAAATTACATCCGGCATGCTCGGCCTATCCGTCGGATTGTCCTGTACACAAAGCAGCCCTATATGCACACATTTCATTACTTCTGGAGCCGAATATGAATCAGCCGCCAACATTTCATCTACCAACTCCAATTCCCTGCCTTCCTTCCATAACTGCCATGCATAGGCTAGTAAGCCTAGCTGTCGATCATAGATATAGAAGGCCGTATTCTTCTTGCTGCTAATAATCTCCAATACCAAGACCCCAAAGCTGTAGACATCAGATTTTTGAAAAAATATTCCACCCATGGCATACTCTGGAGATATATATCCACTGTACGAACATGAAACTCATTAGTATATATGTCGCTGAAATAAGTGCTTGGTTTCTGCCTTTTAAGAACAACATTACCAAAACTATATCTAATGTGAACGATGCAACTAATTAGCAGTTTTTATCCAAAACAGGAGTCGGTTAAGAGTTCATGAATCATGATGCAATGCTAACCATTAGAACTTTCGTTGCGTATGACATGTTCAAGAATATATAGGAAGGGCATGAATCTTACAGCGTTCCCACAACTCTCTGAGTATTTTCTAAATTCTGTGTCCCTTCAACCACACGTGCCAATCCAAAATCTGAAATTTTTGGGTTCATTTTCTCATCCAAGAGAATGTTGCTTACTTTTAGATCTCTATGTATTACCTTCAAATAGGAATCATGATGGAGATAAACAAGCCCTCTGGCAACACCTTGAATAATATTAAAACGTGTACCCCAATCAAGCACTGCTCTTCTCGTCGAATCTGAGCATCACATAATCGATCAATACACTGCTTAGAATCTAAAGATAAGAAATTGCAGTAAAGTGCAATTGAAACTAACCGAAAAGAAAAGTATCCAAGCTTTTGTTTGGCATGAACTCATAAATCAGTAACTTCTCATCCTCTTTAACGCAGCAACCCATGATTCTGACCAGATTTTTGTGTTGGAGATTGGAGATCAATAACATTTCATTCTTGAACTCCACTACACCTTGCCCTGAGGTACTGGATAGTCTTTTTACTGCTATTTCCTTCCCTTCTGCTAGCTTACCCTACACAAAGTCGACAAATAAATCATTGCACTCATGTCTGTTTCTCTGTACCTATCATAAAAATAATAATAATTACCCAATAAACTGGACCAAAGCCTCCTTGCCCGAGTTTGTTTTCTATGCTGAAATTGTCCGTAGCAACTAATATGCTATCAAAATCATAGATCAGTAACTCAGACAGATCATGTTTTCCACCTATATATTCTTGAAGGGCGTCCCTTGTTATTTTGATGTGTTCCCTTGTTAATTTGATGTGTCCTGATTTTGCAAATATACACATCAAACACTGAATCAAAGCAAAACAACTTACAGAGTTTTGAGAGATAATATGCTAATGCATTATATTAATCCAACACCTCGATCTCTTTCACTTAATTACCTTTTTGCTTAGCTCTCATCCTGCACAAACCAAACACTATGGCACCCAATACACCGATAAAACAAACAACTGTAAGGCTCACAATTAACTTTATTGGCTTTCCTTTACCTGAAAAATTTACAATACAAAAACAAGCATGAGATATATCGAAACAGAAAAGTTACTGCTTGATAATTAGAGTTGTTCAAGGCTTCAAGCACTTTTGAACAAAAAAAAAAGGCATCAAGCACTAGTATCATTAGTTCATTTGCTAGTTCTGCGCGTGCTAGGCAAATATAAACATCTACTCCGTCAGAGGGAAACTCCTGCATATGAATAAGGTGTTTGGACCAGACCAAACACCGTGTTTTATAAACAAGTGCATACTCTTGGTAAGAACAATTATTTAGGCGCACTGTCTTGCAGTCGCGGATGTGTTGTCAGAATCCAAAGACACAAACTCATGAGAATCTGGTACTCTGAACCCTACCAGCTTCAGAAACCCATCATCATCATCTTCTTTTCCTCTCAATGTGACTGACTTATTTGTCTCTCTCACAAAACAATTTGGTTTCCCTCACACACCTTCCCGTCCCGTTTCCTCTGCTCCATTCCCGTCTGACTTGGGTACAAACCTGTTGAATCCCACATCGGCTAGAGGGAAAGAAGAAAAGCAATTTAAATAGAATTATCCCACTCCACCTAATACCGAGGTTTTCTGTGATAAAACTTCACACCTGACGGATTGGGTAGGTGGTAAAGTGAGGACAGTATCGGTGTTGGTGGAGTGGGGTCCCTCGGCCCGTCGACTTGAAAAATTCAACATGGTATCAGAGCCAGGGGACGGGCTTGGTACCACCACATGATTGGGTGGGTTCCCATTGGCCCCGTGCGATGGGTGAGTCCCAACTTGGCTTCACGTGGTTGTCGATGTGTGGATCCTCCACGTGTGATCCACAAAATGGGGTCTCATGTGTGGGGGCATGTTGAATCCCACATTGGCTAAAGGGAAAGAAAAGCAACAATTTAAATAGAATTAGCCCACTCTAACTAATACCGAGACTTTTTGGATAAAACTCCATACCTGACGGATTGGGCAGTTGGTGAAGTGGGGACGGTGCTGGTGGAATGGGGCCCTCGGCCCATCGACCTGAAAAATTCAACAAAACCCTTTCAAGCACTTGCAGATTGGTGATCCAGAAGCTTTGCAAACTCCACAAGGTCCACATGCTCCATAATTGTCGCATTCTTTATATTGTGGCTGAGAGTAGACATACCATATGAGCAGAATGTAATGGCGTAGTCAGGTCCGCCATTGCAGGTGAATGTGCTGTTTGCATCATCCAAAGCGTAGCTATAAGCTTGAGGGCATTGCTGCTTAAACATCTTAGAGTACTCTGTGGGTTGACACAACTTCGGATCGGTGAACTCCAAGCAAGCGCTTTTGCAACTGATGACACTCCCATCAGCCGATTTCACTTGTAACTCAGCCGGGCATGCCGCGTTAACATTCGCATCGCAAGTCGAGGCCTGGCACTTGCCGGTGCCGCCTTGTGGGGCGACGGACATGGGCAAGTTGAAGCCGTCAACAAGGCTAACATCGTAAAAATCTAGACCCTCGATTCCTGCGATTGTGATTTCTACTAAAGTTGCTGGTGGAGCTCCGCCTGCACCGTTGCATGCGACCTGGCCAGAGCCACAGTCTGCAGTTTCACAAGTGAAATTTCCAACGGCGTCTGTGGAGCATCTGGTTCGGGCCCAGAAGCGACCAGACCATGAGGATGGAGTGTCTATTGACCGGCTAGCTTTGGATGCTAGTTCGAACCCGGTGAGTGATAATTGAGGTTTTTGGTTAGTGGTTAGGGTTCCTGGCCAGACAGTGTAGGAGCAGTGGTTTGTGAAAGTGATTTTTGCTGCATGTGCACCTGCATTTATATTCAACATAAAACTAGATGCTAAGAATATTGAAATCTAAATACAATTGTTGACAAAAATTGTAAACTAAATAATATGTCACTAATACGAATGAACACATTTATTAAAATTAAAGTAATAAACCAATTATTAACTTCCATGTCCTTTAGTTTCCAAAATTTTGTTTACAAATTTTATCTCCCTAGCATTACCCATAAATAAATAAACAATTTGAAATCATATTAAGAACTTTTTTCATAACTAATCAGTAGTTTTATTATAAATATACTTTGATGATGATTCATCCAATCTCATGCTCTCATCACCGCATTGGCCGGCTTACTTCTATATATCCGTATTTTTCATCATCGATCGTTATTCTCTTTTAGACTCCCTACCGTCACTTTTGACGTTGTTACAATGTAAAGCGTAATAAGGGTAAATTGTAAACAAGTCTACTGAAGACCGCTGAGTTTGTTATAAGGCAGTTGTAACAGTTTTGTAATTAGTTTGTGATTAGTTAGACAAGATGTAATTAGTTGTTAATACAAGTGAGTTAGTCACTGGTATATATACACCAACATGTAATCTTATTCCTTGGAGATGTTTTGATATAGGTGCCTTATTTTTGAATTTTATAGACTAAACATCTATGCCTTTTAGAGATTTGATTAAACTCTTCTTCTCATCATTTTGTTGCCACATATATTAGAATTAATCATTTTTTATACCAAAATTACATGACCTGCCACTACTCCATATTTCTTAATCTCACGCCAAAAAAGTGCACAGCGTATTGAACCAAACTTCCTATAATCAAGCATTTTGATTACCTTCTCCCCCTTTGGAGATAATTGTAAACAAAAAAACCCTAGTTAAATACAATTTATTTTCACAATACTTCCTACAATTTAGCAATGATTTCTACGATTTAATATTTTATTCCCAAAAGGGTTGAAAATATTTTTAAATCTCACGAAATCAAATGTACCAATATAATTTTTTATATCAATACATTAAGAGAAAATAGGACTAACAACAATATAAACGTACCAATAAATAAAGTGTATGAAATCAAACGTACCAAAATCAAAAGTAATGTACCAATATCAACAATATGTACCAAATCAAACGTACCAAAACTGCAAATAAACGTACCAATCAATGTTTTTTACAAATTAAAACGTACCTAACGGCAGTATACACATAATATGTTGTACCTAATAATAGTTTGTCAACAACTATAAGTAAAAATAAAAAAAAGAAAAATAAAAAACAAAGAAAAATAGTTTGACAAAAAAAAGGGGAAAAATTACACAGTGCTTTGTTGGATCGCCAACCATTTGACAAAAATAGATAATATTAATGTTTGTAGAACAAAAAAATTATTTTGATCAAAAAATTATAATTGGAAAAAGGGATAATAGAGTTAATAACTAATACTCCACTAAATAAGGGGAAAAACGCATAAAAAACATAAGAGGATAAATTTAGAAATTAATAATTAACATTTTATTTTAAGAAAATACAATAATGATATGTAATTTAATTTAACAGAAAATTGTGAGGTGTCTATTGGTCAAAGCACTTTAATCAAATTTTGAAAAGGCACAAATGTTTAGTCTAAAAGATATAAAAAAGTTGTAGGGGATTCTAATTTTCCCTATTCCTTATGAAATGAAAGCATAATTTTTCTATTATGGTATCTCTCCCCCGTGTCTAACGACCTTTCGATCCTCCTTTCTTCTGCTTCTCAAATTCAACCTGCTCCTATGAATTCTTGCCCTAATTCCTCAATTCTTTTGGCAATTTCTTTGATTACGATCCAGAATATTGGATCTATGGTTCCAATTAAGCTCACCACAACGAACTATCTCACCTGAAGTGCGCTGTTTGCTTCGATCTTCCGCCGATAGTCTCACCGGAATTATTGACGGCACGATGACTGCTCCGCCCAAATTTCTTCTTGATTCGTCTGGAAATCGCACCTCTACCTCTGAATCCTCAGTATGTGACATGGTTCGAAAATGATCAGGACATTCTGATCTGGATCAATTCTACACTCTCAAATTCTCTCATCCCATACACTGTTGGAGTCAACCCCTCTCTAGTATTTGCATCCGGCAGGCATGCATATTATAGACTAATACGAAACAAAATAGAAAAGAAATTAATAAGAAGTTTTGTATAATAATACCTGAGAAGAAGAGGATGGCCATGGTGAGGCCGAGGAGGGAAGCTACTTGTCTCTTCATCATCGTCGTTGAATATATCTTAATTGCCTGCTTGTTGCTAATTAGCTTGAACTTATGAATCTCACTGACCGATCCACTAAGGGGCGGGATGGGTCAACTGACCCTCCCAACTTTCGCACACCTCCGTGAGAGATCCAAGTGCTGCCCTTTGAAGCTTAGAATTGTCCTTGAGATATGCCCTCCAACTGCTCGATGAAATGCTTCAATGAACATTGGGCACGGCAAGGCATTATGTTCTTTGCAGCTGATATGCAACAAAACTAGATCAATTTATATGTTCTCTTGACAATAAGACCTGACCACTTTAAAAAATAAAAAATCACTTATCCTTCTAGTCTAGACATATATAAACCCAAGTCTATAATCATAATTTCTATCAATTCCAGCCCAAATTCTAGATCTTTAAAATTTCAATTTTCCTTTATTAATACATTTTCAAAATATGAAACCGCGTCGTGGATAAGCAATTGTAGTTTGTAATGTTATTTTATGAATTTTAGATTTATGATTTAATTTCTAAAGCTATTTATTTGTCAAAGAAATATTTGTGAATTTTATACATTGCGGGTCTAAGTTCAACGCTGACAAGTAAAACGAACAAGCTCTAAAGGAGATGGAACAAGCACTAGAAGGCTTGAATTGTCAGCTTCGATTTTCCTCTCCCATCCATTTTTAATAGTAACTTAGTCTCTGTGTGACTTGGTCTGCAAAGTTTTTTTTTCTTTTTTTTTCTTTTCTTTTTTCCAAACGGTCTCCAAAGTTAGTACATATTATTCATACCCTATTACATTTTTATCTAATTTTTGGTTAAATTTGTTTAGTATTAAAAATTTTAAGATTGAAGGTTTTAGAGATGACTTATCAAGTATTTCTCATAAATTCTACAAATTAATTTGACTTTTTGATATTTTTCACTTCATTAAAAGGGTAATTGTCTCTCATATATAAAAAGTGTATCAAATTTCAATTTGTAGGGAACAAATTCCACATGTCCGTAGAATTACTTGAACATCCTTGCAATCAAGAATTAAAATGATAAATTAGATCTGGTCATACCTGTTTGGTGTTAATGGATTTGTGATTCAATTGAAGATATACTTATATTATGTAGTTTTACTTTTAATTACACAAAGTTTGTTTGTTTTTTAATGATAAAACCCTCACTCCCCCCCCCCCCCATCGTTTTGTGTACATGATAAAATGAAGATCGAGAGACTATACATGTGTGTAGTTACTAGTAAGCCGCTAACTCGTCCCTCTCAAACCTTCATGGTATTGCTTTTGTAACATGCATTATTGTAGAATTACTACATGCATAATCTATTAGGTGTGGGTTGTCACAAATAGGCGTCAGTATTAGTTTCAGTGGAGATATGATATTTAAACTTTTTTTTATTTTAGAGATACAATCCATGTGGAATATTTCAACATATATACTAAGCAATAAAATAAGAAGAATATGTTGATTATGTTTTATGCGGTCGTATGGTTTGGCATGCAAAGACGTGGAAGCTTATAATCCCCTTCGATTCACATCCGTAGATCCAAATTTACAAAATCTGTTTTATTTTGCATTTCATGGCAAGACTGTCTTTATGTATATTTGTCATTAAACCTCACAAATCACAAAAATGTTTGTTTTTCATCCGGAATCTTTCTATTTTCACACTATTTCGGAGAATTCTGACCAAAAATAAAACATGCCAAAAGAATCCAAAAACTTTTTAATGGCGAGTTCGATGCTAACTTATTGGCGAGTTTGATAAGTCTTAGGTTATAATCTTTTTAATGAAAAGTTTTAGATTAGAATCCTTTTAACAACAAGTTCGATAGTAATTTACTTTTCTTAGCGTATATAAATATTGTGGATGCAAATTTCCGCCTTCTTCTCTTTTGACGAAAATGCACCTGCAAAATAATAACACATAATATTAAGGCCAAAAGCCTCACGCGCCCACGATGAATGGGAGGCTTTGGCCGAAGAATCTCCGATGCCAAAGTTAGAATTTGAGAGAGAGTGTTTAGGAATTTTTTGGGAGAGAATCCACTAGCATTTTAGTGGGAAAACATGACTATTTATAGGGGAGTGATCGGCCCTATTTGGAGAATAGGGGCCTACCACATATGGTCACATTGTGAGTGTAATTGCAAGATATTATATGAAATAATATATTGCAGTTAACTTGGCAATTAATCCCAAATTAATTAGGAAATTTGAGAGTTACCTTTTGAGTGAGGATTTGATGAGGCGTGATGAGAGGGTTTTAAATATATATCATTTTGATCACCTTTGACTCTTCCTTGATTGAGTCGTTATTGTCCGTTGCATACGCATGAGAATCCTGGTATGCCTCGAAGGTAATTTTGTCATTTTTACCCAAAAGTACACATGTCACCTCCATAATTTTCTTGATTATTTTTTGCTCCATAAATATCGTTATAAAACATATAACCAAAAACTCAATGGAAAAGATGGACAGGGGGCGGGGCCACTCGATGGGGGCGTTAACTAACTTATTGGCAAGTTCAATAAGTCTTAGGTTATAATCTTTTTAATGAAAAGTAAGTTTTAGATAAGAATCATTTTAACGGCGAATTCGATAGTAATTTACTTTTCTTAGCGTATATAAATATATCGTTGTATTAAAAATATAACCAAAAACTCAATGAAAAATACGGACGGGGGGTGGGCGGGGTACCTAGCCTATGAAAAATATGGATGGGGGACAAGGGGATCCCTTATACCTCACTTTAAAGGGAGAAAGAGAGCAAACCCTAGTCCATATAACCTCCATGTCAATTGTAACCTTCATTGATATAGTAAAAACAACTCGACACAATATGGACATAGCCCAAACTAGAGGTGAACTATGATCATGGAAGAAAATGCCGATAATATCGGCGAAATATCGCCGATATTATCGGTTTTTCGGGGTATGGATATTCTAAGTGGTATCCGAGTGGTTTTCGGCCAAATATCGCGATATTATCGATAATATCGCGATATTTTGGAAATATCGGCGAAATTTCCATGGTTTGGTGCAATCGGACTCCGAGGCGACGTCGGAGAAGAACGCCGGAGACGGTGTGCCTATTCCCGGGCCGGGTTTCGTCCCAAAAACCTTGCAAAAACACGAATTTTAACATCAATTTCACATATAAACTTCATATTTCACGCATGCATCAACTATTCAACATAGGTGAAGTCGGTTTAGGGTTTAGGGTTTGAATGGAATCTCACCTGACAAAGACGAAGACGAACCAGATGACTGAACGCGATCCTTGCTCAGCGGCGCACCGCCACAGACGACTGAGACAACTCTGACTTCGCCAGAGCCACGATCAACGGCGAAGGGAGAAGAGAGATCGAGAGATCTCTGTGTGTGTGTGTGTGTTTGGGAGAAGAGAGATCGGAGATCTCTCTTTGTATGTGGGTGTTTGGGAGAAGAGAAATCGGAGAAGGGAGAAGAGAGATCGGAGAATGGAGAAGAGAGATCGAGAGATCTCTGTGTGCGTGTGTGTGTTTGGGAGAAGAGAGATCGGAGATCTCTGTGTGTATGTGTGTGTTGGATCGGATGTAACCTGTGGAGCTCTCTGTGTGAGTGTGTGTGTGGGAGAAGAGAAGGGAGAAGAGAGATCGAGAAGGATCGAGAGAGAGAGAGACTGAGGTCGTGTATGCGTGCGTGCGTTGTGTGCGTGCGATGTGTCATTTGTGTGTGTGTGTGCGTGTGGGTTCCTCCTGTCAGGAGGATACAACTCACTCAATATTCCCGACAAGTTTTACAATTATTTGGACAATTTCATGCAGCTTTTACAATTATAATTTGTATTCTTTTCAGACCATGGATGGTGGTCATTTGTGTGTGTGTGTGTGTGGGTTCCTCCTGTCAGGAGGATACAACTCACTCAATATTCCCGACAAGTTTTACAATTATTTGGACAATTTCATGCAGCTTTTACAATTATAATTTGTATTCTTTTCAAACCATGGACGGTGGTTTCATTCAAAACCGTGTGCCGATATTGTTTTAAAAGGTGGAGTATCAGAGCTATTGTGATATTCTTTCAAAGTTGTCATTGTGAAAAAATTTCAAGAGGTGGAGTATCAGAGGAGCCTTTTCGATTATTTTATTTCCCTTACCCCTTTCAAAGTCATTCCAGATCCAGAGCTTAAACACAAAGGGTTCCATATTTAAAGTAAGTTTACAAACTTATATTTATATTCTTATAATTTATACAACAACAAAAAAATTTGTGTGAACTCGTATGTTAATTTTTTAAGTAATTAATACTTGCATGTTAGTTTTTGTAAGTAATTAAGTAATGTTAACAATTGCATGTTAATTTTTTTAAGTAATTAAGTAATGTTAATACTTGCATGTTAGTTTTTGTAAGTAATTAAGTAATGTTAACAATTACATGTTAATTTTTTTAAGTAATTAAGTAATGTTAATACTTGCATGTTAGTTTTTGTAAGTAATTAAGTAATGTTAACAATTACATGTTAATTTTTTTAAGTAATTAATACTTGCATGTTAGTTTTTGTTAGTAATTAAGTAATGTTAACAATAACATGTTAATTTTTTTTAAGTAATTAATACTTGCATGTTAGTTTTTGTTAGTTTTTGTTAGTAATTAAGTAATGTTAACAATAACATGTTAATTTTTTTTAAGTAATTAATACTTGCATGTTAGTTTTTGTAAGTAATTAAGTAATGTTAATACTTGCATGTTAGTTTTTGTAAGTAATTAAGTAATGTTAACAATTGCATGTTAATTTTTTTAAGTAATTAAGCAATGTTAATACTTGCATGTTAGTTTTTGTAAGTAATTAAGTAATGTTAGCAATTACATGTTAATTTTTTTTAAGTAATTAATACTTGCATGTTAGTTTTTGTAAGTAATTAAGTAATGTTAACAATTACATGTTAATGTTTTTTAAGTAATTAATACTTGCATGTTAGTTTTTGTAAGTAATTAAGTAATGTTAACAATTACATGTTAATTTTTTTTAAGTAATTAATACTTGCGTATAATTATTCCCTAGGATAATTTTAATATGTTTAATGTTATTTATTATTTTATTTCCCTTACCATTTTCAAAGCCATTCCAGATCCATTCCAAAGCTTGAACACAAAGGGTTCCATATTTAAGGTAAGTTTACAAACTTATATTTATATTATTGTAATTTATACAACAACAAATAAATTTGTGTGGACTCGTATGTTAATTTTTTTTAAGTAATTAATACTTGCATGTTAATTTTTGTAAGTAGTTAAGTAATGTTAACAATTACATGTTAATTTTTGTAAGTAATTAAGTAATGTTGTATAATTATTCCCTAGGATAATTTTAATATGTTTAATGTTATTTAATATTTTATTAATATTAGGTTTTATTATCAAATAGGATTATTATTCATTAATATTAGGTTTTTTTATTATCAAATTGGATTATTATTCATTAAATTAGATTATTATAAAATTGGATTATTATTCATTAAATTGGATTATTCATTAAATTGGCTTATTATCAAATTGGACTATTCATTAAAGCCCACTCAATGTAGTCTCCAAACTTGAGTTTGTTGAACTTAGACCTTAGGCCCAAATCTCAAACATAACCACACCTGGGTTGGGTTGGGTTGAACCAAAAGGTCCAAAACTTAGGCAAAAAAAAAAAAAAAAAAACGGATGGGTATTCTCAAATATCTTCCAAAATTGTCTCACTTGGTGTTTGGCTTTTTATTCATTAATATTAGGTTTTTTTTATTATCAAATTGGATTATTCATTAAATTGGATTATTATTAAAGTGGATTATTATTAAATTGGATTATTATCAAAAAGGAATATTATTCATCACTATGTTTTATATTAGGATTATTTTCATGAAACATAATTATCATCATTTATAGTAGGATTATTTATATTAGGATTATTATCAAAAAGGAATATTATTCATCATTTATATTAGGATTATTTTTTTATCAAATTGGATTATTATTCATTAATATTAGGTTTTATTATTCCATATTATTTTTTTAATTACGTAAATTTTTACAATCATTTTCTTTACTTCATATTTAATTATTCTGTACAATAACTTTATTATTTAGGTTCTCTTAAATAACTTTATTATTTAATTCTTTTGTCTAATTTTCATGAAAAATAAATGTAGGTACATTTAAGATGTCTAATGGAGCTACTAAACGTGATCCAGCTTGGGAACATGGAGACCCAATAGACGGAAACAAACATGGCACAATTTGCAAATATTGTGGTCGGGTAATGAAGAGTGGTGGAGTGACACGACTTAAGTACCATCTTAGTGGATTAGATCCAGCAAAAAATGTCCAACGATGCGATAATGTCCCCCCAGAAGTGAAGGCATTCATTAGCACATTATTAAAAAATAAAAAACAGCAGAAGGAAAAGATAACACAAGGAATGGAAAATATTCGAGCTGGGCTACGAGGAGAAGTCATTGGCCAAGCGGTTGACAGTGATGATGATGACGATGAGGACGAATGTGATGATGACATGGGACCTGAAGAACGACGCAGTTTGAAACAAGCATTACGTGCCTCCAAACAGTCAGCATGGGAAAGAGAACACCTTCATAAAATTCCTAATAGGGGACAAGGTTCCGGGACAAGTGGTGGTGCACAAATGAGACGGGGAGGCAGTCTTAGAGAATCACAACCAACACCACCAATAGCCCCAAGTTTATATAAGTCATCCAACGCACGTCAAAAGAGTGTTTGGAGTTATTTCAAGGGAGGTAATGTGAAGGAGGGAATGGGGCGTCTAATTAGCAAGTTCTTTATCTATGAAAATGTCCCTGCTGCGAAGGCATCATCACATCATTTCAAAAATATGGTAGTGGGATGTCAACAGGCCGGTGTTGGAGTACAACCTCCCACTCCCTATGAGATAAGAAACAAATATTTGGATATGGAGTATAAAGACATTGGCGAGTATGTTAACAAGTTGAGGTCAAAGTGGGAAACTAATGGTTGCACAATCATGTGTGACGGATGGACCGGCCCGACCAGATTGTCCATCATCAACTTCATGGTATACTCCAAGGGAAAGACAATTTTTTTAAAGTCTGTTGATGCTTCAGACCATATAAAGAATTACAAGTATATTTACAAATTATTGAGGGATGTAATCATGGAGGTGGGAGAGCATAATGTTGTCCAAGTCGTGACCGACAACGGTTCTGCATTTGTCAAAGCTGGAAAAAAGTTAATGAAGCATCATAATGTGTTTTGGACATCATGTGCAGCACATTGTATTGATCTCATGTTTGAGGCAATGGGGAAGAGAGAGAATGTTGCTACTGTGGTCAAAAGAGCTAGAACGATCACAAATTATATTTACAATCACGGTTGGTTGTTGGCAAAGATGCGTGACTTTTGCAAAGGAGAAATTATTCGTCCAGCTACCACTCGATTCGCCACCAACTATATTGCATTAGACAGCCTACTCAAGAAGAAAGCAGGGTTGAAGCAACTATTCACTAGTGACGATTGGGCCAACCACAATTTGAGCCGCTCAAATACAGGTCGTATGGTGGAAAGTATAGTGCTTGATCATGCTTTTTGGACTCAAACAGAACATGTGTGTCAACTGTTTGAACCTCTTTACAAAGTTTTACGGATCGTTGACACAGAAGTGTATCCTACTATGGGGGCAGTATATGAGTTAATGCGTGTAGTGAAGGATGAATTGGAAAGAAAACATGGTGCAAGGTGGGTCATTAAGATAATTGAAGACCGATGGTATAAAACACTATACCACGATTTGCATGCAGCAGGTATAAATTATGTCATAATTTGCAATTCATTTCTTTAGTTGCATAAGTATTATTTCTCTTATTAGAGTATGTGTTTCTTTGAACAGCATATTATTTGAATCCCTGATACCAATACAGACCCGGTGTTGGAGATGATGGTAACCTTATACGTGCTGTACATAATGTATACTCTAAATTAGACCCTGCATCACCAGCAGTTGGCCAATTTGGAAATGAGGTACACAATTACTTAAATTATAATAATTACTTTGTTGGATTAAACTAACACAATTTATTGTATTCAGCTAACATGGTTTAAAGATGCAAGAAGAACATTTGGAGAACCAACATCAGTTGCTGCTCGAACAAATATGTCTCCTAGTGAGTATAAACATATTTCACTATAAGTTTATAATAGAATTTGTTGGAGTTATTAGGCTTATCAACATTATTTTTCATTGTAGCTGAATGGTGGATCATGTATGGGACCGATGCACCAACTGTGAGAAAGTTAGCAATAAAAGTATTATCACAAACAGCTTCCTCATCTGCTTGTGAAAGAAATTGGAGCACATTTGCACTCATACACACAAAGCAAAGAAATAAGTTGGCTCATAGTAGCTTGGAAAAATTAGTTTATTGCTACTACAACATGAAGCTTCAAATTCGAGATAAGGAAGCAGAAATCGATCATGTCGACCGTGGTGACCCACTAGATGTGTTTGATATTGTTGGTGAAGATGATGATACGGAGGGTAACCAACTTTTTCAATGGATTAGACCTCTTCATTTAGATGATGATGAAGGCAACCCAGCTTCCAGAGTTGCTGAAGAAGCACGTAATGAAGGGATAAATGTAGAAAGAGTATTAGAGGAGGAGGTGGGATCTAGCAGCTCTGACTCTTTCGAAGAACTTTTGCAGCCAAGACCAAGAAACACTGGAATTCCACATTCTTCCAATCCTACACAACCACAACATCGTGCTGATACTAATGATAGCTCTAGTACAAGATCAGGAGACTCACCTACCACCGGAGGTGGGAATGATGAAGGACATAGTGGAGCTGGAGGTAGTGGAGCTGAAGGTAGTGGTGGTGGATATGGAAACTATTATGGACCACCACCTCCCAGATATATGAGCCCCTTCACTAGTAAGGCAAACTTCACGCATGCAACACAGGATGATGACCATGGCAGTAGGCGGGCAGGACCAGGAATTGGTGCCATAGGGAAGGACTATACTCGCAGAGAAAGAGGCAAGGGGATTTTGTCAAGTCAAGAAGATGACTCGTTATCTAGAACTTCAGACTCTGTTGGATTGGGAAGTAGTAACTATGGTTATACTCATAACCAACCATTTCCCTACCCTTCATATCCCATTTCTGTTGGGATGGAATCGAGCGACTCATGGAAACAATCCCAGCCTCAATCTTCAAATGATTTTTCTTATGGACAACCTCAACCAATCTCGGATCCATATGGGTGGCATATTAACAATTACATGCAAAACTATTTTGGGGATTTATCATTTGATAACTACTCTTCACAATACACTCATTCTACACATAGAGATGATGAAGATAGTGACAAATTTGAACCTCATAGGAACTCTATGTGGTACTAAAGTGTAAAATATTGTAATAATTCATTATATATAAATGATTATGGTGTGTTTAGACTTCTTTCATTAATTACTACATATTTTCTACACTCACAATGTTTGTCAGCTCGCTATATAATCAACTTGATAATGTTAAATCCATCATGCAATGCATTTCCTTCCAATTTTTTGTGATAAACTAATAGATAATTGACTAAATAAACATCCTACAAAGTTTCAATAAAAATTTCCAAGTTTTTCTTACAATTTCCGTGGTTTCCATGTAATTTTTATCGATATCGATATTTTACCGATATTTCCATCGATATTTCCGTGTTTTCGGACTACCGATATTTCCGATATTACCGATATTTTCTTCCTTGACTATGATATATCTTTGTGTTCTTGTGCGTTTATGTGATTTACGGTCGGATTTATATTGAACTAAGATCGACCGATTTTGTGCATCAACATTTGGCGTTGTGTATGAGAATCAATATGAAAAGCCATGTCAGTTTTCTCTCATTTTTTGACCTCAACACCGTGAAACCCTCACAACCACCACTGTCCACCAGAAAAAACTTACAAACCGAGAACCCAAAACCCCTCTCTCTGGCCAAATTCTCCAAGAAGCCTAGACACCCCCACAATGAAACCCTTACAACATCCACATCTCACCCGACACCGTAGCCTCAACCACGAGGCATCCACCCCTAGAACTCCACTTCCCTCTCACGACTGCGATTTGGGTGAAATGGGCCGATCTATGAAATCCATACGAAACCACAGTCATCGCACTGCCGAAAACCCAGGCAAAACCAAGTCGTCACACCGCCGGAAATTTCTCTTGCGGCTGCCATGCGTGATTGGCAGCTTTCGCTCCGTCTCCTTGCGACACCACCGCTATCCTGGAATCGGGGAACTCGGACTGTCAGTTCCCCACTCAACCCAAGTGACGCCAGTTCGGGAAAATTCGTCGGGGATCGACAAAGGCACTGCAAACTCGCCGCGGCCACCAGTGGAAAACTAACGAAGAAGATAAGTCTTCTTCTAATTCATTAATTAGTTTATTATTGTTATTTGTGATGAATATAGTTAATGAGGATCCTCTCCGGAGGTTCTTTGTGAGGATTTTAAGGATTTTTAAATTGTGTCTATTCATCATATATCATACGGTCAGAAATCATTTTAAATACTTCTATTTAAAATTAAATATAAATAGTATCTGACAAAAATTGACCGCACGATGTATAATGAACAAATACGATTTGAGAATCACTAGGATCTTTCACAAAAAAGATCTGGAGAGAATCCTCTTTCAAATATAGTCTTATTCTAATTGCATAATCAATTGCCTTTTACCATTATATGATTATTTAATAATTTTATCACATGATTATACTACAACAGGTGACATATTTTGACCAAACTACTTATTTTTATTATTTGAATGTTAGGGCACGGTGGGCACGGTACACAATACAAAGTTCTGATACAAAGCACAAAGTTATGTGTGTATATATATGTATATAAAAGCAAAGATGTCCGCGCTTTGTTGCGGGTTTTGAAATCATACCCACAATTTAACACACCCATCTCCAAATAATCTAGAAACCGATCAAAGCATTTGAATCCAAATGGTAGAAATAATTCTTCACTTTGCATGTATGTTCTATTGAATTTACATTAAGAGATTATGTACAACTAAAATGACAGCATTCTAGGTACAAATCACAGAGTAAATAAATTGTTCCCATAATCAATTTGCACCTGATTATACTAACTTTATATTAACAACCTATGTACAATAAAAATGATACACATGCTTTACCTCTCAGGACTTAATTTCTTACTTTACTGTTCTTATGGCTCATCACATTCTTCTTGTCCTGCATTCGGAAACACTTTGAAACTTCCTTTTAAAACTGTAAAGACACAAATTTAATCAATTAAATACAAATATATTGAAACGCCGAGAAGTAGAAACAATATTGAGACATAAAGAGTTCATGGAAAGATCAAACAGTGAACAAATCATGATTTTTTATTTATTTAGAAAACATACTAACAAATAACTAAATGAGTACCGACTAATGCCCTTAAACCATTGTTGTAGAAATAAAGACAAATACTTTAGAATAAAGTTGAGATAATTATGTAATGAAATAACTGATTGATTTGGAAGCCATTAAATCCAAAATCTAGCCTCTTCTTCAACACCATATCTCAAGCATACATGGCAATTTACAATCATCAAACACAGAAAAGATAAATCCCATATACAAACCCACACTAAAGGGTGCTTAATTTGTCCGAGAGGTATACAATTCTAAGTATTGGGTTTACTTCATATTGTGTGAAATCCTATTTAGAGAATGTGGATAATTGTTGGTCTAATCATTAATAACAACCTCCATGCGATGTGCAAAACACTTTAAACGTTATCGACATAGAGTTGATTAGCAATTACACAGTGGGTGGACAGTCCTTGGTTTAACTACATACTTGGAGACGCTTACCTTACAACAACAACAACAACAAAGCCTTTTCCCACTAAGTGGGGTCGGCTATATGAATCCTAGAACGCCATTGCGCTCGGTTTTGTGTCATGTCCTCCGTTAGATCCAAGTACTCTAAGTCTTTTCTTAGGGTCTCTTCCAAAGTTTTCCTAGGTCTTCCTCTATCCCTTCGGCCCTGAACCTCTGTCCCGTGGTCACATCTTCGAACCGGAGCGTCAGTAGGCCTTCTTTGCACATGTCCAAACCACCGTAACCGATTTTCTCTCAGTTTTCCTTTAATTTCGGCTACTCTTACTTTACCTCGGATATCCTCATTCCTAATCTTATCCTTTCTCGTGTGCCCACACATCCAACGAAGCATCCTCATCTCCACTACACCTACGTGTTGATGCTTCACCGCCCAACATTCTATGCCATACAACATTGCCGGCCTTATTGCCGTCCTATAAAATTTTCCCTTGAGCTTCAGTGGCCTACGACGGTCACACAACACGCCGGATGCACTCTTCCACTTCATCCATCCAGCTTGTATTCTATGGGTGAGATCACCATCAAATTCTCCGTTCTTTTCCAAGATAGATCCTAGGTAGCGAAAACAGTCGCTCTTTGGTATTTCCTGATCTCCGATCCTCACCCCTAACTCATTTTGGCCTCTGTTTGCACTGAACTTGCATTCCATATATTCAGTCTTTGATCGACTTAGGCGAAGACCTTTAGATTCCAACACTTCTCTCCGAAGGTTAAGCTTCGCGTTTACCCCTTCCTGCGTTTCATCTATCAACACTATATCGTTTGCGAAAAGCATACACCAAAGAATATCATCTTAAATATTAAGTTTGTGATCTTCGCTAGATTGCTCCGGTCATTAGTGTGGATAAGTATGTTAATGGATAGAGACAGGAAGCAAACACAAGATGTACGTGGTTCACCCAGATTGGCTACGTCCACGGAGTAAAGGAGTTCTCATTAATTGTGAAGGGTTTACACAGTATATAGGTTCAAGCTCTCCTTTAGTGAGTACAAGTAAATGATTTAGTACAAATGACATTAGGAAATATTGTGGAAGAATTATCTCGTAATCACGAAACTTTTAAGTACCGAAGTGTGGTATCGTTTTCACTTGCCTTATCTGTCTTATAGGTAGATGTGGCATCTTCTTTGGAAGTACTCTTTCTCCCTCCAGGGGTGGTATCTTTAACTGGTGGAGATGCACAAGGTAATATATCAATTTCACTTGACGCTTACTTGTAGTTTCAGGCTTGGTCAAGCGCGATACAAACCATGTAGTAGGAGTCCCCCAAGTCGCAGAGCTAGGGGATCTGCTGAAAGAGGTGACAGACAAGGTAAGCAATCAGAGCTCCAAGCAATCAGTCCCAGATCATAAGTTTGATTTCGAGTTCCGGCTGATTGTTATCCTTCTCCTTATCTTGTAGGTAGCATGAAGGATAAAGAGAAGAAAATGAGAAAATGTGATATGAGATACTTTTGCTTTTGAAGAAGTAACTTTCCACAGGCTTATTCTTGAACTGGGCTGGAGGGTTTTCTTGTTTCCGCCAGAGTATAAGGCCGACTGAAGAATTTGAGGGTCAAAACAAGTCCATCAAATCTAGAGTACGTTCGACCCTGCTGATATGGGATACTTTTGTTGTTGACAAAGTAGTGGATGTATCGGCACGTGTTATGTTGCGCTTGTCTCCACATGCTTCCTTGTATCCTTCTCACTTGCCCTATTTGTTCCTCAGGCAGATGTGGTATCTTCTCGGGAAGCATAAAATGTTGAAGATGAGTACTCGAGAGCAATGGGGTTCCAGGCAGTCAGTTCCGGACTGGAAGCTTGATTCCAAGTGCTGACTGATTGCTCTCTTCCTTGTCTTGCAGGTAAGAACAAGGCTATAGGAAAAGACAGGGAAAAAGCATGATATGGGATACTCTTGCTTTTAACCCTGATGATATGAGATATTCTTGCTTTGGTGTAGCTTGTTTGCAGAGGTATTCTCGGGGGGAAAGAAAGTTGAGTATTTCGAGATGCTTCGTTGGGAGTGCCCTCTCAGATATGAGGAAGGGTTGAGCATTTTTGCAGGTCTGCCTCTCCGTTGAGGATGGAGGTCGACATATATAGGAGTTTCCCTAACAAGAAGGAGTAATACTATTCTTTTACCCTGCTTGGTCATAGCACGGTAGTGGGAGCTGCCAGCTTCACGTGTTTTAACTCTGTCAGAGCACTTTGAAAAAGTGGTCTGTGGTATCTGGAAAGCTGATGTTACGTGTGAAGATTACAGACAAGCTTTATCCAAGGAGATCTGGCTCTCGAAGTTAAGAAAGCGGTGTGAGGATTACAGACAAGCTTTATCTAAGGGCTCTCGAAGTTGAGAAAGCGGTGCCTCTACGGTTTTCGAACAAGCAATCCTGTTGGGGATCTGTCTCTCAAGATTCGGAAAACGGTGCCTCTTCGATTTTTGAGAAAGAAATCCTGCTAGGAGTCTGGCTCTCGATATTCGGAGAGCGGTGTCTCGTCGCTTTTTGAGAAAGTAATCATGTTGGGAGTCTGGCTCTCGAGATTCGGAGGACGGTGCCTCTTCGATCTTGAAGCAATCAATCTTGTTGGGAGTGTTTTCTCGAATGTGAGTAAAGGTTAGGCCTGTTTGCTAGTCTACCTTGCCACGGAGCACAGAGGTTGACACACAGGGACTTTCCAATTATCCAGCAGTGGTCCTGTTCCTTTGCCCTTGTGGGTAATAATATGGTAGCTAGACCTTCAAAATTTATGTGTCTAAACTTTGTTAGTGTTGTTTCTTTGCTATTCTTTTACCCTTCTTGGTCATAGCGATGTAATGGGAGCTGCAAGCTTCACGTGTCTAAACTTTGTCAGAGATTTTTGGCAAAGTTATCTGTGGTACCCGTGAGCTGATGTTGTGTGTGGAAAGTGGATGATTGAACAGTAACATTCACGTGCTTTCTACTTCACCAGAAATCTTCGACAGAATGCCCGTAATTTCCGCAAAGTTGAGTGTGCATGTGACAGGTGCTAACAAGGCTAAAAAAGCAGGTGCCTCTTCGATTTCTGAGATCGGCCCTCGTGGTCTCTGAGCAGCCCAGCTTTTGAGAAAGCAAGCGCCTCTTCGATTTCTGCGATTGACCTTCGTGGTCTTTGAGCAGCCCAGCTTTTGAGAAAACAAACGCCTATTCGATTCCTGAGATTGGCCCTCGTGGTCTCTGAGCAGCCTAACTTTTGAGAAAGCAAACGCCTTTTCGATTTCTGAGCAGGCGCCTCTTCGAAATCTGAAGCTTCATCGAGTGCAGATTTTTATAGAGGCTGGTATTAAGTTCCAAAGCACACTTGAATCTCCACCAGTAGAAGCTCCCTTCTTGCATTTCTAAGATCTTGATTTGTCCGACCTTTTTTCTCTTCAACACCTTTGAAAATGTCTGGCCCCTCCGACCGTCGTTTTGACTTGAACCTTATTGAAGAGGCAGCCACGCCTTCTCCAGACAACATAGGCGCCCATCCTTCATATCCCCTACTGGTCCTCTTACCATTGGGGATTCCGTGAGGAAGAATGATATGACCGCTGCGGTGGTGGCCAGGAACCTTCTCACTCCCAAAGATAACAGACTACTTTCCAAACGGTCTGATGAGTTGGCTGTTAAGGATTCTCTGGCTCTCAGTGTTCAGTGTGCAGGTTCTGTGTCTAATATGGCCCAACGCCTATTTGCTCGAACCCGCCAAGTTGAATCATTGGCGGCTGAAGTGATGAGTCTCAAACAGGAGATTAGAGGGCTCAAGCATGAGAATAAACAGTTGCACCGGCTCGCACATGACTATGCTACAAACATGAAGAGGAAGCTTGACCAGATGAAGGAATTTGATGGTCAGATTTTACATGATCATCAGAGGTTTGTGGGTTTGTTCCAAAGGCATTTATTGCCTTCGTCTTCTGGGGCTGTACCGCATAATGAAGCTCCAAATGATCAACCTCCGATGCCTCATCCTTCTAGGGTGCTGTCCAGTACTAAGGCTCCGAATGATCCCCCTCCGGTGCCTTCTCTTTCTGGGGCTCTGCCGACTGCTGAGACTTCTCCTAAGCAACCTTTGTGAAGGCTCCCTCTTGTTTGTTTATTTTGACTCATGTATATGTACATATTTGTAACTTCTTAGAGATATCAATAAATAAGCTTTATTTCATTTCAACGTATTGTGTTAAATACACCAAAGCCTTCTTCACTAAGTTCTTCGAATTTTTCTTTTGTTGAAGCTTGTATGTTGAAGCTTTGTGAGTGGAGCATGTAGGTTGAGGTAGTGTTCCCTTAATTTCCCGAGTGGGGAAAACTTCTCGATTAGAGACTTGAAAAATCCAAGTCACTGAGTCGGGTCGGCTATATGAATCTTAGAACGCCATTGTGCTCGATCCTGTGTCCTGTCCTCCGTTAGATCCAAGTACTCTAAGTCTTTTCTTAGAGTCTCTTCCAAAGTTTTCCTAGGTCTTCCTCTACCCCTTCGGCTTTGAACCTCTGTCCCGTAGTCGCATCTTCTAACCGGAGCGTCAGTAGGCCTTCTTTGCACATGTCCAAACCACCGTAACCGATTTTCTCTCAGTTTTCCTTCAATTTCGGCTACTCTTACTTTACCTCGGATATCCTCATTCCTAATCTTATCCTTTCTCATGTGCCCACACATCTAACGAAGCATCCTCATCTCCGCTACACCCATTTTGTGTACGTGTTGATGCTTCACCGCCCAACATTCTGTGCCATACAGCATCGTCGGCCTTATTGCCATCCTATAAAATTTTCCCTTAAGCTTCAGTGGCATACGACGATCACACAACACGCCGGATGCACTCTTCTACTTCATCCATGCAGCTTGTATTCTATGGTTGAGATCTTCATCTAATTCTCCGTTCTTTTGCAAGATAGATTCTAGTTAGCGAAAATGGTGGCTCTTTGGTATTTCCTGATCTTCGATCCTCACCCCTAACTCATTTTGGCCTCCATTTGCACTGAACTTGCACTCCATATATTCTGTCTTTGATCGGCTTAGGCGAAGACCTTTAGATTCCAACATTTCTCTCCAAAGGTTAAGCTTCGCATTTACCCCTTCCTGAGTTTCATCTATCAACACTATATCGTCTGCGAAAAGCATACACCAAGGAATATCATATTGAATATGTCTTGTTAACTCATCCATTACCAACGCAAAAAGGTTAGGACTTAAGGATGAGCCTTGATGTAATCCTACAGTTATGGGGAAGCTTTCGGTTTGTCCTTCATGAGTTCTTACGGCAGTCTTTGCTCCTTCATACATATCCTTTATACCTTGGATATATGCTACTCGTACTCCTTTCTTTTCTAAAATCCTCCAAAGAATGTCTCTTGGGACCCTATCATACGCTTTTTCCAAATCTATAAAGACCATGTGTAAATCCTTTTTCCCATCTCTATATCTTTCCATCAATCTTCGTAAGAGATAGATTGCCTCCATGGTTGAGCGCCCTGGCATGAACCCGAATTGGTTGTCCGAAACCCGTGTCTCTTGCCTCAATCTATGCTCAATGACTCATTCCCAGAGCTTCATTGTATGACTCATTAACTTAATACCCCTATAGTTCATGCAATTTTGTGCGTCGCCCTTATTCTTGTAAATAGGCACCAATGAGCTCTTTCGCCACTCGTTTGGCATCTTCTTCGTTTTCAAAATCCTATTGAAAAGGTCAGTGAGCCATGCTATACCTGTCTCTCCCAAGGCTTTCCACACTTCAATCGGTATATCGTCTGGGCCCACTGCTTTTTTATGCTTCATCTTCTTCAAAGCTACAACCACTTCTTCCTTCCTGATTCGACGATAAAAGGAGTAGTTTCTACACTCTTCTGAGTTACTCAACTCCCCTAAAGGAGTACTCATTTCATGTCCTTCATTGAAAAGATTATGAAAATAACCTCTCCATCTGTCTTTGACCGCGTTCTCTGTAGCAAGAACCTTTCCATCCTCATCCTTGATGCACCTCACTTGGTTTAGGTCCCTTGTCTTCTTTTCCCTTGCTCTAGCTAGTTTATAGATATCCAACTCTCCTTCTTTGGTATCTAGTCGCTTATACATATCGTCATAAGCCGCTAACTTAGCTTCTCTCACAGCTTTCTTCGCCTCTTGCTTCGCTCTTCTATACCTTTCACCATTTTCATCGGTCTTATCCTTGTATAAGGCTTTACAACATTCCTTCTTAGCCTTCACCTTTGTTTGAACCTCCTCATTCCACCACCAAGATTCATTTTGATGTGGAGCAAAGCCCTTGGACTCTCCTAATACCTCTTTTGCTACTTTTCGGATACAACTAGCCATGGAATCCCACCTTTGGCTAGCTTCCCCCTCTCTATCCCACACACACTGGGTGATTACTTGCTCTTTGAAAATGACTTGTTTTTCTCCTTTTAGATTCCACCATCTAGTCCTTGGGCACTTCCAAGTCTTGTTCTTTTTTCTCACTCTTTTGATATGTACATCCATCACCAACAAGCGATGTTGATTAGCCAAGCTCTCCCCCGGTATAACTTTGCAATCCTTACAAGTTATACGATCCCCTTTCCTCATTAGAAGAAAATCTATTTGTGTTTTTGACGACCCACTCTTGTAGGCGATCACATGTTCTTCTCTCTTCTTAAAGAAGGTGTTGGCTAAGAAGAGATCATATGCCATTGCAAAATCCAAGATAGCTACCCCATCCTCATTTCTCTCCCCAAAACCATGGCCATCATGAAAACCTCCATAGTTGCCTGTCTCCCTGCCCACGTGTCCATTTAAATCTCCTCCTATAAATAACTTCTCCGTCTGAGCAATTCCTTGCACCAAGTCTCTAAGGTCTTCCCAAAATTTCTCCTTCGAACTCGTATCCAACCCTACTTGAGGTGCGTACGCACTAATCACATTGATGAGTTCTTGTCCTATTACAATCTTGATTGCCATGATTCTATCTCCTACCCTCTTGACATCTACAACATCTTGTGTCAAGGTCCTGTCCACAATGATGCCAACACCGTTTCTTGTTCTATTTGTGCCCGAATACCAAAGCTTAAACCCTGAGTTTTCTAGATCCTTTGCCTTAAGACCAACTCACTTAGTTTCTTGTAGGCACATAATATTTATCCTTCTCCTCACCATAACTTCCACTACTTCCATAGATTTTCCCGTTAAGGTTCCTATATTCCACGTTCCTAAACGCATTATACTCTCTTGAACTCTACCCTTCTGTCCTAGCTTCTTCACCATCCCCCGTCTAATAGGATCAAAGTACTTCTTTTGTGTGTCCTGTGTAAAGTTGATAGGAGCATATGCTCCCAAACAACTTTGAGTGGAGTCGTTCGAAAAGAAGTTTCTATGGCCCCCTTGCTCATTTAACACTGCATCCGGGTGCCGATGGAGATACAGCGACCCTTGCTCACTTATCACTGTGCTCGGGCCACACAGCGCGCCACTTACGGGTGACGTTCTAGCTTTAGCGCGATTTCGTTCTAGATTCATTGTCATAAGGATTCGACGTAACTGTGGAGTGCCGGTTGTCGACTACATGACGCCCTCCCCCTCCTCCTTTATCCGGGCTTGGGACCGGCAGTGTAAGATAAACTTACACAGGCGGAGTTACTTGGAGACGCTTACCTTGATTGAAATATTTTCCTTGCGCTTTTTTAAGATGTCTAGAAACACTTGGGTTTAAAGTCTCCACACTCAAACACCATAAAACATAATTGAAAAAATCACAATTTAAAAATGGTTGAAAAAATTAAAACTTGGTAAGCAAAATCTAAGAGGGCTAACAAATTACCTGCACTTGGAACAGAGACTGGCAAATTTGCCGATCCACAATGATCAGCCTTTCTTTCATTCGTGTGTATTGGCTGTTCTGCACGAATGATTCATGCAAACCTTGAACCTCATTGCCCAAATTCAAACTCTCTAAAACCCTAAAAGCAAATAAAACAGAGCAATCAAACCTAAATATCTAAACCCCTTTTGACCAAAACCCATAAATTAGAACATAAAACCCAGCATTAACCTGGTAATTTTTTATTATTTTTCTTCTCATTACTCATTTACAAAATATATTAAAATTCATATAAACTAATAAAACCCAAAAAAAAAAAAGGAAAACAGAGTTTGATCGAATACACCATGCATATTTCCCACCACCAATCAACCATAACTGATTTCAATACCCTTAGCTGCTCTAGTAGACCATCTAGTGACACCTAACTGCCACCAAAATAAAAGACATGATCAAGACCATACATATTACAGACTAAGCTTAAAAACAACTGTTACCTATTAAGCAAAACTTGAACTCCTTGATATGGCAACCTCTCAATCCATTATGTAGAGTATAAAAGCAAAATTATTGACAAACCAAAAAATAACAATTTAACTTGCACAGTAAATGAATATTAATAAAGTTACAGAACTCAATGGATTACATATACTAGTAAAAAAGGAAAACATCAATGTTTGGGAAGTTACTTTGTTTGAAATGTCAGGAGCATCTGGTGTACATACCAGGTAAACAGTCCTTGCAAAATTCAAGGCTTCAAAATAAAATAAAAAATAAGTTCAAAAGAAATCAAAACTATTAATCCTAACAACTGTTTAGTAAACAATCTTTCCATAAAACAAATTTGAGAAACAAAAAAGGGGAACTAAATTTAAGTTGAATAGAGTTGACAATTGCTTACCTAGAAATCCAAGCGAAATCCCCAAAAATTCACTCCCCCAAAACCCTACAAATCACCAGAGTCGAAAACCAACGCTACACCAGGATCATCCACACAACGACAAACTCCGATCATCATCACCGATCTCCATCTCCTTACAAAGTCAAAACCCTTTTTAAGAACGAAAACAAAAGGTTCTAAATTTACTCAAACCCAACAATAACAGACGAAATTAAAATTAATTAGAGCAAAGTTAGGGTACAAATTTGAAATTCCAAAAACCCAAATTAAACGCAAAATATCAGAATTCATAACACAAAGACTCAAATTAACACAAAATCAATGTGCTTTCAAAAGAACGTGAAAAACTGTAACTTATCGAAAGTGCAGAAAGATTGAGATCGAAAATACAATCGGGGTTAAGTTCGTGAGATGAATGGGAGACGACTGGTGGTAACGATGAGGTCCGAGGCATGAAACAGCTGTTTCTTATTCCTGAGATGAAGGGGAGACGACTGGTGGTAACGATGAGGTCTGATTCGCCGACGTTCAGATGGCAATAGCTCTCTGTCCTCGCTAGCTGAGTCACGGAGAGGAGAGCGAGAGGGAAGAGAGATAACAGAGTAGAAAGAACCAAAAAAATATAAAAAAAAATTCAGTATATATAATTTATAAAACAATGGCATGCCTGTAATAACAAAAACTTAACAGGGGCAAAAAAGGAAGCACATTGTGCTTATGAACAGTGTTTCGGTTATATTTGAGTTGGATTGTCTGCCGTCCCCATCCCATACCCTTCCATGCCCTCCTATATTATGTGGTCACGGTTAAGCCACGTCAACATTTTATATTGATTTTTTTTTTATAAAAATAATAATACAAAAAGTAATGAGAATATAAAATGTTGACGTAGTTTAACCGTAACCACATAAATAGGAAGGCATGGGAAGGGTATGAGATGGGGAGGGCTGACAATCCAAGTCCTTTTAGTATATATTGAATTTGCCTGCATTCATCATGTCAAGATTAATATGCTCAGAATGCTTTCGGTATGCATGACTCATATTTCACTAATCTCAGTCGCATCATACATTTTTAAATAGGCATTTACTTGTGCAATCTTAACCCTAATATATTGTGATTGCCTTTAACGATGTCAGATATGAAACAACTCATTAACCACACAACTTACATAGTATCACATTATGCTTTTACCAAACTTTTTTGGTTAATTTATTGAGTATGCGTCCATGCTTATACTATCATTTATTGTCAAGACTCTATTGATCAACATTATTACTGATTAAAGAAACTTGTCGACCACTACTAATGAACTTATAGATGAATGAGCCACATCTTTATGGTGACAAAGATTTAGTCCCAACGGTGGTCTCCTGTTTGACCGAACACCTGCTTGCTCGAACACTAGCTCATTTGGACACCTAAGCGATCGGACACCTGCGAGCTCATGCACCAAGTCGTTTGGGCACCTACGAGATTGGACACCCACAAACTTGGACACCCTTGAGCTCAAATCTCGACTTACAGACCTAACTCAAAGTCCCCATGTATGGCCCCGACTCAAAGACTTGACTTGTGGACCTGATCCGTGGATCCAACACATAGACCCAATATACGAACTCGACAAGCGGACCCAAGTCATGTCGAGAGTTAACTAATAATGAGTGCACATTGACGTCGAGTGTATACTGTCACACCCCGACCCTGACATACGTCTAGGATCGATGCGCGAGGGTAGACTATAGGGGATGCCAAGAAATACAAACTGAAATACTGAACTGAAAATAACAATAATCACAACTGTTTAAGGAAAAATATAGGGGCAACCTAACACTCCAAGCTCTCTAAACTCTGTCAGCTACCCCAAAGCTCTTCGTATCTACTAAAACTTGCACAATTGCCCCTACACCATGGGAATGGTGCACCGGGCAAACAATAACCCAGATAAACTGCGAAACTCTTGTGAGTGACCATAATTCTACGTATGTGATACTATTAAAAACCAATCATCGATTCGGTTTATAAACGTCAAATATAAAATCATAATCAAGTCACTGAAAATCTCAAATGAGTCATCCAGACATCCAACGGCTCGTTTGAAACAAATCACAAAAGCTCACAACCATAAACTCATACAACACAATGAAAAGTAGGGTTAGAGTGACACAGTTCGACCGAAGCCTACATCACTGAAGCTATCTTAATCCAAACTCAATCCGAAGAATCAACAAAGCAATTAATCGGTTCCAGACCTCTCAACGGAACCATAATACCAAATGGATTCCAGACCACTCAATGGAATCCAAACAAGATATGATTCCAGACCACTCAATGGAATCGCGGAGTAGAAGGGATTCCGGACCTCTTAACGAAATCCGAGTAGATACAATTTCGAACCTCTCAACGGAATCGTGGAGTACAATGATATCAGACCACTCAACAAAATCCAAGCTGGATACGATTCCGGACCACTCAACGGAATCACGGAACACGAGGGATTCTGGACCACTCAACGGAATCTAGACGGAGCAAGGAACTAGACCACTCAATGAAAACCCAGTTCTGGATCACTCAACGGAACCAAGCGGAAGGCCAATAACCGTACTGTACAATGGCTTAAAGAAACGAGACAAGGCACAAGTTACTCAATTTACAAAAGCTCAACGAAGTGAAACAAGGCACAAATACTAATTTAGAACGAATCAATGAAGCGGGAAATGAAACAATATCGAAGCAACAAATCCCCATCACAATAGGTTAACGGTCCACTACTAGCCCTCACAGTTCATCACAACATGCCAATCATACAAATCAAACCATATTTCAAATATACATGTCAAATCTCATTTCATAAACATAAATCGATGGCTAAGTATTAAATATAACAATTCAATAGAAAACGTATTTATAAAAGCAAGTCATATCCACACAGGATAACAATTACAGAAATAGGGTAATCACCAATATCACATATATTAAAGTCACTCACCTGGAGTTTGCGCTAACGCACCCTAGCACAAGAATTGAGATGTCACGCAATATCGTCGCCTAAAACAAAGTACAAGTCCACTTTTAGATTTTCTTCGATAATTCACATACTCAAAAACTCTCATACATCCCCCACAACAACATTTAATGAAAATCAAACCGTCGTTCAAAGGTAGGGTCCATGATCCTACATCACTTGCTCTGTAAGATCCAACCTCTAGATTTTCGATTCGTAAATTCCTCAGGTCCTTAAATATTACATACTATAATGTATCAAAGTTTGGTGATGATTCAATGGTCGGATCGTTGATTGCTATAATGTTCAAGTGGCGGACCTTAACGAAATTTCGCCGGATTCTGCAGATTTTGCAGATTTTCTGGGCATCTTTAGAACTCCATATCTCACTCGTTTCTCAACCAAATCTGACCCATAATATACCAAAACGAAGCTAGAGAAGTGTAGAACAAGATTATACCTGCTTGGATCCAAAAGGTTGCCGGAGGTGGCCGGAAAATGGCCTGAAATATGGCTGTCTGCGGGAAAACTGGTAACTCGCTGGAATTTCTGGGCAAACTTTAAATTGTTATAACTTTCTCATTTCTTAACCAAATCACACGATCCAAACATGAAAATTTATCTACACATCACTAGGAATCCAATTATGGTGCTTAGAGTTCTTACCTTGGTCAGAATATATGAGAAATTGACCTGCAAAGTGACGGCTCAAATGGAGGTTCTTGATTTGTTTGATCCCGAGGTAAACTCGAGTATCCAACACATGAAACAGGTTCCTGGGATGATGGTGAACACAGTGAGGATGTTTGCAAGGTCCAATTTTCTGGAAAGGAAATGGTGGTGGATGATGGCGTGTCTCAGTGAAGAAGAGTGAATGAGAGAGAGAATAACGGGAGAAAGAAGAAATGGAAAAGAAGAATCCAGAAAAATGGGGACCAATATGTGGTCCCACGTGGTAGATAACAAATTTCACATGTGTTCAATTGTCAATTTACCAAAATGCCCTCAACAAGTACTATCCAAATATATAAAGATTAAAAAATACGTAGGGACTGTAGACATTGAAATTTCGGTGGCATAAATGTTAGCCATTGCATTAAGATCACATTTGTAAAACATTAAAATTTTAGTGTAATAAATGTTGACCATTGTATTAAAATTACAACCTTCATTCACTTCACCTACAACATACACCCAAGTTTCACCTACAACACCCACCAAAATTCACCTACAACACCCACCAAAAATTCACCTACAACACCCACCAAAACAAATGGATGGTGGTGATTCATTCCCAAGGCCTATAAATAGGCTCCTCCATCAAAGAATCAAAGGAGGATTTTTGGCATACACTTTCTCTACTCCCAAATTGGAAGAGAATTCACACCATACTAAAGCCTTGAAGCCTCGAAACTCTGAAGCTCTCAAGCAAATCCCGAAGGATCAAGAAAGCCCTCTTCATTCTTCGTGAAATCCTCATTCAAGATCAAGCCCTAACGCCCCCCTTGAAGAACTTCCACCAATTCAAGATCAAGCCCCGACGGCCCTTGAAGAAGGTGTTCATCATTCCTCAACCGTTCGTCCAAGATCAAGCCTCGACGGCCCTTGGATCAACAACACTACATCTACACGTTTCAAAGATAGAATCAGAGGATAAATTTGTAGAAGAGATTGTAACCCCTAAATCATTAATACAAATATTATTTTGTACACGTGTTCTTGTCTCTTTCGTTTCAGGAATTTCCGTGTTCACAAATTTGGCACGCCCAGTGGGACAGTCTCTACCTCTCATCTCTATCTGTGAACCCGCAACAAGCACAAATGGCGTCAAAAAAGGCCCGAGTTGTTCCCGCTGCCGATGCAAGAAACAAAAGCGTCATCACGGCAGGGGGCATCACTTCAGGCATCATAACTCGAAGCAAGGCAAAAGCTCTTTCCGCCGCCTCTTTCGCCCCTTCATCAACTCCGCCGAAGGCACAAGAGCACCCGAGGTTCGAACCGGTGATCACCCTGGCCTCACTCAGGGCGCCAAGAGAGGAAAGCCAGAGGAAGTACTCTGAATCCTTACTTTTCGATGCCGACTCGAGCAGCGGCATAGCTATGCAAGTCATGGTTACTGGAACAACTTCAATTGAGGAGCAGCTGGCTCAGATGAATGAAGCAATCGCAAAGCTCACAAGGACTGTGGAGGAAAAAGACCTGCAAATCGCAGCACTCGTTAACCAACTAGATGCAAAGCCCGATGAAAAAGTCAGGCAAGGGGATAATCCAGTAAAGAAGGAAAACGACGAGGATGAGGAACCTCCATTGGAGAACGTCGAAGAGACGCTGAAGCCAGACCAAGCGGCAACACTCATGGGGTCTCTCTCTATCCAGCAGCTGCAGGAGATGATCGCCAACACCATCAAGGCGCAGTATGAAGGAAGCTCACATGATTCCGTACTATACTCAAAGCCCTACTCCAAGAAGATTGACGCTTTGAAGATGCCGAGGGGTTATCAACCACCAAAGTTTATGCAGTTCGATGGAAAGGGGAACCCGAAGCAACATATCGCCCACTTCATTGAAACCTGCAGCAATGCTGGAACAGAGGGAGACTACCTCGTCAAGCAGTTCGTGCGCTCGCTGAAAAGCAACGCCTTTGACTGGTACACCGACCTCGAGCCCGAGTCTATCAACAGTTGGGATCAGCTAGAAAAGGAATTCCTCAACCGCTTCTACAGCACGCGCCGCACCGTAAGCATGCTGGAGCTGACCAGTACGAAACAGTGGAAGGAGGAACCCGTCGTCGACTACATCAATAGATGGCGTTCATTAAGTCTAGATTGCAAAGATCGGCTTTCTGAAACCTCTGCCATTGAGATGTGTGTTCAAGGCATGCACTGGGGTTACATTACATTCTCCAAGGCATAAAACCAAGAACGTTTGAGGAGCTGGCAACGCGTTCCCACGACATGGAGCTGAGTATCGCCAATCATGGAAAGAATGAGCCGATCACCCACTTCAAGAAGGATAAGGTGTTCGCCCCGAGTGCGGACAAGACTGGAAAAAAGCCTGCCAAGGAAACTTTTACTGTCAACATTACCCCCATCAAAACCCCATCCGCGCCTATCAAGACCACCTCTACGCCTATCAAGATTTCCTCCAAGACCAAGGCAAAGGAGACAAAGAGAAGTGAGCCTCCTCGCACCCAAGACAAGTATAAAAACACCTTGAGAGAGTTGGAGCAAAAGACGTACCCTTTTCCTGACTCAGACGTGGATGCGATGTTAGATGACTTGCTGGAAAAGAAGGTAATTGAGTTACCAGAGTGCAAGCGCCCTGAAGAAATGAATCGAACGAACGATCCTAGGTACTGCAAGTACCATCGTATCGTAAGCCATCACGTGGGCAAGTGCTTCGTCCTCAAAGAACTCATTATGAAGCTAGCGCAACAAGGGAGAATCGAGCTAGACCTTGAGGACACAGCCGCAACACATACTACTACGGTGGCGTTCGGATCCTTCGATCCCGTGCCTCTCCAAACGACACCTGACCATTCCCATCAATGTGCAAGCTACACGGCGCCTTCTACACAACCATCGCTGGGGGCAAACGAACAAGATGCGTATACCGATGATGATGAAGGGTGGACATTGGTGACCTATAAAAAAACAAGGAAACCAAAACCACAAGCCACGAGACCAAAGGTGGAACAAGTGAGAAAATACCGTCGCCGCAACAGTAGGAAGCCTAAAAGAAACGTAAAAGTCAATAAGCCAACGTATGCTGGGGAACCTATGGAGCAGGAACCACGCATTCCTGTCTCCTTGTACGAGTACTTCCCGAATGACTTCTTCCAACAGTGCACTATCGCTGCATGCCATATGGTCGAAGTAGAAATGGAAGAACCTTCAAAAGGCAAAGATATAACCACTGAGGGAGAAAAAACTTTCACGCTCGAAGAAGGTCTGCCAACACACTTTAGCATTGAGGAAGCGTTACGATTACCAAAGAAGATGCGAATAGCATTAGCAGCTGTCTTGGAAAGTCCCAATGAACACGAAGGGCAAGAAAGCAAGAACGAAGGCTTGAAGCCTCGGCCACATGAATGTGCCACATGTTGTGCCATCGAGGACGCAATCCATTTCACCGATGAAGACTTGCTGCTAGGATCCAAGCCTCACAACCGTCCTCTCTTCGTCTCTGGGTATGTAAAGGGGCACAAAGTCAACCGCATGCTTGTGGATGGTGGATCAGCCATAAACATCATGCCAAAGTCGACAATGACTACAATCGGCATCAAGGCGGATGAACTGTCCCTAAGTCGTCTACTAATCCAAGGTTTTAATCAAGGAGGACAAAGAGCGATGGGCATGATCCGAGTGGAGATGACTATTGGTGAACTCAAGTCGAGCACGATATTCCACGTGATTGATGCAAGAACTTCCTACGGCTTACTCTTAGGAAGGCCTTGGATCCATGCGAATGGAGTAGTACCGTCCACCCTTCACCAATGCTTAAAATTCTACCGAGAAGGAGTGAAGGTGATCTATGGCGACACCAAACCATTCACTGAAGCCGAATCACATTTCGCAGACGCCAAGTTCTACATGGATGAAGACATGGTGCCCGAAGCTCTTCCAAAAGAGATCAAATCCACGGGCAAAGCAACACCTAAAAAGCAGGAGCGACAAGCCATGCCCAAGAAGCAAGAAGAAGAAGTTACGCCGTCTCCAAGCAAGAACGATAATGAGCTGGCTAAACGTGCAACAACAAAGGGGAGTAGGACGCCCTCAAATGGACCAAACACACCCGTCTTCCGATACATCCCGATGTCGAGAAGAAAGAATGGTCAATCTCCGTTCGAAACTGGAGCAAACAAAGCCGATGCACAGAGGCATATGGATAATGTAAAGTTGCTCAAGACTATGGATAATGCAGTTTTACCTCTGACACAGCTAGGCGGCACTAAGGTCGCAAGACTACCGCAAGGCTTCATAAAAGCTTTACCAAAGGGGGTGGAACCAAGCTTTCTCCCAACCCAGAGGACCGAAGAAGGTTTTGATCCAAACGCCTATAAACTCATGTCGAAAGCTGGCTACGACTTCGCTTCTTCTTCGAATCATGGAAAGAAGGTTTCAAACACCATTAACAATAAAGAACGTGACCTCACCGAGACTCAAAAGAAGTTGAAGAAGCACGGTTACGGAGTTGATAACAACAAAGCTGGACTAGGCTTCACATCAAATGCACCCGTGAAGATTTCAAGCAAAGCGAAAAATGCTAGCACTCAACACATCAGCGTGAGTATTGAACAAGATCATGATGAGCCTAAATCCACCCCTTGGACGTCAGTCTTCGATAGGATGAATCGTTCAAAACCCAGAATGTCAGCACTTAACCGCATTGGTGGTCAAAACCGAACCTCCGTCTTCAAGAGACTTAACATGCCAGCATCCCAAAGCTCTGTTTTTGAAAGGTTGTCAAAACCTAAGAAGCAAAGCAACACGACTAGCTCTCTTCCTCGTCAGTCAGCTTTGGAAAGACTTGAAGACAACAAGAAGTTTTCTAGAAATAGGAACACAACGTCAAAGGAAGAAAAGCTCGACATGATAGCAGAAAAATGTGATATTCGAAGCTCGATTCCTTCAAGGATGAAGCGCCAAGCAATCTTGGAGGTGGACACAAATGGACCACTAAAAGTAAGAAGGCGCACCATCATCCACACTGGACAATCTTCATGCCAACCAGCCCAAGAGGACGACACCGAAGAGGAATTCCAAGATGTCTTCCACATCACGATCCAAGAAAGAAAAGAAGATGAGATCCCCGAAGAAGATGTCACTGCTGCGCCACCGCAACTTGAGGATGGGGGGCAATCCACGGTCGATGATCTCAAGGAGCTCAACTTAGGCACAAAAGAGGAGCAGAGACCTATCTTCGTGAGTGCGCTGCTAAGTGCGGACGAGGTAGACGAGTATTACCAACTGTTATCAGAGTACAAAGACGTCTTTGCTTGGACTTACAAGGAAATGCCCGGCCTTGACCCTGTCATCGCTGTACATCATCTTGTAGTTAAGCCTGGAACGAGACCGATAAAGCAAACTCAAAGGCGCTATCGATCCGAGCTCATTCCACAAATCGAGGTAGAGATTGACAAGCTAATCGAAGCAGGATTCATTCGAGAGGTGCAATACCCCAAGTGGATCTCCAACATCGTCATCGTCCTTAAGAAATCTGGACAAATACGTGTTTGTGTAGACTTTCGGGACCTCAATGACGCTTGCCCGAAAGATGACTTTCCCTTGCCGATCATCGAAATCATGGTGGACGCAACCACTGGCCATGAGGCACTGTCATTTATGGACGGCTCTTCTGGATACAATCAAATTCGTATGGCTCTCGAAGATGAGGAACTAACAGCATTCCGCACTCCAAAAGGTATCTACTGCTACAAGGTGATGCCCTTTGGTCTAAAGAACGCTGGAGCCACATATCAGCGAGCAATGCAGAAAATCTTCAATGACATGCTACACAAAAATGTAGAATGTTATGTAGACGACGTGGTGGTCAAAACAAAGAAAAGATCAGATCACTTGAAGGATTTGCGAGTAGTGTTCGAAAGGCTGCGAAAATACAACCTCAAGATGAACCCGTTAAAGTGTGCATTTGGCGTCACCTCTCGAAAGTTTCTCGGCTTCGTTGTCAAGCACTGTGGCATTGAAGTGGACCAATCAAAGATCAAGGCCATTCAAAACATGCCCGAGCCAAGAAACCTGCACGAGCTAAAAAGTCTACAAGGACGACTAGCTTTCATCAGACGCTTCATCTCCAACCTTGCAGGGCGTTGTCAACCGTTTAGTCGACTCATGAAAAAGGATGTCCCGTTCGTATGGGACGAAGCGTGCCACAATGCTTTTGAAAGCATAAAAAAATATTTATCAAGTCCACCTGTCCTGTGGGCGCCTGTGCTCGGGAAACCACTCATATTGTACATCGCCGCTCAGGAAAGTTCAGTGGGAGCACTCTTGGCACAGGAAAATGAATTCCAGAAAGAATGAGCGCTTTACTACTTGAGTCGAACACTCACCGGTGCTGAGTTGAACTACTCCCCAATAGAAAAAATGTGCCTTGCCTTGGTGTTTGCCATCCAGAAGCTCAGACATTACATGCATGCTTACACCATCCACTTGGTTGCTAAAGCTGACCCGGTTAAATACGTCCAAGCCAGTTTTGACAGGGCGACTAGCTAAATGGGCGTTGATTCTCAATCAATACGAGATCATTTACGTCCCAGCTAAAGCCGTCAAGGGACAAGCATTAGCGGACTTCCTTGCCGATCATCCAATCTCAGCCGATTGGAAAATCTCAGACGACTTGCCTGACGAGGAGATATTCTACATTGACATATTCCCGAGATGGACGATGTTCTTCGACGGATCCGCACGAGCAGACGGAGCGGGGGCAGGAGTAGTATTCATGTCGCCACAAAGGAAAATACTACCTTATTCATTCCAACTAAGCGAATTATGCTCCAACAACGTCGCTGAGTACCAAGCACTAATCATCGGGCTCCAAATGGCGATCAACATGGAAATCACAACCCTTGAGGTATATGGCGACTCCAAGCTCATAATTAGTCAACTCTTGACTGAATACGAGGTGAGGAAAGATGATCTCGTTCCGTACTTCCGACTGGCAACTCAGCTGCTACAAAAGTTCGAGGCCGTAACACTAGAACATGTGCCAAGAAAAGAAAATCAAATGGCAGACGCTCTCGCTAACCTGGCCTCGAGTATGACACTAGGAGAAGACGAAGCTGCAGATGTGCCAGTTTGCCAAAGATGGGTCATCCCCCTCGCCACTGAAATGCTACTAGATGATACAAATGTCATCTCGGTACTTCCAGTCGATGTTGAAGAATGGAGACAACCATTGATTGACTACTTGGAGTATGGGAAACTTCCAAATGATCCTAGACACCGCTCTGAAATACGTCGACGAGCACCTCGCTTCCTCTACTACAAAGAAACACTCTACCGGCGCTCTTTCGAAGGAGTACTTCTGAGATGCCTAGGTGAGGAAGAAGCCAATCAAGCCATGGAAGAAGCACATTCAGGCGTGTGCGGGGCGCATCAATCTGGACCAAAGCTACATTTCCAGCTCAAAAGAATGGGTTACTACTGGCCAAGCATGGTGAAGGATTGCCTGGAACATGCCAAAAGGTGCCAAGCCTGCCAATTCCACGCCAACTTCATTCATCAACCACCTGAACCATTACACCCTACAACTGCTTCATGGCCATTCGATGCATGGGGACTGGACGTCGTGGGACCAATTACTCCAAAGTCATCTGCAGGAGAAGCCTACATCCTAGCTGTAACAGATTACTTTTCCAAGTGGGCTGAAGCCATACCCCTAAGGGAAGTAAAAAAGGAAACTGTTGTCCGTTTCATCAAAGAACATATCATCCACAGATATGGTGTGCCTCGCTACATTATCACGGACAATGGAAAACAGTTCTCCAACCGACTTGTAGACGAGCTCTGTGAGAAATACAAGTTCAAGCAGCACAAGTCTTCCATGTATCATGCTCCGGCCAACGGTCTCGCGGAAGCATTCAACAAAACATTGTGCAACCTCTTAAAGAAGGTGATCGGCCGAACAAAGAGGGACTGGCATGAAAGAATAAGCGAAGCACTTTGGGCATATAGGACGACGCATAGGACTCCTACCCAAGCTACCCCTTATTCTCTCGTATATGGCGTGGAAGCTGTTTTACCGCTAGAAAGTCAAATCCCCTCACTTAGGATGGCTATACAAGAAGGCTTGACTGATGAAGAGAATGCAAAGTTGCGCCTTCAAGAGTTGGAATCACTTGACGAAAGAAGGCTCGAAGCTCAACAACACCTGGAATGCTACCAAGCATGGCTATCCAAGGCATTCAACAAGAAGGTCCGCCCAAGGTCTTTCCAAACTGGAGATCTCGTCCTTGCATTACGAAGGCCTATCATCACAACTCACAAGACAAAAAGCAAGTTCACATCAAAGTGGGATGGACCGTACGTAATACAAGAGGTCTACACGAACGGCGCCTACTTAATCATGGCAGAAGACGGCTTGAAGATCGGTCCCATCAACGGCAGATTCTTGAAGCGTTACTACCCCTAAAAGGCGACGACCAGACTCCTAGCCTGCATGAGCCTAAACTGCACAGGACACAAAGCTCCTGGCCCGCAAGAGCGTAAACTGTGTACGGCAAAATCATCATCAAAATCACCATAAAAAAAAAAAAAAAAAATTCATCGCTCATTTGAACTACGTTATGACTTGATCTCTTCTTTAGAAGAGTACGTAGGCAACTTGAGACTTCAAAATTTCAAGTACAGTCACATCATCATAAAAAAACACAAACACTTTGAAGAATAAAAAGCGAATTCAAAATATGAATACTTTATTTCTTTAAATGAATGATTTGGTTACAAAGCCGTATCACAAAGGTGAGCATTACGCCAACGTCACCACAGAGGAAAGTTGTGACCAAAAGGCACTACACAGCATAAACTCGTTGCAGTCTTTTGCACAACCCTACAAGGTAAAGGTGACGCATTGGAACAAGCTCCAAGCAGCAGCGACAACGAGCCCATGGCAAGCAGCAAGGTCAATGTGCACGGCAACGTCCCCCACCGAGGAAAGTTGTAACCAAAAAGGCACTACACAGCATAAACTCGCTGCAACCTTTTGCACAACCCCACATGGTAAAGGCGACACACTGGAACAGGCTCCAAGCAGCATCGGCAAATAAGGCAGCTATAAGACAGTCCTTCAAAGCACGCTGCAGTGGCAGAGGAAACCAAAATGCTACGCAAACTCGCGGCAGAGGCCCGCTGCAGTCCCTTGCACAGCTCCACACGGCAGCGCACCACCGAGGGAAAACTATGATCAAAAGGCACTACACAGCGAAACCTCGTTGCAGTATCTGGCACATCCATGACCTGCTACCACGACCCTACAAGTTTCGTGAAGATCCTGGCGTCAAGCTCCGCCTTCTCAATATTAGAGATTCCTGACATTATAAGCAAAGAAATCCATCAGTGGAGGCATACACGCATTGTGCATAAAAAAAATTATATATATATATATATATATATAATGAAAAAATCAGCTTATATATATATGCATGGGTGCAACCATCAGCCAACTTTCATATATATATATATAAAGGTATATATATATATGTGTACATGTGTGCGTGCGGTGATGGAACAAAGAAAGCCCGTGTGTGTATGTGTGCACGGGGTGATGTGACAAATCAGCAAACCAACTTCCATATATATATATAAAGGTATATATATGTGTACATATATGCAAACTGTGATGGGCTGTGTGAGAGGACAACCACCTGCAACATACATATATATATATATATATATATATATATATATATATATGCAAACCGTGATGGGCTGTGAGAGGACAACCACCTGCAACATATATATATATGCAAACCGTGATGGACAACCAGGTTCCGTATATATATATATATGAATGCATGCATGCACGACCCCAGAACATCAGAGTCGTCCTCAACTTGAAGAAGATAAGCCTTACCGTGTAAAGGCTCCGCAAAGGAAGGCTAGCGACTGCCTTCATTTCTTCCTTCACCACGGCCTTCAAACCTACACTTGCAGCTACTTTTTTGTCCAGCGCCAAGTTCAACAGACAGCAGAAGCGAAGAACGCAGTGTAGCGAGGAAGCAGTGCACGCAGTTGTGATTGCAGTCAGCAGCAGCGCATGATTGCCGGACAATGGTGCAGTGGCGATGCAAGGCAGTAAGCAATGCAGTGGCTGAGGTTGTGCAATGGTTGTGCAGTGACGGTGCGATCCCATGTATAAGTATACATATGTATATATATATGCAGAAGAGACTCAGAGGAGCAAAAGAAGTGCGGTGATTGTGCAAATAATGGTGACTGTCGCAAACAATGATCCGCGTGAAGAGAGGAGTGCAGAGAAGAATGCAGTACAGTAGTTGTGCAAAACAGTGATCCGCGTGAAGAGAGGAGTGCAGAGAAGAATGCAGTACAGTAGCTGTGCAAAACAGTGATCCGCATGCGATGCAGTGACTGTGTAAAAAGCAATCCGCATGTAGTGAAGAATGTAATAAGGTGACTGTGCAAGTGAAAAGATGGTCCGCATGCGAGAAGAACGCAGTGCAGTGAGGAAGGCCACCAAAAAAAAAAACCCAGCCGTGCTATTGTCAAGCCACTCACGAGTGTGTATTACTATTAGCAAGTCACCATCTAAAAGGAAATGGGTGGTGATGACAAAATGATGCTTCCAGTCACCATCTAAAAAGAAATGGGTGCACTAGTCACCATCTAAAAGGAAGTGGGTGCATAGGGAAGTAATGCATCTTAGTCAGATATGCGTTTTATTTGCGTTTCAACACAACATACTGAATAAAATAAGGCATGTCCATTAATATCTCCGAGAAATTACACAAAAAAAACAAAAAAACAAAAAAAAACAAAAAAAAACAAAAAAACAAAAAAAAAAACAAAAAAAAAACAAAAAAACAAAAAAAAAAAACAAAAAAAAAGAGCATTCACGAATGTCACTTGTGTGAAGCCTCAGTACTTGGAGCCTTGGTACTCGGTGGAACCCTAAAGGAGGGAGGCACTGAAGATAGCTTATTCGGAGCCTCAATACTTGGTCGAACTCCAGATGACGAAGGCAAAAAGTGCCTCTGGAATACATCCACGAACTTCCGATGGTCACTTTGAATTCGACCTTCGGAGTCCATCAGCTGATCAAGCTTCCTCTTCATGCTCGTCGAATAACTATTTGCAAGCACATGCAACTCTCTATTTTCACGCCTGAGCTGCCTAATCTCTTGACTAAGAGCTGCCACCTCGGCTGTCAATGATTCAACCTGGCGAGTTCGAGCAAGTAAGCGTTGGCCCATGTTGGAAACAGAGTTCGCACACTGGACACTGAGAGCCTGAGACTCTTGAACAGCTAACTCATCGGACCGTCGTGAAAGTATCCTATTATCTTTAGGAGTGATGAGGTTTCTGGCTACAACCGTAGCCGTTGTTGCATCCCTCATCACAGAGTCTTCAACTGTAAGGGGACCATTAGAAGAAAAAAAGGACGGGCGCCATACATTACCCTGACGCGGTGCGCCTGTGTCATTGCTGAGACTCAAATCTAAGCAAATGTTAAAAGGGGAAGCCATTTTCAAAAATACTAAAAGAACAGGGTTAGAGGAAGTAAAATCTCAGAGCAGCAGAGATAATTTTTCACGGGCAGGCAATCTTCAAATTGTGCATGTTGAATACAATTGACACCTCTTTAAAATGAGAGGCAGCACAACCATTCGTTCATAAGTCGAAGAGACACCACTCTCCGAATTTCAAAACCCGGATTTTCCTGCGTAAAGTCCGTCGACACTTTTCAGACACAATCTCAGCTTTCGGCTATCACGTGCAACTTTGTCAGAAATCACTGACAAAGTTGAAAACGTGTGAAGTCCATTACGCCAACTACCGCACTTCTGCCGACAAGCGTGGGTGACAAGGCCACGCTCACCCTACCACTTGATGTTGAGAGCTCACCATATAATTCGACCCCCATCCTATACCAAAACTCAGTTTTCTTCCTCCCTGAAAACACATCCAGCCTGACCCCTCTTCCTTGCCGAAGGCATTTGCAACCAAAACTCAGTTTTCCTCCTCCCTGAAAACACATCCAGCCTGACCCCTCTTCCTTGCCGAAGGCATCTGCAACCAAAACTCAGTTTTCTTCCTCCCTGAAAACACATCCAGCCTGACCTTTCTTCCTCGCCGAAGACATCTGCAACCAAAACTCGGTTTTTTCTTCCTCCCTGGAAGCGCCTCTTCAACCAAGCCACACTAGAGCAAAGGTATCTCATATCACAGGGGTTGAGAGCAAGAGTATCTCATAGCATGCTTTCTCCCTATCCTTTTCTTTGTCCTCCCTCTTCACTGCGAAGACAAGGATAAAGAAAGCAATATGTCGGAACCTCCACTCAAGCTCCTGATGATGCAGGTGAAGATGATGCAGATGAAGATGATGCATCGAAGCATATGGAGACAAGCGCGACGAATGCATGTGCTGATCGTCCGCTACTTCTTCAAAAGCAAAAGTATCTCATATCACTGGGGTCGAAAGCAAAGGTATCTCATATCATGCTCTTCCCCCATCTTCTCCTTTGCCCTTGCTCTTGCCTGCTGAACAAGGAGAAAGGAAGCAATCAGTCGGAACCTGAAATTAAATGTTCGACCAGAAACTGATTGCCCGGAACCTTTGCCTGGTTACTTACCTAGCGTTGCTCTCGAGTGCTCATCTTCAACTGCTGATATGTCTCGAATTCCCTCAGCAAACGCTTCAGGAGTATGGATCTGTTGACATCGGCGCTTTGCACTGAAGCTGCCAAGCATGAGTGAGTCGCTGAGAGGTGGTGCTCCGAAGAACCATTTAAAGGTAAAAGGTTGCATACCGCTTCAGCTATGCAAAAGAAACAAGCAGAGAAGAATGCAACACAACGAGCTGGAACAAATCATGAAGCACGAAGCCTTCCCTGCATGACCACATAATCCAGACAGAGGAGTTCAAGTAAAGATCCAAGCTGGACACCGTTGCTCTAACCAAAAGGCTCGAGAAGCTTTAACAACCTTTTGCTGGCACCGTCACCGAAGAGCAAAGCCTCGATAATCCTTAAAGATCAAGTCACCAACTGGAAGAAGAGCCCATCGATCTTGAAGATCATACTGTTAACCAAACTGCTCAGGGTTCATATGAAAATGCTGCGAACTTCCTTGATCTTTCAAAGCATGCATGTCCTGAAACTGCTCGTGGTCATGTTTAAGTTCGAAATCAAGCCTCAACGACCCTGACTCAAGATCAAGTGTCCACCACCCTTGAGTCAAATCCAGTTCAAGATTAAGTCTGTGGAAAGTCCTTTGGAGGAAACCAGAAAACTCCTCCAGCCTAGTTCAAGATCAAAGCTGTGGAAAATCAACAAGCATAACAAAATACGTGCTAATTCATCCATTATCAAAGCCAAGGATCGTCTACTACACGAAGCTCCTTGTGGTCCAATTTCATCCAAGATCAAGCCTCAACGGCCCTTGAAGAAATTCCAAACAAAATTCAAGAACAAGCCTAACGGCATTTGAAGAAACTCCCAGACCAGTCCAAGATTAAGCCTCAACGGCCCTTGGATCGACAACTGCATTAAGGGACTTCAAAACGCATCTTCTACATGCAACAAGCACATGTATACAACGCGTCTTGAAGTGGGGGCATTTGTAGACATTGAAATTTCGGTGGCATAAATGTTAGCCATTGCATTAAGATCACATTTGTAAAACATTAAAATTTTAGTGTAATAAATGTTGACCATTGTATTAAAATTACAACCTTCATTCACTTCACCTACAACATACACCCAAGTTTCACCTACAACACCCACCAAAATTCACCTACAACACCCACCAAAAATTCACCTACAACACCCACCAAAACAAATGGATGGTGGTGATTCATTCCCAAGGCCTATAAATAGGCTCCTCCATCAAAGAATCAAAGGAGGATTTTTGGCATACACTTTCTCTACTCCCAAATTGGAAGAGAATTCACACCATACTAAAGCCTTGAAGCCTCGAAACTCTGAAGCTCTCAAGCAAATCCCGAAGGATCAAGAAAGCCCTCTTCATTCTTCGTGAAATCCTCATTCAAGATCAAGCCCTAACGCCCCCCTTGAAGAACTTCCACCAATTCAAGATCAAGCCCCGACGGCCCTTGAAGAAGGTGTTCATCATTCCTCAACCGTTCGTCCAAGATCAAGCCTCGACGGCCCTTGGATCAACAACACTACATCTACATGTTTCAAAGATAGAATCAGAGGATAAATTTGTAGAAGAGATTGTAACCCCTAAATCATTAATACAAATATTATTTTGTACACGTGTTCTTGTCTCTTTCGTTTCAGGAATTTCCGTGTTCACAGGGACAAATACGCCGTAAATATAAAAGGGTCGAAACTAAGAATATGAAATACGGAATACGTAATTTTAAACAGTGAAATCCGAGAACGGGATTTCACATATACTCATAATGAGGAACGCCATGAGCCGAGCCGCCTCACAACGAGCACCGCCTCCAGCCGAGCAACCACCTCCCTGCGAGCATTGCCTCTATCCGAGCAACCGAGCAACGTGTGCTACCTCTAGTTGAGTATTGCTTCATGTTGAGCACCGCCTCATGTCGAGTACTGGTTCCAAATGACATCTAGTCACTTCAGCCTGCACATGGATTGGATTTGAAGTCTTCAGCCAAAAGACTCTCTTGACTGAAGATTTGGGGAACTCATGTTGTAGCATATATTAGGCACTAGTATGTGGGCCTCACAACCTAGCCTATGAAGCATGTAGGAGGTGAAGGGTTCCCTTATATTATACCTCACTTTAAAGGGAGAGAAAGAGAACAAACACGTCTATATAGCCTCCATGTACATTGTAACCTTCATTGATATAGTGAAACCAACTCAACACCATATGGACATAGCCCCAACTTGGGGTGAACCACGATATATCTTTGTGTTCTTAAGCGTTTGTGTGATTTACGGTTAGATTTACATTGATCTAAGATCGAATGATTTTGTGCATCAACAAATCTTCACTTCTTCTAGAATCTCGAAAGCATGGCCAAACAAGCATATGAATGGAACATTCGAAAGCACCAGAGCCGAAATGATCAATCTAAGCTCTGGAGCCAGAGTCTTAAAAGCCAAAATTGGCTAACACATTCGTAGTTAAGTTCGCTTCACCATACAAACGCATTATATGAAGAATGAACACATATTTTAATGACAAAATAGAATACAGATGCCCACAATGCATATAAGGCACTACTCATATTAATTAATCTATACGGCCCTAAGTGAGAACTACTATTCAGTAGCTCAAAGAAAACCAAGAAATAACTTTGAAGGCAAGTGGCAAATTGTCTTGGAGCATTTCTCTTCAATTTACTACGTTTCGAATTTAACTCTTACTTTTTAGTTTAGATGAATTTAGTGTAATTTATTCCATCATTTGGTGAAATTTTTTGAAGAAGCATATGACCAAATTTTTTTAATTAGATGGTCAGATTTTGTCATTATTATCCATGGGTAGTAATATCCATAGACCAATTTTTACTTCTTACACATCTCTCAAGTTTCGTTTGTCGGATTGAATAAATTGAAGAATATCAATAACAACAAAAGTGTGTAGGAGATAAAATTAAGTGTGTGGATTGCACTTTCCTTATCCAAATGAGTGATCCAAGTCTGATCCAACTAAAAAAATATGTGAGTATTTAACAGAGTCGGACAAGAAGTAGTAATGAATTCTCCGCCGAATAAAAAGAACATGTTGGAAAAACCTATGGTCCCGTTATCCCTAATTTTCTTAATTCGATTCTCGTGAATAATAAGTTCATTACCAAATTAATACGGACTTATTATGTGGCTTAACTCAAATTTTCATTCCTTAATTATCAAAGAAATTCAAGTTTTTTCAGCACTTGAAACCACTGTTTCACGAATTGATTTTGCAATTTCTCCTCACAAAAACATTAAAAGTGTTGTATAACTTAACTAATCATTTTAGCATTTAGGTTGAATGTTCTAAGAGGTTTGTAGTATAGTTAGTTAAGAGTATTCACCTCTACACTGGAGATCTTAAGTTCAATTTCCCCTTCTCAATACTTCTACCAAAAATAGTCAATCTTGTATCTGATTTAGGAATTTCTACTTCATATTATTCCTAAAATAAAAAATATAAATGATTCCAAAATTCGACGTGTGTCTAATTTCAGTTTAAATAAAATTAAAAAGAAGTTGTGAAGGTAAGAATATTTGAAAGCAACATTCAAAATGCGGGAAGAAAAGAATAAAACGGATGGGTGGCGGATGGCGGTAGTTCCAATATCAGCCAATCATCAGGAGTTGGATTGAGGACAGAACCAAAGCCAGTCCTTCCTCTTTTATATATTATATACATATATTGATATATGAAGATGTTAGTTTTATTACTTGCATTTTGTTGAGAGTCTGAATCCCACGTCGGAGAAAGAAAAGACCTTGCATGTACTTATAAATAGTTAAAATTCTTGCAATTGATGAAGTGTGTTTAATTAGATTCTAGTTTTTGCTTTAGAAATTTTATTCAAATTTGAAGAATAAAGTTGTATGGATTTTTGAAGAATTTGACAGAAATTGTGGTGCATGATGAATAGAGTGGTAAACAGGTGAATGTAAGTAAAGTTTGATAACAGAAGAAGATTTAGAAAAGCCAACAATCTGTATAAAGAAGATAGGATTCTTGAAGCTAGTCCTTCCCTCAAGAAAAGCCAACAGTCTGTCTACAAATTTCATGTCAAGTCTTCTGCAATAGTGAGAGAAGTCCATATGGCACGTAGGGAAATAGGTCGATTCAAAGAAAGCAGAACGGACACAGACGCCGTAAGAGCACAAGCTCAATCCGAGATGCTTGATGCAATGAAGAGAGCAAAAGATTTGTCATCTGTAATTGAGTAATCAAGCTCCAAGACGAAATCACATACGCGAGAGATTCAAGTACTACAGAAATCGTGAAGGCACGTAGGTAGGCGGGAAGATCAGGTATTGGTTATTGGGGCTGTGGACAAAAAAAAATATACAGAAGTGATGAGAGAATTCAAACTTGTGAGACAGGAACCAAGCATGCTTAAGCTTTGATATGGCATCGATTTTACAAGAGAAATTGGGGACAGAGAAGCAAACAGAGGCCTCAAAATTAAAGATGTTTTATACATGCTTAAGCACTCGTTAACAAGTTCTTAACGACCCAACTCGTTAACAAGTTCTTAACGGATACCCGATAACAACTCGATTCGTTAACAGATTGACTCGAAACTTGTTATTTTTGTATCATTTCGTACATGATTAACGGGTCGTAAGAAATTACCAAGCCTACAATATACTGTGGCTGAAGGGATACCAAATTTTTTAACTCAACAACAATCAAAGAGAGTATACTATTATATTATTACAACCATTCCTAATAACAGAATGTAGTAGTCAATAATACAGGAATGAATAGCTGAAACAGCTGTGTAAATCAAATTTAACAGCTAAACACCCATAGTATTGAATGGTACGTAAAATTGAAGTCACACCCTATAATAAGTTTAAACTAAAAAATGTAGGAAAAAGTTTTGGTTCTATAATTTAAACACAGTGCCATCAAATTACCTATATATTGTTCATAACTCGTACAATTTTAACTGCTCGTAAGAAGAAAGAGAGAAAAGGAAGAAACAACAAATTGGATTTTGGACGGGACTCGAACCAAATCCGCCGTCCATCCGATCATGTAATGAAACTGTCACAAAAAATGCAGCGAAGTATTGCTCTTCCTTTCTTGAAAACCCTTTTCTCAACGAGTGCACCAAAAAATGAATAAATTTTTTGTATTAACTGGATGATCCTCACCTGAGATAACGAGACACAAAGTAAAACTCTTGCCACCCCTTACAGAGACAAATCAAATTTTATTGGTTCTGAGTTTCCTCTGGTCCCTTTGCTTTGCCTCTGAGCATGTCAGTGAAATTCCCCCGCATTATTCGCCTTAATCTAGTGTCTTCTGCAGGTGGTGAAGGTGCGGCCTTTGGGGACTCAACGGGCTCTGGTGGTGGCTCGGGACTTTCTTTCTTTCCCAGTAGACCACCTTCACCAAAGAAACTACTCACGGAGGATGCAAGCCCAGCCCCCATCACCTTACTGATGGTATCAAAAGTTCCACCAGATCTCTCCTTCATTATAATTTCAAGGGCTTCTTTGTGTGCAGGGTCAAGCGCATCAGAGTCTCTAAATAAGTTCTGTATCGCAGGCATAAGAAAGTCCCGAACACTAGTTGCTGAAATATCTGGATTAATTACGTATATTTGAAATCAATATCAGCAACACATTACAAAAGCTGAAAATTCTGGAACATAGGGTTACGAATATAAACTATAACTGTAGGTCATTGTTTTAACATCATAGTAGGTCATCAAAACTCCGCACACATATTACCAATCAGTTAAGAATCCTATGAAGCTACAGTTTGGCATGGCACGATTTGTTAGGGCGCCACCAAAAACTAGTTTCGACACATGATTGTAAAGTTCCAACTATGTAAATAAGGTCATTAAAGTGAAAACTGATATGATCTAGGGATATTGACTCAAGCATCTTGTTTTTACATAAACATATGGTTTCAAGCATGGCTGCTCAAAAACTTAGAAGAACTGGTGATCTGTGTATTATATTGACATTATAGTCGTTTAATATTTGATGTTTGTTTGCATGCTAAAGAAACATAACCTCGTTTAGAGTAAAATTAGGGTTAAAAAATGCATACGATTCTCTTTGATAAAATGCATAACGTATTTAAGTCTGAAAATAATCTAGGTAATCAGACCAAATTTCTTTTACATGTTCCCAAGAAGTGTACAAGTGTCATGTTCTATATATACGAAGGAAAGTGAAAGATAATGTAGCTCAAGGTGTGTAATGGTGCAGAAAGGGAAGAGAAATTAATAAACTAACAATATATAGAACATCTGGGTCATAAGAAAAAGAAAACCTGTTGCATCCAGAGCACGGATTGCTTCGCAAAATGCATTGGCTCTCTCACGCCGGCGCATCAAGTCACTTGAAGGTGGAGTGGCCGTCAGTTGAAAAATCTTGGACAAAAGATGTACATGATGTCAAAGAAACAAAGTAACCCAATGATTATTCAAAAATGAATCCAATAGAAAATTTCCCAACCAACTAAATAAGGTGTGTGTGCTTATGAACACGTTGCTGAAAATGTGCTACTAGTAATTTTGAGTAAGCATGTAGAGGATATAATCTTTAAGTCTATCCGTTGTATGTGGTACAGCAACCACCAATGCACGAACCACAGCAATGGCAGCTTCATGAGATCCATCTTCAAGAAAAGCATCCATTTGAACACGTATCTTATCAACAATCTGGGAGTTTTATTTTGGTCAGCCAGATGTATGAAAACCGTTCAATTAAGTAAGCTAATATCTTAATTGCAGAAGGAAGAGAACTCATACCATGTCATTTCTAAAATGTTGGGCCACTGCTCCAAAGGCATCTATGCTTGCATACTTCACACTCAAGTTTTGGTCAGAACCCAGAGTAACTAGGGCAGGTAATATATGAGTAGATGCAACTTTCGCATCGATATATGGAACCTATAAACGAAGGAAACCAATTAATTATTTCTTAATCAGACACATAAAGAAATTAGTACTCCAAGAATGGATAGACTTACAATGACTTTCAACAGATTGGCAGCATTTATTTTCATATCTATGTTGGAGCTGACAACCATTTCCCAGAGTAAATTAAATATCATACCGTGATGATCTTCAGATGTGCTGCATTATGGAAAGCCCTTCAGTCAAAATTAAGTTACAAAAAGTTAGTCATAAAAGGTATTTATTGCTTTACTAACCAAAGGAACCGAACAGCATCAACAATCTCAGCATTGCACTTCGTAGATTGATTTGGAACACCTTCAACTAATAACTTTCTCAGGTACTCCACTAATTGTTCATGTTTGCTTGGACCACCCAAAACACCAGCCAAGAGAAGAGGTAGGACACACATAGTAGCCAATCTCTTAGCCACAGCCGTTCTTGGCCTCAAACCTGTTATGTAGATAATATCCACAATTAAGAGAACACACAACACTGGTGTGAAAGGATTTCAAGTAATTTTAAAGTTATTACCTTTGATTCCAGAATGCGTTGCAGATGGGAAAAATGTCAATTCAACTTCTTCCCCAACAGCTAACAAGAATACAGGCAGCATTATGTGTGTCAAATAAGAATCCCCGTAGAGTTCTGATACAGCCAATAGAAACTGCATTACCAACATTTAGATCAGAAACAATTAATAAAGTATTGTTGATGATGTAATATAAAAAAGACACCAAAGACAGAGAAAGATACCTTGGTGATTTGGTTTCGCAAATTGTCCTCTTTTGGAGGTAACAAGCATGCGAGCTGTATTAAAGCAGGAAAGCAGTCGACATGTAGCCACTCAAATGCAGGCAATTGAACATGTCCACTACCGGGTTAACAAAATTCTCATTAGCAGTTATAGTAAATCAATTTAACAATATCACTACCAAAAGACACAAGTCAAACGGCTATGTTCTGTCAGAAAATAGTAGACAGGCCTGAAAAAAGAATATATAACAAAGTAAAATAAAATAAAAAGGAAAAAAGAGAAAAGAGCTTACCCTGCATACAATTCAAGGAAAGATTTGGAAAATATTGATCCAGTTGTTTCGGGATCAGAAGAAACTGGGCACTTCTCAATTGCTTTCTGGTGCACATACGGAAGAATTTCCTCCAGCATTCGTAGTAAAACATCAACATTCCAGCGTTCTCGTTCACCTAAAACACGAAAATGTGACTCCACAGAACCTTCAATGCCCGAAAGAGGAGGACAGCGCTGCAATGTCACAAGGATGCAAATTAAAGAAAGTATCATTAGAAAGACCTTAGTCATAAGTGGAAAATATAATCAAACAGAAACAGACCTGAACAGAGCTTGATATATGAGAGAGTAGAACTCTTAAGATATGGTCTAATTTGTTTCCCCACTTGTTTACTGCAGGGACTAATTGCTTAAGCGTCGTTTCCACCACCACTCCAGAGGGATCACAGACCAATTGGAACATCAACTCCTCGACCTATAAATAAAAATACAGTAAAATATTGGAGAAACAGATCCTTGACCACTTTATCCATTTATTTCTTGTCAGTCATCATATTATGAGGAGAAAATTCTCCATGCCCTAGACCATGTGGCATCAACCTGTTCTAGAGCTTACATTGTAGCCATTTCTGTCAAGTCAGAATTCCTCTCCATGAGAGCCTCTGAAGCATATTAGTGAGGCTGACCTTGAAATATTTGTCCATGGTCGGGAAGAGTGGAAGCAGCAATGCAAGATTATGTGCAGCAGCCTCCCGGACAACAGTTGCAGAATCTTCTATAAGTTGTTGAACAATGGACAATATAAGAGAATCACGAATCTCAGGCCGGACAAACTCTGCAAGCTCTCCACATGATTGAGCAACTAGCAGCCTGCGTTCCTCATACATATGATTTATCTGCAACCAACAAACCGGAGAAACATAAGAAAAACTAATCAGAAATACGAAAAGGTTAGACAAGATCCTCTCAAGGTGTGGCTCAAACTTACTTGTTCCCAACACTGGGGAAGCAATTCTGTTTCTGTTCTCATCTCTCCTACATTCTTAGCAAGGTTAACACATGCCTGAAATGCAGTTAAAGATTCAGAAACAAGTCCAAAACAATGCAGCTATATTACAAATAATGTGGTACTTCGAATATTAGCCTACATCCATTATAATTCTTCTCTGCTGCTCATCTGGGCGTTTGATTAGGTTAAACAATGTGTGGGTTAAGGAATCCCGAGTGCTGCTATCTGGATGGCGTTCAATCGCACACATGATTAGGGGAAGAAGCTCCTGTGAATGCATAACCAATAAAAAAATTAAAAATATATCGTTCTATTAAAGGATCAATTTAAAGATCCATTCATACAATGATAATAACAATAATAATATATTTATACACATATATATATATACATGTACATATGAAAAGGTAAGCAAACCTCCCGATGGTTGATCAAAACATAAGGAACAATCTTCGGCAAAGCATCAGCAAGGATCTGAATGGTCTCTAGGCCCTGTAAAATATAAGCATAACTTAAGAAAAGGAATAGAAGGGAAGGGCAGTTCCAAAGCTTCTAAAAAATCATTCTATGTTCTATTATTCAAAATTTAGATGGGTGTCCCATCCAAAACGAAAAGAAAAAGGGATGTGCCAGGGTAGATATCAAAAGAAGAGCCAACCCTGGAAGAAGAAAAACATGTCTGATCCGGTCTCCTATAAAGGCATTGATGCAATAAAAGAAATGTAAAAGAAACTTGCCCTTTTCTCGGAAACATTTTCAGGACTAAGATTCTCTGACATTAGATGTAGGCTGCTGCCTAATGATGGTTCATCATTTTGTTTGGAGACGCTATCACCATTCACCAAGGTACTACTATCACTCAAAACACCGACAGAGACCTCATGTGAAACTTCCTTCAGTTCAACTGTGTTATCATGAAAACTTTGAGCAGCCAGAGACTGATCTTCTTCCTTTTCCACAACTTTCGATTCTACATCAACTGGTGGGATTACACTTTTATCTTCATCGACGACAACGACCTTTTCTTCCATTTGCACAGACTCTTTTTCAAAATTGGTGGTCTCTGAAAAATCATGAGCTTTTGTGTTTTTGGATTTTAAACTTTCTAGTTCCATCTGCAATGATTTAATTTCTTCCTTGTATCTTTCCAAGGAAAGAGGTTGGATTTGATCAGCATCAGCAGCTCCCATATTCGTTCCAGAACGATATGCTTCAATGTGCATTTTCAATGCAGTGACTTCAGCTCTACAATCATTGAGCTCCTTTCTCTGGTGTTCCAAGGACTGCTTCAAATCTTGTACCTGAAATAAAGGGTGTATTATTTTCTTACATATGATTTTTCATTAGATAACATCTCAATGCAGTGTACTAAAGGGACTTACAAGGTTTTCTTTGTCTTTAAGGTCCTTCTGAAGAGCTTCCAATGATTTGCTTAGTGTACTTATTTGGCCTTCAGCCAAATCTTTGTTTTTAAGTAAGGATAGCTTTTCAAGGTATAGACTCTCCTTTTCTTTCAATAACAACTCAATTTCTCGGAGCATGGAAATTTTTTCCTGTATATAGCAAAGTATTTATGTTGAGTTTAGAAAAAGAAAAAAAAAAATCCTACATTGGAGTAGAACCTGCAAAGTTTCAGTAATTAATTATTAACTTCAAGTCTTAAGCCAACAAGACAGTACTCATCCATAACATGTGTTGTTGCAAAAAAAGCAGAAAATAAGGAAAAGCACGGTACATATTGAGAAATAATTTAAGAGCAAAACTTAAGGAAAATTTCGTGACCCACAGATCTACAGATTGATATGCTTCATAGCCATCGTTTTAGAGGAAAAAAAATAGCAAACATAAATAACGAATGTTTTCAGCACATCAGAAAGTAAAAGAGATGAGTTTAGTTGTGGTCGTGGTGTTACCTCAGACTTCCAAAGTGCTAGACATGGATTACTAGATAGAATTACCAATAGCCAGAAACTAATGGTCGTACCCAGTGCACAAGGCTCCCGCTTTACGCAGGGTCTGGGAGAGGTGAAAAACATACAACAAATATGCTAAAGGACACAGGCCACATCCACAAAAGCAGAAGCAAGTGAAAAGCTTCGAAGCCCTTGTCTAACAAGGTCGGGGAAGCACGGTAAAAGTCTGTATATAGAACTTCAGAAACTTGCCAACATCACATATCCTAGGAATTACCTCAGCAGCCTCAGTAGTGGATGAAAGATACTGATAATAATAATGGCGCAATGCATCTGGTACACATGCAGGTGAGTTCTTCCAAACATCTAGATTTTGATCTGTGACCTGGGGAGAATGCACTGACAGGTTATTAGAATATTTGAAGATTACTTGAACTGGGTATGATATTATACCATGATTTGCCACACAAACAAAGTGACAATAGCACCGCATTCACCTGATGCAAAGTTTTAGAAACCTAGTGGGCCTTCCAAGGGATTAACCTAGTACAATAGCTCCTAAAAAGTTGTTCAGTGCTACTTATTACCGCAACAAACAGATCAGAATCAATCCCAATCTTGTAAACATCTTTTTTTTTCCTTTATTTTAAATATTTGTGTTCCTCAAACCATTTTCTTTCTTTTGTTGATAAAACAAAGTAAGCCTGTTGTTGTTACATTGTTAGAAAGCTTCCATTACTTAAATAACAAGTAAATCAAACTAACATTAAACAACTCATCGGCATGGAAGTTTGAACCATGACCACAACGGGGTTCTTCTCCCACTAGACCAGTTTTAAGCTTGATCAACATAAAAACAAAAAACAAAATAACTTGTTTTTTTTTTTATGAGGGTTGCATCATCCTTTTGGTGGCCCTCTTGCTATTGTAATAAATTTGTTGAATTGTAATAAATTTTTGTGTGACCGCCGTATGCCACTGAAGCTCAAGGGAAAATTTTATAGGACGGCAATAAGGCCGGCGATGCTATATGGCACAGAATGTTGGGCGGTGAAGCATCAACACGTACACAAAATGGGTGTAGCGGAGATGAGGATGCTTCGTTGGATGTGTGGGCACACGAGAAAGGATAAGATTAGGAATGAGGATATCCGGGGTAAAGTAGGAGTAGCCGAAATTGAAGGAAAGATGAGAGAAAATCGGTTACGATGGTTTGGACATGTGCAAAGAAGGCCTACTGACGCTCCGATTAGAAGATGCGACTATGGGACAGAGGTTCAGGGCCGAAGGGGTAGAGGAAGACCTAGGAAAACTTTGGAAGAGACCCTAAGAAAAGACTTAGAGTACTTGGATCTAACGGAGGACATGACACAGGACAGAACACAATGGCGTTCTAAGATTCATATAGCCAATCCCACTCAGTGACTTGGATTTTCCAAGTCTCCAACCGAGAAGTTTTCCTCACTCGGGAAATTAAGGGAACACTACCTCAACCTACATGCTCCACTCACAAAGCTTCAACATACAAGCTTCAACAAAAGAAAATTCAAAGAACTTAGCGAAGAAGGCTTTGGTGTATTTAACACAATACGTTGAAATGAAGGAAAACTTATTTATTGATAGCCCTGATAAGTTACAAATATGTACATATACATGAGTCAAAATAAACAAACAAGAGGGAGCCTTCACACAGGTTGTTTAGGAGAAGTCTCAGCAGTCGGTAGAGCCCCAGAAAGAGAAGGCACCGGAGGGGGATCATTCGGAGCCTCAGTACTGGACAGAACCCTAGAAGGAGGAGGCATCAGAGGTTGATCATTTGGAGCTTCATTACGCGGTACAGCCCCAGAAGACGAAGGCAATAAATGCCTTTGGAACAAACCCACAAATCTCTGATGATCAAGTAAAACCTGACCATCAGATTCCTTCATCTGGTCAAGCTTCCTCTTCATGTTTGTAGCATAGTCATGTGCGAGCCGGTGCAACTGTTTATTCTCATGCTTGAGCCCTCTAATCTCCTGTTTGAGACTCATCACTTCAGCCGCCAATGATTCAACTTGGCGGGTTCGAGCAAATAGGCGTTGGGCCATATTAGACACAGAACCTGCACACTGAACACTGAGAGCCAGAGAATCCTTAACAGCCAACTCATCAGACCGTTTGGAAAGTAGTCTGTTATCTTTGGGAGTGAGAAGGTTCCTGGCCACTACCGCAGCGGTCATATCATTCTTCATCACGGAATCCCCAACGGTAAGAGGACCAGTAGGGGAGACGAAGGATGGGCGCCATATGTTTTCTGGAGAAGGCGGGGCTGCCTCTTCAACAAGGTTCAAGTCAAAACGACGGTCGGAGGGGCCAAACATTTTCAAAGGTGTTGAAGAGAGAAGAGGTCGGACAAATCAAGATCTTAGAAGTGCAAGAATGGAGCTTCTACTGGTGGAGATTCAAGTGTGCTTTGGAACTTAATGCCAGCCCCTATAAAAATCTGCACTCGACGAAGCTTCAGAAATCGAAGAGGCGTTTGCTTTCTCAAAAGCTGGGCTGCTCAGAGACCACGAGGGTCGATCTCAGAAATCGAAGAGGCGTTTGCTTTCTCAAAAGCTGGGCTGCTCAAAGACCACAAAGGCCGATCTCAGAAATCGAAGAGGCTTGCTTTCTCAAAAGCTGGGCTGCTCAGAGACTACGAGGGCTGATCTCAGAAATCGAAGAGGCACATACTTTTCCAGCCTTGTCAGCACCTGTCACACGCACACTCAGCTTTGCGGAAATTATGGGCATTCTGTCGAAGATTTCTGGTGAAGTAGAAAGCACATGAATCGTACTGTTCAATCACCCACTTCCCACACGCAACAGTAGCTCATGGGTACCACAGATAACTTTGCCAAAGTTATCTGACAAAGTTGAGACACGTGAAGCTTGCAGCTCCCACTACATCGCTCTGACCGAGAAGGGTAAAAGAATAGCAAAGAAACAACACTAACAAAGTTTAGACACATAAATTTTGAAGGTCTAGCTACCATATTATTACCCACAAGGGTAAAGGAACAGTACCACTGCTGGATAATTGGAAGGTCCCGGTGTGTCAACCTCTGTACTTCGTGGCACGGTAGACTAGCAAACATGTCCAACCTTTACTCACATTCGAGAAAACACTCCCAACAAGATTGCTTGCTCCAAAATCGAAGAGGCACCGCCTTCCGAATCTCGAGAGCCAGACTCCCAACATGATTACTTTCTCAAAAATCGAAGAGAGGGTAAAGGAACAGTACCACTGCTGGATAATTGGAAAGTCCCTGTGTGTCAACCTCTGTGCTTCGTGGCAAGGTAGAATAGCAAACATGCCCAACCTTTACTCACATTCGAGAAAACACTCCTAACAAGATTGCTTGCTCCAAAATCGAAGAGGCACCGCCCTCCGAATCTCGAGAGCCAGACTCCCAACATGATTACTTTCTCAAAAATCGAAGAGAGGGTAAAGGAACAGTACCACTGCTGGATAATTGGAAAGTCCCTGCGTGTCAACCTCTGTGCTTCGTGGCAATGTAGACTAGCAAACATGCCCAACCTTTACTCACATTCGAGAAAACACTCCCAACAAGATTGCTTGCTCCAAAATCGAAGAGGCACCGCCCTCCGAATCTCGAGAGCCAGACTCCCAACATGATTACTTTCTCAAAAATCGAAGAGACACCGCTCTCCGAATCTCGAGAGCCAGACCCCCAGCAGGATTGCTTTCTCAAAAATCGAAGAGGCATCGTTCTCCGAATCTCGAGAACCAGATCCCCGACAGGATTGCTTGTTCGAAAACCGAAGAGGCACCACTTTCCCAACTTCAAGAGCTGGATCTCCTTGGATAAAGCTTGTCTGTAATCTTCACACGCAACATCAACTTTCCAGATACCACAGACCACTTTTTCAAAGTGCTCTGACATAGTTAAAACATGTGAAGCTGGCAGCTCCCACTACCGTGCTATGACCAAGCAGGGTAAAAGAATAGCATTATTACTTGATGTTAGGGAGACTCCTATATATGTCGACCTCCATCCCCAACGGACAGGCAGACCTGCAAAAATGCTCAACCCTTCCTCTTATCTGAGAGGGCATTCCCAACGAAGCCTTTCGAAATATTCAGCTTTCTTTCCCCCCGATAATACCTCTGCAAACAAGCTATATTAGAGTAAGAATATCTCATATCATCAGGGTTAAAAGCAAGAGTATCCCATATCATGCTTTTTCCCTGTCTTTTCCTTTGGTCTTGTTCTTACCTGCAAGACAAGGAGAAAGAGAGCAATCAGTCAGCACTTGGAATCAAGCTTCCAGCCAGGAACTGACTGCCTGGAACCCCTTACCTGAGTACTTACCTGGCATTGCTCTCGAGTACTCATCTTCAACATCTTATGCTTCCAGGGAAGATACCGCATCTGCCTGAGGAACAGATAGGGCAAGTGAGAAGGATACAAAGAAGCATGTGGAGACAAGCGTAACAGCACACGTGCCGATACATCCACTACTCTGTCAAAAGCAAAAGTATCCCATATCAGCAGGGTCGAACGTACTCTAGATTTGATGGATTTGTTTTGACCCTCAAATTCTTTAGTCGGCCTTATACTCTGGAGGAAACCAGAAAACCCTCCAGCCCAGTTCAAGAATAAGCCTGTGGAAAGTTACTTCTTCAAAAGCAAAAGTATCCCATATCATCTCTTCTCATTTTTCTTCTCTTTATCCTTCATGCTGCCTGCAAGATAGGGAGAATGTGAACAATCAGCCGGAGCTCTGATTGCTGTCACCTCTTTCAGCAGATCCCCTAGCTCGGCGACTTGGGGGACTCCTACTACATGGTTTGTATCGCGCTTGACCAAGCCTGAAACTACAAGTAAGCTTCAAGTGAAATTGATACATTACCTTGTGCATCTCCACCAGTTAAAGATACCACCCCTGGATGGAGGAAGAGTACTTCCAGAGAAGATGCCACATCTACCTATGAGACAGATAAGGCAAGTCAAGACGATACCACACCCCGGTACTTAGAAGTTTCGTGATTACGAGATCATTCTCCCACAATATTTCCTAATGTCATTTGTACTAAATCATTCACTTGTACTCACTAAAGGAGAGCTTGAACCTATGTACTTGTGTAAACCCTTCACAATTAATGAGAACTCCTCTATTCCGTGGACATAGCCAATCTGGGTGAACCACGTACATCTTGTGTTTGCTTTTCTATCTCTATCCATTTATATACTTATCCACACTAATGACCGGAGCAATCTAGCGAAGATCACAAAAAGCGACCGTTTTCGCTACCTAGGATCTATCTTGCAAGAGAACGGAGAATTAGATGGAGATCTCAACCATAGAATACAAGCTGGATGGATGAAGTGTAAGAGTGCATCCGGCGTGTTGTGTGACCGTCGTAGGCCACTGAAGCTCAAGGGAAAATTTTATAGGACTGCAATAAGGCCAGCGATGTTGTATGGCACAGAATGTTGGGCGGTGAAGCATCAACACGTACACAAAATGGGTGTAGCGGAGATGAGGATGCTTCGTGGGATGTGTGGGCACACGAGAAAGGATAAGATTGGGAATGAGGATATCCGAGGTAAAGTAGGAGTAGTCGAAATTGAAGGAAATATGAGAGAAAATCGGTTCCGGTGGTTTGGACATGTGCAAAGAAGGCCTATTGACGCTCCGGTTCGAAAATGTGACTACGGGACAGAGGTTCAGGGCCGAAGGCGTAGAGGAAGACCTAGGAAAACTTTGGAAGAGACCCTAAGAAAAGACTTGAGTACTTGGATCTAACGGAGGACATAACACAAAACCGAGCGCAATGGCGTTCTAGGATTCATATAGCCGACCCCACTTAGTGGGAAAAGGCTATGTTGTTGTTGTTGTTGTTGTTATAGAATTAAAATTAAAAGCCATCTCCAAAACTCTCAACACTCCCATATCAATTTACAGTGGAGAAATTGCCACATATGTTTGAAGCAAAACTTCTAATGTTTGGATGGAGAAGTTCCCCTAAAGAATTGCTAGAAATATAATATACTCACTTTTGATATAAAATTTTAAACTTTCCAACATCACTTGCCTACAAACTGGATGAATTCACATTTCAGTGCATCACAGCCTCCCTAAAGATGGGCCGTAAATCGTAAAATAAAATAACCTCTAGAAAGTAGTATCAATAACCCAACAAACCACAAACCCAACCAAACACCTAGCAAATAGAAATTCTAACTAACATAGAATTCTAATTACAACATAATTTTACACTGCATATGCATAAAAACTGGTACATTTTGTTAAGATGTGTTGTGTAGTTACCCTAGCTCCTGTTTACAATCCCGTACCATTAATCTACTATAGTCTATTGGAGGTTGAATCCAATAAACAATATGTGAGCCACAGAAAAGAAAGGACTCGTCCTTTCACATATAAAAATACCGGGGAGAAACAAGGAGAGAGATAACAAGAAATAAGAGAAGATAGATGCAAGAAGAGAAAAAGACAAGCATTCATGGTCATCCATACCTCCTCAAAAAATGTCATTGCAGTAAGCCGGTACCCTGCTATAAGCAAATATTCTTTTACAGCACAGTTAAGATCTCTGCGCTCATTATCTTTCAATGGACCCAAATCAGAAAAGGAAACATCTCTCTTTTGCCGCTGAAATTCTGGTCCATTATGTAAGGAAACATTGGCATTTGAATCTGAATACAAATATGAGTAGAAAGTCATGGAACAGAAACGTTTGTGGTTTATTAGTATTGGAGAATATTGCACATATAGTGAATCTCGCATTTTCCACTGTATACAGGTGCAATACTGATTCCCGAAAATATAAATGCAATGAACAGTAACAAGAAGAGGAAAACGTGGTGTGTGTCTCCACCATTGACATTCATTTGTTAGAAGGTTTTCTAGAAAACAATTCCAGTACATCTAGGAACAGGCATGGATGTCCATATCCAGTATAACAAACCCAACAAAGCTTGCCTCGTTATTTTACCTAATAACCTCACTATAGACATGCCTATGGCATTATGGTCGCACTTTATGACAAGATACGTCCAGAGATTTAATAACCAAACTCTGTAATAATGCAAAGTTACTTAATGCAAAGTTCTGCAGCAAACAATATCACAGTGACTACCGTTCGAAAAGATATATCAGACTAGAAGCTAAAACAAGCATAAGAATACAATTTGAAATTCTGGAAAGAAGGTAAACTTACCTCTCAAGTCATTTGAAGGTGATTCTGCTTTCTTCTGCAATTCGGCCTTCAGTTTTGAAATGTCCTCTTGGGCTAAGCGAAGCTCATATTCACTAATTGCTAATTTTTCTTCTACTGCTTCTTTCTCCTCTAGCAAACATTGAGGGTCTGCAACTGCATTCCAAAAATGAAAGCAGTAGAAAAATAAAGCATTAGTAATGTTCCAAAAGAAAATATTAGTATCAAGATTAATGAGGTACAAGAAGTTTTCCTTTTCAAGCTCCAATTATCAGTTCATCAAGCAGAGACATAAACCATTTGTAAATCAGTTCTGTCACTTTACTGAGAAAAGTTCAATTAAAGTTATTTTTTGTTAGCTCGGCTTCTGTTCAGTTGGCTTGTTAGGCTTTCTTGGCCACACCACACCCCAACACACACTCAGTCAATCACCACCAGCAGAAATGCCCTTTGCAGTTGCGCTTACAGGCTACAACATACAATACTAACGGAATTCCTTCCCTCGGCTAGTATTTTTTTCCCTTTTTATTAAAAATTTAACATTTATGGGTTGGGCTGGTAATGGTAGCCTCATTAAATATAAAAAAAAAATTAAAAAAAAAAAAAAAAGCATACGACGATGTTCTTAGTTGAGTTTTTTGAACTGACCATCAAGCTCGTTGCACTAATTTTGACAAACTTAATTTCTGAAAATTTAAGGTTTTAATGAATAACAGCAAAAATGTACCAGAAAAAAGGGAACCAAAGAAGCAAACACAGTTCCTCTTAACGGAAAACACAACTAAAGAATGAGAAAGCCAGAACAAAGCCATCAAGGAAGTGATATCAGATCTCACCCTGGCAGCCGAAAGCACAGGCAATACAGATATGCAGCCACCACGTACTCACACTTTCAGTTGCATTCTCTAAATATGTTAAGTAACTCCTCCGCAGAAAGTAACAGTTTCATAAAATCGATATGTTGTAAACTAATTGCTTTTCTCAGTTCAGGCTAATTCCTAGAATAAACTGGTGTTTTCGTCCAACCAACTGAAGTCCCACCTATCGCCATTCCTTTACACAATGCTTCTACATGATGGTTGAGGTAGCCCATTTGGGCACATAACAAAAAGAATTTCAAACACTTTTGAGTTCTGCAACTAGTTTCAAGTCTAACTTGTTCCTCAAACAAACAAAATGTAATTCGACTTTCGCTATAATTGCCAGCGGCAACGAGGTTTCAAATGCGAAAAAATTCAGTTAGCATTAACAAGAAGCCGCTAAGGAGATAAAGGATCTTTCAAAACTAGGCAAAGTAAACGATCACAAGCGCGCCAATTCGTGGCATTAACAATGCCAAAGAAAACAGAGTAGAAAACCAGAATTCCGAATCTATTAGCTCACCACATTCCCCACACTTTCTCAGCAACCAAACAGAAAACAAGAGAATTTCAAATTAACCGAATTCAAACAGATTCAGAAGTGCGCGTGCGAGTGTGAATTGATCGTACGAACCTCGGAGAGAGTTGAAACGAGAAATCTGATCGGGAGGGAATTTAGAGGAGTCGGCGAAGAAGTCCTTGAGTCGAATGGCCTGGTCGTCTCTGCCATCGTCGAGCAGCTCGTGGAGCAGCTCGAACGCCGTGAGCAGGTAGTTCTCCTCGAGCAGAAAATTCACGACGCAATTGCACAACGACGACCTCTCCACGTCCATCGGAGCTCACTATCTCCTCCGCAACCTTAGCGCGACGCCATTGAAGAACCAGATAACCAAAGCAGATCTCTCTCTCTGTCTTTCTCTCTGCCTATTTTCTTCAGGAGTACGTCCGGATCGAGTCGTTGAGTTGGGAGAGAGGAGGGAAGGACCGACCGAGGGAAAGTGGGATATTCGGTGCGACGCGTCTTTCTTTTGATCCGTGCTTCTTTGTATTTCGACCGTCGATCCTATGATTGTTGTTGATAGATCTGCCTGCATTTTTCATTAGCACGTTCACCACGTGTGATTTTGCATGGAAAACCGGTGCACCGCCAAGAAGGTCAACTGTTGACTCTTAAATTAGAGAAATTTTGCAGTGTACATATCATTATATAAATGAAAAGAAGTTTTATTTTTCAAATATCCCACCACTAACATATGATGTAGTATCCTTTATTTGAGCCCATTGAAAAATATCTTCACGAATTAGAGAAATGCCAAAGAAACTCTAAAAATGAAACTCTCGATAAATTATCTGCTACTTCAAATTTTTTTTTACATATGATTTTATAATTTTACACTTAAATTAATATTAAACTGTGAGATTTAATGGGCTCATCCTAGAGCTTCTATATTCATTTTTTTGCCTCTATGTTCATTTTTTGTGATTATCTATTTGGGTCTAGACTCTAGATACAGATAATGGGCTCTTATTGATTTATAATGGATTTGGAAAGAATCTTGTATTAACATGAGTTACAAAGCCCACTTTCTAAAGATGCATTTTTACGTATTTAGGCGAAGATGAATATTTTAAGTCTTATTATTGGAGAGCTTTTCGGCCAATGAGAAATGTAAAATGTCGATTTCATGGCGTTATAGAATACTAGACTCATCGTTATAATTACTTATAAGTAAGAGACCCTAAATTCAACCCAATAAATGACGAGTTCGATGTCAAATTATTCTTGTAGACTCTTTATATGACTTAACCCACATCTCCCATGCCTTAATGCAAACTAAAATATAGTTATTATGCATGTGTAAAGCAAAAAGTGGGGTAAATTAAACTTATATTTAATTGTCATATTACCAACACTGTTCTAAAAAATTTTACTTAGGTCGTGACTCTCACTTAGACAAAAAAATTAATAACTTTCATTTTGCATTTTATTTTTTCAATCAATTGTAAGAGACTTATTGAATACTTTGATGAACACTCATTATATGTGTGTGCCCCATGTTTTCAATGTTTTATACTTTATAATCGACATATGTCATTTCATTTTGTAATTTATAATCGACATATTTATACGATATGTAATAAATTTACTAAATCTGCCTAGTTCGCCTCGACCCCCGTTTAGGCCCCACCAAGGAGCTATGCCCCATCCAACCGCCTGAGTAGCGCTTAGCATTTTTTTAAACTTTGCTTACCAATGATTATGAAGTGATTAATTAAACTTAATTAACATAAAAAGAGTATACTTGTCATTTCACCCTTAGTTGTTTTTGTGTGAAATATATATGAGAATATGTTCCGTATTTTATTATATTTGGTTATCTTTTCAATCTCATCATTGCAAGCCTATTAGGATCAAGTTCCTTAATACGCAGGCGATTAAGGTGAACGAGATTGTGGTAATTACAATTCAGGCTCAAGGTGATTGATGACGCGTTCAAAGTTCTTTAGATTCATTGGCTTCAAGGAACCTTCGTTTCTTTCAATTTTTGCAACTTGGGTTTATTATGTTATAATTTCATATTTTTGTTTGCAAGCTTCCTCTTATATATATTGGATTCATATTCTTCGTTTGTATTAAATCTAGGCTTGGCAAACGGGTCGTGTCTGTCGTGTTCGTGTCGTTTTCGTGTAACACCTGTTATCTTAACGGGTCGTGTCGTGTCACACTCGTTATCTTAACGAATCCTTAACAGGTCGTGTCACTTTACCCAACGGGTAAAGTGACCCGACCCGTTATGACCCGTTAAGAAAAATATTTTTTTTTTAAATTTGCACATACCACATATTACCATATAAATATTACTTCAAAACATTAAAACATTTGTCATGTAAGTACTATAACTACACTCGAAAATAAGAGCCTAATAAAAAAATAATACATACACTACTAATCTATTATAAATATTAAAGGGTAAATTACATAGTAGCCCCTCAGGTTTGAGCTCTATTGCAATCTCATACAACATCTTTAAAACATTTCACTTTCATACCTCAAGTACTATTTTATTTCAATTTCATACAACCGTTAGATTTTCCATCCATGGATCTGTTAAATGCTGACGTGGTTGCCACATATATGACATGTGGCTGCCAAATGTCTGCCACGTGGCAAATAAAAATAATTTTTAATTTAAAAAAAAAAAACATATCTGCCACTTTTTTTTTTTGGGTAAATTACATAGTAACCCCTTAGGTTTGAGGTCTATTGCAACCCCATACAACAACTTTAAAACATTTCACTTTCATTCCTCACGTACTATTTTATTTCAATATAATACATCCGTTAGATTTTCCATCCATTAATCCATTAAATACTGATGTGGCTGCCACATTTGTGCCACATGGCTGCCAAATGTGTGCCACGTGGCATAAAAAATAATTTTTTGATTTTTTTTAAAACCACCTGAATCTTAAAAAAAAAACTAAACTAAACTGAAACCCACCTCCCGCAACTCCCCACCCCCGCAAACAAACCCAGAAACCTCACCCTTCCCCCCCCCCAACCCACCTCCTTCTCCTCCATTCTCTTCACCTTTCCTCTCATAAAAAAAACCCAGCAAACCCCCACCCCACCGCCACGTTCCCCGATCCTTTTCTTCTATTCACCCCACCCCCTTTCTCCCTTCTCTCATCTGCAAACCCATCCACCCTTAGCAAACCTAATTCCATTTCCAGACCACCACCAACCAAGCATAGAAAAAATTCAAAATTTGAAAGGACAAAATTAAATACATACCTCATTGTCAGAGTCAATCGATAAGCAGGGTTCGAGTTGCAGAGAGGAGAAAATAGTGGGTGAAGGGATAAAGGGGGTAGGGGTAGGGGTCGGGTTCTGGGTGAGGAGGGTCGCAAGCGCACGGGGGGGGAGGGGGCGAGGGGAGGATGAGGCGCGTCGAGCGCGAACGGGAAGGGGGGCCGAAGGAGGGTGGCGGGTTCTGACTGAGGTGAGTCTGGAAGGCAGGCGTAAGGCCTCTGTGGGTTGGGTGGGTGGGTGGGGGTGGGGGAAAACTGAACGAATCTGGGTTGTAGGGTGGGGAAAAGAGATCTGGGTTTTGGAGGGGGTTGCGGGGAGATGGGATAGGTTTAAGTTTTTTTTTTTTTTTAATAAATGAGAAAATTCAGGTTTTCTAAAAAAAAAAATTAAAAAAAAAATTTTGCCACGTGGCACACATTTGGCAGCCACGTGGGACAAATGTGGCAGCCACGTCAGCACTTAACGGATCAATGGATGGAAAATGTAACGGATGTATTATATTGAAATAAAATAGTACGTGAGGTATGAAAGTGAAATGTTTTAAAGTTGTTGTATGGGGTTGCAATAGACCTCAAACCTGATGGGTTACTATGTAATTTACCCAAAAAAAAAAGTGGCAGATATGTTTTTTTTTTTTTTTTAAATTAAAAAATTATTTTATTTGCCACGTGGCAGACATTTGGCAGCCACGTGTCATATATGTGGCAGCCACGTCAGCATTTAACAGATCCATGAATGGAAAATCTAACGGTTGTATGAAATTGAAATAAAATAGTACTTGAGGTATGAAAGTGAAATGTTTTAAAGATGTTGTATGAGATTGCAATAGAGCTCAAACCTGAGGGGCTACTATGTAATTTACCCAATATTAAATGTGCAAGGATATGCAAAATGAAAGAGTTTTTGTTTTCAAGGTTGTAAGTCTTTCTCAAAAGATTAAATCTCAGCCGATCCAAATGGTCATCAATTTTTTAAATTTAATTTAATATATATAATTATATTATATAATTACTATAGTTTTTAGGGGTATAAAATTGTTAAATTAATATATATAATTATTATAGTTGATTCATACTTTTATTAAGTATATAACATAAGATTTTGTGATATCCACATCCACTAGTGTAAATATTTTAAATTGAAGATCAAATTCATTCTTTGTATTCATATATGGTCAAGGACTGTAGCTCTAAAAAATCATCAAAATTGGAGTTAAAATAACCGTTAAATCGTGATTTTTCGTTTATAACCGTCGAAAAGTTTTGTCCCGTTACTTGATCTCTGAATGTTTTTTTTTTTGTGATTTTTTTCTTATGTGATCTCGAAGCATATACAAACAAGTTTAACGGTTGGGATCGTTGAAATTAGTTTCGGAGAATTTGTATCCCATCAAAACAACAGATTGACTAACACTTAAAGTTTATTTATACTTTCATTAAGTATAACATAAGATTTTGTGTTATCTACTTGTGTAAATATTTTAAATTGAAGATCGAATTCATTCTTTGTATTCATATAGGGTCAAGGAGTGTAGCTGTAAAAAATCATCAAAATCGGAGTTAAAATAACCGTTAAATCATGATTTTTCGTTTATAACCGTCGAAAAGTTTTGTCTTGTTACTTGATCTCTAAACGTTTGTTTTTTGTGATTTTTTGCTGATGTGATCTCGAAGCATATACAAACAAGTTTGACGATTGGAATCGTTGAAATTAGTTTCGGAGAATTCGTATCACCCATCAAAACAATAGATTGACTAACACTTAGAGTTTATTTCTACTTTCATTAAGTATAACATAAGATTTTGTGGTATCCACTTGTGTAAATATTTTAAATTGAAGATCGAATTCATTCATTGTATTCATATAGGGTCAAGGAGTGTAGCTGTAAAAAATCATCAAAATCGGAGTTAAAATAACCGATAAATCGTGATTTTTCGTTTATAACCGTCGAAAAGATTTGTCCCGTTACTTAATCTCTGAATGTTTGTTTTTTGTGATTTTTTGGTGATGTGATCTCGAAGCATATACAAACAAGTTTGACGGTTGTGATCGTTGAAATTTGTTTCGGAGAATTCGTATCCCATCAAGTTCAATGGTGTATGTATACATATATATATATATATATATTAAGTAGATTTAAATCTATTTATTTTGTATGTATAATTGACCGGTACACAGAGTAGTACATCACGTGTCATTATAAAAATAGTGGGATATATCATGTGCGATAAAAAGTTAATAACTTAAAAAAAAATATTCTCACCACTGCACTTCTATTAATTTTATTTTTTCCCTCTCTTTTTTGTTTCCTTTTCAACTTTTCATATAATTTTCACTTTTCCCTCCACCCTATCCATCCATCTTTTCCTAATTCCCTCTCTTTTTTGTTTCCTTTTCAACTTTTCTTATCATTTTCATTTTCCCTCCCTTTTTCTTCAAAAAAGGCGGCACTGCAGCAGGGAATGGAATGGATCAATTATGGAATCAAAATTCAAATCAATGGATGCATACATATTAATTAATAATTATTATAGTTTTTATAATTCAAAATTTAATATATATATATATATATATATATATATATATAATTATTATAGATAGTTAATATTTTGGGGTATAATTATTATAGTATATATAATTATTATAATTATTATAGTTAATTTAATATATATATATATATATATATTATAGTTTTTAGGGGTATAAAATTGTTAAATTAATATATATATAATTATTATAGATAGTTAATATTTTGGGGTACAATTATTATAGTATATATAATTATTATAATTATTATAGTTAATTTAATATATATATATATATATTTATTATAGTTTTTAGGGGTATAAAATTGTTAAATTAATATATATAATTATTACAATATTTTTTTAGGGTTCTAAAATTATAAAATTAATATTCTGCTTATCGTGTATCGTGTTACCCACGTGTATACCCGAATCAATCCGTTATCTTAACAGGTGCTTATCGGGTTACCCGATAACGACCCGAATCGTTATCGTGTCGACCCGAACACTTGTTAATTTCGTGTCGTATCGTGTCGGGTTATCGGGTCGTGTCAGGAATTACCAGGCCTAATTAAATCTTGTATTTACTCTTGTCATAAATGAAATATATCTTTTTTTTTTAATAAACGATATTATCTATACTAAAAATGGATGGTTTTAGCCTCACAATAAAATATATCATCTTTTTTAACAAAGAACTTTGAGCGAAATAAAATAATAACATATATATATTCCTTTATTTGATCTTGTAATTCATATTACAAATTCTTGACATCATCAATGTGTCAAGATGTCCACATTATTTATTCTTCTCCTTTACTTGCTACGTAAAGAGAGATACATCATCTATATGTAAATCCCATTTCATTACATGCTCATGGGCAGAATGTAATGACGTAGTCAGGTCCGCCATTGCAGGTGAATGTGCTGTTTTTATCATCATAAGCGTAGCTATAAGCTTGAGGGCACTGCTGCTCAAAGATCTGAGAGTACTCTGTGGGAGGACATGTCCCCGGCTGATCATTCGGCGGCGTGCAGCAGTACTTCGGCTCACCGAAAGCCACGCAAGCACTTTTGCAACCGATGACACTCCCATCAGCCGCTTTCACTTGTAACTCAGCCGGGCATGCCGCGTTAACATCCGCAGGGCAAGTTGAGGCCTTGCACTCGCCGGTGCCGCCTTGTGGGGCAACGGACATGGGCAAGTTGAAGCCGTCAACAAGGCTAACATCGTAAAAATCTTGACCCCCGTTTTCTGCGATTGTGATTTCTACTAAAGTTGCTGGTGGAGCTCCGCCTGCGCCGTTGCATGCAACCTGGCCAGAGCCACAGTCTGCAGTTTCACAAGAGAATTTTCCAGCGGAATCTGTGGAACATCTAGTTCTGGCCCAGAAGCGACCAGACCATGGGGATGGAGCGTCCACTGACTGGCTAGCTTTGGATGCTAGTTCAAACCCGGTGAGTGATAATTGAGGTTTTTGGTCACCGGTTAGGGTTGCTGGCCAGACAGTGTTGGGGCAGTTGTTTGTGAAAGTGATTTTCGCTGCATGTGCGCCTGCATTTATATTCAACATAAAACTAGATGCTAAGAATATTGATACAGAAAATCTTACATACAATTGTAAAATATATCAAATTAAAAATAAATAAATAAATAAACGATTTGAAATAATTTTAAGATCTTTTTCATAACTAATCAGTAAAATTTTATTATAAATATAATTTGATGATGATTCATCTAATCTCATGCTCTCATCACCGCATTGGCCGGCTCACTTCTATGTATCCGCATTCCTCATCATCTATCATTATTCTCCTTTACACTTCCTACAGTCACTTTTAACGTTGTTGCAATATAACGTGGACTAACCCATCTCAAATATTTGCATCCGGCAGGCATGCATATTAGAGACTAATACGAAACAAAATAGAAAAGAAATTAATAAGAAGTTTGTATAATAATACCTGAGAAGAAGAGGATGGCCAAGGTGAGGCCGAGGAGGGAAGCTACTTGGCTCTTCATCATCGTCATTGAATATATCTTAATTGCCTGCTTGTTGCTAATTAACTTGAACTTATGATTTGATGATAAACTTAGGAACCAAGGGGGGCTTTATATAGGCTTATAGCGCGCCTAACCTGTTTGATCTTTTGCATGAGTAGCAATTGCGGGTCTAAGTTCAACGGTGACTAGTAAAACGAACGCGCAAACTAACAAATAGATAAAGAATTACTAGCAAATAGATAAAGAATTATTTGGCATTAGACTGGTATCATCCTTGACCTACACTAACTAACAAATTCAGTTTTAATCCGTAAAACTAACAACCGTTTAATAATTATTTTGTTTTTCGTTTTTTATTTTTATTTTTATTTTTGTGTCAAAAATAGGAAGAAAAAAAAACATAGAAGAAATGAGGGATAGAGAAAGAAGGGGATGGTGAGAGACATACTTTTATTAATTGGATTATAACGTACTATCACGCAGTTCTAATCACTAATCCCATATTTATATAAATGGGTTGTGGACACATTTTCATATAATATAATAAGGCCAAATTTTTTTCTTGGTCCCTGTGGTGACACGTCACTTTCAATGTGACCCTTGTGGTGAAAATTTTATTAATTAAACTCCCGTGGTTCACCTTGTTAGCAATTAAGGTCCAAATCCAAAACTACCGTTAGTGTTCCGTTAAATAAACTCATGTGACTATCACGTAGATGAGTCAAATTCATCATTTCAATCCAAATTACATCCTATTCCATAGACATCTAGCATGACTTAGGTATACCGTATACGTGTGTTCTTTCTAGGCGAGTTATGACATACACTTGTTTCTCTTGTGAGTTGGCATTTGATTCCAGTGTACAAAGCAAATTGAAACAACGGAGAGATAATTTACATTAACCATTCACGAAAGAAAAAATAACTTCATCATTTCTCTTACCATAATGTATTTTGCACACTAATGACAAAAGCATATATCCAACCCAAAAACCAAAAAAAAAAAAACAAAGAACAAAAAACAAAACAAAAACAAAGATAAAAGTATGTCTTCCACAATATATTGTGGTTCATCATAACAAAAAGTCATTAAAAATGTTTTCCACAAAATAAACAAATAATCTAGTTTTTCACAAAACAAAATCAATTCCCTTTACTTCATCATTTTTTTTTGGCAAGGTATTGTGCTTTTTCATCCGTTGATTTTGCATGTTGTGCATTGGGGCCATTCCAGAAGGTCTCCAAGGATTTTTAGCATTTAATGATATTGCAGAGGTCATTCCAGGAGGTTTCCAAGGTGCATTGAAAGGTTGTGTACTGCAAGACTATGACCTGCATCAAACCACACCACCAATTAAAGACAAAATTGAAAGGCATATATGCAAATTGGTACAAATTGATACAACAACAACAACAAAGTCTTTTTCCACTAAGTGGGGTCTTTAAAAGCACCAGCCGGGAATCAAACCCGGGTCTATACCGTGGCGGGGTACTATTCTACCACTAGACCACTGGTGCTACTGCTTTGGCAGGGTACAAATTGATAGAAGAATTAAAATTCAAATAAGACTAAGTCTCTAACTCATGATCAAAGACGTGTTGGCATTGAAAAAAAAAACAATAGTTTATTAAAAGTATTAGGATTTCCAAACGAAATCATACTTAAGAAATTAGGCTAGACTTCACATTCACCTCTTCTCCTAGCCATTGACATGGTTTTATAGGTTTAGTTTCAAGCGTTTTTTTTTTTTTTTTTTTTTTGTAAAATCTATTTTTAGTTAATTCCCAAGTCATACTAGATGTCCACTGCATACAATGTAATTTGGATTGAAATGATGAATTTGACCCCTCCATGTGACAGTCACATGAGTTTATTTAACGAAAGACTAACGGAAGTTTGGATTGGAGCTCAATTGCTAACAAGGCTCACTACGAGGGTTTAATTAACAACATTTTCACCATGAGGGTCATATTAAAAGTGTCGTGTCACCACAAGGACCATGAAAAAACTTTGCCCATATAATAATGATAAAGTGAATGAACAAAATAGTGTTATATAAGAGTTGACTTGATTGATCATACAGTCTGATTAACCAACCAACTAGTACTACAGTTTAGTAATATTTCTCTCAATTGAGAGGTCTCAGATTCAAATCATATGAATGACAATGACGTATTATATTTTTTTTAGTTCAATACGTAATTAGTACCTGACCCATTATGTGGCATATACCCCAATACCAATGTCCAATGAGTAAAATATTTGTTATAGCTTTTTAATTGGCAGTTCATGCCTATTAGTTAGTCAACATGATCCATAAATTACGCATCCTATATGAGTGATGGCGAAGCCAAAATAAGAGAATTGAAAAAATGCCACGAGAGATCAATTAGAAGGTTGATTAGTAGTCGCATGATTTTGAATTTTGATAAACAAGCCACACAGATAACTGAGGTCGCGCCATGTGTGTAGGCTTGTAGCGTGACAGACTGGGCGGGCTGCCATGAAGGAGGAGTGATTTTTCAGCGTGATCGGAACACAGAATGATATATCATGTGTCACGATATAAATGGTGGGATATGTGTGTTAAAAAGTTAATAACTTAAAAAATAAAATTTCTCATCACTTCTATAAAAATACGTGATGTACTACCAATATTCCGGTCACAATGAAATTTTTTTCGTGAAGGAGATGGAACAAGCACTAGAAGGCTTGAATTGTCAACTTCGATTTTCCTCATCTCATCCATTTTTAATAGTGGCATTTAATACCACAGTCTAGTAGTATTCTTCTTCACTTGTCAGTGAGAGGTCTTAAATTCGATTTTCGCCAAATGCGAATTTGAACCATATTATTGCTAACCTATTGTGAGACTAAGCCCACCTCTCCTCCTTATTGTAAATACTATCTTTGTTAAAAAATAATAATAACTAGTCCCTGTGTGACTTGGTCTGCAAAGTTTTTTTTTTTTTTCAAACGGTGTGCAAAGTTAGTACATATTAGTCATAATACCCTATTACATTTTTATCTAATTTTGTTTAAATTTGTTTAGTATTAGGATTTTTAAGATTGAAGGTTTTAGAGATGACATATCAAGTCTTTCTCATTCTACAAATTAATTTGACTTTTTTGCCTAAATTTTTTTTTTTTGACTTTCTGATATTTTCTCTTTATTAAAACGGTCATTATCTCTCGTATATAAAATGTATATCAAATTTCAAATTGTAGGGAACAAATTCCACATGTTCGTAGAATTACTTGAACATCCTTGCAATCAAGAAATGATAAATTAGGCCACTTAGTACTACGGTCTGATGATATTTCTCTTCACTAGTAAGTAAAAGGTCTTAAGTTCAATTATCGCCAAAGGCGAATTTGAACCAAATTATGACTAGTTCATTGTGAGAATAAACTCACCATCTCTCCCTTAGTGTAAATAATATCCTTTGTTCAAAAAAAAAGAAAAAAAAAGAAATGATAAATTAGACCTGGTCAAACCGGTTTGGTGTTAATGGATTTGTGATTCTATTGAAGATACACTGATAGACTTATATTATGTAGTTTCACTTTTATTTACACTTTTCTTTATATGATAAAACCCTCACCCTATGTCGTATTGTGTACGTGATAAAATGAAGATTGAGAGACAATATATATGTGTGTGTGCGCGCGCGCGTGTGAGTGTAGTTATTAGTGAGCCGCTAATTCGTTCCTCTCAAACCTTCATGATATTGCTTTTGTGACATGCATATATTGTAGAATTATTAGAGAGACGGGTCAAAGGTCCACTACCAACAACACTGATATTATTCCTTACTTGGTAATTACCACATGCACAATTCATCATGTAATGGTTTTACCACAAAAAGCATTGGTATTTCAACGTATATAAACTTTTATTTTCTAAAAAATACGATCGATGTAGAATATTTCAACATATATACTAAGCAATAACATAAGAAGAAAATGTTAATTATGTTTTATGCGGTCGTATGGTTTGGCATGTAAAGACGTGGAAGCTTATAATCCCCATCGATTTCTAAGACACATCCAGTGGATCCAAACTTACAAAATCTGTTTTATTTGCATTTCACGCCAAGACTGTCTTTGTATGTAATTGTCATTAAACCTCACAAGTCACAAAAATGTTTATTTTTCATCCGGAATCTTTCTATTTTCACACTATTTTGGGGAAGGAAAAAACACATTCTGACCAAAAATAAAACCCAAGACTGTCTTTGTATGTATTTGTCATTAAACCTCACAAGTCACAAAAATGTTCGATTTTCATCCGGAATCTATCTATTTTCACACTATTTCAGGGGAACGAAAAAACACATAATGACCAAAAACAAAACATGACAAAAGCCTCCAAAAACTTTTTAATGGCAAGTTCGATACTAAACTTATTGGCGAGTTCAATAAGTCTTAGGTTAGAATCTTTTTAATGATAGATAAGTCTTAAATTAGACTCTTTTTAATAACGAGTTCGATACTAATTTACTTTTCTTATATCATTTGCGTACTAACTTATGCATAATGCAGTAGTTGTATTATACCCAATTAAAAACTATTTGACAATGGTCTTAGAACTAAAACCCTTTAAGCAGAGGTGCTTCTTGAAACAAGCATGAAGCATGAAGGGAAATCTATGAGGATGTGAAAGGTAAAGTCACACAATAGAGAAAGATCAAACTTTGCAATGACTTATAAAGAGATAGACCATACCTCTTATTCTGAATTTATTTTACGGTAAAACCTTAACTTCTTCTAGAATCTCGAAAGCACGGCCAAACAAGCAAATGAATGGAACATTTGAAAGCACCAGAGCTGAAAGAATCAATCTAAGGCCATCTCCAACCGAATGAGGGCTAGATGGCTCGTTTTAGCCCTATAGCCCTCCAAGAAATTAATATTTTAATGAACAGTGCATTACCACATTTCTTACCATCTCCAACCGAGGGCCAGAGGGTCATAGGCCAAATATAGCCATGTGACAAAAAACTATCTCCAACCAAGGGGGCCAAAGGGCCAAACATAATTTATTATTTAAATTTAAATACTACAACAACTTAAATTTAAAAACTACAACTACAACAAATTAAATGTAATATGATTAAATATTTAAAATAAATTGTGAAAACACTTACTTCATCGTAGTAATTGACGCCGCTTTCATGTCTACTTGCGGCGATTAACAGTTGTATGTTAAATTAATTTTTAATTTAACTGACCAATTACTAGTACAACTTAGTTTGAGATAGTCCCACATCGATCGTGAGAGAGAATTGAGCAAGCAAACAGGCATATAAAAGGAACACCCCAACATTGAACTAATCATACCTTTCTCGGCCTATAAATTTTTTTTTTTTTTTAATTTTGGCTAAAAAAAAATTCAAATCCAACCGTAACTGACGTCAGCTAGCCGTTGGTTTCAAATTTATGGCCCGGCCTGGGGCTAGCTGGCTGGCTCATTTGGGCCAGCCAGTTGCCCTTTTTCTCCTTTTTGGCCCGGTGAGGCCCACGAGCCCTTTGGCCTGTCCCTCAGTTGAAGACTGTTTTTCGTGTCATTTTGGGCTATTTTTGGCCCTCTGGCTGGATCTGTTCGAGATGGCCTAAGCTCTAGAGCCACAGTCTTAAAAGCCAAAATTAGCTAACACATTTGTAGGTAAGCTCACTTCACCATATAAACGCATTATATGTAGAATGAACACATATGCTGATGACAAAATAAAATACAGATGCCTGCAAGACATATAGGGGGCGTTTGTTTGCCCTCACTAAGTGGTACTGGACTAGACTGGACTAACAATTAGTCTAATTTAGTGTTTGTTTTGTACTAGGATTATCTTTAATGAGACTAAGAGGGACTCGCACGGACAAACTCCTTCGCTAGGAGTTCTTGGCCAGACCCCCCGATACCCATGGGATTGCTAAGACCTCGTCTACTCCGTCCTCAATCCTCATCGTGCTTTTATCTCTCTTGCTCTCTGTTCTTTTGAGCACCGACAACCACCATCACACCACAACTCGCCAACTCCAGCGAGACCATACCACCAACCTACCACCACTTTCTCCCTCTCTCCTCACCCTGAACCCAGAATTTCGAACTGAGGAAGATCCCGCTCTTACCGTTGTCTGTCCAACTCTAGTCGTCCTCCGATCCACCCTCGAGGAAGATCTCACACTCGCCGTCCTCGATTCAATACCGTCGAGGAGTTATGTAGGTTAATTTATTTCATTTCCTGTATTTTTTTTTGTTCAATTTTCAAACTCGTGATGCAACTCTAAAAAGGGCAGCAAAGCCTTGACCCGCAGCTCCAACACCGTCCCCTTTATCCAGCCCCACTAGCTTGTTAATCAGGTTTGTGTTAATGGGTTTGATAAAATTACGTTAAGTCTGAGACATTGCACCAAACGCTTCACTAAGTTAGTCCAGCTTAATCTAGTCTAAGCCAGCCCAGCTTAGTCCCTGAAGCTAGTCCAATCTGAGACTGTCCGGTGCAACAAACTCACCCATAAAGCACTACTCATATTAATTCATCTATATGGCCCAAAGTAAGTTAGAACTACTATTCAGTAGCTCAAAGAAAACCAAGAATTAACTTTGAAGGCAAGTGTCAAATTGTCTTAATGGATAGCGCATTTCTCTACAATTTACTACGTTCCAGATTTAAACTCTCTCCCTTTTTAGTTTAGTTGAATTTAGTGTAAATTATTCAATCATTTATCGAATTTTTTTGAAGAAGTATATGATTTAATGAGATGGTTGGATTTTGACATTATTATCCAAGGGTAGTGCTATATGTACACCCTTTTTAACTTCTTCACATCCCTCTCAATTTTTCAATCGTTAGATTGAATGAATTGAAGAGGATTCATGACAAAAAATTAATATAAAGGTGTATGAGAGGTAATACTGAGTGTGTAAATTGCACTTTCCTTATCCAAATGATTGTTCCAAATCTAGTCCAGTTAAGAAAATATGTGAGTATTTAATGGAGTCGGGCATGAAGAAGTAATGAATTCTCCCACAAATAAAAAGAATATCTTGTAAAAACCTATGTTACGTAGTGGTGGCAATGTGTTAAGCCTTTACATGATGGCGTGGATTCAAATCTCGTCGGTGGGTAATTTGATATCTAATCTTACAAAATCTATCGTTTGACAAAAAAAAAAAAAAAAAAAAAAAAAAAAAAAAAAAAAACCTATGTTATCGTTATCCCTAATTTTCTAATCATTTGAACGATTTTAACTGTCCTATTATGTATGAATGCTTTTGTAGAAAACACTTTTCTTTTCAATTTCTATATGTGGGAATACTTTTGTGAGAAGCATATCGAAATTTCAATCCACTTGGCATTACAATTTAGTGGTATTTTTTTTCACTTATAAATATGAGGTCTTATATTCTCGTGAATAATAAGTTTAGTACCAAATTATTACGATTGACTTATTATGTGGCTTAACTCAAATTTTTATCCCTTAATATAAATATATTATTGTATCAAAGAAATTCAAATTTTTTCAACACTTGAAATCACTATTTCACGAATTGATTTTGCAATTCCTCCTCACAAAAAACATTAAAAGTGCTCTATAACTTAACTAATAATTTTATCATTTTAGGTGGAATGTTCTAAGAAACTAAGTTAAAAGCATTCACCTCTATACTATTTATTAGGTTTGGCAATTCCTGACACAATCCGATAACCCAACACGACACAACACGAAATTAACAGGTGTTCGGGTCGACACGATAACAAATCGGGTCATTATTGGGTAACCCGATAAGCACATGTTAAGATAACGGTTTGGTTTGGATATACACGTGGATAACATGATAAACGATAAGCAAAATATTAATTTTATAATTTTATAACCCTAAAAAAATACTATAATAATTATATATATTAATTTAACAATTTTATACCCCTAAAAACTATAATAATTATATATATGGGATATGATCAAGGGACAAACAGTTTGACAAATATTTTTACACTTCTTTTAAACCTTTAGATTACAAAACATCCAAAGGTCCATATTCATTCATTAAATGACATGGATGCTTAAGGGATTTTAACTAATATTAATGACAAAAATTAAAACTGAAAAAAAAAATTCTGGAAAATTAAAAATAAATTTTAAAAATGGAATAAACCCTAACTAGTTGTAATCATGAAAACAAACTACCTGCAGACTTTGAGCCAATAACAAAAACAATGAAATCTCTTTTTAATTTGCCGATTGCGTATGCAAAGCTTGGATAAGATTGTTGCCAAAAGTCCCTTAATATCTACAGAAAAATCACCATTAGGTAAGCAAAAGTAGGCTTGGCAAACGGGTCGTGTCTGTCGTGTTCGTGTCGTTTTCGTGTAACACCTGTTATCTTAACGGGTCGTGTCGTGTCACACCCATTATCTTAACGGGTCCTTAACAGGTCGTGTCACTTTACCCAACGGGTAAAGTGACCCGACCCATTATGACCCGTTAAGAAAAATATATTTTTTTTTAAATTTGCACATACCACATATTGCCATATAAATATTACTTCAAAACATTAAAACATTTGTCATGTAAGTACTATAACTACACTCGAAAATAAGAGCCTAATAAAAAAATAATACATACACTACTAATCTATTATAAATATTAAATGTGCAAGGATATGCAAAATGAAAGAGTTTTTGTTTTCAAGGTTGTAAGTCTTTCTCAAAAGATTAAATCTCAGCCGATCCAAATGGTCATCAATTTTTTAAATTTAATTTAATATATATAATTATATTATATAATTACTATAGTTTTTAGGGGTATAAAATTGTTAAATTAATATATATAATTCTTATAGTTGATTCATACTTTTATTAAGTATATAACATAAGATTTTGTGATATCCACATCCACTAGTGTAAATATTTTAAATTGAAGATCAAATTCATTCTTTGTATTCATATATGGTCAAGGACTGTAGCTGTAAAAAATCATCAAAATTGGAGTTAAAATAACCGTTAAATCGTGATTTTTCGTTTATAACCGTCGAAAAGTTTTGTTCCGTTACTTGATCTCTGAATGTTTGTTTTTTGTGATTTTTTTCTTATGTGATCTCGAAGCATATACAAACAAGTTTAACGGTTGGGATCGTTGAAATTAGTTTCGGAGAATTCGTATCCCATCAAAACAATAGATTGACTAACACTTAAAGTTTATTTATACTTTCATTAAGTATAACATAAGATTTTGTGTTATCTACTTGTGTAAATATTTTAAATTGAAGATCAAATTCATTCTTTGTATTCATATAGGGTCAAGGAGTGTAGCTGTAAAAAATCATCAAAATCGGAGTTAAAATAACCGTTAAATCATGATTTTTCGTTTATAACCGTCGAAAAGTTTTGTCTCGTTACTTGATCTCTAAATGTTTGTTTTTTGTGATTTTTTGCTGATGTGATCTCGAAGCATATACAAACAAGTTTGATGATTGGAATCGTTGAAATTAGTTTCGGAGAATTCGTATCACCCATCAAAACAATAGATTGACTAACACTTAGAGTTTATTTATACTTTCATTAAGTATAACATAAGATTTTGTGGTATTTTATTTCTACTTTCATTAAGTATAACATAAGATTTTGTGGTATCCACTTGTGTAAATATTTTAAATTGAAGATTGAATTCATTCATTGTATTCATATAGGGTCAAGGACTATAGCTGTAAAAATCATCAAAATCGGAGTTAAAATAACCGTTAAATCGTGATTTTTCGTTTATAACCGTCGAAAAGCTTTGTCCCGTTACTTGATCTCTAAATGTTTGTTTTTTGTGATTTTTTGGTGATGTGATCTCGAAGCATATACAAACAAGTTTGACGGTTGAGATCGTTGAAATTAGTTTCAGAGAATTTGTATCCCATCAGAACAATAGATTGACTAACACTTAAGAGTTTATTTTTACTTTCATTAAGTATAACATAAGATTTTGTGGTATCCACTTGTGTAAATATTTTAAATTGAAGACCGAATTCATTCATTGTATTCATATAGGGTCAAGGAGTGTAGCTGTAAAAAAATCATTAAAATCGGAGTTAAAATAACCGATAAATCGTGATTTTTCGTTTATAACCGTCGAAAAGATTTGTCCCGTTACTTAATCTTTGAATGTTTGTTTTTTGTGATTTTTTGGTGATGTGATCTCGAAGCATATACAAACAAGTTTGACGGTTGTGATCGTTGAAATATGTTTCGGAGAATTCGTATCCCATCAAGTTCAATGGTGTATGTATACATATATATATATATATATATATATATATATATATATTAAGTAGATTTAAATCTATTTATTTTGTATGTATAATTGACCGGTACACAGAATAGTACATCACGTGTCATTATAAAAATAGTGGGATATATCATGTGCGATAAAAAGTTAATAACTTAAAAAAAAATATTCTCACCACTGCACTTCTATTAATTTTATTTTTTCCCTCTCTTTTTTGTTTCCTTTTCAACTTTTCATATAATTTTCACTTTTCCCTCCACCCTATCCATCCATCTTTCCCTAATTCCCTCTCTTTTTTGTTTCCTTTTCAACTTTTCTTATCATTTTCATTTTCCCTCCCTTTTTCTTCAAAAAGGGCGGCATTGCAGCAGGGAATGGAATGGATCAATTATGGAATCAAAATTCAAATCAATGGATGCATACATATTAATTAATAATTATTATAGTTTTTATAATTCAAAATTTAATCTATATATATATATATATATAATTATTATAGATAGTTAATATTTTGGGGTATAATTATTGTAGTATATATAATTATTATAATTATTATAGTTAATTTAATATATATATATATATATAGATATTTATTATAGTTTTTAGGGGTATAAAATTGTTAAATTAATATATATAATTATTACAATATTTTTTTAGGGTTCTAAAATTATAAAATTAATATTCTGCTTATCGTGTATCGTGTTACCCACGTGTATACCCGAATCAACCCGTTATCTTAACAGGTGCTTATCGGGTTACCCGATAACGACCCGAATCGTTATCGTGGCGACCCGAACACTTGTTAATTTCGTGTCGTGTCGTGTCAGGAATTGCCAGGCCTAAGCAAAACACAATCCTATATTCTTTATTATTTTCCTCTCTGCTTTTTAATTTTAATTTTAATTAACTTCTATATTTTATGCTTTTTGAATTTTATTTTTATGTTTAATATTAGTTAAAATCCACTTAAGCATCCATGTCATTTAATGAATGAATATGGACCTTTGGATGTTTTGTAATCTAAAGGTTTAAAAGAAGTATAAAAATATTTGTCAAAATGTTTGTCCCTTGATCCTATCCCTATATATATATTAAATATAATTTTTAAAAATTGGAGACCATTGGATCGGCTGAGATTTAATCTCAGCCGTCCATTGTGCATTAGGTTGGAGGCTAATATATTTTTATATGGTATAGTACTATTGTTTTATTTCTTTTCATAATTATTTTGGTAAACTTCTCATAATTTGAATTGTTTTTAATGTTTGATTTTTCTATACTTAGTTTATGCGAAAGAGAGTTATGATGTGGAAAACCTTACTGAAAACATCATTAACATAACTCTTGAAGGCAATAGATCATGCCAAAGTTCCAATACAATTTCTTCATGATGATCGATGAAAATTGAGGATTTTGTAAAAGGAATAACATGCAAGCTTTGAGTTCCATTGGTAAGGTTTAAACTTTTGAGAAAGGCTTCACAACATTGAAAACAAAAACTCTTTCATTTTGCATATCCTTGCACATTTAATATTTTGTAATAGACTAATAGTGTATGGATGGTTTTTTTTTAGGCTCTTATTTTCGAGTGTAGATGTAGTACTTAAACGACAAATGTGTTTTAATATTTTGAAGTAATATTTATGTGGCAATGTGTGGTATGTGCAAATTTAAGAAAAAAATTATATTTTTCTTAACGGGTCGGGTTGGGTAAAGTGACTCGACCTGTTAAGGACCCGTTAAGATAACAGGTGTGACACGACACGACCCGTTAAGATAACAGGTGTTACACGAAAACGACACGAACACGACAGACACGACCCGTTTGCTAGGCCTACTATTTATACAAAAAATAATCAATCTTGTATCTGATTTAGAAATTTCTCCTTTGTATTATACTTAAAATAAAGAAAGGGTAAATCTCAGTTTATTACCCTCAAGTTTCACGGTTTTCAACATTTAGTACATGAATTTTTTTTCGTCCAAGAGTCATACCTAAAGTGTTAATTTTGGGACAGTCTCAAACATCTGTTAGTCTAGCTGTTAAGTCTTTCGTTAACTGATGACATGGAGCTCATGTGGACAATGACTGGACGCCACATGTCATTAAGGGTCCACGTGAAAATAAAAAAAATAAAAAAATAAAAAAACCAAAATTTCAGAATTCAAAACTCCCTTCCCATTCCTCTTCTTCCCAACCGCCTTCCCGATGTCTGGAAACACTGGCAGCCATCTCAGCACGTGCAAGCCCCTACGGGAATCCAGTTCTGGCGGAATGGAACCTCATTTCCCCTTTTCTCCGCGCCCAATTCTCCACTCGCGAAATTGGCTTGGCGAATGGGGTTTCCTGATTCCACATCACGAACCCTACAAGATCGCTCAAAATGCTCGAACCCAATACACTATTTTCATGGAGGGTTGAGGCGCCTCTAAATCCCCGTACGGACTACAAGTCGTGGAGGGCGTTGGCGAAGTCGAAGACATTCGTGTTGGTGCGCTTAGCCATGGTAGCATAGGAGGCGGAGGCTACGACGCTGATGTGGGTTAGGGTTTCGAGGGTAGAGGGCTTCATGGATTTGAATCCGACTAATTGGGTGATCTGAGACTGGCTATGGCGAATTGGAACTCTGGTGGGATCAGGTTTTGGATTGGAGGTGCTGGGCTTTGTTTGAGTTTTGGGATTTTGTGTCATGATTTGGATTTTTGGGACATGGTGGTGGTGGCGTTGGCGGATTGGAAGAAGATTTAGTGTTGCAGATGAGGAATGGGAATGTGGTTTTGAATTTTAAAATTTTGGGTTTTTTTTTTGTTTGAAATTTTAATTTCCACGTGGACCCCTTAATGACACGTGGCTCCCAGTCATTGTCCACATGGACGCCACGTTATCAGTTAACAAAAAACTTAACAACCAGACTAACGAATATATAAGACTGTCCCAAAATTAACATTTTAGGTATGACTCTGGACGAAAAAAATTCCATGTACTAAATGTTGAAAACCACGAAATTTGATGGTAGTAAACTGATATTTACCCTAAAAGCAACATTCAAAATGCGGGAAGAAAAGAATAAAACAGATGGGTGGCGGATGACAGTAGTTCCAATATTAGCCAATCATCAGGAGTTGGATTGTGGACAGAACCAACATCTTTAAATCGGAATAAAATTAAAACTGTCTGACAAATATCAAAGTTTTTTTTTTTCTCTCTCTCTCTCTCTCTCTCTCTCTCTCTCTATGCCTTCCAAGCAAAAATTTCACTGTTCCAAAATCACAATCCCTCCCTTATTCAGCTCAATTTTTTTGCAAGTTTTTTAATTCTTAATCTCATGCTTTTTGTCTCTCAGAATAGAAGGAGAATATATAGATGGGCTTTTTAGCAAAATGGTCTCTAAGATTTGCATAACACATAACTTTAGTCCCTGAGATTGGAAATCAATAGAAGTAGTTCATGAGATTGTCCACTATCTGTTATTTTGGTCATTCAATTAAAAAACTCAGTTAAGTGGTCCCTGAGCTTTTTAACGTTTTAACGGAATGACCAAAATGATGGATGGTGGATAATCTCAGGAACCAAAGTTATGTGTTATGCAAATCTCAGAGACCATTTTGGCTAAAAATACCCTCAACTTAATGGAGCTTTTTAACAGAATGACCAAAATAATGGATAGTGGACAATCTCAGTGACCACTTCTATTGATTTTCAATCTCAATGACCAAAATTATGTGTTATGCGAATCTTAATGACCATTTTGACTAAAAAGGCTATATATATATATATATATATATATATATATATATATATATATAGAGAGAGAGAGAGAGAGAGAGAGAGAGAGAGAGAGAGAGAGAGAGAGAGAGAGAGAGTTTAGATGCGGTCGCTAACCACTAATACTCATTGATTATAACCTTAGTGGTTTTCAATTTTTGATCAAAATCCTTTAACTTTGTACACCTCAGCATATTAATATTAGGGTTAATCTCTGTTTACTACTCTGAAGTTTCGTGGTTTTCAACATTTAGTACATGAAGTTTTTTTCGTGCCAGAGTCATACCTAAAGTGTTAATTTTGGGACAGTCTCATACATCCGTTAGTCAAACTGATAACTCTGCCGTTAAATGATGATGTGGCGCCACGTGTCATTAAAAAAATAAAAATAAAAACTATTAAAATAATTAATAAAATAAAAGTAAAAAAAATTAAAAAACCATCATCTCCTACCTCTTTCCCCCACCCCGATCCCAACCATCATTCCCTCCTACCTTACCCCCTCCCCTTGCGAGAAAAAACCCATCATCTTCTACCTCCCCTGATCCCACCCAACCCTTCCTCTCTTTTCTCCTCTACGCCCACCCAACCCTCCCTCCCATGCCCGATCTAAAACCCTCTTGGACTGGCGAAGATGAACAAGATCGTGGTGAGATCGTTGGTCGGCGGTCTGCACGGTGCCCGAAACTACACCGCTGCATTTCCACGACGGTTGCTGCTAGGCTGTTGGACGACGTCGAGTTCCTGAGCAGCCGGAGCAACGACGGTGTTAGCAAATCTGGGGATGGCTTCGAAGTTTCTAGGTTTTGGTAAGAGAGAATGAAGGAAGGGTTTGGAGCTTGCTCAGTCTGTGGTGTCGCGGCCTTGAACCGGACTCATCGAGGTTGCACATAGTAGAACATTCCACATCGCCACCAACAACCTTGTCTGCCTGCCAACACCACACACATCCCTTACGCCGCCACCAGGATCCGATCCGACCCAGAGTCGCTCTTGGCTTGTAGATCCGAGTAGGGGTGTGGTGGGGTGTGAGTTAGTAATGAAATTAGTCAAACTTGGTTATTTGACTAATGAGGTGTAAATCAATAGGTTTGTAGGTGTAGGAAGGTGTAAATCAATGGGTCAACCAGATTTGGTTGATTGGAGTGGTTTGAGGTGATTTGCTCTGGTTTGGGTGGTTTGAGGAAGGGTGTTGCAGGTGCAGAAGAGAGAAATGAGGGAAAGGGTGCGAGTTGCAGAGGGAAGAAGGAAGGGTTTTGTGATGGAGGGGGTGGAAGGATGACTGTGCAGGTGGGAAAGTGGTGGAGAGGGTGGAGAAAATGGAGGGATGTCGGGGAAGACGACGGGTTCTGGGTTGGATCGACGCGCAGGTGGGGCATTCGGTGGTGTACGAGTTCGACGTGCAGAGGAGAAAGTGATGAACAGAGAAGGACTAGGCCTATGTAGAGGGAAAGGGAGAAAAAACAAAAGGGGATCTGGGGAGAAGGGGGAGGGGGAAGGGGAAGGATGGATGTGCAGATGTGCAGAGGGAGAAGGGAGGGAGGTCAGGGTGGGGAAGACAAAGGAGATCTGGGGATTTTTTTGTTTTTTTACTTTTATTTTATTAATTATTTTAATAGTTTTTTTTTAATTTTTTTAATGACACATGGCGCCCAGTCATTGTCCACGTGGACGCCACGTCATCATTTAACGGTAGAGTTAATAGTTTGACTAACGGATGTATGAGACTATCCCAAAATTAACACTTTAGGTATGACTCTGGGAAGAAAAAAATTTCATGTACTAAATGTTGAAAATCATGAAACTTCAAGGTAGTAAACACTGATTAATATTAATATATTTCTATGTCAACAATAAAACTTGAGATTTTATGGTATTTAAAATCTCACATCTAATGAGGTATAAAAAAAAGGGGCCAACAAAAAATATGGAATTTTTTTCAAAATTTTGATTGAATAAAAAATCAATATAACAATATAATTCCTTTTGAAAATGTATACTAATCATTTACGCATATATATGTATCAATCAATTGGAAACAGTGTTAAAAAGTGTCAACAGAATGTATCCAACATTGTTATGAATTTGACCAAAAGAAAACTTTGTTATGAATGACAAAATAGTCGTCACATGTCAAAAGAATGTACCAGTACATTCGTCATATGTAATTATCTATGGGGTACAATTTCAACATTGTTCCAAAAGTAAAATGTTTTAACATGTAACTCATATAAATGTTTTGAAAGAATGTACCCATATAATTATGGGAGCTTTATATATAAAGACAAAAACTTTCATTATATTTCAAGGAACTCCACTAGTTCTTAAACATGTCAATGAGAGACAAAAACATAAAAACAACTAAAGCCCAACCCAAAAACATGAAAACAATGTTTTAAAATACCAGTTATACCCCTAAGGCTTTAGATTAAACAAAACCCAGCCCTCACAACTCCAACAAAATTAATATATTCCATAAGCTCAACTCATCATCCACTATTTATGTAACATCCCACATTTCCCATGAGAGTGAATCATCTATGCCTTATATGTATATTCTCATCTCTACCTAGCATGAGACATTTTGGGAGCTCACTGGCTTTGGGTTCTGTAGGAACTTCAAAGTTAAGAGAGTTCGCACGAGAGCAATCTCAAGATGGGTAACCCACTGGGAAGTTCTCATGTGAGTTCTCAGAAACAAAACTGTAAGGGCGTGGTCGGGGCCCAAAGTGGACAATATCGTGCTACGGTGGAGTCAAGCCCGGGATGTGGTGGGGGGCCGGGCCGGGATGTGACAATTTGATATCAGAGCCAATCCATGGCCAGATGTGTGTCGACGAGGGCGTCGGGCCCCTAAAGGGATGGATTGTAACATCCCACATCGCCCAGGGGAGTGGATCATCTATGCCTTATATGTATATTCTCATCTCTACCTAGCACGAGGTTTTTTGGGAGCTCACTGACTTCGGGTTCCGTAGGAACTCCGAAGTGAAGCGAGTTCGTGTGAGACAATCCCAGGATGGGTGACCCATTGGGAAGTTCTCGTGTGAGTTCTCATAAACAAAACCGTGAGGGCGTGGTTGGGGCCCAAAGCGGACAATATCGTGCTACGGTGGAGTTGAGTCTGGGATGTAGTGGGAACCCGGGACGGGATGTGACAATTTATGCAGAATCGGTTTTGAAACTATATGCAAAATCAGTTTGTATCATATATTACTAAAATCAGTTCAATCTGTCCTTGACCATATTTGTAGAATCAGTTCAACTCGTCATTGACTATTTTTGCAGAATCAGTTTAACCCGTCATTGGCCATTTTTGTAAAATCAGTTCAACTCTTTGCTGACCATTTTTACAGAACTAGTTCAATCAATCATTGACCATTTTTGCAGAAACAATTCAACTCGTCTTCGACTATTTTTGCAGAATCAGTTCAACCCGTCTTCGACTATATTTGCAGAATCAATTCAATCAGTTATCAACCATTTTTGCAGAATCAGTTCAACCCGTCCTCAACCATTTTTGCATAATCAGTTCAACTCTTGCTCGATCATTTTTGTAGAATTAGTTCAACTCGTTATCGACCATTTTTGCAGAATCAGTTCAATCAGTCATCGACCATTTTTGTAGAATTAGTTCAACCTATCATCGACCATTCTTGCATAATCAATTCATCCCGTCCTAAACCATTTTTGCATAATCAATTCAACCCGTCTAAAACCATTTTTACATAATCATTTTAATTAGTCATCGGCCATTTTTGTAGAATCAGCTCAACCTGTCCTCAGCTATTTTTACAGAATCAGTTCAACCCGTCATCAACCATTTTTTACATAATTAGTTCAATAAGGCATTGATTATTTTTGCAGAATCAGTTCAACCCATCTTCGACGATTTTTGTAAATCAATTTTAAATATATGTAAAATCAGTTTTGTATATATTTTTTTAGTAAAATCAATTTATATAATTTCTCCATATATAAAGCTCCCTAGTATAATCAGTTTATATTTTTTCAAAAGAAAATAATTTAAAAATTAAAAATTAACTTAAAAAATTAAGTGGGAAGTGGATCCCACCCATACTTTCCACCTACCATCCCACCTCCTGACCTCCCATTCCTCTTCGTCACCCTTAAACTCACAATCCATCATTATTCACGACTTCATCCTCTCCAATTTGTTTCTTCTTCTTCGGACAAATTTCAGAACTTCCAATCTACAAGTCGGTTTGACAAACGGTTTTTTACTACGGAATCAGTGAATGTAACCTAACTAGCTAAGGTAATTTTTAGAAACATGCATTCTGGTTTTGAAAACCCTGAGCTTTGAGATTCTTTGACTAATTAGGCTCAAATTCTCATGTTTCCTAGTTTTCTTGGGTTTGTTTCTGACATTCGAATTTTCATTGGTGCAACTGAAGAATTATTAGAAGGATTGAGAAGCACTTTTGACTTCTCATTCTTCGTTCTTCTTCCTCCGTAGGTCTGAAATTGAGAAACAGAGAGAACAAAACCAGTGTTGGCCATGAGTCCATGACTGTTCAAGATTTTTTGCAGATAAACTTCACGATCAGACTCACGTTTCTTGCTTTCATCAACGATACCAACTCACCATTCGAAGTCGTTAAATCTGAATCGTCGGAATCGACGATGACTCACCCTGTGAAATGGGAATTCAAACAGGGGTTTTAGTTGGAATACCTTCCTTCATAACGCAATCAAACATGAACTCAGATCCTCGAATCAAATGTAAAAAAGAGAGAAAGAAATTGGAACGAAATCGAACGGAGACAGAACAAGAGTCAGTCACGCGAAGAAGGGCAATTTGGTCACTTACGCACCACCAGAGAAAATGTCCATGATGTCACTTTAAACTTTATTAAAATTTGTCTCTCCTTGAAATAATTAAAAAATGTTGTCTCAATTTAAAGTTAAGCATTAAAGGTGTATACTATATGTACTATCTATTAATCCGTGAGGATTATACTTTGAACTATTTGGCCGAATTCCTCATTCTTGAATCTTTCTGACTTTCTAACATTTTGGTTCGCATCGGCTCTGTTCGTAATCTCAGTATCACCTCCTGGTACTAAAAGATATCTTAGCTAATCTTGAGTTACCCTACTGCTCTTCGTATCATTTCTGAAGTAGATAGACTTTCTAGGAGGACCACTTAGACGTCAAAGTTTTTAGTTGAGATCGTCAGTCCTTCAATCACCGAATCAGCACCCTATCGAGCGAATCTTCACCACTAGTGATTTAATATTCTTGGAACTACTGTTGTAATGAATTTTTGTGAATTTTGGGTCGAGGAAAAATCTATATTTTTGTTCGTTAGTTTTCATTAGACTATCATTCAAGTTGAGTTAGCGTCCGACCATTTCAATTGCTATCACATAATCAAGTTAAGTATTTATACATATTCAAGCAGCTGAGTTGTATATTCAATTGAGATATCTTGTACTCTTTATTTAATGGACTTGTTTTGACCCTTAAACTCTGGAGTGTTCTTTTAGCCTTCTCGACATGGTTTCTCGCTAAATTCATGAGGAATTCACGATGGATCAACTTGGTTGAAATGTGCACCCAATTTCATGTCGATTCTAACAGTAACATTAAGAGTATAACCCTTTCGCAAGCTTACCATACTTACTAGGAAGAATTCTAAGTGGCCTTGGGGACTAAGCAGTCTTTTAGCATGGAATTGGTGAAGGTAGAAATGTAGATCCTAAGCTTGGCGTTTGTGGTGTCAATTTCTATGTGTGGCTCGAAATGGTAACCGTCAATTGAAGGAAGTGGTCAGAGTGAGAGTTCCTCTAATATAGGTTTCGAATCTTATACTTCTCGATCAGGAGAGCGATCATTGTGGTTAGTCATGAAAGATATGTTTTACGACAAGTGTTCGTCTTTACGCATCTTTCAACTATTTCACTCCAGGACCTTATTTTTCGTAGGTACGTGGATGTTGAAGCACTTCTAGCAGCTCTGATTGGTGCACTTTGGGGTAGTGCGGGAGCACAATCGAGGCATGAATTGGACGATTTTATGCACATTTTCACATTGAGGGGAAAATAGTATTTTGGCACCCTCGGGAACTTCTTACTTGCTTACCAAGACATCAGTGAGTTATCGGTATTACGGGCTATAGACTGTAATATCGAGGGCTTATTTGTTGGGTTTGCTAAGCAAGTGGGCAAGTCGGCCTGTCTACGGCAGTAGTTATTAATTAGCTATGGTTTGGACTTGACTCAAGACCAATGTTCTAAAAAACGCTAAGCGCTAGTCGGGCGGTGGGCTAGCGCCTAGCGCCTAGGCGGCTAGGCGGGATCTAGACGGGCGCCTAGGCCGATATAGGTAAATTTCTTATATATTATATGAATTAATTAAATTTATTATATCAGATATAAATAATTATTGAATAATATGTTATTTCTTATAGAAGAACGTACATATGTGAATGTTTTATGTACATATCTAATATGCTTGCCTAGGAAAAAAAAAACAAAATATTATCTAAATGATTTATAATTTATAATTTATATAACATTTATATACATATAATATACATCCCAAACTTTTAAAACTATAATAAAAAAATAAAAAAAAATAAAAAAACCACGCAAGTGGGTGGTTTCATATTTAAAACCATCTGATGAGTGGGTGGTTTCATAATTAAAACCATCTAACTCTTTCACATCACCCAAGAACCCATCACCAGCTTTTGAATTTCGTTTCTTCTTCTTTACCCTTTCAGAACCTAATCTTTTAGTCTCTCTCTCTCTCTCTCTCTCTCTCTCTCTCTCTCTCTCTCTCTTTCTCTCTTGACACTCTCTTCCCTCATGCCTCATCTTCGTTCTTCTTCTTCGGCCTTTCACTTTCAGAACCTCAAAATTGGATCTCAAATCCAACTTGCGCCACCACATATTGAAATGTTTAATACTTTCTCTCTCTCTCTCTCTCTCTCTCTCTCTCTCTCTCTTTTCCCTCATTTTCACAGAGACGCAGAAATTCGTCGGAGCTCTGCTGCTATGTACGAGATCGGAAGTTGTAGATTCGGTTGCAAAAATTGCAACGAGATTCAAACCGCCTAGCGCTGCCTCCTAAGTCCTCCCTGCCTAATTGAACGTTTTGGTCTAAATCGGGTCGGAGCTCCGCCGCCCAGCGCCTAAGCGCCGCCTAGGCTGATTTTTAGAATACTGCTCAAGACACACCCATTCTCGGAGTACGTGACGTTACGAATGCTTGAGCAAGGCCCATTTTCATTTTTTTTTTTGGTTTTGATTTTCAGTGCAAATATTTTACATTACATTACTATATTTATATATTTGTGTCTTTGCCATTACGAATTTTGGGTGAGTCATTTCCACTTTCGATTTTAAACTCAGTACAAGTATTTGAATCCTACGTTAGTATATACCTATTTTTTCTCGTCATCTTATTATACGCATATATTTTTGACCTTATGTTATTACATAATAATATGTATTTTCAACTTTATATTTTTACATAAGTATTATACTATACTATTATTATTGAGGAAGGAAAAAGGTATGAGCTTGGAGGCATGCAAGAGGAATCATTGCAATCCGATCGCGACGGAATGACATTCTCTTTTATGCAGCCACTCTAACTTGATTTCTTCTTTATATATGTTTTCTTCCTAGTTTCTAGTATGTTTATGTATAGCAAGTTATTTTAAATTTCGGGGACGAAATTTTCTGAAGGGGGTAGATTGTAACGACTCGTCTTCAAATATTATGATTTTTATAATTTTAAAGCATGAATTTACAAAAATACCCTTCGAGGCAAAAATGTTGACTTTTGTTGACCGCCTTGTTGTGTCACGTATGATTCGTTTCCTTGGCGTATCCTTGTAGTACTATATATGTGTTTTCAAAACAGGGGGTTAGACTGTTCAGAAAGAAAATAGTTTTCTTATTATTAGTATTAGTATTATAAACTTTGGTCCACTCACCCTTTGTTTTGCGCCCCCTTCAGGAGTTAGAATCGAGGCATTAGATCCCGGCATCAGGGCACTTCCGCATAGGTATCTTCGAGTCTTTCAGAGTAGAACCCACTCCTTTGTTCGTACCATTTTATATTAATTCTTTTACATTATTATTGATTAGTTGTATGCTCTAAACACGTTTCCACATTGGCATAGTTCTTTCTAATTACATATTTTATTTACCTGTATGTTGAAATGGCTTCGTCATCCTCGGGTGATGGCTAGCACGTGCCTATCCTGGTAATGGAGGAATATCGGGATTGGAGCATGTCAACAAATTTAGTCTCCCTAGCATATTCCCCATAAATAAATAACCGATTTGAAATCATTTTAAGAACTTTTTCATAACTAATCAGTAATTTTATTATAAATATACTTAGATGATGATTCATCTAATCTCATGCTCTCATCATTGCATTGGCCGGCTCGCTTTTATATATCCGCATTACTCATCATCGATCGTTATTCTCTTTTAGACTCTCTACCGCCACTTTTAACGTTGTTACAATGTAAGGCGGACAAACACCTCTCTAATATTTTCATCCGGCAGGCATGCATATTAGAGACTAATACGAAACAAAATAGAAAATAAATTAATAAGAAGTTTGTATATATAATATACATGAGAAGAAGAGGATGGCCAAGGTGAGGCCGAGGAGGGAAGCTACTTGGCTCTTCATCATCATCATTGAATATATCTTAATTGCCTGCTTGTTGCTAATTAACTTGAACTTATGATTTCATGATATACTTAGGAACCAAGGGGGGCTTTATAGCTAGGCTTATAGCGTGCCTTACCTGTTTGAATTTTTGCATGAGTAGTAATTGCGGGTCTAAGTTGCAACGGTGACTAGCAAACGAACGCGCAAACTAACAAATCGAAAGGGGATGACATTTGGGCTTGGACTGTTCTAGATATCATCCTTAACCTAAAATAACTAACAAATTCAGTTTTAATCCATAAGTAACGACCGTTTAATAATAATTTCATTTTTAGATTTTAGTCTTTATTTTTTTGTTAAAAATAAGAGAAAAACATAGAAGAAATGAGGGATATAGAAAGAAGGGGATGGTGAGAGACATACTTTTTTTAATAGGATTAACGTACTGTCACACAGTTTTAATCACTAAACCCATATTATATAAATGGTTTGTGGACACATTTTCATATATGACAAAGTGAATGAACAAAATAGTGCTATATATGAGTTGAGTTGATTGATCATACAATCTGATTAACCAACCAACTAGTACTACCGGTTCAGTAATATTTTTCTCCAATTGAAAGAATTCGGATTCGAATCATATGGATGACGATGACATATTATATTTGTTTGAATTCAATACATAATTAGTAGCTGACACATTGTATGCCTAGCCCAATCCTAATTTCCATTCGAGTAGAATATATAGTTGTCACATCTGTTTGATTGGTAGTACATGCCTATTAGTTAATAAACATGATCCATAAATTACGTATCCTATATGAGTGATGGCGAAGCCAAAATAAGAGAACTGAAAAAAATGTCATGAGAGATCAAATAGAAGGTTGATTAGTAGTCGCATGATTTTGAATTTTGACAAACAAGCCACAGGGATAGCTGAGATTCCACCATGTGTGTAGGTTTGTTGCGTGAAATACTGGCCAGGCTGCCGTGAAGGAGATGGAACAAGCACTAGAAGGCTTGAATTGTCAGCTTCGATTTTCCTCATCCCCATCCATTTTCAATAGTAACTTAGTCGCTGTGTGACTTGGTCTGCAAAGTTTTTCTTTTCTTTTTTTCGAAACGGTCTGCAAAGTATGACATATCAAGTCTTTCTCATAAATTCTACAAATTAATTTGACTTTTTGATATTTTTCACTTCATTAAAAGGGTGATTGTCTCTCATATATAAAAAGTATATCAAATTTCAATTTGTAGGGAACAAATTCCATATGTCCGTAGAATTACTTGAACATCCTTACAATCAAGAAATGATAAATTAGACCTGGTAACACCATTGAAGTTGGACTTATATTACGTAGTTTTACTTTTAATTACACTACGTTTTATTTTTAATGATAAAACCCTCGCCCCCTATCGTACCGTATACGTAATAAAATGAAGATTTAGAGACAATATATATATTTGTGTGTGTGTGTAGTTATTAGTGAGCCGCTAATTCGTTCCTCTCAAACTTTCATGGCATTGCTTTTGTAACATGCATATTGTCTCATACTTAGTAATTACTACCTGCAGAATCCGTCAAGTGTGTGTTTTATCATAAAATACCTTAGTATTAGTTGGTGTGAAATTGTATTTCAAAATATATACTAAGCAAATAAAATAAGAAGAAAATGTTGATTATGTTTTACGCGGTCGTATGGTTTGGCATGAAAAGACGTGGTAGCTTATATTCCCCTTCGATTTCTAAGATACATCCAGTAGATGCAATCTTACAAAATCTATTTTATTTTGCATTTCATGCCAAGACTGTCTTTGTATGTTATTTATCATTAAACCTCACAAATCACAGAAATGTTTGTTTTTCATCCGGAATCTTTCTATTCTCACATTATTTTGGGGAAGGGAGAAACAATGGCGGGGCCAGAAATTCATGTTAGAAGGGGCACACTTTAAACCAAAATGGACATAATATATGCATAAACTATCTCGTTCTTTTGGCCGCCTTGGTATCAAATTTAAAGGTGAGTGACCATGCATTAATTCTTCATTACAAATGATCAACTACATCAAGAGTTGAAAATAAAACATTATTATAAGCACATCCATTTATTCTTCATTCTTAATATCAAATTCAAATGTAACTGACCATGCATTCATTTTCTCATAGTGGCCAAGAGAACATTTTTTTCTAAAAACATGAAGGTATGAGAGCATTTGAAGGGTTTTTTGTGCTAATTTGGAAAAAGAAAATATTTCTCTTCTTGATTTCATAGACGATCTAATAGAGGAAAATGAGAAATTTACCAAAATAATAGTCTACAAGCAAAGGAAAAAAAATGTAGATAGGCAAGAAACAGAGAATATGATCAACTAATATTAGTATAGAACTATAATTTCGAATCTTTAATGCAAAAAATTTAAGGCTTTGTATTTGTTGGATTGAAGTTAATTGGACTGACCAATACAACACAAATTCAAGTTGATAGTGGTATTATAAAATTAATTAATGATAGTAAAAGTTGTTAGGAAAAAATAATTTTAGGATAGGCCCGAGCCTATCCTAGTCTAAAGGTGGCTCCGCCACTGGGGAGAAATACATTCTGACCAAAAATACATTATTTAGTGTAAATAAATATATTGTTGTATCCAAAAATATAACCACAAACTCAATGAACATGAAATATTTGGGGGGCAGGGGGCTTTTGTAACAGTAGAGTAGAGTTCAGCTTTGAAACGCATGTACTAACTTATGCATAATGCAATAGTTGTATTTGGAGAAATTTGAGGTTCCACGATAAAATCAATTGGCAAGATGAGAGGAGGGATGGTGGAACCTCAATTTTTTTCATGGTATCAGAGCAGGATGACCCACATGTGAAGCCCAACGCCCACACGTGCTCCACGTCATCCCGTTTGTGTTGTCCACATGTTAGGCATGAAAATTCACTATACGTAAAGGCCGGGGCATGTTGAGAATGTATCCCACATTGATGAGAGTATGGACCTTGCATGCGCTTATAAGTAGTTGGATTACTCTCCATATTGCCCGGTTGATTTTATGATGAAACCTCAACTTTATTCAGTATTGTACCCAATTAAAACCTATTTGACAATGGTCCTTGAACTAAAACCCTTCGAGCAGAGGTGCTTCTTCAAACAAGCACGAAACATGAAGGGAAATCTAAGAGGATGTGAATGGTAAGGTCACACTATGGAGAATGACCAAGCTTTGCAATGACTTATAAAATGTTAGACCACTCCTCTTATTCTGAATTAATTTTACGGTAGAACCTCAACTTCTTTTAGAAGCTCAAAAGCACAGACAAACAAGCATATGAATGGAACATTTGAAAGCACCAGAGCCAAAAGAATCAATCTAAGCTCTGGAGCCAGAGTCTTAAAGCCAAAATTAGGTAACACATTCGTAGTTAAGTTCCTTCACCATATATACAAACGCATTATATGTAGAATAAACACATATGCTGATGACAAAAGAGAATAAAGATGCCTGCAATGCATATAAAGCACCGCTCATGTTAATTCTTCTATATGGCCCTAAGTGAGAACTACTATTCAGTAGCTCAAAGAAAACCAAGAATTAACTTTGAAGTCAAGTGGCAAATTGTCTTAATAGACAGAGCATTTTTCTTCAATTTATTATGTTATGGATTTATACTCTCTTACCCTAGTTTAGATAAATTTAGTGTACATTATTCTATCATTTGGCGAAATTTTTTGAAGAAGCGTATGACCAAATTTTTTTAATTAGATCGTCGGATTTAGGCATTATTATCTAAGTGTGCTATCCGTACACTCTTTTTACTTATCACACATCTCTCTCAATTTTTGGTAATCGGATTGAATGAATTGAAGAAGATCAATGACAAAAAATAGCAAGAGTATATGAGAGGTAAAACTGAGTGTGTACACTTTCCTTATCCAAATGAGTGTTCCAAGTCTAGTCCAACCAAGAAAATCTGTGACTATGTGTTTAACAAAGTCGGGCAAGAAGAAGTAATGAATTCTCCACCAAATAAGAACATCTTGGAAAAGCTATGGTACCGTTATCCCTAATTTTCTAATCATTTGAAAGATTTTAACTGGCCTATTATGTTTGAATGTTTTTGTAGAAAACACTTTTTTTACAATATTTTTTATTTATGTGGGAATACTTTTGTGAGAAGCGTATCGAAATTTCAATCCATTTAGCGTTCTAGTTTAGTGATACTTATTTTCACTTATAAATAGAAGGTCTTAATTCAATTTTCGTAAATAAAAAGTTCAGTACCAAATTATTGCGACTACCTTATTATGTGGCTTTGATAGGGATTTTTACCACTTGCAAAAGTAGAGATAAAAACACTTAAAAATACTTACAAGAGTACAAGGTTGTCATAGTATAGCAGCTCAAGAAATGTCGTTTTCCATAGGGATTTAATGAATAATTTGTATTTAAACTAATCCTTAGCTAATTATTTAGAACAAAGTTTGGAAAAAGTTAATTTTGAATTTAAAAATAAAAAAAACGAATTTAATTAAAAATATTAAAGAAATTAGCAAAGTAAAGAAAATAAAGGAAAACGTTTTGAAAACCAAATTGTAAAAGCTTAGGGTTCCGCCGTCCCCTTAACAATCCTATGCAATTTTACTAATTACTTATGAATTTCTACATACATGCTTTGAAGATTAGGTTTTCCTAATGCATATTTTCCTCGTGATGTTCAAGCGAAAACGTATATCTAACATGCATGTAACCCGTATGTGATGTTCAGATCAAATATAATATGCAAGACTCATTAAGTTTTGTGAAAACCCTTTGAAAAATCATGCAACCCTTAAGAGCGTGATGTTCGTATCAAGTGAACTTACAATTATTAATCACAAGAATCCCTCTTCAATTTCAGGGTGATGTTCCAACATAAATTGTATTAAATTACTTGTCTAAAAACCCTAATGGTCACGAATCACTAAGACAATTAGATAGTTTAATCATGGTGATTAATAATTCAAAGCAAGCATGCATCCATTCTTAAGCAAATTAATAAAATCACATATTCATGCTAAGGCTCATAGCTTCACCCTAGCAAACAGAAATTAGTTAAGAACAACTATAAAAACTAAAGAAAATATATTAACTAGAAAAATGATTGAAAGTCTAAAGTTCTCTAAAATAATGCGTGCCTTCTCCCCCAAACCCCAATGGCTAAAAAGCCTTATTTATACTACTCCAAATTAAAACCCTCATAGAAAAGGTTTTCTTAAAACTAGGAAATAAAATAATAAAAGGATAACTAGGTATTACATTCCTATTATGACTAGGAAATCTGCCCAACACAAAGATAGCTACGTTTCTGGACCTTCAGAGCTTCAAAACAGGCCCAAAATGACTCAAATTAAAGATTAGGACCTCCTCTTCAAGTTCAAAGAAGAGCCCAAGTACAAAATCCATCATCTTCCAGCCCAAAAGTTGCAAAAAAGCTCTGCAGCCCAATCTGCCAGCACTGCACGTTGGGCATAAATTAATTCGCCACAATCGGATGCTTTGGGATAAAATTATGAAATTTTGAGACAACCTTCTTGACAGATTAATGAACCCGCTCCAATTGGAATTGCTCAAAAATTCCACTGTTTAACTACTTTATGCTCCAAACAAGTTTGCATGTTCTATATTAAAAATATATAACAAAACATCAAAATCTCACCAAAATAATAACCAAAATATACCAAGAATAGGGAAATAATATATAATATAAAATGGATTCATCAGGCTTAACTCAAATTTTTATCCCTTAGTATAAATATATATTGTATAAAAGAAATTCGAGTTTTTTCAACACTTGAAATTACTATTTCATGAATTGATTTTGCAATTTCTACTCACAAAAACATTAAAAGTGTTGTATAACTTAACTGATCATTTAGCATTTTAGAATGTTCTAAGAGGTTTGTAACTTAGTTAGTTAGAGCATTCACTTATACATTGAACATTTTAAGTTCGATTTCCCCTTCTCAATACTTCTACAAAAAATAGTCAATCTGGTATCTGATTTAGGAATTTCTCCTTCATATTATTCCTAAAATATAAAAAAAATTGTTTAATACGGTTTCGAGATCCGACGTATGTCTTATTTCAGTTTAAATGAAATTAAAACAAAGGTGTGAAGTAAAGAATATTTGAAAGCTATAGAAACAGAAAGTATCTCTGTAAAAAATGATTCACATTCCTTGAATAATTACACAGTACAATTGAGTATATATAGGTAGAAACCTGATGCATTAATACTCTTAATATCCTTAGCTCTTACAACTAATTACAGAAAAACCACAACTAAAGTTTTACAGTTTTAGCTAACTAACAGCTTGCTGATCTCTTTCAGTATCTGCCTTAATACACCCCCTCAAGCTGAGCTTGGGATCAACCATGGAACCAAGGGGAAGCTTGGATTTGAGATAACTGAACCGACTTTTGGACAAAGACTTGGTGTGAATATCAACCAATTGATCTTGACTACAGACAAACTGAACTTTGAGAAGCTTAGCCAAGACTAATTCTCGAATGTAGTGATAGTCGATTTCAATATGTTTGGTCCGGGCATGAAACACCGGATTAGAAGCTAGAGAGATTGCAGAAATGTTGTCACACCAGAGAGTGGGAACTTGGGAAAGAGAGAAGTTAATATCATGGAAAATTTTACAGATCCATGTAATTTCAGCAGCAGTGTGAGCTAGAGAGCGGTATTTAGCTTCAGTAGAGGAGCGGGCAACAGTAGGTTGTTTCTTGGCACTCCAACTAATAAGATTGGAACCCCAAAAAACACAATAACCACTGGTGGAACGTCGATCAAAGGTACATCCTGCCCAGTCTGCATCGGAGAAGGCAGTAAGGTTGAGAGAACCCTTTTTGAACCAAAGGCCTTCAGATATAGTACCTTTGAGATAACAAAGAACACGTTTGGCAGCCTGCAAGTGTTGGTCCCGAGAAGCATGCATGAACTGGCAGATTTGATTGACTGCAAACGAGAGGTCAAGACGAGTCCATGTTAAGTATTGCAGACCACCAACAATGGACCTGTACTCAGTGGGATTGGAAAGAAAAGCACCCGTGTGATCAAGTTTGGTGGAACCAAGAGGAGTATAGCAAGGCTTAGCACCATCCATATTAGTTTTACGCAGAAAATCCAGTAAATATTTGGTTTGGTGAAGAAAGAGACCTTCAACAGATCGATGAACCTCTAATCCCAGAAAATAGTGCAAGGGACCAAGATCTTTAACTGGAAAAATAGTACTGAGCTTGTGAATGAACCGATTACACGCAGAAGAACTGGGACCGGTGACTAAGATGTCATCGACGTAAACAAGAACAATAACCGGAGATGGACCTTTAAGAACAAATAATGACGCATCAGAAGAAGATTGTACAAATCCAAATGGAAGGAGAGCTTGAAAAAGTTTGTCAAACCAAGCACGGGGAGCCTGTTTGAGGCCATACAGAGATTTGCGCAATTGACAGACATGGTGAGGCTTGCTAGGATCAATGAAGCCAGGGGGTTGCTGCATGTACACAGATTCCTTTAAATCCCCATGAAGAAAAGCGTTACTGATATCCAATTGGTTCAAAAACCAATTAAATTGCACGGCAAGTGATAGAAGGACATGAATGGTGACTGGTTTAGCCACAGGACTAAACGTCTCTTGAAAATCAATGCCTTCTTGTTGGTGAAACCTCTTGGCAACCAAGCGGGCTTTAAATCTTTCAACAGTACCATCAGACTTTTTCTTTACCTGAAAGACCCACTTGCAACCGACAACATTGTGAGTAGGAGAAAGAGGTACTAATGTCCAAGTTCCTGTAGATTGCAAGGCATTAAATTCATCTTGCATAGCAGAGCGCCAATGAAGGTGTTTAGATGCTTGGAGATAAGTAGTGGGGACAACATCAATATCCAGTGGAAGGGGATGCTTGGTAGCTGCATAAACTTTAGGCTTGTAGATTCCAATTTTGGAACGAGTCACCATGGGATGAATGTTACTGGGAGGTACTTGAGATGAGGAAGAACTGGACGAGGCAGGATGCGAGACTGCACCAATAAGATCAGAAGAAGTATGAGGTAGGGATGCGTCAATAATGGATCCTGAAGATGGAGAGGTGGATGAGAGTCTCGAAACTGGAACAGAGAAATGTAAATCCATAGAAGAGGAAGTAGAGTCTTGGATTGCAGCAGCTGGTGGAGAGATTGTGTGAAATGGATAAGCAGTTTCATCAAACTGCACATGGCGAGAGATATATATCCATCCAGTTTGAGGATCAAGACACCGGTAGCCTTTGTGTTGTAAACTGTACCCCAGAAAAATGCAACTTTTGCTTTTAGGATCCAACTTGGAATGAACATAAGGCTTAAGCCATGGGAAACAACGACAGCCAAATACCTTCAATCGGGAGTAATCAGGAGGTTTTTGAAAGAGTATTTCCCAAGGAGATTGAGATAGTCCAGAAATTGGCAACCGATTGATAAGATACACAGCTGTGGAGAATGCTTCCACCTAATAAAGATGAGGAACATTAGATGCAATAAGTAAAGTACGAGCAGTCTCCACAATATGGCGATGCTTCCTTTCGGCACAACCATTCTGTTCAGGGGTATGAGGACAACTTAATTGGTGGACAATACCATGAGAACGAAGAAATGACCGAAATACAGTACTAGTAAATTCACCCCCAGAATCTTAGCGGACAATTTTCATTTTATTATCAAGTAAGGTCTCTACATACTGCTTGAATACAACAAAAGTAGAATAGGCATCAGACTTGGCCTTTAAAGGAAACAACCAACTATAACGACTATAGTCATCAACTAACAACATGTAATACTTGAAACCACTAGGTGAGATAACACTGGTAGGACCCCAAAGATCACAATGAAGCAGTTGAGGATTGTGACTGGTAGTAGAACTGGCAGATCCAAATGGAAGTTTATGGTTCTTAGCTAGAGCACAGTCTGAACAGAAGAAATCCACAGTAGTTTTGCTGAGTACAACAAGATTATTTCTAGATAGAACCCTTCGAAACAGTGAAGAAGATGGATGACCCAGTCTGCGATGCCAAATCTTCAGAGGAGCTTTGACACTAAGGAAAGCTGATGGTGAAGGAAAGACAGTGGAATTGAAACCGTGAAGAGGATAAAACCCATCTTCAACTCAGCCCCGCAAAAGCGTCTTCCCCGAAGCACGATCCTTTACAGTAGATCCATCAAGGTCAAGAGTTATAGAACAATCATTGTTTTTGAGAAATTGATAAGCAAACAGTAAATTGTGCTTCATATGTGGAACATGTAGTACATTACTCAATGTGAAGGCAGTATGAGGAGTATGTAAATATGAAGAACCAACATTTTTAATGCACAAACCTTTACCATCTCCGACGTAGACCTTGTCTTCACCAATGTAGGGAGAGGAGACAGAAAGATTGGCAATATCATTGGTAATATGTGATGTAGTTCCAGAGTCCAGTAGCCAAGAGGGAGAGGGTTTGGAAGAATAAGGAGTACATAAAGCAGCAAGTTTGGCTGGTGGTACTCTGCCAAAGATGTCAGGATTCATCCTATCAAAGCAGTCAATAGCTTCGTGGCTAGTGGAACCACAAATTTGACATTGAGTCTTGGTGCCAGAAGAGGAGGAAAAGCCGGAATAATTGGACTTAGAGCCGTGAGGATAATTCTGAGAACCACGAGGATTGCCATTAAAAGAGCCACGATTGGTATTGCGATTGCGATTGTCTCTGTTGAAGGTGCGATTCTGTCTCCCACGATTAGAGTTGTAATGGAAAGAAGTTTGGAGTGGTGGAGGATATGCAGGCGTAGGCAATAAAGGAGCCTGAGACTGAGCAGAAAATGCCTGAAATGGCTCAGTAACAGAAGAAGAACCAGTGTGTTTGCGACGAGCTATGGATAACTCTTTAATAAGTAGCATGCCATGTAATTCATCAAGAGAGGTAGAAGACAATCGAAGCATGATTGAGTCAATGAAAGACTCAAATTCATCAGGTAGGCCATGAAGTGTCGCTGCAATTAGGTCTCGATCAGAGATAGGAGCACCAATGGCAGTGAGAGAATCAGAAATTTCCTTGATTTGTTAAAGATACTTAAAGATCGATTGATGACCTTTCTTAATAGAGTGCAGACGAGAATGAAGTTGATGAACATGAGCATCAGAGGCGCCACCAAAACGTTGTTCAAGTTTCTGCCAGAGCTCTCGAGATGTAGACACTCAAACTGTGAAAGGAATGAGATCTTCAGAGAGTGTCGAATTCAACCAGATCAACAGATTTTGATCTTTCTCAAACCACTGCTCAAACGCTGGATTCATAGAGCGATCAGGGAGAAGAGGAGCCGGACATGGCTCAGTACCATCAATGAGACCAAGAAGCTTGTAGCGACGCAGAATAGGAGCAAACAAGGCACGCCATGGGAGATAGTTGATGCGCTTGAGCTTGATAGGAACCATACTGCCGATGTTCTGAATCGTAAGAGACAGATACGAATTTGGGGGATTAGGGGTTGGTAATGGCGGTGAAGCTGACACGCCCCGACCCTGATATTCTTTTGAATATCAGGATAGACACGTGTTGGCCGACACCCAAGGTGACGAAAGCCATTAATTGATTACAAGAGTAATGATTAGAAGAAAATATTCATGAATAACATCAGAATTTTTAAGAGTAATTAACAACATTCAAGGAAGCGTCTAGAATGAACCAGACATAGCCTAAAACCAGATTTACAAAAAAAGAAAGAACATTACAAGATATCACACATGTGGGTGATGGAGTACTACTGGTAGGGGAATGCCTCGTACGTCCAGTCGTAGTCCTCGTTTCTATGACCTGAATGGGGGCGCAAAACAAAGGTGAGTGGACCAAGTTCATATGTACGATAATAATGAAACAGTTATCAAGATACTAACCCCCAAAGTTTATATAAATGAAAACTACTAGCTTAATAAGCGATGGATTTAATAAAAATCCTAGCATGCCAAATATCTCAAAAATCATATTTAGCGGAATATCATCGCAGAAATCAAAACAATAAACGTATCATAAATCATCTCGTAAACGCGATGTGCTGCTAGAAAGATCATTGAATAAATATAACTCCCGGCCCAATGCCTGCACCTCAGTCTCTGTGCCCGTAGCCAGAGATAACTCCCTCCCGGCCCAATGCCTGTCTCCGTGTCCCTCAGCCTTCCGCTAGGGATTATTTCTCCCAGCCCACATGCCAACACCAGATCCTCGCCCTAGGCGACATAGTGTCTACTAGGTACGCACAAATATTTACGTCTCTCTTAAATAACCACTTCATAGCATAGGTTACCGATCATCGTCTACACTATAAAGAGGGGTTCAAAAACATGTTCTAGCATCCTATCGTCACCTATCAGATAGTCCACCAGTTCATGATTTTTATAGAAAATACGATATATTCAAATATAGCTCAATATAGGCTAACAATTAACTCCTCACTAAAACACGAGACGATAATCAATATATTAAATCCTCAGGCTTCACATAAATCAAATCATAAATCCGTAGGCATGCTAATCATTTATGCAATTGAATTATTAAATCATGTAATTTTAGAAGGGATCCACTCACAAATATTCCTTAGCAGAAGAGTCGTGCGAATAAGGATATAGAATTTCTCCACTAGCAATTTTACCTAAGAACAAGAATGTAATAATTAAATAAAAGGATTTTCTAAAATATTGGTTTAAACTAATAAAATAAGGGAATTAGGTTTGGATGGGTTTAGGGTTTGGAAAAAGGGGTTTGGGCTTAAGCCCAAACATATATTTAACCACACACACACACACATGCACGACATGCATGTGCATGCCTAACACACACCCACAGGCACAAGGCCTTAAGGCCTCACCAACAGAAAACAGGGCTTTAAGCCCTTGATTTAACACCGGCCCAAGGCCATTCAAAACTAGGGCCCGAGCCCTTTGGGCTTTAAAACTAAATAACTAAAAATAAAAACTGAATGGGTTAGGGTACTGGGCTAAGGCAAAACGGGCTGGAGGCCCGCGGGAAAGGAAATGGAAAAGGCCGGTTGGCCTTGGCTTGCCGAGAGAGAAGGCCGGAGCTGCTACAGCTCCGGTCACCTGAAAACTGGAGCTTCAAGCTCCGATCTAGGTACGATCATGAAGAACAAAGAGAGAGGAAGAGATTTATACCTTCCAAATACCGTAACTCGGTCGGAGGTGACCGGGAAAGCCCTCGGAGTGCACGGGTTCGCCGGAAAAATGGGTGTGCTCACCCCAAAACGATCCCGAGGTAAAACCTACGTAAAAATGGAAGGTTTAAACTTCCAAATCACAACCAAAGTTCAACCTGGGTAAGAGAATGAGGGATCGAGACTTACCCCTACTGAAATAGGAAGAAAACTCGTCGGAGCTTTGCTCCGAGCCATCTATCTCGCTGGGCAGGGATCCCTGCTTCGTAGAGAGTCTCTCCTGGTGGTGCTAGGGTCCTCGCGAGTCCAAGGGAGAGAAAGATATGAGAGTTTGAGGGAGAGAGATACACGGGAGAGTGAGAGAGCTTCGGGAGAGTTGAGAGGGACAGAGAACTACGGGAAAGGGACCAAGAAGAAGAGAGTCACGGGGGTGGGGGACAGAGAAAAGAAAAAGAAAGGGGGTTGAATGATTGACACGTGGCGGCTTGGGGTGAAAATAACAAATTTTCCAATTATTTTGGGGGTGGTTGTAACAGAAGCCATCGGAGATGAAGATTCAAAGGTGGATGCCAGGATGAAAAGAGACAGAAATTACAGATCGAAGACAGAAATTGATCAAGAAATCGGAAGAAATCGATCAAGAAATCGGAAGAAATCGATCAAGACGATGAGCGGAAGAAGATCGAGGCGGTGGGTGAGGGAGAGCCGTGAGGCGGTTGGCAACTTGATACCATATAGAAACAGAAAGTATCTCTGTAAAAAATGATTCACATTCCTTGAATAATTACACAGTACAATTGAGTGTATATATGCATTAATACTCTTAATACCCTTAGCTCCTACAACTAATTACAGAAAAACCACAACTAAAGTTTTACAGTTTTAGCTAACTAACAGCTTGCTGATCTCTTTCAGTATCTGCCTTAATAAAAGCAACATTCAAAATGCGGGAAGAAAAGAATAAAGCAGATGGGTGGCGGATGGCGGTAGTTTCAATATCAACCAATCATCAGGAGTTGGATTGTGGACAGAACCGAAGCCAGTCCTTCCTCTTTTATCTTGATTCCCTCTTTAAATCGGAATAAAATTAAAACTGTCTGACAAATATCAAAGTTTGCTCTCTCTCTGTGCCTTCCAAGCAAAAATTTCACTCTTCCAAAAATCGCAGCCGAGCCATGCATCTCAATTATTTGTAAGATTTTTAATTCTTAATCTCATGCTTTCTGTCTCTAAGAATATATGTATATAATTATATTATATATACATATACATATATATTTGTATATGAAGATGTTAATTTTAGCTGCTGAAATTACTTGCATTTTGTTGAGAGTCTAAATCCCACATCAGAGTCAGAATGGACCTTGCATGTGCTAATAAATAATTGAAATTCTTGCAATTGATGAAGCGTGTGTAATTAGATTCTAGTTTTTGCTTAGCATTTTTGTTCAGATGTTGTATGGATTTTTGAAGAAATTGACAGAGATTGTGGTGCATGATGAATAGAGTGGTAAACAGGTGAATGTAGGAGAGTTTGATAACAGAAGAAGATTAGAAAAGCCAACAATGTGTATGAAGAAGATAGGATTCTTGAAGCTAGTCCTTCCCTCAAGAAATCCCTGATAGATATCTCCGAGGTACATATAAAACCCAAAAAAATTTTAATTTTTAATTTTTTATACAAGTGGTATTGGTGAGTGAGAGAATCCAACTTGGGACCTCAGGTGCAAAGAGTTGAATGTTTTTAACCAACTCTTGAAACTACGGAAAAATCTCATTTCATAATCTTAGTTTTATTCGCTATGCAAGCAAAAAACCATCTGCATTGCTTCTGATCTCCCTTTCTCTCTGTCTGTCTACCAATTTCATGTCAAGTCTTCTGCAATAGTGAGGGAACTCCATATGGCACGCAGGGAAATAGGTCGATTCAAAGAAAACAGAACGGACACAGACGCCTTAAGAGCACAAGCGCAATCCGAGATGCTTGATGTGATGGAGAGAGCTAAAGATTTGTCTTCTGTAATTGAGGAATCAAGCTCCAAGGCGAAATCACATACACAAGAGATTGAAGTACTAAAGAAATCGCAAAGGCACGTAGGTAGGGATGAAGACCAGGTATTGGCTATTGGGGATGTGGACAATAACAAACATACAGAAGTGATGAGAGAATTGGAACTTGTGAGACAGGAACTAAGCATGCTTAAGCTTGATATGGCGTCGATTTTAGAAGAGAAATCGCAGGCAGAGAAGCAAACTGAGGCCTCAAATACAAAGACGTTGTTTTATACAAGTTCAGTGGAGGCAATCAGGGACGAGATTGAGGAAGCAACTGAAGAGCAAGTGCTAGCTGAGTTGGCCCGGATTGAAGCTGCAAAAGAATTTGGAGATATAGAAGCTGAGAGAGAAAGGGAAGCCAGTCAATTCTCATCGGCAGTGGACAAAACCAGGAAGAAAATGGAAGATATTGTTAAACAGGTTGATTACTCAAGAGACCTCGAAACCAAGTTAGCTGTCACAATGTCTGATGTGCATGTGTTGCAGAATGAACTAAAGGTAGTTAAAGAAATGGACAAAAGGATTCAAAGGATTGACAGCTTGAGTCGTTTAGAACCCAGTTTTCGGAAAGAGGAAGACTTGGAAGGCTCAGAGCTGTTACAGTCAGTTACGGAAGAACTTGAGGCGGGAAAGACAGAATTGGCTGCAGTAAAAGAAGAATGTTTTCAGTACATGGCCTCCATGGATGTTATAAGAAATGAGCATAAGCATTTAACAAACAAGACAGCTCGGTTAAGGAAGACAGAAGAGAAATCAAATTCGAGGGTTCAAAATCTCAACTCAAAGCTTCTCCGAGCAAAAGCCAAGTTGGAAGATGTATCTGCATCCGAAGAGAAAGAAAAATCGATTGTGTCCAATCTATCTGTCACTCTTGACAAGCTCAAGGTAGAAGCAGAAGCTGCAAAGAAAGAAAAGGAGCTTGTCTGCGAAGAGACTGCAAGTATCAAGTCCGAAATTCTGAAAATGGAATTGGAGATAGAATCAACCGAGGAAAAGTTACAGGCTACAATGCAGGAGCTTGAAACAGTCAAATCATCCGAAGCTGTAGCGCTTGAAAATCTCAAAACTCTGATTGAGAACACCGTACGAGCTAGAGCTTTTGAGTCACAGAGTAGTTCTTCAATTACCATATCCAAGTTTGAACACGAGTACCTGACTGGACGTGCAGTCGCAGCTGAAGGAATTGCGGATAAAAAGGTAGCAGAAGCTCAGGCATGGGTTGAAGCTCTAAGGGCCAGTGAGAAGGAAATACTGATAAGGACAGACTTAACTATGAGAGATCTTAAAAAGATGAGAGTGGACGAAGAGCAAGGAGAAGAACAAAACTGGGGACAAAAAGGGGAAAGAAATGTAGTATCTGGAAACTGGCAACAAGCCACACCTAGAAAGGCTATGAAAAGTAATGGATACCAGACTCCATACAGGCGGGCGAGGTATAGAAAATCTGCTTCTCCTGGAGCTCGGAATAATTTCCCCATTCAAAAGAAAAAGAAGGTGATGCCTAATCTGACTAAGTTATTCAGTGGTAAGAAAACTGCCAAAGATGAGTGAGCTGTTTGAAGTTTACCTACATCTTAAATCTTAATATGGTAAAGTGAGTCCAGTCCATCAATTAAATAAATCGCACTGCCGTATTTTGCCTTGGGATCTTGTAGCTTTGCTTTTTCTCCAATAAGTGCAGCTCCTAAAGCTTTTGATTTACCGAAAAAACATGGAACTCTGGATCAAGTGAGCTTTGGGCTGAGAGTGTGGATCATTCTGCTGTAACAGTAATTTGGAATGTTTTCATATCAACAAGTAGAAGAGACGGCTGTTTTTTGTTTTGCATCTCAATCTGAAACATGCTTTGTATACATTTTCGGTCCTTCTCGTAAGAGCTTTTTGGAGTCCAATTGTTGTCTAAGATGGTATCACAGCCATCGGTAATTCACAGGGTGTTTCAAAACATCCAATCCCCATTCTCTACTTCTTGTTAGCTTGTGCAGGATGTGATTGCACCTTCGTGCATTCACTTGAATCAAAGCAAACAAGCTTAATTATCTCTTCATGCAACCACTACCATCCTATATTGCCTATATTGCTGTTCAGCCATATTTTGATCTCGGGCCATGGCTGCTTGTCTTGTGTTGCGGTTTCTGAGGGGGCATCAAATATGTTCAAGGGCTGCAAAGCGATCTCCAATCCATACATGTTGAATGCAACAACCAGCCAAGAGCTTTCTGTATGAATTGAATTCCAAAGAATACATTAAAACCATACCTTCCAGCGGTTCCTCCTTGTTCCAGAAGGGTCAGTGTAATTTCTACCTTTTAGTGTTGGCGTGCCAACAGTCCGGTAGAAATTGTACCGGCAACAACTTCACAAGCCTCATCTCCAATGTTAACAACCTCAGCAGAAATCATGGTGAAAACACTGCCTGCAACTCCATACCATCAGCAACAAAAGAGAAGAGAAGAAGCGTGCGCCTCTGCTGTTTTGGAGAACGATCTAACCAATCTCCTGTATGCCAAGCACAATCGGAGAACTTGAATTTTCAACTCGTGATGGTGTTTCGAAGATTACTTGGGGTGTAAGCAATGAAGTAGTGTGTTAAATACCATCTAATTGTACTACTATTGTCGAAAAGCACGCACCATCTCTCAAATATTTAACTTGAAACACAAAATTTGGAGTTGAATTTGTTCAAACAAAAATTTTATTTTTCCACAGCTTGTGACGAACGCGATTTCCATAGGTGTTGGTTTATGGCAGGATAGGAAGTCGACCGATCTGTTTTAATGAGGCTCATCTCATGTGTTGTTCGCCGGATCAACAACGATTTTAATGGCTTGCTTCGATGCACCCAGAGACAGATATGGGTATAAAGAAACAAATGAAGAGGTCAAATAAAATAACCGAGGGAAGTGATTTTTGCACGTTCTTTTTCATTTTCTACACACCTTGTATTAATTTTGATCGATGATTCTCTTTTGCTTTGTTCAACATAATAACTTAGTGTATAGGAGGAGGTAAAAAAGAGTGCACAAATAACATATCTTCTTGGAAATACATTCAACGTAGTAAATGCCACTTAGTACTATGATTTAGTGGTATTCCTCTTCACTTGTACGTGAGAGGTCTTAAGTTCGATTCTTGCCAAGGGCAAATTTGAACAACATTTTTGTTAGCCCGTGTGAGTCTAAGCTCACCCCCTCCTCTTTAGTGTAAATATCAATTGTTAAAAAAATGTGAATAATATTCAAGCACTCATCTCTAGACTCACCCCCTCCTCTTTAGTGTAAATATCAATTGTTAAAAAAATGTGAATAATATTCAAGCAATCATCTCTACCAAACGAGGCCCAAGAATACCAAAATGTAAATTTTAAGGTGAGAATCAGACCGTGGCAGTTAATTATATTAGTTGGTCAGTAAAACTGAAAGGAAATATATTGAAAGGAAAAATAACCAATGGAGTAGATAAATTAAAAGAAATAATCCTTTAGGGAAAAAAAAAAGAAACATGATTAGCCTTGCATTTTCATCAAATCAAACTGCATTTGCGTGAGTCAATTTGTTGGGCCATGGAGGATCATACAATCAAATTGACCACACCAAATCTCCATTTGCTTGCACTTTCAGCGGCAATTCAATACACAAACAACGCCCCCAATTACGCTTAAACCAAAGGATGGACCACACCTACAACCACTAGTAAACTGCCCGGTTGTTTTCCCTTTACCCTATGTCTGGGTGACGGATTTTCTAAGTCCCGGAAGATTGAGGTCAACCTAGTAAGAAATTGATCATAAAATGTTAGATAAGAGGGATCAGATTTGCACAATATGATCCCTTCTGCTTAACATTTTGTGTTTTCTTTCTCACTAACCTGGCCTCAATTTCTTGGAACTTGAAAACGTATCACCCAAATGTAGCTTAGTGTAAATCAGATTTCTCACGTATCAACAAGTTGAAGCAAATAATCAAGGCTTGCATAATTGCCTTCACATATGACCGTTAATCACTCCTGTTGATAATAATGCACACAGGCTTAAGTTTGAAGAAGAGCACTATTTTTTTAATTTTTCCTGGTGCGTGGTGTCTTTTTTTTTCTTCGATCTGATTGAAATTTTGGACAAAATTTTCTCTTTTCACCGCACCACAATCGTTGACAATGAATTCGTATCTCCTAGAAAAAAGAGACAAAAAGACATTGCGCTTATATCTAATTAGTTGCAACAAGGACCCACAAAAGCACCATTAAGGAGAACTTTTTGCCCTTTTCTTTTTTGGCATTCCATCACAAGTCCTCCTAAAACCCATTTTCTTTGTTCTGCATAATTTCTTTAGGACAAGAAGTTTGCTTTTTCCAGGATGGTTTTGCAAGTTCTTTGCTTGGCTTTCCTTGTATGCAACTCTCTCTCACTTGTCAGTTGTATAAATGAAGAAGGATTGGCTCTACTTTCGTTCAAGGAATCCTTAACGAAAAACCCCGAAAGCTCTCTGAGTACCTGGAACTCATCAGACCAAACCCCATGTTCATGGGTTGGAGTTACATGCAGAGAAGAAAAGGTTGTATCTCTCAGTATTCCAAACAAACAGCTTTCTGGGAATTTCCCTCGTGCTCTTGGGAACCTCTCCGCCCTGCGCCATCTGAATCTCCGGGGGAACAAACTCTCCGGAAGCTTGCCGTCTGAGCTTTTCAATGCAAAAGAGCTCCAGAGCTTGGTGCTGTCGGGAAATTCATTATCTGGTTCTGTTCCAGCTGAGATAGGGAAGCTCAGTTACCTGCAAACATTAGATCTTTCGCAAAATTCATTCAATGGTTCGATACCTTCATCTATAGTTCAGTGCAAGAGACTAAAGATCCTTGTCCTTGCTCAAAACCATTTCTCTGGCTCCCTTCCACAAGGTATGGGAATCAGTTTTGTTCATCTTCAAAAGCTCAATATTTCCTTCAATATTCTCGGCGGTTCGATTCCTGAGGAAATGAGCAACTTGTCAAGTTTGAGATCAACACTTGATATGTCTCATAACTTGTTCAACGGTTCTATTCCGCCATCCCTAGGAAGCTTGCCTGAGACAGTATACATTGATCTCAGTTACAACAATCTCAGTGGACCGATTCCACTGAATGGTGCTCTGATCAATATAGGACCAACGGCTTTCGTAGGCAATCGTTTACTCTGTGGACTGCCGTTGAAGATTTCATGCTCTTCAGGCAGTCAAAGCTTAAATTCTCAAAATTCAGGCAGCAGCTCTGGTACAAATGGGAAACACAACAACTCAAGCAGAGGTATTTTTGTGATTACTGTTGCTGCAGGCGTCATGGCTGGAATTTTTATTGCTGGGTTTTTGTTCTCCAACTGGTACAAGAAGGTTTGTACCTGCAAAATACGTGAACATTTTGCTGGCTGCAAATTTGAACAAAAACTAAAGGCCGGAAATGACCTATTCTGCTTCAAAAGACATGGCATGGATACCGTACCAGAGAATTTGGAGCATTACTATTTTGTGCAAGTGGATCTGCAGGTGAATTTAGATCTTGACAAACTGCTGAAATCATCTGCTTTTCTTCTGGGTAATAGTGGGATCGGGATTGTGTACAGAGTTGTTCTTGAAGACGGAAGAACTGTAGCAGTGAGAAGATTGGGAGATGGAGGTTCCCAAAGGTTCAAGGTATTCCAAAATCAAATTGAAGCAATAGGAAAGATGAGGCATCCAAATATTGTGAATCTTTTAGCATATTGCTGGTCTGTTGATGAGAAACTGCTTATCTATGATTATATCCCAAATGGTGACCTTGCTTCTGCAATTCATGGTAATTAGTATTATAGTTTAACTTATGAAGTTTTCGCCGATTTACCCCGGACCTTGTACCCCAATGCCAATTTTCCTCCTAAATTTGACCAATTCCCCTCTTCAACTGCTACAAATGGCCAATTTCATCTGATATTCATCAGATGAAGTGTTTGTAGAAGTTCGAAGCGAGAAATTGGCAGTGGAATACAAGTTCAAGGCAGAAATCAGCGAAGTACTCTTCAACTTATCATATGTTTTTTCTTCATCTTATTCTTAAGTTTTTTTTTTTTTTTTGACACACTAAAGAATCTGATATGACTTTACTAGGAAAACCTGGAATGGTATCCTTCACACCTCTTTCTTGGCCTGCACGTCTGAAAATCATGAATGGCTTGGCAAAAGGATTGGCTTATATTCATGAATTTAGTCCAAGAAGATATGTGCATGGAAACTTGAGGCCTAGAAACGTACTGCTTGGACAAAACATGGAACCCCGTATCTCCGACTTCGGACTAGGCCGCCTTGCTAACTTAACTGAAGAGTCCTTGTCATCATCGTCATTTCAACTGGAACAAATAATGGCTGAAACACCACCTCAGAATTCTCCATATGTGCAAAGGACATCGAGCTCACTAGCGGCACCTGGACCTTGCTATAAAGCTCCTGAAGCATCAAAAGTAACCAAGCCATCACAGAAATGGGATGTTTACTCATTTGGGGTAGTTATACTGGAGATGATTTCTGCTAAGATGCCATTTATGAGAATTGGTTCTTTGGAAATGGATTTGATACAACAGTTTCAGCTCTGCATTGAGGAAAGGAAGCCACTCTGCGATCTGTTGGATCCGTTCCTAGCTCCTGATGTAGACATGAAAGAGGAGATTGTCGCAGTGCTGAAAATCGCTCTTGCTTGTGTTCATAAAAGCCCTGAAAAGAGACCTTCTATGAGGTTTGTCTGTGATAATTTGGCCAGGTTGGCCTAGTATTGTGGACTAGTTCAAGGTTAGAAACATAATATTTGTGGTTCTATGGGTTATTGTACATCATAATATCATATATTTGTATTTATTCCCCCATCTTCAGAAGCAAGTCACCAACGACTAACTTATATTGCATCGATTGTCAAAGACTAACATAAGAACTTAGCAGACACGCCTAACTTATATGTGAATGCACATTCAAAGTAACTGGTAGGGCACAAATAGAATAACTAACCACGGTAAACGCCTTAAGCAAAAACTGCATTACTGTTTCGTTTTCCTCAAACATACGTCCACCTGAATGGATGATTTTTTTCCCACCTTGCTTTGGTTTCTTATATAGATTCTGGGTGTGAATGCATCTTAAATCTTAACGGCTATCAACATATGAGATTAAAGTGGCAAGACAGAGAACAAACCAGAAAACGGTTCAAATGACAAGCATCAATTTGCAGCACCTCAAAACATATCTACGGAGGTATACCAACTACAATTGTATAATCATTAGAACACTAGATCTAGGGCCAGATTCAGCAAACACTGAATTACGAAAATAAGAAATTCTTGTAACAATTTGAGAGTTCTATCACTGGTAGTAACAGAGGAAGAAGAAAAAGAAAAACACGAACGAAGAAGAAAAAGAAATTCTCTGTTCCTATAACATACAGATAACACACTCACATGCAAAAATGAGAGCCAAAAAAGAACGGTGAAGTTACCATCAGTCATCTATCGAAATCATTTCTATTAGAGTCTTTTCGAGAGTATAACTACTGCGGATCCAAGATTCCGTTCTGGTGCTCATGGTTGTCTATATGCAACTGAGTCGACGTTTCTGATAAATGTAGTGTTGTATCTTTGGTCATGCTTTGGTACATTGAACCGAGTGGAGGCTGAGATTTGTATATCTGGCCACGCACAAGATTGTTCTCTGGCGGATTACCGGACATAGGAGATTCCCGGAAGCAATAGCTGACTTTCGTTATATGGTACATGTATAAGTGGCGCCCCTACACAATGTGTAATTTCTGAGTGGACTGGTCTCTGAACACCTGAGGTGAATTAAAATTTTGAAAAACAAGAAAAACAGAACTGTGGAAACTTCCAATCTCCCTCCAAATTGTTGCAAATCCTGCTCCCCCAACCCTTCTCCCTATCTATAAAATCCCCCACCTCTCCTTCTCTCAAATCATCACAATCATTTGCTGGAGGAAAAAACAAAACAGAGAAAACATGAAATAGCTGCAAGTTAACACTGATATGAAAGCGTTCATAAAAGCTGTGGACATGTTCAAGCCAATCAAGCCACAGTTACTTCAAGCACTCGAAGGCGTCTCCCAGTGGCTTACTGTGGGTCGAAACCCTCTCAGATATGGAGGCTGCTCAAAATCTCAAGCAACGGTTTGATTGGACAGGCACCGCCGACGCCCATCATCTCAACAATGAGTTCGCGAAGGCAACGGAAGTTCATAGATACAGAGGATAACAGAGAGGTGAAGGTGAAAGCATGGTAGGACCTTCTGGCAACCAATAAACAATTTTTTTTTTTAACAAATAATTACTTAGTAAAACTAATGAAAAAGACTTGAAAACTTTGTGTTTTAATGATAAGGACAAAATAAAAAGTAAAGTGAATAGTACCAGAATTGATTTTTTAGTGTAAAAATGTGGTTTTTCGTTAAAGTGAACAGTACTTGGTGATTTTCGTTAAAGTTCCTCAATTACTTTAAGTAGAGGATAAACAGTGTTTTGGGATGGATTCCACTTTCTTTTTAATTCGGTCATTGGTTTAGAGACCGGGCTTTGTGGCTTTGGGCTCCTTGTGGCCCTGTTGTTTTGGCTCAGTCTGCCCTGCTTTCCGCTTGCCAGATTTCAATTTGGAAAGGAGGGACTGCGATTGCGTTCGATCGATGGGAGGGGGTGAGGTAGCTGTAGCGAGATAAAGGAGGGGCTGCGTTTGGGGACGGAGTTAGAAATTTATTCTAGAGGACAACCCAAAAAACAACTAAGAAAACCTTACTATAGTATGGCTTATACATAATATGATAATAGTGATAATTTCAAATGGAAGTCCTCCCTGCAACAATCTCTCTGCTTTTCTCCTCATGTTGAACTTTGGTTTCATTCAAAAGATCAGTGTCCGATTTGAACTATTTTTGTCCTTATTTAATTGCTCATCTTTTGATATGGAACTAGAATGGATGTTTTTTCAGTGGTTGATTTATTATTTAGTTTTGGTTCAATTGTCCACCTTTTCAATGGAAGTACAAGAAATAACATTGAATTAGGAGGTTTGGAAGATATTTGTGCTGTTCTCTCTTTCTTACTTCTGTTTTTGTTCTTTTGGTTGCTCTCCTGCTCTTATTTTCTGTCTTTCTTGCTTTTGTGTTACTCTTTCATTTTTTCAGTCTCTCTGCAGAGATTGCAAAGATTACATTGTACGTGTCTTTGCCTGTTTTTGGGACATAGATTAGACATGACAAATGCATGATTCTAAAATTGGGCAGTCTTAGTATACAAAGTCCAACAAAAATTAGACAAAAAAAAAATTGGAAAGAAGATGAAGAACTGAGCAAATTAAGCATAAAATTTGAGTCTGTGAGCTTAGAAACAGAGGTTTTGGTGAAAAATGCACAATTTGATTAGACCCAGATGAAATTTTGAAGTTCTTTTGGAAATTAAATTTGGGTTTTGTGAATTGATAGGGACTAAAATATTAAAAATATTATTCATTTCACTGAATTATTGTAACCATTGATAAAAATAAAAAACTATCTCTACCATTGATTTTGCGAGAATTAAAAAAAAAAACCAAAAAAGCAAATGAGAAGTTGCCCCACTTGGGTGGGTTCAAAAAACAATGAAAAAAACATAAAGAGCAACAACATTTCCCACTCAAAATTAATACGAAGTCTACTATTTGAGTTCCTATATGTAGTCCTCATATTTGAGAATTTTACTGAAGTATCCGGCGAGTCCTATGCATTGAGATAATTTAAAGACTACAATTTCGGCCCATTGGAAGTCATTTGTCCCTATATTTAGGGACTATACGGTTATAGGGACTCCATTTAGGGTTTTCATTGGAGATGCTCTTATAAACCCCACATCAATAAGCAAGTCTTTTCCAAGCCATTAAAAATTCCTAAGGCCATCTTCAACTGAATGAGCTATGTTTAGTCCCGTGCAAATTATAGTTGTGCAAAAAATTATTTTTTAATGAACATTGTCAGGCTATATTTATATATCATCTCTAACTGAATGAGGCTATTTTTTAGCCCCCTCAATAATTTATTATTTTTAAGTTTGTTCTTTAACTTTATTGGTTAATTGAATTAAACTACCATATTTATAAATGAGTAACTCTTCATATTTTTTATATTTATGTAATCTTACTAATTTTTCGGAATGTTATGTTTGTTTTGCTTAAAAAAAAATTAATTGTTCGGATAAGAGTTTAAAGAATGCGAAGAATTGAAATAAAATAAGGCAAGATAGTATGGAATGGTGAAAAGAATGTGAGAAATGACTTAGATATTTATAGGGAAAAAAAATAGATTTTTAATAATTTTTTTTAATTTTGTCTTTAAAAAAAAATCAAATCTAACGACTAGCTGACGTCAGCTAGCATATGTGTTGCTGACAGCTCGGCCCAGCTTTCGAGCTGGCTGGTTGGCTTGAAATGCGTAGCCTGATAGCCATGGGCTTGAGTTTGGCCCAGTGGGTTCCCCTTTTCCCTTGTCCTGGATCTCCAATGGAGATGAATTTTCTACATTAATTGATGAAATAAAAAAATTGAGGAATGGGAACATAATCTTTCCTTTTAGATATTGATATAGTAAACACATTTCAATATTTTCTTTCTCATAAATCATTTTGAGATTAAATAATCAAAAGCAATCTTTAATCATAAAATAAAAAAATAAAAAAATCCTATTTGTCGTTTTGTTTTACAAAATAAAATTTTGTAAAACGTTTTGAAACGGACGCTTACTTTTTGGAAAATAATACTCATAGGCTTTTCGTAAGAGTTTGTTATATAATTTGCCGTCTTACTTATATACATGATAAGAAAAACTTGTGTGGGACTCAACTTGTCAATGGATATTTTTGAATATTGTGTTCTTCAATTTCCATAATTATTTCTTTATAAATCAATGGCCAAATACATTTTACACTAATTATTATATCTGATAACTGAAAACTAATTTTCAAAATATAACTAAACTAGCTCCAGGTTTCCACCACCTCTTTAGTAATAAACTATCTTCGAAAGTATTATCTTTCAAATAAGATTTGAATTTATGATTAAGTCGTTACAACCTCTAGATGCCACCTTCTAGATGCCACCTTCTAGCATATCTATCTATGGTAAGGAAATTCCTTTAATAAATCTAATGGGGGTATTCAATTTAGATTTTGAGGGATTTTAATTCTTTTAATGAATCTAGAAGTATTCAATCAGGATTTTAAGTGATTCTCTGAAATTCAAGGTGTATTTAATTAGAATTTTAAAATAGTTTATTAAAATACTTAGAAATATAGGTGTATTCAATTAGGATTTTAAAGAAGTTTATAACATTCCAGGTGTATTCAATTAGAAATTGATTTTAAAGAATTTAAGAAAGTTGAGGAATTAGAGGGAATTAGAGGGAATTAGAGAGATTTCGTAGTGTATTTTAAGTATACACAAATCTCACCTCTTCCCATGAGATTTCGAGGGAATTGAATCAAAATTTTATATGGAATCTCTACAAATCAATTAAACTCTATAAAAATCCATAAATTTATAAATCCATTAAGGTTTCTCAAATTCTCAATTGAATACACATCCCTAAAATAAAAGTACGACAATTGACAAGAGCTAGGGCAACATAAGATGGACCCTTTATATGTACGAACTTGGATGTGGAGGGAGATTTTGAAGTCCTTATTGATTGTTAAACGGTGCTATTTTCATTTATCATTGAATTTCATCATATTTATGAAACAAACTTTGTGACTATGCTATGGCTGATGCCTTTTTGTAGGAACGTTGGTTGCAGACTCTTCCTAATGTGGGATTATATCGATTTTAGTAGCCTAAGAGAATTTTACGTGTATTTTTTATTTTATTTTTATAGAAAAACATAAGGTGGATCAAGAGCAAATTTTGGGTTTGGGTCACAAAAGTTGTGATTGGAGATGTACCTACCATTGATGCTCTTAAGGATGTTTTGGGACAGGGACATGACAGATGCATGATTCTAACATTGGGTAGTCTTAGTATATAAGGTCCAACAAAAATTAGACAAAAATAACATTGAAAAAATTAGACAAAAAAAAATTGGAAGGAAGATGAAGAACTGAACAAATTAAGCAGAAAATAAGTCTCTGAGCTTGGAAACATATTTTTTTGGTGAAAAATGCACAATTTGATTAGACCCTGATGAAAAATTTGAAGTTCTTTTGGAAATTGAATTTGGCTTTTGTGAATTGATTGAGTTTTAATTAAACGGCACTCATAAAGCTGAGAAAATGCCATAATTGGTAAGAAGATGAAGAAGAAATGAGCAAATGGAACAGAAAATGTATGCCTTTTTGCTCAGAAAAACAGAGACTTTGGTGGAAAATGTTAAATTTGATTAGACCCAGATGGAAATTTAGAAGCTTTAATTGAAATTTTGATTTTGTTCGCGCAGGAAATCTGGCTGGTGGGCGTTCCTAACTCAAGCACACAACTCCATGAGGAGTTGACACTTTGGCTGATTGTTGGGCTTCTACTTGTCACAATACTGCAAGAGGAGAACAAAGTTAGTTCTGAAATGTGCCTTTGTGGGGGCCTTAGGTGTTGAGGCTCGCAATCAAAACCAACTAAGTGATTAGGCGTGCCACTGCCATCTCTGTATGGCAGATGTAGAACAAGTGTATTTTAAGCCGATTACTTACGCCCTAAGTTATTTATAACTTCATGTTTATCAAAGGATTGTTGTAGATGGGTTAAGTCTACGTTAAATTCATTTCTATGCCTTGAGATCAAGGACTTTTAGTTATCTTGTATGCTCGAGGGGTGAAGGTTCAGATATGATCAAGTCATCAGTTTAATTCATTCCAATTCTTGATAAAAACCACTAAGTGAACTAGATCTGAGAACTGATGGGGCTTTGAGTCATCAAAGGACTGGAAATAACTTGAATATAAACTAGGGAATACATTATAACACCAAATCTGTTAATTGAAAGACAAAAACAAAGAGATTCGGACAAGATTTCACCTTGTCGGGCAAGGTTTAAACGTCTTGCGGTCTCTTTTCTTTGCAGTTTACAAAAGGATTCAGTATTAAAGGAGATGACTGGAAAATAGTTTATACACGAGGGATCGATACTACAACATTTAGAGAAAGGTAGCAGAGCTTTTACATAGACAAAGATGTCTTTCTAAGGAAATCTAAGGCTAAAAGGGTGCAGAGTCTGGACAAAACACGGCTTTCTAGGTATTTGTTTGGTTGAGAGTCAAGTTGTATGTTTGTTTGTTTAATTGGTTGAATGCCCTTGTCTCTAGGCCCTCACCCCCCCCCTTTTATAGATGAGTTAACTTGATTTGTGTTGTTTCTGTTCTTGCCCGAAAGTAATTTGGAAGGTAGGGAACCCTTGGTATTTACATGCCATGCCATCCATAAAGTGTTTTTGAGCCAATAGTTGGTGGATTTCTATCTGTTATCACTTCCTTTGTAAGCACACAATCTTTTCATTTAATGGAGAGTCATCAAGTTGTCCTGAAGTGGACATTTGGGCTCGGTGCTGGGCTTCGGGCAAAGCTCTTCTTATTGAACTCTTTTGGGTTTTCTCTCCTCTAAGCCCAAAATTAAATATTAACCCAAATAGGTTTTAATTAAAACAAAGAGAAATTACCAGAATTTGAAAGAAGACGAATAGCAAAATTATCAAATTAAACAGGAAACCAGTAACTTTAAGCTCAGGAGTTGAATTTGATGAGACCCATATGGAAATTCAAAACCTTTTTCATGAAATTTGATCTGGGTTTTGGTTAACTTGCTTGGAATTCGCTGGGACCTTTGTGCACATGGCTAGGGTAAGGGAAAGAGAACTGACTTTGGTTTTTTTAAATAAAAAGGGTGAGGAAATAAAATGCATGGAAATAATAAATAAAGCTTGAAAATAAAATTCATGGAAATAATAAATGGAAAACATAAGAAAACATGTCTATTTGAATTCATCGTAACCAATCTTACTTAATCCTTTGATATGTTATGAACAAGTTGTTTTCTACTATTGACGATCGATTTTTCCCTAAATTCTTCAGGGGACATGGCATTTGGTCCATCAAAAGTATTTCTATGTGTCAATTCTCTATATGATATCTAGACGAATTCAAACAAATAAGAACCCTATAAGCGCTATGGAAATCGCTGGAAAATAAAAAACTTCACACAAACCCTATAGGGGATCTTTGCCTTTTTTTTTGGGGGGGGGGGGGGGGGAAGGGGCTATTCATTGGGCCATCCTTCCAGCCCGGCTGGTCCTACTGGAGAGGAGAGTTTTACATTCTTTTTGTTTCGAAAAGTCTCGATGTCAATCAAGAGAGAAGTAGGTAGTTGACCAGCGAAATAGTCTCTTGACATTTACAAATAGGAATTCATGATATCAATTGCAAGAAACTAAACTCAAGTTAAGTATGATATCTGCTCTAACTTGCATAGCTCAATAAGACCTAGATGATGATAAAACATTTAAATAAAAATCAAGCTCATTGCAATGAACGAAGGATATTCCATATAAAAGATAAACTTGATAATAATAATGATACAAAGAAATTAAATATTCATCATAGCCCTAGCAAAGAAAGAAAAAAAAACTAGAAATTTTTGGCTCAATAATCACAAGTAGAAGGATTCCCCCTATGAACTCCAATGTAATAAGCAAGTCTTTTCCAAACCATTAAAAATTCCTAACCTAATGGACTTTTAAGTCCTTATCAAAAAGAGAGAGAGAGAGAGAAGCAAATCATGAGCTAGTAATTAAGGCCATCTCTAACCGAGGGCTGGCCAGATGGCTCGTTTTAGCCCTCTGGCCCTCCAAGATTCCCCAAGATATTAATATTTTAATGAACAGTACAGGGCCATATTGGCCTCTGTCTCCAACCGAGGGCCAAAGGGCCATAGGGACAAACATAATTTATTATTTAAAAACTACAATTTAAATTCAAATCTAACGGCTAAATGTTTTTTTATGTTGTATAATTTGTATGTTGGTTAATGTTATTTAATGTTGTTTCATATTGTTTAATGTTGTTTCATGTTACTTAATTTAATTTAATGTTGTATAAATGGCCTAGGAAGTTATAGGAAAAAAATAGAATTGAAAAAAAATATGAAACAAATTTTGTGAAATAGAAGTTATAGGAAAAAAAATGGAATTTAAAAAAATATGAAACAAATTTTGTAAAATAGAAGTTATATGAAAAAAAAAATATGAATCAAATTTTGTAAAATATAAGTTATAGGAAAAAAATAGAATTTAAAAAAAATTGAAACAAATTTTGTGAAATAGAAGTTATAGGAAAAAAATGGAATTTAAAAAAAAATATGAAACAAATTTTGTAAAATAGAAGTTATAGGAAAAAAAATAGAATTTAAAAAAAAATTGAAACAAATTTTGTAAAATAGAATTGAAAAAAAAATATGAAACAAAATTTGATTCATATGAAAAGGAAAAAAAAGGGAAAAAAAGAAGTTTAAATTCATATATATATATAAAAAAAAAGTTAATACAACGGCTACTAGCCGTTATATTAAAAAAAATTCAAACTATTAGTGTCGGTTATAACCGACACTAATAGTAATTAAAATAAAAATTTTGCCTTTGAATAACTATTACTGTCGGTTATAACCGACAGTATTAAAAATTCTTCTTTAATGCTGTCGGTTATAACCGACATCAATAGGAAAACATTAAAAAAAAAAATAGCCAACCTGGGGCTGGCTGGCCGGCCGAAAGCAGCCAGCCCTCTCCGATCCCGTGGGGCCCTCCTGTTGGAAATGTGCCCTAAAACCAATCATATGATGATACTTTACGGACATTTCACAAAGTTAAACTAATGTAGTTTAAATATAAAGGGGCAAAGATTATTGTTTGAGCTGTCTCATATAAATGTTATATGCTTAAACGATAAGTCCAAGGAATATGTGATTGGGAGAATGCAATCTAAAGAAGTTAGATTCATGAGACCATTCTTTCGTAGACACATCCTAAACGTTCCTGATCATAGGATTGCCAATTGGGCATTGACAGTCCGTTAAGATCAGTACGTGCTGTGTCTTCTCTCAGGGAGAGTGACTAGTCTCGAGTCATTGGTGTGTGTGACATCAAGACAAGTACGTAGGTGCTCAATAGAGAATGAGTTCACTGAACACGATCAACGAAGAGTTCTCATATTCATGTCACATGAGAACTCATGGTTGGGATAATGCAAAGTAGTCCTTTGACCTGAGGCATCACAGTTGTCTTGTGGTTAAGTCCTTGATCTTTGATTATGTCAAAGTCACCCCATCCGCGGGTGTCCACGACATCGTTGGGGTTAAGCCACTTAGCCATGGAGGCAATTGAATGCGCAACAAGGGATCTCTAACCTTCAAACCGTTTGGGGGAGAATACTCTATGATATGATTGAAAATCTCTGATCAGAGTATGAATGAGATTTAGGAAGGCGTTCCAAATCACATTCAAGGTAATCATATAAGCACACGAATCACATTGGATAGTAGACATGAATAAACTATCAAACCAAACAATGTGGTCAAGAGTATTGTATTAGAGAAAGACCGTATTGCATTTGTAATCCTAAACTGAATAGGTTCTCCACCTCTTCTGATTAGCTTGGGTAACCATGATATGCTGCTAGGTGTCACTCATGGTTTGTGGAAGCCCTAAACGTGTATAATCACTAAAGGGAGAATTGAAAGTAAGTTTCAATTCACAATCGATTTGAAAGAGTTCTAATCGCCCACTGCCTCGCTAAAAGGAACCTAATGGATCGTACACCGTGTAAGGAGGAGATTGAAGAAACAATGGAGATGAGTAAGAATAATTAAATGGTTTAGTTATTTAATAATTATGGCAAGGATTAATTAATATGTTAATTAATCAAACGAATAAAGTTCGTTAAAAAGACCACGGGTTAGTTTTGGGCCTCAAGGCCCAATGGGCTTCGAACGTCAAGCCCATTGACTTAAGTTGTATGACAACTTAATTCACAAAGGCCCAAAAGCCCAATAAAACCCTTATGGCTGGCCATGTTAGAAGAAAGGCTTTTTGGTTCTTTAGGTCACTTATTTGAAGGGAGTATATAAAGAACTTTATAGCCTAAATTCAAAAAAGGGGTTTCTTTTGGAGAAAATTGGAGAGAACATGTCTCTCCCTTTCTCTCTAAAGAGGCCGGCCCCCTTGGAGGGATTTGCTAGCAAACCAACTCCTCCAAGGTCAATCATTTCTTCTCCAATCTAACCTTGGTGTGGAAACTTAGAGGTTCTCAATTTTGGGAACTTGGAGAATCTATTCTTCCATCCAAATCCATGGATCTAAGAAGCAAGGAATGAAGGCCCTCTCCTTGGGTGATTAGCCTTTGCTTATGCAAAGAGGAATCTACAAAGGTATAAATTTCTCAACTCACTTTGTTTTGAGTTGAGTCTTGGTTCACCAATCTACTAGGCTTTGAATTTCATGGGTAATGTTTTGTTTTTGAGTGCATGCTAGCATGATTCCGCCTTTAATTGTTAATTGCATGCTAATAGATGTTGCTTAAATGAACATGTTTTCACAAAATCATCCTTCAAGTGGTATCAGAGCCTAGGTCTAGTAGTTGGTGAATCCTTTTGGGTTTTGTAGTTCATAGTTTTGATTTAAATGTTGTAATATGTTACAAGCTTTATTCTTGTTTCTTTGAATGTAAATTTTGTCAGAAAATTTGCCATCTCAAAAGTTGTAGATGTAGTTCATATGAGCATGAATATTGGAGTTAAAATTTGGTGCCATGTTTTTGGGAATTTTCGGCCAAATCCAAAGGGTGGATTTTTGGGTTCTTGTTTGACTTGTTAAAAGTGTTTTCAAGTGACTTTTGGAACCCCTATGTACCCTAGTTTGGTTATATGTTATTTCCCTAAAGTTTGAGTGGTTTTGGGATGTTTTTTGGGTGAAAAATGTTCATGGAAATTTTTGAGTTTTTCATGAGTGTTCTTCATTGTTCTTGACATTTTTGCCAAGAACAAAAAGTTTGGTGTTTTGATTCAAAGTTTTGATTTATTTCATAAAGTTTTTGTTTTATGATTTATCATATATTTAAATGTATTAGATATTTATTTAAAAGGTGTAAGAAATATTGGTGGGTGTGCAAGGATTAATTTCCTTTCACACACACCACTTGCATGACATTTATGTCATGCACCACTTGCATGCTTTATGTCTAAAACTACAAATCAACACACACATCACTCCCTTTGCTTCCTATAACCGGCCACTCCCTCAAAGGGAATACTTTTGGGGCTTTTATGCAATTACATAAAGTTTTGATACTTTTGTGTATTTGCACTTTGGTCCAAAAGTTTACGTTTTTACGTTTAGGTCCAAAAACGCTAAAGGACAAATTGTTTTGCTCCTTTAATGAAGTTTTTGCATTGTTTAAATTTTGGGTTCTAGTTGTAATTACATGAAGTAGTGGACTTTTGTGTTTTTACAAAGTGATCCCAAAAGTTTATGTTTTTGCAATATGGCCCAAAAGTTGTGGTAATTGCATTTTGGCCCAAATTAGGTTGAGAACAAAATTGTTTTGTCTCTTTAAATGAGAATTGGATTTTCATTTCATTTAGCTCCATTTAAATCAATTTTATGGATACAAAAACCAAATGAAAATGTTGCATTCAATTTAATTAGTTAAAGTGTTAATTAATTAAAGGGTGATTATGAACCTAAGCCTACGATAATTGAGCTATGTGAAAGGCCGTTTCAAATTTGTTTGAACCATGGAAATGTGTAGATTAGATTTTGGTTGTAATTTGATTTGATCAAATGTTGTAAAAGAGCATAAGCTCTTCTTTACTTTAAAGTAATTTGAATTATTCAAATGTTGTAATGAGCATAAGCTCACCTTTACTTTGAAGTACTTCTTTCTTGCTTTATTTGATATGCATGAAAATGAAGTAGTTGGGTCTAACGCCCCTAAGACAACGCGCCTTAATGTGATTAAACGCGTAACTAAAATCAATCACCATCCCTAGACCAAGATTCAACACAAGGCTCGTGTTGAATCTAATCAAAGGTTCATAGTCATCCTAAGGCCCTAAGGCAACTATATAGTCCATCAAATGAATGCAAAAGGTTATGTTAGTAGTATCATATACTCTTGCTTTAAAAACCGTTTTATAAGCATAGTGGGAGTATTATATACAACTAAAACAATCAAATGGACCAATAGTTGTAATAGGACCAAAATTGTTTTAATAAAGATTAAAATGAATATTTATATGTGATGAGACCTAAAACCCTCAAACCAAACCATTATTAAGTTTGATAAGCGTGAGAGTGCTTTGAACACGCTTTTGTGGCCTTCCACCATGGTAGACTCCAATCGTTTATGACTTGTACACCGCCTTCACCCTATCATGGGGGAGTGCAAAGTGCATGCTTATACTCAGGAGGAGTTTATTTAAAACATTTGATGAGGTTAAGGTAGGCAACGAGTGTGGCCAACATCGTATCATCGTGAGGTCATACTTGAACCCCTTTCTAAACCGGCATGGTGGGAAAGAACTTAACTAAGAGGAATGGAGCCAACATCATATCATTGTGAGGTAACATTCTCTAGAGGCCAAATAAGATGGGTACTTGCAAGAGATGCAAATGAGTAAGCGTACTCTCTCATTATTATTAATGCTAGCCAACATCATATCATTGTGAGGTGGGCTTGGTAATAGTGAGTCTCTCATACCCTACTAAGAGTTTCATCCAAAACTCTCAAATTCCAATGAGGGATATGGAATTTGCCAAAAATAGTAGGTGGTGCTATTTGATTTAAAGACCCGGATCAAATGGCTTAAAATCAATCAATTTATATTCGTTATGTATTTATTTACCAATATATTTGCAAACGCTATCCAACACTTGACAAATAAAAGCCGAAAGCTTTAGTCTCCGGACTTGGTACTACAAAACCATAGATTGTCTTTAATGGCTTGTAAATGTACCTAAGTAGTCTCATCCTCACAATCTTCCTATTGATAATGTATCATTAGAAGAATATGTTAGAAAAAGTCTATCATAAAGAGGACAACCCTTTTTTATGTCATAATTCTTCAAATACAAATTGTTGTATGAAGAAATAAGAGTTTCTTTGAACAACCCTTAGTCAATGCAAACACTAGTGCTTGTTTCTTTGTTAAATGAACAAAGAACTTGAGAAGAAAGCACAAGGGCATGGACACTTTATGTGCCATGATTCTTCACTTACAAATTGTTGTATGAAGAAATGAGAGTTGCCTTGAACAACTCTTGAAAAAAAAGCACCCATGAAAAAAAGCACCCATGAAAAAAAGCTGTGAGGGTTTTAGGTGTTTGGTAAACTGAAAAAAAAAGGGCTTATTTTGGAAGCTGCTGTGAGAATAAGCTGAAATCAAAGGAAAAAGAAAACTGGTTTTTTTTTTCAAAGCACACTGAGCTACAGTGCTCCTTTAATGAAAAGACCCACTATCAGACTGCTTTTTTTTTTTCCAAAAGCACTTTTACAAAAAAGTTTACTAAACACTCTGCTGATTTATTTCACAGCTGCTTATTCTCACAGCACAACCGCTTATTCTCACAACAGCTTTTTTTTCAAAGCACAACAATATCAAACCAGCCCTAAGTCTTTTGAGTCCATTTATTTTAGTGAAGTCTTGTGACCCCAAAGTGAGGTTTAGCTTTCTAATAACTAGTCTCTTACCACAAACTTGTATGACAAGTTGTTCTTTGACATCTTATTCTTTATTATTTATTTATGTTTAGTTATAATTTTTTTTTAATTTAAATTGTTTTATTTTAGAATTTTAATTAAAAAGAGGTATTTTGGGATATTGTAAGTTTTATTATTTTAAAGTGCTCACTTCATATATATAGATAAAACTTTTCGCCCAATTTCGGATTTTCTTGTTTCAAAGGCTTTGAGTCTAACTTGTTTTGATGAAGTCTTTAATCTTGTGACCCTAAAATAGAGTTCTACCATTCTAATAGTAAGAACATTTATCATAATAGCAAAGGCTATATATTTTGTGTGTGAGAGAAATATAGCAAAAGAGGTATTAGGAGAGTCCAAGGGCTTTGCCCCACACCAAAAGGAATCTTGGTGGTGGAATGAGGAGGTACAAGCAAAGGTGAAGGCTAAGAAGGAATGTTGTAAAGCCTTATACAAGGATAGGACCGATGAAAATGGTGAAAGGTATAGAAAAGCGAAGCAAGAGGCGAAGAAAGCTGTGAGAGAAGCTAAGTTAGCGGCTTATGACGATATGTATAAGCGACTAGATACCAAAGAAGGAGAGTTGGATATCTATAAACTAGCTAGAGCAAGGGAAAAGAAGACAAAGGACCTAAACCAAGTGAGGTGCATCAAGGATGAGGATGGAAAGGTTCTTGCTATAGAGAACGCGGTTAAAGACAGATGGAAAGGTTATTTCCATAATCTTTTCAATGAAGGACATGAAAGGAGTGCTTCTTTAGGGGAGTTGAGTAACTCAGAATAGTGTAGAAACTACTCTTTTTATCGTAGAATCCGGAAGGAAGAAGTGGGTGTAGCTTTGAAGAAGATGAAGCATAGAAAAGTAGTAGGCCCAGACGATATACCAATCGAAGTGTGGAAAGTTTTGGGAGAGACAGGTATAACATGGCTCACTGACCTTTTCAATAGGATTTTGAAAACGAAGAAGATGCCGAATGAGTGGCGAATGAGCACTTTGGTGCCTATCTATAAGAATAAGGGCGATGTACAAAATTGCATGAACTATAGGGGAATTAAGCTAATGAGTCATACAATGAAGCTCTGGGAGAGAGTCATTGAGCATAGATTGAGGCAAGAGACACGGGTTTCAGACAACCAATTCGGGTTCATGCCAGGGCGCTCAACCATGGAGGCAATCTATCTCTTACGAAGATTGATGGAAAGATATAGAGATGGGAAAAAGGATTTACACATGGTCTTTATAGATTTGGAAAAAGCGTATGATAGGGTCCCAAGAGACATTCTTTGGAGGATTTTAGAGAAGAAAGGAGTACGAGTAGCATATATCCAAGCTATACAGGATATGTATGAAGGAGCAAAGACTGCCGTAAGAACTCATGAAGGACAAACCGAAAGTTTTCCCATAACTGTAGGATTACATCAAGGCTCATCCTTAAGTCCTTACCTTTTTGCGTTGGTAATGGATGAGTTAACAGGACATATTCAAGGTGATATTCCTTGGTGTATGCTTTTCGCAGACGATATAGTGTTGATAGATGAAACTCAGGAAGGGGTAAATGCAAAGCTTAACCTTTGGAGAGAAGTGTTGGAATCTAAAGGTCTTCGCCTAAGCCGATCAAAGACAGAATATATGGAGTGCAAGTTCAGTGCAAATGGAGGCCAAAACGAGTTAGGGGTGAGGATCGGAGATCAAGAAATACCAAAGAGCGACCGTTTTCGTTACGTAGGATCTATCTTGCAAAAGAACGGAGAATTAGATGGAGATCTCAACCATAGAATACAAGCTGGATGGATGAAGTGGAAGAGTGCATCCGGCGTGTTGTGTGACCGCCGTATGCCACTGAAGCTCAAGGGAAAATTTTATAGGACGGCAATAAGGCCGGCGATGCTGTATGGCACAGAATGTTGGGCGGTGAAGCATCAACACGTACACAAAATGGGTGTAGCGAAGATGAGGATGCTTCGTTGGATGTGTGGGCACACGAGAAAGGATAAGATTAGGAATGAGGATATCCGGGGTAAAGTAGGAGTAGCCGAAATTGAAGGAAAGATGAGAGAAAATCGGTTATGGTGGTTTGGACATGTGCAAAGAAGGCCTACTGACGCTCCGATTAGAAGATGCGACTATGGGACAGAGGTTCAGGGCCGAAGGGGCAGAGGAAGACCTAGGAAAACTTTGGAAGAGACCCTAAGAAAAGACTTAGAGTACTTGGATCTAACGGAGGACATGACACAGGACAGAACACAATGGCGTTCTAAGATTCATATAGCCGATCCCACTCAGTGACTTGGATTTTCCAAGTCTCCAACCGAGAAGTTTTCCTCACTCGGGAAATTAAGGGAACACTACCTCAACCTATATGCTCCACTCACAAAGCTTCAACATACAAGCTTCAACAAAAGAAAATTCAAAGAACTTAGCGAAGAAGGCTTTGGTGTATTTAACACAATACGTTGAAATGAAGGAAAGCTTATTTATTGATATCCCCGTTAAGTTACAAATATGTACATATACTTGAGTCAAAATAAACAAACAAGAGGGAGCCTTCACAAAGGTTGCTTAGGAGAAGTCTCAGCAGTCGGTAGAGCCCCAGAAAGAGAAGGCACCGGAGGGGGATCATTCGGAGCCTCAGTATTGGACAAAACCCTAGAAGGAGGAGGCATCAGAGATTGATCATTTGGAGCTTCATTACGCGGTACAGCCCCAGAAGACGAAGGCAATAAATGCCTTTGGAACAAACCCACAAATCTCTGATGATCAAGTAAAACCTGACCATCAAATTCCTTCATCTGGTCAAGCTTCCTCTTCATGTTTGTAGCATAGTCATGTGCGAGCCGGTGCAACTGTTTATTCTCATGCTTGAGCCCTCTAATCTCCTGTTTGAGACTCATCACTTCAGCCGCCAATGATTCAACTTGGCGGGTTCGAGCAAATAGGCGTTGGGCCATATTAGACACAGAACCTGCACACTGAACACTGAGAGCCAGAGAATCCTTAACAGACAACTCATCAGACCGTTTGGAAAGTAGTCTGTTATCTTTGGGAGTGAGAAGGTTCCTGGCCACTACCGCAGCGGTCATATCATTCTTCATCACGGAATCCCCAACGGTAAGAGGACCAGTAGGGGAGACGAAGGATGGGCGCCATATGTTGTCTGGAGAAGGCGGGGCTGCCTCTTCAACAAGGTTCAAGTCAAAACGACGGTCGGAGGGGCCAGACATTTTCAAAGGTGTTGAAGAGAGAAGAGGTCGGACAAATCAAGATCTTAGAAGTGCAAGAATGGAGCTTTTACTGGGGGATATTCAAGTGTGCTTTGGAACTTAATGTCAGCCCCTATAAAAATCTGCACTCGACGAAGCTTCAGAAATCGAAGAGGCGCCTGCTCAGAAATCGAAGAGGCGTTTGCTTTCTCAAAAGCTGGGCTACTCAGAGATTCTCAAAAGCTGGGCTGCTCAAAGACCACAAAGGCCGATCTCAGAAATCGAAGAGGCTTGCTTTCTCAAAAGCTGGGCTGCTCAGAGACCACGAGGGCCGATTTCAGAAATCGAAGAGGCACCTACTTTTCCAGCCTTGTCAGCATCTGTCACACGCACACTCAGCTTTGCGGAAATTATGGGCATTCTGTCGAAGATTTCTGGCGAAGTAGAAAGCACATGAATCGTACTGTTCAATCACCCACTTCCCACACGCAACAGTAGCTCATGGGTACCACAGATAACTTTGCCAAAGTTCTCTGACAAAGTTGAGACACGTGAAGCTTGCAGCTCCCACTACATCGCTCTGACCAAGAAGGGTAAAAGAATTGCAAAGAAACAACACTAACAAAGTTTAGACACATAAATTTTGAAGGTCTAGCTACCATATTATTACCCACAAGGGTAAAGGAACAGTACCACTGCTGGATAATTGGAAAGTCCCGGTGTGTCAACCTCTGTGCTTCGTGGCAAGGTAGACTAGCAAACATGCCCAACCTTTACTCACATTCGAGAAAACACTCCTAACAAGATTGCTTGCTCCAGAATCGAAGAGGCACCGCCCTCCGAATCTCGAGAGCCAGACTCCCAACATGATTACTTTCTCAAAAATCGAAGAGAGGGTAAAGGAACAGTACCACTGCTGGATAATTGGAAAGTCCCTGTGTGTCAACCTCTGTGCTTCGTGGCAAGGTAGACTAGCAAACATGCCCAACCTTTACTCTCATTCGAGAAAACACTCCCAACAAGATTGCTTGCTCCAAAATCGAAGAGGCACCGCCCTCCGAATCTCGAGAGCCAGACTCCCAACATGATTACTTTCTCAAAAATCGAAGAGACACCGCTCTCCGAATCTCGAGAGCCAGACCCCCAGCAGGATTGCTTTCTCAAAAATCGAAAAGGCATCGTTCTCCGAATCTCGAGAGCCAGACCCCCGACAGGTCTGTAATCTTCACACGCAACATCAGCTTTCCAGATACCACAAACCACTTTTTCAAAGTGCTCTGACAGAGTTAAAACATGTGAAGCTGGCAGCTCCCACTACCGTGCTATAACCAAGCAGGGTAAAGGAATAACATTATTACTTGATGTTAGGGAGACTCCTATATATGTCGACTTCCATCCCTAACGGACAGGCAGACCTGCAAAAATGCTCAACCCTTTCTCTTATCTGAGAGGGCACTCCTAACAAAGCCTTTCGAAATATTCAGCTTTTTTCCCCCCCGATAATACCTCTGTAAACAAGCTATACTAGAGCAAGAATATCTCATATCATCAGGGTTAAAAGCAAGAGTATCCCATATCATGCTTTTTCCCTGTCTTTTCCTTTGGCCTTGTTCTTACCTGCAAGACAAGGAGAAAGAGAGCAATCAGTCAGCACTTGGAATCAAGCTTCCAGCCAGGAACTGACTGCCTGGAACCCCTTACCTGATTACTTACCTGGCATTGCTCTCGAGTACTCATCTTTAACATCTTATGCTTCCAGGGAAGATACCGCATCTGCCTGAGGAACAGATAGGGCAAGTGAGAAGGATACAAGGAAGCATGTGGAGACAAGCGTAACAGCACACGTGCCGATACATCCACTACTCCATCAAAAGCAAAAGTATCCCATATCAGCAGGGTCGAACGTACTCTAGATTTGATGGACTTGTTTTGACCCTCAAATTCTTCAGTCGGCCTTATACTCTGGAGGAAACCAGAAAACCCTCCAGCCCAGTTCAAGAATAAGCCTGTGGAAAGTTACTTCTTCAAAAGCAAAAGTATCCCATATCATCTCTCCTCATTTTTCTTCTCTTTATCCTTCATGCTGCCTGCAAGATAGGGAGAATGTGAACAATCAGCCGGAGCTCTGATTGCTTACCTTGTCTGTCACCTCTTTCAGCAGATCCCCCAGCTCGGCGACTTGGGGGACTCATACTACATGGTTTGTATCTCGCTTGACCAAGCATGAAACTACAAGTAAGCTTCAAGTGAAATTGATACATTACCTTGTGCATCTCCACCAGTTACAGATACCACCCCTGGATGGAGGAAGAGTACTTCCAGAGAAGATGCCACATCTACCTATGAGACAGATAAGGCAAGTCAAGACGATACCACACTCCGGTACTTAGAAGTTTCGTGGCTACGAGATCATTCTCCCACAATTTTTCCTAATGTCATTTGTACTAAATCATTCACTTGTACTCATTAAAGGAGAGCTTGAACCTATGTACTTGTGTAAACCCTTCACAATTAATGAGAACTCCTCTATTCCGTGGACGTAGCCAATCTGGATGAACCACGTACATCTTGTGTTTGCTTTCCTATCTTTATCCATTTATATACTTATCCACACTAATGACCGGAGCAATCTAGCGAAGATCACAAAAAGTGACCGTTTTCGCTACCTAGGATCTATCTTGCAAGAGAACGGAGAATTAGATGGAGATCTCAACCATAGAATACAAGCTGGATGGATGAAGTGTAAGAGTGCATCCGGCGTGTTGTGTGACCGTCGTAGGCCACTGAAGCTCAAGGGAAAATTTTATAGGACGGCAATAAGGCCAGCGATGTTGTATGGCACAGAATGTTGGGCGGTGAAGCATCAACGTACACAAAATGGGTGTAGCGGAGATAAGGATGCTTCGTGGGATGTATGGGCACACGAGAAAGGATAAGATTGGGAATTAGGATATCCGAGGTAAAGTAGGAGTAGCCAAAATTGAAGGAAAGATGAGAGAAAATCGGTCCCGGTGGTTTGGACATGTGCAAAGAAGGCCTACTGACGCTCCGGTTCGAAAATGTGACTACGGGACAGAGGTTCGGGGCCGAAGGAGTAGAGGAAGACCTAGGAAAACTTTGGAAGAGACCCTAAGAAAAGACTTGAGTACTTGGATCTAACGGAGGACATGATACAAATGAGCGCAATGGCGTTCTAGGATTCATATAGCCGACCCCACTTAGTGGGAAAAGGCTTTGTTGTTGTTGTTGTTGTATTTTATATAAGTACCGATATATTTTTAACGGGTTGGAAGTTACAGAAAGTGTGAGAGAAAAATGTGGAAGAGAGAGGGAAGTGGATTGAAAAACAAGGAAAAGGATCCTTGCCCGATCCTTTTATTTGGAATGATCATGACCGTTTATTTTATTTTGTACGGTCAGTTTTCATTAGATACTATTTATATTTAATTTTAAATTTTAAAGTTTATATAATTTTTAACCGCACAATGTATGATGAACCGATACAATCATAACAAAGTATTTATTTGGAAAAGGCGATCCTTTTCCGAAAAACAAAGTTAATCTTGAGAAAGAAAGGTATTCCGGGTCCTTTTCCGAAAAACAAAGATAATCTTGAGAAAGAAAAGTATTTTATGGAATTTACTATTGCGGCAATTGCCCATCATTTTTATTTAGTAGTTTCCTCCTGGTTTTGAGATGAACCGCCTTACAGTGTAGAGAAATACGAAGTTTTCACCGCCCATGCAACTCAATACCGCCACTGTCACTACAGCGTTCTCATTTCATCCCTTGAGAATAAATTCTGAAACCAGAAACAGTTGGTATTGTATCGTAGCTCTTGGTGAAGGTTCGTACAATGCCTTGGTGGGATCTTGGATTGCTTTCTCGTCTCAAAAACTTGAGTGGCGTCGTCTTTCAGGTCAGTGGCTTTCTCTTCTTTCTGCGTGTTTTACTTGATGTAAGATTGTAATCCGATGCATAGTTCGGAAGCATATGGGTAATTTCCATGGGGGTTTTGGTCCTTTTTGTTGCAATTCATTGTGGTTTTGGATGATTTCTTGTTTTGGTTCAAGTTACTGTGTGATACTGATCCAACACCACAAAACCACTTCATTTTTATATTTATATAATTATATGTATATGTATGTATTATTATGCCGCATAATTTATGCGGTGATGGGTTTGTGCCATCTTTGTATTATATAACTGTTACTAGATGCAATAAAAAAAGTTGTTTTTTGGGACCTCATCAGTTATGCAGACAGATGTAAATATCATGCCCTGGCACAGACTTAGGGTTCATACATCTAAATGTTCAACACAAGGGCATGCCACTTTATATGTGTACTTTTTGAAATGATGAAATCTGTATGGCTGGTATAAAGCCGTAGCATAGTTGTTCTATAAACTTCTTCCTTAACAAACCTGTTGTAACTGAAAGAAAATTAAGTAAATACTTCTCTGTTTGAGTAAGTAATAATAGCAGTGTGTTATTTTCTTTAGAAAATGTGCAGTATGATAATTCTGCACACTTTCTAGATGAATGAAGTTGATGTCTTTGTAACGTTTAGCGATCTAAGGCGTCCAATACAGGAAATGTCCTTCTAATAGGCTAGTACTTTTCTTGTCACTCATGAAAAGTTGAACCAAACAATAGTCAGACATTATTTTGTATCCAACGGTGAAGAGAATTTTCCTTCCTATGTCTGGTATTGGTTATTGATCTAATAATTTCTTAAGCTTATTAGATGTAAAAGCAGCCATAGCAGTCCATACTATTTAACGAGGCAAGCATGCAGTTCTGTCTCTGGATTCTGACAGATCTATCCAGCTAGTCGTTGCTTACATAGAGATTGCTTGCCGCGATTGTGGGTCAAAATTGCATTTTGTTCAAGAATTTACCAGCTTATGCAACAGAGCTCATTCCCTGGTTATTGATAACGTTTTGGTCATTTCCCATGGCTGTTATTCCTAATTACCATTCACCTTTATTGCACGCAGAGCTCACCTTCTTGATTTGTCTTCTCTTCTGTATCTGTTTCAGTGTCATTTCTTTTTGTTTTTTGGGGGTGCTGTAATTATTTTCTTTTACTTGCCTTTTATTGTAGCTTATTACAATTTTTTTCTTGCAATGCTATGATCTTGTGAAAACATGTCTATAATGTACATATCTAGTACCAGTATTACTATTTTGGTTGTGTATGTTCGGTTACTGATAAAAGTATTTGGTAGTTCTGTAATATAAAAACCGATAAAAAGCATTTTTTTTGGAATCTTCTCTCTTTTTTCGTGGCCATCGAAGTCTTTTAGTTACGCTGACGCACTGTAAGGAGTACACATCTGATGTCTATTTTCATTAGCAGAACAAAATGCAGGAAGTTGAGCTTGGTTCACATACTGTAAGGTCCCATGGGGTGACAGTTGCAAGGACACACATGCATGATTGGGTGATACTGATGCTTCTTGGGTTGATAGAGGTCATCCTTTATGTGATTCATCCATTTTATCGCTTCGTAGGAAAAGATATGATGACTGATCTTAAATATCCCTTGAAAAGTTGCACAGTACCTTTTTGGGCTGTCCCTGTAAGTTGTTACCGTTCTGTTCTATTCTAATGAGACCATGTTTACAAGTACATTACTTGAATTCTGAATTGATGTGATTTGTGATGCCTGCCCCCCTTGTCCCCTCTTTGGATGCTTAGATGTATGCAGTTGCACTGCCCATAGCAATTTTTGTTGTTGTCTATTTCCGCAGGAGAGATGTCTATGACCTTCACCATGCCATACTAGGTGATCAGTTTTCCGACCTTTGATTTTACAAAGAATGTTCAAATATCTTACCACATTTACTGAGGAAATACAATAGAACGACAGGACCTGACGGTTAAAATTTGCTAATGCAGGTCTATTGTTCTCCGTTCTGATAACAGGGGTTCTTACAGATGCTATAAAAGATGCAGTTGGTCGACCCCGACCAGACTTCTTTTGGCGCTGTTTTCCAGATGGGAAGGATGTACGGCATTCTAGATTCATAGTTATTCAGATTGTAATGGGAGGGCAGTGTTCTTTTAGCTTATTCATACATGATGCCATTGGTAGTCGACGTTAATAACTAGTTTTTTCCTCAGGTGTATGATAAATGGGGAAATGTTGTATGCCATGGTGTGAAGAGTGTTATAAAGGAGGGGCACAAGAGTTTTCCAAGTGGCCATACTTCATGTAAGTAGCACCGTAGTGTCTGGTATTCACTGAATATAGTTTACATGCAAACAACTTGGTTGATCATGTCTTACAAGCACTATATTTACCTGAATCTCTTGTAGACTTGTTAACATCGAGGAAATTTGTATTCAATATGCAGGGTCCTTTGCTGGTCTTGGATTTTTCTCACTGTATTTGTCAGGAAAAATACAAGTATTTGATCGCAAAGGCCATGTTGCAAAACTTTGCATTGTTATTCTTCCACTACTTGTTGCATCACTTGTCGGAGTTTCTCTAGTAGATGACTACTGGCACCACTGGCAAGATGTGTTCGCTGGAGGTCTCCTAGGTTTGTGCCGTAATGAATGGTAACTAAGCTCCTTGTTGAACCATATTTGTCAATAACAATCAGGGAATCATTTTTTGCAGGCCTTACGGTTGCCACCTTTTGCTATTTGAAGTTCTTTCCACCCCCATACCATGCCCAAGGTATGCTACCAAGAAAAATCGATATCTGGTATTTTTGTTATGGGGAAATATTTCCTAGAGATGTTGTTTTGTTGGTACTGTGACAATATGTCAGTTACATTTTCGTAGAGTCATATTTGTGGTGCTTATCAATGGCGATGCGCCTTTCTCGGTCTCTTCAGTGTTACAACTCATGAAATATTTTGCACATAATTTAGCTCTATTGCATTTGTTTTGATGTGTGCGCGTGCAGGTCTGCCAAAGAATACAATTGGTAACACAAACTGAAAGTGTATATAATTTGGAATCAACAATCCAATTTTTACAACATAATTTTTTAATTTGGCTCGATGTTTTAAGAGAATTTCCATCCTTATCTACGAAATTAACATAGATTTTGATTCACTAATTGGTTGGACATGCCTGTCTGCTAATTAACAAAGGCCTTTGTTCGATCAAATTGTTTTAGTAATGTTTCAAGGTGCGTTTTTATACTCATCTGATTTTCAATACATCCCCATTTGTAGGTTGGGGCCCTTATGCTTACTTCCAAGTGTTGGAGGAATTGCGTTCAGGGGCACAAGTAACCAGCACAATAAATGGGAGCAACGTGTAGGTCACAGAGGCTCGGGTTGAGAATCAAGTAGACGAAACAAGCAACCATGGATGTATGGGGTTAACATTAGCACGTGGTTCTGGTTCAGCGTTGGAAGATTTAGAATCTGGGAGGAGATAGTTTTGTGCATTTGTTTAGAGCTCGTGATAGATCCTGCCGTTTGGAGCTTGTGATAGATCCTGCTGGTGTACCTATATGTAGAGAAATGCCACAGCTTAAACTGATAGGAACAGTACCTTCGCTTCCAAGTTTGTTTTTACAGAATCGTGTGGTTTCTGTTTATATTGTATGCGACCCAGCCGACAGGCACGATCAATGGAATAAATGTTTATTAATAAGCTCATATTTATATATATTTTACATCAAATTCACTTGTTTTTTCTTAGTTAGTTCCTTATATTTTTGAGCTATTTACTTTGGTTTTGTGTTTTGTAAGAGTTGTCAAGTAAAGAAAAGAAAAATAGCACAAGTGGGATTTTGAGTACAAATTCGTCAAAACTGCCGTGCAGATCAGCTGCCTTTGGAAGCAAGTTGCGAACAGCTTAGAATGAATTAGAGAATGAGCCTTATATGCTTAGAAAGCTACAGATGTCTATTTTATGGAGCATTTCATGGATTGTTAATATCATTTTTTTAGAACAGGTTATGGTCGTTTTAACACTGAAAGGTTCACAAGAAGTTGAGCAGTTTGTAACTACTATGAAAGTAATAAATCCAATAAATCTAGCAGCCAAAACTGATGCAGTCAAGAACAAGCCAGTTGACACCTATTCAAATATAAGAGGAAATGGAACTAAAGATGAGGATTAAGTGGGAGTAATTGGCATAAAGGCTGCCCAAAGAGTTACAATTATTTTACCATTTTCTCTCACTTGTTGTCACCACTAAATTGCTATTAGTGGGGGGAGTTATGGAGAAGACAATGATGTAGCAAGAATTGGTTTAAAAGTAGCGTTGGGGGAGGAAATAAAGGGCAGTTTTTACAGAAATAAATTTTGGAAAAAGAAGAAAAAAAAAAAGAAAAAGCTGCAGGTTGTAGCGGAAAGGAAGGAAAAAAAGACAAGGCATCAGCGTTGGGGATGGAAAGCAATAGAGGAGGAAGGAGGAAATCTCGACATTCTCTTCTTTCGGTTTTATCTTCTCAAACTCAAGTCTTTCTTTTGGTTTTATTTAAGGATTATGTGTAATTAATTTTTGGAAGTTGGGGGTTGTTTTGAAACCCTGAATATGATTGCAAGTTTGTTATGACATTTCGTTTGAATTACTTTTATGAATGGATGAAAATTGGTTCACTACTTGTCTCATTGATGAATTTTTTAATGTGTTTTCTACAGATGCATACTTAGTAAGCATATCTAGGATTTTAATGCTATGAATATGTGTGTGTCTACCCTTGTCGAATGAGAACCTACATATGTTCTAGAGTAGTTCTTGTTAATTGCGATTAACATGTGAACCAATTTCTAGGATAAGTAAGACAATGCTAGTACTTACGATGCATTGTGATGACTCAAACTCTTTTCGTTCTTAATGATTTCTACTTGTTAAATCTATGAACATGCTATTCTAGATTGCATGCTAGGGACTAAGTTAAGTTGAAAACACCATTCTCTTAACATACTACATAAGAAAGAGTAATATGTTGAGTTTTAACATTGAGCCAACTTGAGCATCTTCATCCGGAAATAAAAGGAATTTGAATGGAACATAACATGTTTGCATGATTATTTGGTGGTGGATAGCAATTCCCCTAACCCGTTTTTCTTAATTTGTGAACTATTTAAAATTTGTTTCTGTCCTATTTTTGTTCACTTTAATTTAAATAGAAAATCAACTCCAAAAATCCCAAAATTTTGTGTGAGTGTAGCTCTGTGTGTCTACTGTCTGTGTGTAAAATTTCGTAAACTTTAGATAAGTGTAAGTCGGTCTAATAATTATTTTTCGGTGGCTGGTCAGTAGGGACAGCAACCTAGTTTTTGTGACATTTTAAGTAGTTAGATAAAACAATCTTTTGCGGGAAAGACCCTTATTTTCATATGCTACAATTGACAAATCTTAATGTTAATAAGGAAAATTAATAGGATATTTGTGTGCTACTTTGTAATGTGCTTTTAATCCTATCCTTTATCGTTTAGCAGAAGTTGTCCATCTGAAATGGCTTCAAAATCAATGAAGTTTCTTTTACAGTAGACATGTATCTTTTACTAGAAAAAAAAATGTATTCGACGAAATTTGATTTTAATGTATCGATGAAAATTTGGGAGGAAAAACACGAGGTAAACTCTATTTAAATTGGACTACGGTATTTCTCTATGCATGCACAGCACAGTATAACTTTTAAATTCTGCGTGATATTTGGGATGTAGAGGATCGTTTCTAAGCAAATATGCCGACTGGTGACCACTATTGTAATACTGGATTATCGGACATATTGATCAAATATTGACGGTATACTAAAAATGGTCATATCGGGATTTGAAAAAAAAAAAGGTTTATATTTTGGCCAATTTTGCTTCTCTGAAAATATGGCTCTAAAAGAGATTGTGTTGATGTATACGCCAAGCTATCAAGTCCTCAATCAGTCTTTGGCCACCACAGAATAGAGCAATTTGCCAAGATGCAGTCACATTTGCAATTCTGTCCAGCCAACTTTTTCCATTACCCACAAAAAGACTATCTTCTAGCTACATCCAACATATATGACATCATCTCAAGTGCGCTCTAGGAGAAACTTAAATGGCACACAGACCGCTATGGTGGTATCACGTGTCAATGAAATAGAGGCATTTAAATTTTTGTTCATATGTCATCGTTTAATTAGAGCACAGAATGCGTCACGTGATGATGTACTCGTATTATATAAGTTGTTCACATATCTTTATTGCATAGCATGAAATGCTGCCTAACAATGTACCCGTAATATGTAAGTTGTTCTCGTGCTTTGAATAAGAAAAAATTAAAATTAAAAGAAAAAACATTTACAATAGGATGATTTGAAGCGTCATGTTGAGTTTGTTGGATTTCTGCTGGTACATTGATTCATATCATGTGATATCTCTTGCGATTTTGGTCTAGGTTTCTTTGTGAATTTGTAGAACACTGAATTGATATCTGCAAAATGGTTGATTTGGGATTCTGTCATGCTTCTCTTAATTTGGGATTTTGTTATGTTTCTCATAATTTGGTGATTGAAGTCTGAGATGTATGATGAGATAATTGGTTACAGTGATATTCGAATTGTTGTTTGGATATAAAAGTTTCAAGAAAGTGCCTATCTTTCAAGATTTGGTTGCAAGGAAGTGTCAATCTTTCTTGTTCTGTCTAGAGTGTTAATCTCTATAGTTTCTTAATCTGTAATTGTCAAAGTGTCAATCTATCTATCATGACTACATCATCTTTCAAAGTTGAAGGTGTTTTGGGTATGCTTACCATAAAGCTAAGGGATGACAATTTCACCAAATGGTTTTTTTTTTTTTTTCAGTTTTAGTTTGTGCTAAGAGGGTATACACTGTTTTGACACTTTGATGGTACAATTGCTTGGCCACCAAAGTATATAATAAGTTCGGATATTAGGTTACTATGAAAATTACAGTAGCATATATTGAATGGGAAACAACTGATATGGCCTTATTGAGTCTATTACTTGCCACTTTAACTGATGAGGCAATGAAGTATGTTCTTAGCTGTAGAAATGCACATGAAGAATGGACTAATCTTGTAGATCGACATGCCTCAATTTCTATGTCCAGGATTAACCATTTGAAAACTGAACTGCACACTATTCATAAAGGGTCAAATACATAAATAAGTATTTGTTGAGGCTCAAATACATAAAGGAACAACTTAGTGCTGCAGGAGAATCTGTTTCATATAATGATATCATGATTGCTAGTCTTGCTGGGTTGCCTAAGAAGTGTGTTTTGATTAGTACTGTTATATTGGCTAGGGAATTTATACTCACACTGAAAGAATTTAGAGCATTATTACTTGGTGCTGAGAGAGAAATTGAAGGAGAAATGAATGCAATTACTTAGAATTTGTCAGCATTGTATGTTGCCCAGTTAGAATTTGTCAGCATTGTATGTTGCCCAGTTCAAGTTCAAGTTTTGGTTCTAATTCTTCTGCATCAACTTCAAATCCTCATAGCCATGATCATATTCCTGCTATAACTGCTGGTACTATCATTACTGTACCTTATGATTCACCACCACCACCTCCTCAATTTCAACAACCATACTATCCACCATCTCAATCTCTAAGTGAATCATATGGTTATGGTTTTTCTGCCAACTCTACTGGTCAAAATGCACCTAGATCACAGTCTTCAAATGATCAGTTTGCTTCTAATGGGAACAACTACAGAGGTGGAAACAATTATAGAAATAACAATGGCTTTAGAGGCATGGGTTATAATTCTGGGAATTCAACCAATTATTACTCAGGTGGTTCAAGACAAGCCAGTAATGGGAATGGTACTTGGTCTGGAAATGTTGATACTAGAACTACAATGGTAATTGAATGTCAGATATGCAACAAAAGAGAACACATTGCAGTTAATTATTTTCACAGGAACACAAATGCACCAACCACTGGGTTTGTAGTTGAATGTCAAATCTGTGGGAAGAAAGGTCACTTTGCATTGGATTGCTTATCAAAGAGGAAATTATGCATATCAAGGTCAGCCTCCACCATCTTCATTGTCTGCAATGAATGCACAACATACTACACAATTTCTTCCTCAAGATGACTGGATTGTAGATTCTGGTGCTTCACATCACATAACTTCTGATATTAATGCCTTAAATCAAATAACACATTTTAAGGGATCTAAGAAGATAACAATTGGGAATGGTACATGCCCACCAATTAAGAACATTGTTTTTACTAAGCTTCAGACTCCTATACTATTTGATTCTTAATAAAGTTCTGCATATACCTAATATTGCTGGAAGTTTACTCTTTGTGAAACAATTATGTGTTGACAACAAAAGTTGGTTTATATATGATGAATCTGATTTTTTTTTTTTGTAGGATAAGAAGACAAGGGAGATAGTGTACCAAGGAAAGAGTATGCCTGAGGAATTGTTCCAAATCCATATGGTTACAAATTCAATAGGTTCACAACTCATTACAAAGGATGCAATAACATATTTGGATAAAATAGTGAGGTATAATGTCTGGCATCGAAGGCTAAGACATCCAGCTCATGAAATAATGGCTTCAATGTTGAAACAATCTAATATTTCAGTTCACACAGATGATATACATAGTGTTTGTATTTTTTGCATTCAAGGCAAGATGTCTAGGACTTCATTTCCAGTTAGAATTGATCGGTGTACATTTCCCCTTGAAAAAGTACACACTGATATCTGGTGTCCATCACCTGTAAAATCTCTAGGGGTTATATGTTTTATGTAACATTTGTGGATGAATATAAAAAGTATGTTTGGATTTTTCCTATGAGCAATAAATCTAATGTGTTTACAATATTTGTCAAGTTCTACAAGTTTATTCTTACTCAATTTCGAGTATCAATAAAATCTTTACAAACAGATGGGGGGAGTGAATATACAAGCAAGTGTTTTACTAATTTTCTGGCTGATAAAGGTATCCTACAGTTAGTGTTTTGTCCTTACACTCCACAACATAATGGAGTTGCAAAAATGAAATGTAGGCACATTTTGGAAACTGCAATCACTTTCCTTACTGCAGCTGGTTTGCCTTCTGAGTTGTGGTACTTTGCATGTGCCCATTCAGTGTTTTTGATAAACAAAATGCCTTGCAAAAGCTTATCTTTTAGTTCTCCTTATTTGGTTTTTTTTTATAAGAACACACCTGATATACAATCATTAAAGATCTTTGGTTCATTTTTGTCTTTCCCTGGTTAAGACCATACAATGTGAATGAATTACAACCAAGATCGGTCATGTGAGTTTTTGGGATACTCATTAGGCTATAAAGGAGTTATCTGCTATAATACACAAACCAAGAAGTGCCTTATATCGAGACATGTATGTTTTGATGAATCTTTGTTTCCTGCAAAATCAGTAAGTTGCAGAAGTAATGGAATGGTATTTAGATAATATCAACAAAGGTCTTCACCAATCATTGTACCTATACCAGTTTCAAATAGACAACAAAATCAATACATGTAACTTCACAGAATTCATTGTCTAGAATCAAGGCTGAGAGTCAAGTAACATCTGAGACTACTAATATGAAAAACAGTAATTCAATGCATTCATCAGAGGGTAATGTGTCAACGTAATCAGTGTTTCAGGGATTTGGATCTAGAACATCAAATACATCTGGCTATACTCTTTCATCTTCACCAAACACTGCTCATTTGCTTCCTGTCATTGACCCTGCACAATTACAAGTAGTTCTTCCTTTTACCTCATCTCCTAATATCAAGGATTCAGTCATTACAGTTACAAATTAAAACTGTGTTCAAACCATATTACAAATTGGTGCCATTACAAGAAAGGGTTATGTTGGATATCTTGCTTCATTACCCCAGTTATCTTCTTTACAAATTGAAGACTCTATAGTGATAATACTTCTAGCAATCTCAATGACAATTTATCTGGAGGATTTTCTTTCTTAGCTGACATAACAGACAATGAGGAACCAAAAACATTTAAAGCTGGTTCAAGCAAGCAAGAATGGTAAATTGCAATGCAAGAAGAAAACAGGTATGGATAGTTGTAAATCGATATCAACACCATCTAAGCCTCATACTTAGATTCTTGCAGGAGAAGGAACCTTATTATCTGATCCAAGTCACTACAAAAGCATAGTTGGGGCTCTCTAATATCTAACCTTTAATAGGCCAGATTACCCATTTTGTGAACATGGTTTGTCAATTCATGACACAACCAACTGAAATACATATGTTTTTAGTCAAGAGAATATTGAGATATATACAAGGCACTATTGGGTATGGTTTGCAGTATAAAAAGAGCAAGGATTTTAATCTCACTGCCTATTCAGACTCGGATTAGGCATCATACATTAATACTAGAAGATCAATCACATGGTTTGTTGTTTATTTGGGAGCAAATACAATGTCATGGCAGTCAAAGAAATAGTCTACTGTATCAATAAGTTCAACAAAGGCTAAATACAAAGCCTTAGCTCACTGTGCAGCTGATATTTTTGGATTCGATCAGTGTTCAAGGACATTCATCAACATCTATCAATACCACCATCTCTATATTGTGACAACTTGTCAACTTTGGCTTTGAGTTCAAACCTGTTTTTCAATCCAAAATAAAACATCTAGATATTGATTACCATTTTGTGCGTGAAAAGGTTCAAAAAGGAGATCTTATGGTTCACTATATCCTATTGATGATCAAGTGGTAGATGTGTTTACAAAAGGACTGCATGGTCCAGTTTTTCTCAAGCATTGCATAGGTCTTGGATTGGGAGCAAATTATGCATTAACAACAAACTCAGCTTCAGTAGCTCAGCTTCGTTTGAGGGGAGGGGGGTAATAACCATATGTACATGTCATTAATCCATGTGGCATTGTATTATTGGTTAAGTAGTTATAGTTGTTAAAAGGATTGAGTTAGTTAAAGTAATGTTGTTAGAAGAGGTAATTGAGTCATTTGCACTGAAGATTAGTTACTACAAAAGGTTATTGTAAGATTCATTCACTGCATATTGTAATATTTGCTTTATCGAAATACACTGAGCTTTCTCTCCATCTTTCTTGCTGTTCAACCTTTCTGCTTTCATTGTTCTTTCTATTCCTTCATAACTTCATAGGTCAATAGTTTGCAAATTTGGTTTAAAAAATTTGGTAGCCTTCTATCTTTAAAGCCACATAGTTTCTATATGAACAATAAAATTAATTAGTTGTTTAACCAAGGAAGCCACTTATACAAATACAACCACATTTTATTTAATGGTCACAAATAACAAACTTATAAGGGTTTATATATGTTAGTCAACAATTGAAAAGTACAATTTGACTCTCTTAAGGTCATTAGCAATAAGAGTGATTCAATATTTTTTTAGTGAAAGTTTAGTCTTCATGAGTGTTATTTTTTTTGTTAATTGGATGTCGTGGATAAAAAATTGTATCGTATTCTTATTAAATTTGTAATTGTAAAGTTGTTTTTTTTTTTGGCTTGTGTGAGTCGTGTGACCATTTCATTACATTTAGCAATGCCCGCCGTATGTACATTCTGTTGAATTGTAATCTTGTCTTGGCCCAAGGATAATGGATCTAGCCCATACACAAAGAAAGATCCATGCACATGCTAGAGAATTCTAGCAAAGTTCAAGTTGGTGGAAGAGTCTAGAAGAATGGTGAGGATTCCACCAACATACAAGATTAGTGTAGATAATTCTAGCATAGGAAGGTAGTGGAATTGTCTAGATATATCTAGCATGATGTTTCCATGCTTCTCCAAGGTTCCATCCATGCCTATAAAAGGAGAAGGCATCCACACCATTTGAAACAACCAAGAGAGCAAGTAGTGAGAAGTGAGAAGAAGCAACAAAGCTTCTAAGAGTGTTTGAGTGTTTCCTCTTGTACTAGTTTGTGAGTGAATAAAAAAATCTTGTGTAATACATTGAGTGTTCTTTCTTTCTCTTGCCTATCAATTCCGCTGCATTACATTTTTCTTTGTGAGATAAACATCTCCAAAGTAGTGAAGTCTTTTTAAGCCCCAACACATTCTTGATCGTTGTTAATGAAGTTTCATTTTATCTGAAAAAACACTAAAACTTGCTATTTTATTTTATCAGATGTATAATGACAATAATAACACATGGCTTTTCTGGAGGATTATTTTATTTTAGTACCCGGTACTAGTTAGCATATCGCATAAACCTTAACGATCTGAAAGAATTGACCCAAAAGTATTGACTGAGTTCACACAGAAAGATAAAGTAACTAATTAAACAGTAATAGTCGTTAAACCATCTTGCTAATCATGACCAGAGATAATGGTTGATATCCTGGTACTGATCATCTTTGGCTTGAGAAGCACGCAATTGAACCGGATGAGATGAAATACTTGCTGGCATTACTGGATACTGCATGTAGGGCACAGCCGGCTGCATTAGTCGATCATAGTACTGCTGGCTCATGTATGACGATCTTGGAGGATTAAGATTATTATTCACCATCACCATATTCATATTCGTATTCTCCACTGTAGAATGAATCATCATTGGATCACTGAAATTGCCTTGATTCCCCGCCACTGGAAATTCAGAATTACTGCCGCTGGCACCTGCGCTGAATTGAAGACTATAGTTGCTCTCCCTCAACATCCACATTGCCGTTGGACCCGGATTTGGAGCCAAAAGATTGCTCAAGTATACATTTGAATTATCAAATTGAAGCATTTGATCACAAGGCTGATGTGGATACTGCTGGAGGATATGATCTACCATGTTGTTACTGAAAGAGCTCATATGGTTTTGGTCCTCCTCATAGTTACAAGGATGCTTTCGGCTTGATGATTCACCAACATCAAGGTTTCCACCCATCAATAGTGTTGGTGCTACTTTCTTCATGACAAGTATTTGATGCCCTGCAGCTTCTTTCTTTCTATTGAGTAATATTCTCTTGCCAGACTCGAGCTTACCATCCAACGCATTAAGAAGTGCCTCTAGTTGACTTTCTGAAAAAGTGTTGATGCGTTCATCCCATGCTGGGTACTTGGTCTCATACATCTCCTTACGCTTTCTGTAAATATCAGCATATACCTTGTTCTTTCGGTCCATCAATAGATCAGACAAATCGAAGGTTTTCTTGGGCGGTTTGCACATCGTGCTTGCCTTGTATTTGTTGATTATCCGATTTACCTCTTCCGGATTTTTGGGCCAAGTCTGGAGCTCCGGAGGCCGATCAGTCAGTTTTGGTCCGTAGATGATCATGCACACATCTACTTCGCAAAGAGTTGAAAACTCATAAGCCTTCTTCATTATTCCCTTCCTTCTCTTTTGAAATGTTGTTTTCCGAGACCTCTCGTTTGCAATTAGTTCCATGTTTAGCCTTCCGCGGCCCATATTCATCTGCTGTAAGAATAAAAAAAGAAATAACTGTGTTTAATCTTTTGGGAGAATATGGGATCGGTTCAAAGAGCTGTATATGATCATAAACAGTAATTTTTGTTTTGGTTGTTTTTACTTTTGTGCTGTGCAATAAGAATAACTAGATTCTTCACCTTCAAAACTAAACCCTAAAAGAGAAGAACAAATGATTTCAAGTGTATAAACATATATATATGACATGTGCTAAACGAAACCGAAAAAATAATAAATAAATAAACAAATTAAAGGTAAATACAGCATCTAGGAGACACTTCAAATGATTTTACCAGTACTGCCATGAATATCAAAAGCTTTTGAGGGGATTTAACTTAAATATGCAACCATAAAGCCATAGGCAGTGAAACTAGCTAGGGAAACTGCTATGAATGCGTACAATTACGTAAAGAGAAGAGCATAGATAATTAGAAAAGTAATTCAACAACGTACCTTCTCCAAGAAAATGTTCCGTTTAGAAAATGGCTGGTTTCTTAAAACCCTCCTTTTGAGCTGGCTTGACCTAATAATAATATAGCACAGGAATTCGCTTCCCGTTTACTCAAGAATCTAATTATTAATTATAAACTCAATCACAATTTCTGATTGTTTTGGTCAAGGTAAATAAAATATAAATATTACAAGGCATAAACAGATCTTGATCCCATCAAATCAATTAGCTCTTATTCAAATTTCATTTGTCTTCCTTAATTCTTTCGTGTTTCAATTCTAATTTTACGTATTGTTAAAAAAAAAAAAATCTAATTTTATGTACAATGATTATTTAGCCAGCACCATTAGACTTTTGTCTTTGAGTCCGTGGAGATTTTCTTAATGTTTATTGGATGCGTATTTTATTTATAATAATTTTATTTTTTTGAGGCAATTTATAATAATACTTAAAAAAGCTTCAATAAACATATTTTTGTTGTAGACCTATTTGATTAGGGTTTAGAGAGAGAGAGGGGGCCGGCCACAATTAGAGAGAAGAGAGATTGATTTAATTGTGAGGTGTGTTTGATTCATCCCATTGTGCCTTTATTTATAGTAGTAGGAAGGGTAAAATCTTTCATTTTAGGATTACAACATTTAATAGGTAATCTAGTCCTAATATGAATATTAGATACTTTCCTAGATTCCCTAGGATTTACACAATCACATTCCTATTCTAAATATGACTGCAACACTCCCCCTTGAGTGTGTAAATACTCAACAAACCATCGCATCAGATCTTCAGCAGATAAGGTAGAATCGTTAATGAAGTCATCGGCACAACGGGTGATCGCGAGTCTCAAATTTAAGTGAAGTATGCATTTCTAGTAAAACTCACAAAACCTCGCTATGGTAAAACCCAAGGCATGGGGAAAACCCATAGACTAAGGAGAAAAGTGAGAAGTATGCATAATGTCTAAAACGAACGTCAAATTGGACGAAGGTAGTAAACCCAACGGAGTATGATCATCCCAGGATGGGTGCCTTATTAAAACCTCGTTAGTGGCAAAAACCCAATGGGAAAAAATGCTCCTAATCGTAGGAAAAAGAGTATATTAAGATCATGTGAGTATGCTTCTAGATACTCCCCCTGAGTTAGACATAACTTCTAAATAAAAGAATTACAAGCGATTCAACTCAGATAATTTACGCATACCGATTCCTTGGACGAGCTTCTGAAATGTAGACTTGGGCAATAACTTGGTAAAGAGATCGACCAGGTTCTCCTGGGAACGGATTTGCTTGACTACAATGTTTTGATGCTGCTGCTTCTGGTGTGAGTAAAAGAACTTCGGTGCTATGTACTGGTGTTGTCTCCCTTGATGTATCCCTTTTTCAGCTACTTGATACATGCTGCATTGTCTTCAAAGATTGTCGTATGAAGGTCAACGACTGATGTAAGACCACTACTGCTTCGAATATGTTCCATAACTTCTCTCAGCCAAAAGCACTAATGTGATGCTTCATGTAGGGCGAGAATCTCAACATGGTTAGACGAAGTCACAACTAGTGTTTGCTTGGTAGACCTCCAAGATATAACGATGTCTCCAATGGTAAAGATAGAACCCATTTGAGAACGTGCTCTATGTGGGTCAGACAGATATCCAGCATCTGCGTAACCAACAAGGCAAGAATCAATCGGAGGGCCATAGAGGGTGGCAACACTTGGAGATTCGCGGGTTTAGAATAAGCCCAAATTCGTATTACCCTTAAGGTAGCGGAAAATGTCTTTAACACTATTCCAGTGCTTGCGTGTGGGCGCATTACTGTATCTAGCCAATAAATTCACAGAAAATGAGATGTCGGGTCTAGTGCACTGAGCCAAGTACAATAAAGCCCCAATTGCACTTAGGTAAGGAACTTCGGGTTCCGAAATCTCTTCCTCATCCTCCTTTGGACGGAAGGGATCTCGTTTAGCATCTTGAGTTCGAACGACCATGGATGTACTCGAAGGCTTCACTTTATCATCATTAAAACATCACAACACCTTTTGGGTGTAGTTCGATTGATGTACTAGGATTCCATCCGAACAATGCTCGCTCTCCAGGTCGAGATAGTATTAAGTTTTCCCAAGATCCTTCATCTCAAATTATGATTTCAAGTGTGTAGCAATTTCCTTAAGCTCTGCGGGAGTCCCAATAAGGTTCATGTCATCGACATAAACTGCAACAATTGCAAATCCGAAATGTGACTTATTTATGAACACGCATAGGCATAGTTCGTTGTTCACATAACCCTCACTTGTTAAATATTCACTCAGACAGTTATACCACATCCACCTGGATTGTTTTAATCCGTAGTGACCTCCTCAACCTAATTGAGAGAGTGTTCCGTGGTTTAGAACTATTTGAACCAGTCAATGGAAGTCCTTCTAGAACTTTAATATAAATTTCCATATCTAGATCCCCATAGAGATACGAGGTTACTACGTCCATAAGCTGCATATTTAGTTTTTTAGAAATTACCAACCTAATTAGGTAGCGGAATGTTATAACGTCCATTACAGGGGAATACGTCTCCTCGTAATCAATCATTGGGCGTTGAGAGAAGCCTTGCACTACGAGGCGTGCTTTGTATTGTACTATTTCATTCTTCTCATTATGTTTCCTCACAAAAACCCACATGTAGCCAATGGGTTTCACGCGTGGTGGTGTAGGAACGATAGGTCCAAATACCTTACGTTTCACGAGCGAATTAAGTTCAACCTAGATTGCTTGTTTCCAATTTGACCAATCAGTTCTACGTCGGCATTCATAGACATAACGTGGTTCAATGTCATCGCTAAGCATGATGTCAGTAACTACTGAGTACGAGAATGCATTGTCGACGATTATCTCATTCCTATTCCAAACCTCATCCAATACTGTGTAGTTGACCGAAATCTAGCGATTCTTGGGAGGCCGGCATGTTTCACCTGAAACATCACCATAATCTAGAATAACCTCATGTGTTGGAACGGATGAGTGAACGATGGTTAAATTCAAACTAGGGTCACTAGTTGGTGCCATTTTCCTCTTCTGGGGTTGTGAATCCTTTGAACCAAAGGGTTTTCCATGCTTCAGGGTCGGAGCAGATGATTGGCTAGCAGCCAATGTACCTTGCCGCGTGGAAGGTGCGGCCTCCCCACCTTCGGGGATGGTCTGACCTTCCTAGGCGGGTTGTTGACGTACGTAGGGTACATCTATCCTTGTAGGTGTGTTTGCAGCTGGTATGTGTGATCTTGTCACCTTTGCTAGATCATTAAAAGCATCCGGCATGCTTTGAGCAATGCTCTAAAGATCCATAATTCGACGCACCTCAGTTTCAGACTAGGCAGTGCGGAGATCTAAATAAGACATAATGGGAGCATTCCACCATAATTCGCGGCGTTCTACGGGAACGTTAGCATGCTTATCTCCCCATAACGATGGGAAGACTGTCTCATCAAAGTGACAATCCGAAAAACTTGCGGTAAAGAGATCTCCTGTCAAGGGTTCTAAGTAGCGAACAATTGATGGCGAATCATAACCTACATAGATTCCCATTTTTCTCTGAGGACCCATTTTGGTACGTAGCGGCGGTGTTATTGGCACATAAATGGTGCACCCAAACACCTGTAAATGCGAGACATCAGGTTCGTATCCAGTGACCAACTGTAACGGTGAATATAGTTGGGTAGCGGTGGGCCTCAGGCGGACCAACATAGTTGCGTGCAATATTGCATAGCCCCAGGCAGATACCGGCAGTTTGGTTCTCATAACCAAAGTCCGAGCTATCAATTGAAGGTGCTTTATAAGAGCTTCTGCTAGGCCGTTTTGGGTATGAACATGGGGTACAACATGTTCCACATTAATCCTTACTGATATGCAATAATCGTCAAAAGTCTGTGACGTAAACTCTCCAGCGTTATCTAGTCAAATCAACTTGATCGATTAATCAGGGTGGTGAGCCCTTAGCTTAATGATTTGAGCTAGAAGTTTAGCAAACGTGGCGTTGCGTGTGGACAACAAGCAAATATGTGACCATCTTTTCAATGCATCAACCAACACCATAAAATATTTAAATGGTCCGCAAGTTGGTTGGATTGGTCCACAAATATCCCCTTGAATCCTCTGAAGAAATTTAGGGGGGTCGTGAATAATCTTTGTATATGAGGGTTGAGTATTCAATTTCCTTAAAGATCACACTTTGCATGGTGGGAGTCCAACATAGGGATGTAACTTATGCCCCGTGTGAAGATTTGAGGATACGGCTCATCTTGTCACGTCTAAGATGTCCCAAACGATCATGCCAAAGCAACAAAGTGTCTAGGAACTGATGTGAAATATTCTAACTCACAAATTAAACCCTATTAAGATAGTTGTAGTATATGAAAGTAAGGATTGTTCTAGGCCTGGGATTAACTAGGGCTGCTAATCTACACAAATATGACTCAAAAACACAAAACTAGACTTAAAAACACTTAACTAGACTCAAAGAACTCAAAACAAACTAAAAAGACTCAAAACAGCACAAAACAATCAAATAGACTCAAACTAGACACTAAAGGGTGAATTGGACGAAAATTTATTTTAACTTGACTCAAAACACTTAAAAACACTTAAAAACACAAATTGGACAGATTCTAACTAACTTGACACAACAAAATAAAGGGGATTGGGTTTTTGACGAATTTAAAGTAAAGATAATTAAATTAAAAAACTTAGACAGATTAGACACAAGTTTGGGGGGAAATATGGGTGATTGGCTAGCTAGAGGGTTTTTCTCCACACATGACACACTTGCATACAAAACGATTTCCAGTTGCTTTTCCTTAACTCATTGAATTGGATGGACAACGCATCGGCAACCAAATTATTCTTCAATAGTTCCCTACATGACAACATAATAGAGATAAATCAAAGATCATTAAGCTTTGTGAAAATCATAAGCATTGACAAGGCATTTGTAACTACAAACAGCATGATACTCCTGCCAGGAATTCACTTAACGCAATCGTGACTAGCAACCTCCACTACTTATAAATATAAGTTCATAACGATTAGGTGAAACTCCCTTATATTTTAGCATCAAATCCCTGCATGCAAACTAAGTGTGCACCCTTAATCAACAAACAAGAATAAGTTCTTAATCAAACTGTTAAGTAAATTGCATTCACGATTCATGAAATCGCAACTGGAAGTAATCAATTCATATTGCAAATATGTTCATGGCTTTGAATTTCCCCCTAGCTAAAACGAGTTTAGCTCCTCATGTTCACAATTAAACAAAGACAATTAAATTTAAACATTAAAACAATGGATAGAATACACCTAGAAACGCTCCAACAATCCAACGTCTTGAATGACAAGCACGGTTCCAAGGGTCTCCTCTCCTTTTTCCTTGCAAATCTGCAGCACAATGGGATGAATGTGTATGGGTGTATATGGCACGAATTTGTAGTGAATGGTGGTAAAGGGTGGTGATCTGAATGAATGCTGCAGCAATTATATTTATAGGGAGAAAAGGCACGGCATAGGTAGCATTGGAAAAGGATTGGCACTCCAAAACCTAAGTGAAATGAGTTAAAACAATCAGAAACCAAAGGAAATTAGGATGACACATCAAAAACCATCAGGAACAAGGATATAGGGTGCGGCACAACTAGGAAAATGGGTTCTAGAAGGGGTTGGGGCACTACTTTTGTAAGGAGAGGAGATAAAGCTTCTAGAATCTGAAATATGTATTTTAAATATATAATTATCCCTTATAAATGGCTGGAATTAAGGCATAAACTGATTTGGATAAGATAAGATTGGATAATGCTAGATTAGGAAAGGATAAGATAAGATAAGGTTAGTTTGGATAAGATAAGGTTGGATAATGCCTCATTCTTTTGAGCTGATTCCTTATCTTCTTTGTCTTGGATTTATTTTCTTCATCTTTTCAGCATATTCCTAGCCTCTTGAACTTCAAATTCATCCATCCATCTTGCTCCATTCATAAGCTATCCATTTAATGCCCAAAACTGCCTCAAAATGCTCCAAATTGCACTTTCTTGCCAACTTTGTCATTTGGACCTACAAACACACGAAAATAGCTTAAAACACTATAATAAACACAAACTAACTATGAAAATGCAAGAAAACAAGCTAACTTAGTTGCATAAATATGCTCCTATTAGGAACTTAGGCATAGGGCCGGCCACACTATGGGCTTCTATGCCGCGAATGGTTGTGATGTACAACCCATTCGGCAAGCGTTCCAACTTCTCGTGAATATGCTTCTGGCTATATTCATACGAAGTGATACAAAGAAATTCGGAACCATGATCTTCAGTGGTTTCAAGATGATATTGATTATCTCGAATATCTCTAAAACTCAACAACGTTCTTCTAGAACGTGGAGAATAGAGTGCCTCCTTAATGGTTAGAATTGTACCATTAGACAATATGATATGTGCCTTTCCGTATCCTTCAATCAGGTTGGATGAGCTTGAGAGAGTTGTTAAATGAGCTTTCTTGGGTATGAAGTTAGTAAAATAGTGTCGTTCACGCAAGATGGTATACGCGGTTGCACTATCTGCCAGACAACTAACTTCCTCACTAGACATACCTAGAAACAAATTGATTGAATTGGTCACATGTATAAATATAAGTCTATTCATTCAATTAAGTAATTCGAGAAAATAATATCCATTCAAATAACAATCCATAATTCAAAACAAACCAAAACCAAACAAATTATTCCAAATACATAGAAAAATTGTTCAAAATTAAACCATAAACCTAGCAAAATAAAGGGGGAGGGGGGGAGGGCCGGCCACTCCTAGTGGGTTCGGCCACTAGGGGTAAACACCCTAAATACATGTCTAATTTATTCATCCATAGGTGTTGACGCCTTCTGGAAATCCAATATCTCCATTGATGTAATTGCATCTTTCGGATGATCCACATGTGCAAAGTTAGACTCACGACAAGAATAATACTTGGCAGTAGCCTCAAGGGAAACTCGGCATATGCGCGACCAATGATCCCTTGATCCACAGCAATAGCACATGTCCAGTTCAGTAGAAGCAGCCTGAACGGGAGCTTTGCCCTTGTTCTTGAAGTTTGGGACCTTAGGGGCGAGTGGTGGATGTTGCTGGGTCATATTTCTTCCCTTAGGTGTGGCACTTTATTGACCTTGGGCCCGTGATTGGGCTTGCCGCCTATTGCCAAGGCCACGACCGTTCTTTCGTTGTTTATGGCTGCTAGAATAGGTCGCATGCGCTTCAAGTGCGGCGTTCGAGCCAGTGGGTTGAGCTTGTTGATTCTTCATCAAAAGCTGGTTCTGCTTAAAGAGAAGTAAAACAGAGATCAAATCCGAAAACTTGGTGAATTTATGTGCCCTATATTGTTGCTGTAAGACAATATTGGTGGCATGGAAGGTCGAATAGGTATTCTCTAGGAGATCTAATTTTGTTAGTTCCATTTTGTAGAATTTCAACAGAGAACAGATTCGACAAACTTTAGAGTTGTATTCGTTCACGAACTTAAAGTCCTGGAAGCGAAGATGCTGCCAGTCGTGTCTTGCTTCAGGCAAGTATATGTCTTTTTGGTGATCGAAACAGTAGGCCAGAGCAAGCCAGAGGGTGCGTGGGTCCTCCTCAATGAGATACTTAGTATGCAGTGCATCATGAATGTGTCTTCGGATGAAGTCATTGCAGTAGTCTTCTGAGCTTCGTCAACAAGTTTGTCGGCGATAGATGCCTCGATGATGGCTCTAATACCCTTTGCAGTGAGATGGAGCTTCACGTCTTGAAGAGATTTTGGATGATGAAGAGATTTTAGAGCTTGAATTTCGTTATCTAAGTGCGATAGACGCTTTATTGTACTTAGCTCAATACACTAAACCTGACATTTCCTACGCTGTTAATCTTTTGGCAAGATACAGTAATGCACCAACACGTAGACACTGGATTGGTGTTAAAGACATCTTCTGTTACCTTAAGGGTACTACGGATTTGGGCTTGTTCTATCCTTACAGATCCTCGAGTGATGCCGCAACCCCTATTTCTCTAGTCGATTCTCTCCTTGTTGGTTATACCGATGCAAGATACTTATCTGATCTGCACAAGGCGCATTCTTAAACGAGTTATGTCTTTAGCATTGGAGGCACCATAATCTCTCGCAACAGGCCTCAAGCGGACCAACATGGCAGCGTGCAATATTGCATGGCCCCAAGCAGCAATCAAGAGCTTGGTACGTATGACCAACGATCGAGCAATCATTTATAAGTGCTTAATGAATGCCTCTGCCAGGCTGTTCTGGTTGTGAACATAGGGTACTAGATGTTCAACTTCAACCCCAACCGACATGCAATAGTCATCAAAAGTTTTAGATGTGAATTCACCATCATTATCCAATCGAATAGATTTGATAGGATAATCAGGGTGGTAAGCCCTGAGCTTGATACCTGAGCCAATAGTTTGGAGAATACAGTATTCATTGTGGACAACAAGCACATGTGTGACCAACGTGTGGAAGCATTAACCAAAACCATAAAGTATCTAAATGGTCCGCATGGAGGGTGAATCAGTCCATAAATGTCCCTCTGAATCCATTGTAGAAAAATGGGAGGATTCGAACGAATCTTGTCATAAGAAGGCTTAATAATAAGCTTTCCCATAGAACATGTTTGACATGCGATTACTTGAATCGAACCTAAACTTCGGGTTAGTGGATGCATGTGTGATGATTTAAGGATACAGCGCATTGCTATTTATCTAGGATGTCCCAAACGATCATGCCAAAGTGTAATTTCGTGCGTGGTCCTAGAGGTAGGGCTGGCCGCATAGTGGCTTTCTATGGGACGTATGGTTATAGTATTTAGACCACTTAAGATACGCTCCATCTTCTCTAGAATACACTTATGGCCATATTCGTAGGAAGTTATGCACAGAAATTCAACTTCGTTTTTTATGTGGGTTTCAACGTGGTAATTGTTATCTTTAATGTCTTTAAAGCTCAACAACGTTCTTTTGGAACGTGGAGAATAAAGAGCCTCATCAATGGTCAAAACTGTACCATTGGACAACATTATACGTGCCTTACCATATCCTTCGATCAGGTTGGATGGGCTTGAGAGGGTTGTCAGAGGTGCACTCTTAAGTATGAAGTTAGTGAAATAGATGCGTTCACGCAAAACGGTGTGCGTGGTTGCACTATCTGCCAGATAACAAACTTCCCCACTAGTCATACCTAGAATGAAAAAATTAATTTGAATTGGTCACATGTATAAAAGTTCTAAAAACAAATATTCATTCAAAATAATTTTAAGTATTCAAGGACGGAAATTAATTAAAACTTAATATCCAAAAACAAATCACCAACCAATAATTCAAACGTAAAGGAAAATTGTTCAAAATTAACTAAAAACAAGGTGGGGTTCGGCCACTACTATGGAATTCGGACCCAATGTCTTACTTCAACTAAAAAAAATAAGTCTATGTCTAAAATTCTAATATTCCATAGGTATGATAGCCTCCTGAAAGTCAGAAACCACCATCTTCGAACTCTTCGATTTGTCCACTTGCATAAAATTTGATTCAAACTTCTAAAGATGAAGATGATATTCAGTTACAACTTTCTGGGGAGCTAGGCAAATACAGGACCAGTGGTCTTTTGAACCACATCGATAACACATATCTACATCCATGGTTTCAAGTGCTTTGCCTTTATTCATGAAGTTTAAGCCTTGGGAGCGAGGTTTTGGCATTTCTGGGCTTTGTTTCCTCCCTTAGATGGGCCTTGACTCTATTGACCTTGGTGGGATGGCTTCTAGCCGCCCCTACCACATCTCTTTTGGCATTTGGTGTGTTGGTTTGTGCTGTAGTGTGCTTCAGGCACAGCAGTAACCCCGGCAAGTCGAGCTTGATGATTTTTCATCAACAACTGATTTTGCTTTTCAGTGAGAAGTAAAACAGAGATCAAATCTGATAACTTAGGCCATCTCCAACCGAAGGGTCTAGAGGGCCAAAAATAGCCCAAAAATCGTCTCCAACTGAGGGCTAGGCCAGAGGGCTCGTGGGACAGAATCTGAAAGGGCCAAAGGGCCAGAGGGCTGACCCCTTCCAGCCAGCCAGCCAGCCCCGAGCTGGACAGAATTTTGTGTAAAAGTGTCAGATTTCCTGTCGGATATAACCGACAGGAATAATTTTTATTATTGAAATCGTGTCGGTTGTAACTGACACAAATAGTAATTTGAATATAAATGGCATCATAGGAATCAGTTTGACACGGCGGAATCGTGTCGGTTATAACCGACATGAATAGTAATTTGAATTGCAATCATGTCAACCGACACGAATAGTTTAAAATTTTGAATACAATGGCTAGCTGACTGCAGCTAGCCGTTGCCTTACATTTTTTTTTTTTTATGAATTTAAACCTTTTTTTTCTATAAATACCTAAGCCATTCCTATACCATTTCTCACATAATTTTCACCCTTGCATACTATCTCACTTCATTCTATTTCAAATTTAAGTTGTAGTTTTTAAATTTAAGTTGTTATTTTTAAATTTAAGTTGTAGTTATTAAATTTAAGTTGTTGTTGTTTTTAAATTTAAATAATAAATTATGTTTGACCCTATGGCCCTTTGGCCCTCGGTTGGAGACGAAGGCAAATATGACCATGTACTCTTCATTAAAATATTAATATCTTGGAGGGCCAAAGAACTAAAACGAGTAGACAATATTAGTAGCAGAGAAGGTTGAATAGGTTTTCTGACGACACGTATGAAGTGGGTGCATACCCGCTCACTAGCACACTCTGGTATTTAGGCACTTTTAGGTTTAAATTACTCACATTTTCCATATCACTACACTTTATGGCTTTGTCACCTTCCAATTGCCGGCCAGTACAGCTCGATTCGGAGTCTTAGTGGACATTCCGGGTCGGGGTGTGTCATATATAACAAAAAATGGGTACATTTTATGTAAAAAACAATGGTACATTCTAGACTAAAAAAAAAGATTTTACATTAAAAAATGGTACTTACAAAAAAAAAATGATACATTTTGCAAATAATAAAATGGTACATTTGTAACGAAAAATGGGTACATTATAAATAAATTATGAGTACAAATAAAAGGTTAAAAAAATTATGAGTACAAATAAAAGTTTAAAAAATAAGGGACAAAAATAAATTAATATATGGGTACAAATTAAAATTTAAAAGAAAATTGGTACAATTTAAAAAAAAAGGTTGCAAATTAAAAATGGGTACAAACTACAAACAGAAATATATGATAAAAAAGTTTAGCCATAAATATAAATATACTAAATGAAACGTTTCTAACACTAAGTAAATGACGTTAATTAAAATCCAAGGACCTTGATAAAAAAAATTAAAAAGAAATAAGATTTTAATCAATGAAATATAAAAATAGGGATGACAACCTAATTTCTTCTAAATAAAATATGAATATCTTTGCCAGAGTGAGAACAGGTTGGTTGTTGGTTACACTACACATGAAGCTAAATGGACACATTGAATATTTGATTGAGATGGTGCCAATTACCAAAAGGAGGGTCCATATAAGAGAGTTTGTTAAAGTAGTGATATACAAGCAAACCATCCAGATACAATTATTATTAAACCTTACTTAGAATATAGAACTTCTTCTAACAAAGCCAGTCTTAATCCAACCAACCTAATTAAACTATTAATCTCTCTCTCTCTCTCTCTCTCTCTCTCATTAAGCTATTACTTCTATCTTCACCTCACACACAACATACTTCAACACCAAGCCAAACATTACCTTGCATTGCACCACCTCCACCAACAGCAACAGCAACAGCAAACCTCTCTCTCTCTCTCTCTCTCTAACTGCATAACAACAAATAACATATAAATTCCGTTATGGCCTCTAACTGTTTTGATGCTCCCCCTCCACTCTCAACTCTCCTCTTTCCCTTAATCCACATCCAGTATAATATATTACATGCATGGAGCCCAACACCAACATCGCCTTGCCCAACACACCCGATTCCTCCCGAGGTTTCTGCTCCGATTTCTCCTCAAATTACCAGCCTATATACACACTTCCGAGCTCCCTCTCTCTTACTCCGTCCACCCGCTCCTCCTTCTCCGATACGGACTCCGACGACCACCACCACAGTACGACGTCTCACCGCCTCAACCAGGCTCAGCTGGTCCTCGAGTACGAGGAGCTCCGCGACCACTATGATCTATGCAATTCTCACCTTCGCAACCTCACTAACGAGCTCGACTCGCTCCGCCGCGAGAACGCCCAACTCCGGTCGGCGAACACCGACCTCGTCAAGCTCCTTTCTTCGCAGGCCGCCTTCCAGAGCTTCCTCCTCTCGTCGTCGTCATCGTCCGCGTATCAGAGTCCGACGGCGACGTCGTTTCTCGACGACTTTCGGCGACTCGGATTTGGATCTCTTGGTCTCGGTCCTCAGGACGGCGTCGTTTCCGAGGAATCCTCCGATATCAGTCCGACGAGCGTCATGGAGCGAAACAGATTCGTCGACGCGGACCGGATCTCGCTTCCCAAGAGCATTTCCGTTCGCTCCTCGAATCGACCACGTGTCCTGAGCGTTTCTAGACCGATGACTGTGAGTTAAATAAAATTTACAAACTTTCAATCATTAAAACCGAATTAAATGAATTTTGATTAAATAATTAATTGTAATTAAGATTATAAAGTGGGTGATGGTAGTGTGTGGGAAAGTGCAGCAAAGCCAGGTGAAGGTGTTCAATCAGGGCATGCTGAAGACGGAGCTTTGCAACAAGTGGGAGGAGACGGGGACGTGTCCGTACCAGGAGAATTGCCAGTTTGCTCACGGCGTTAGGGAGCTCCGTCCCGTGATGAGGCACCCGCGCTACAAGACTCAGCTCTGCCGGATGGTGTTAGCTGGTGGCGCGTGTCCTTACGGTCACCGGTGCCACTTCCGTCACTCGCTTACTGAGCAGGAGAAGCTGCAGTTGGTCGTCTCAGACTCGTTTTGAAGCAAAAAAAACAAAAAAACCAGTACGTTTTTCTTTAGTGTAAATATATTGTTTGTACGGAAAAAAAAAACAAAAAACCGCAATCATAAAAATTGAGACCGTAAAATTAAGACAGTAATAATGAAGGAATTAAGTAAATTACTATAGTGGCATGCATGCTCCATGCATTGCAGGGAGGGAAATGTGGATTTTGATATGTTACTTTAGGATCCCAAACTTAAATGTAGAAATTCGGGATCCATTATTTCACTCGTATTGATTTTTTTAATTAATTAATATATATTTGAAATGTCCATGGTTGTACGCAACGTTCAATTCAAGTAAAGCTTCATTACTATTCATTCAGCAAACTTTATACATATGGCTCTCACAAGTCACCAAATATGCAGATGTACAACATTGCATTGAAGGTGAACGAAAGATTGAAGAGAAAACTAGCAAGCAATAGAAGAAAAAGAAAGAAAATTACTACGATTACTGAAAATAAAGATTAACAATATTTTCACGAATTCGAGATTGAAAATCCCAAATATCCGAAATTTAGAACAAGTTTGCGATAGACACCAAGAAGTCAAGAAGTTGATCATTCCGAAGAGCCCTGGATATGTCACAATGCTGAAGTGTACGCCTCTTGCTTTCTTCGGTGTGCAACCATGAACGAAGTGTGAGCTCCATGATGAAAAGCTCACATGCTTTGGAGAACAAGATGGGAGTCTCCGAGCTAATCAACTGAAATTAGGATATTCAATCTAATTAGTATTTTAGAAAGTTTAGTAAATTAAAAAGGAGTTTGCTTATATACTAATCAAAAGATTAAATTTGTTCAAACCTTAACTTTTCCATCTGATTTCATTATTCGTTTTACCCTTGCAATAGGAAATTCGTGATGGGTTTTCCTCACTGTGGATTATACATTATAAGAAGCCAATACGTGGCGGTTAGAAACTTAAATCCATAAAAATGAAAGATGTTGGCGAAAGTCAGGCATGCGAGCGTAGAAGATACTAGTCGTGATCATTATTGCAAGACAATGGTTCATTTATCACGAACAATCTACCACGGATGGCTAGTCAATTGTGTATCATGATGTCCGTGGTGGAATTGGATTTTTTTGACCATTAGCTCTTCATGACCGTGGTAAATGAGATGTGGTAAATGACATGTTTTCTTCTAGTTATAGACAACAACAAAATAAGAACCTGGTGTATTTTGAATCTCGAACAACTGTTGATTCCAAAATAGATCTATATTTTCCTTCTGCAGTTGAGTAAAACTAGAGCGTCTCGCCTCATGATCTTCCTCCTGCATAATCAAACGATATCAAGAAAATTAAATAATTAGAAGAATAAAGAAAAACACATGATCATGTCTAGCATAAGAAACTAGTAGAAGGAAATTAGCTAGGTTCACCTCTTTGGTAGAAAGATGAGGGTCGCAATCGGGCAGCATGAAAGAATCCAATGGCATGAAATCATCGACTGGGGAAGAAGTGCTCGAAGAAGATGAGAAATTGATAGAATGGTTCAAATCCATAAGTACGCTAAAATATTTGAAGTGCTTCTGGCTAGTTTCTAGCAACTTAATTTTAGATGAGGTACATATTGAGTCGTTTAAATAGAGAGAAGTGGGTGGAAAAGTAGAGTTTTTTTTTTTTTTTTTTTTGCTTTTAATCATCTTCTTATTTGTTTTTAAGTTAGAAGAATCCAAGAGCAATAAGTTTGAAGTCAAAAAGCACCCATGACCATTGAATATGAGGTAATCTGAAACTGGATATTACTAATTAATGATCAGGATATGATGTGTAATTAAGAGAGAATCTATTGCTATATATGAGTGTTTTTGGAGGAGGAGTCTGTCCTCTTCTAATCTCTCTCGCCTTCTCTCTTTTTCTATTTGAATGGTTACGGTTTAACCACGTCAACATCTTATATTGATTTTTTTTTATAAAAACAATAAGACAAAAAACAATATGTGAGAGGAGAGGAGGGAAGGGGATGTGAATAGGAGGGGAGAGAATCATTCTCCAGTGTTTTTTTGTTTTAAATTTTGGAGGCCTTTACATACGTGAATATGAAAGATGTAAAAGAAGTGTGCTCCTATTCAATGACTACAGTTGAAAGCATATGTTTTTCACACAACCATATATATTTGATTTTCACATGCTACAATGTAAAAATCCCACATAAATCTACCACAATACGGATTTTATGCTCCGATGGATGTAATGATGGATTCTGTTTTGGGCAAGCCAATTTTTTCATACACAAAATGCATCAATTTGTTGTATATGTGTACGTAATAAAGCATAATCTAATGTTATAGGTTCATGATCCAGGATGATCCACGACAGTAAATATCAATAAATATTTAGAGATAAGTGAACTACATAGAATAACAAACTTATTATACACATGTTCCTCTGAATATTGTATTCTCAACAATGTTAAAAATACAACATTTTGTTAACGCCTTGTATTGTTTATATTTTTGTCAGTTGGATAAAAAAGAGCTTTTTGACAAATTAATCAGTGCACAATGAGATGCATTGGATATTTTTGGTTTAATATTGTTACTAGTATAAAAAGTCCAAGGCAATGATATGGATTGGTTGGAGACATTCTTCATAACCTCCAAGCTTAATGAAAAAGAGCAAGTAAATTAGGATTTATATATTCACCCTACTATAGCAATAGGATTTAATTTGTTTATTTTCCTATTCGGTTTTCTTTATTTCTTTATGCATGTTTTAGGAGGATTTCCCTTTCTAATTATATTCCAACAAGGAGTAGGACTTGATCGATGACTATATATATATATATATATATATATATATATATATATAAAGCCTTGGTTCCCTCTTCCCTCTTCCCTGCTGTACATATTAAGTCACAGATCGTGTTCTAGGTGTGGTTCAAGCTTTAGATGCCGCTTTCCCTGAGTTTTCCGCTGCTAAGCTAGAGATAAGATTGAAGGATGGCTGTGGCTGTGTGTGGAAGAAAGAGGTCCATCTTCGAAGACCAATCGCCGGCCCTCAGAAAGAGGCTTCACTGTTCTTCTTCTGCCTACTCTCCCATAAAACTCTTCTATGCTCCATCTCTTCTCGATCAGCTTCAGTCTCTTTGAATAAAGTTGAGGTTCCACCATAAAATCAATTGCCAATATAAGGAGTAGCCCAACTTACTTATAAGCTCATGCACGGTCCCTCCTCCCTGTTGAGAGTGAATCCCCCATCGATGAGAGGAGGGACCTTGCATGTGCTTCTAAGAGTTGGGCTACTCCCCATATTGCCAATTTGTTTTATGGTGGAACCTCAACTTTCTTCATAGTATTAGAGCAGGTTGTCCCACGTGTGAAGCCCAAGGCCACATGTGCTCCACGTCACCCAAGTTGTGTCGTCCACGTGGTAGATTTGAAAATCCAATGGCCACATGTGCTCCATGTCACCAAAGTTATGTTGTCCATGTCTTAGACTTGAAAATTTGCCACACATGAGGGGGCGTGTGAAAATGAATCCCACATTACATTAATGGGAGTGAAGATAGCACGTCACCTTTAGTTGTGTTATCCACGTGGTAGACTTGAAAATCCAATGGCCACATGTGCTCCACATCACCCAAGTTATGTTGTCCACGTCTTAGACTTGAAAATTTGCCACACGTGAGAGAGTGTGTTGAGAGTAAATCCCACATTGATGAGAGGAATGACCTATGGTGGAACCTCAACTTTCTTCACTCCCATTAATGTAGCTTTGAAACAACGCTACAACACTCTTGCAAATCCCTCTTACATTCACAAATCCATCTCTTAGCCATCATCTGATCATTGTTTCATTCATTGTTTGGTGATCGTCTCAGCCACTACTTTGCTGCTCTAGAATTTTTGTTCGATTATGATGTTTGTTTGCTTGGCTAATGATGAAGTTGCTAGAGCCACTACTGAGAATCCATCAGTTGGAATAAGCAACCTGAGTACAAATGGTGCAGAATGGGTCGAATTGTTTGTAAGGGAAATGAGGAGTGTCATTAGTGTGGATGAGGCTAGGGCTCGTGCTGCTAAAGTTCTAGAAGTTTTAGAAAATCCATCACTTATTGACCAAATTGTAGTGGTATAGAATGAACTTCTTATTGAATTGGTGGCCAAACTGTAGTGGGCACTTGTTCACCGAATAGCCCATTAAGTGGGCCTTTTATTTAGCCCTTTTTTGAAGAGCCACGGGGTGGCTAGGGTTCTTTATAAGGTAGTAGTTGCTGCCTTTGTTTGTAGCACAAGGGAGAGAAAAAAGAGGCTACTGCCACAACCCTATTTGTGAGAAGGAGGAAGAGTTGTTGTTCCTCATTTGTTAGCAATCACTCAATCAAAGTTATAATTGCTATATTAGCTTTGAGCTTTGTATAGAGAGGAAATTATTCACTATATTTTCTTCTCTATTTGTTTCTTTGTGTGTGAGAGCTATTGGGTGTATTGGGGTTTTGGGTTGTGAGATTGCCAAATACTTTGTAAACACTTCCATTTGATTGATAGTGGATTATTAGGTGAGCTTCTACTACTTCGAGGACATACTCGAGTTACATTGACTGTTGAGAAACATCGTTAAAATCTTGATGTCTATTTCTATTTATGTTCTTGCTTTTCATTTGATATATTTCTTGTGGGTTAGCTTGAGTTGGTTCCATTTGTTTTGGTGCTATCCTAGCACAAAATTGGTATCAGAGCATTGGTTGCTCTTGGGTACTGTCTAGTTGCTTAAGATGTCAGACGGGCAAGATGAGAATCCTTTTGGAAGCAACTTCGGGTTTGCAAGAACTACGGTGCAAAATGCAAAGTTTGAAGTGGAAAAATTTGATGGTACAAACAATTTCAGAATGTGGCAATGTGAGGTCAAGGGTGCGTTGCAAAAACTCAAAAGTATATTGTGATGCGGAAGACATTGACAAATATGTTGTGGAAAAAATTAGAAGACAAGTATATGACGAAGAGTGCTGAGAACCGACTACATTTGAAGAAAAAGATCTACAACTTTCAATATAAAGAAAGTACAAAAATGATTATACACCTTGAGGCTTTTAATAAGTTGATTGCCGATTTGATGAATTTAGATGAGGATATTAAGGATGAAGATAAGGCCTTAATATTGTTGAATTCTTTGTCGGACTCTTATGAGCATTTTGTTACCACTATTATGCATAGTAAAAAAATTGTGAAATTTGAAGATGTGTCGAATGCCTTGATGAATTATGAAGAATTATGAAATGAGGCATATAGATAAAAATCATGATAATATCTATGAGACTTTGTTTGTTAGAGGTAAATCATCAGAGATGAGATCTTTCTCTAGTAAGAAAAAATCACAATCTCGACCTAGAGGAAACTCTAAAGGTAGAAAAAGCTTGTAAATGGATGAATGTGCTTTTTGTTATAATAAGGGCTATTGGAAGAAAGATTGTCCTAGGTTGAAGACTAAAGGTAAAGTGAGTTCTGAAGCTAATGTTGCTGAGCTTGAAACTGATATTTTTTATTTTTTATTTTTGCTTTAACCACCTTCTCATCATTTGATTGTGCTACTAAGAAGGTGTTGGATACATGTTGCACTCATCATATGACTCATCACAAGGGAAAGAGTTTGATGATGGCGTTGTTGTCATGGGAGATGACAATCCTTGTACAACAAAAGGGATTGGTATAGTTTGTTTAAAATTGCATGATGGCATGGTTAAAGAATTGACAAGTGTTTGGTATGTACCAAAATTAAAGAAAAATATTTCTTTGGGTACTTTAGAATCCAAGGGCTTCATGTTTCATTCAGAATTGAAAGTTACTTATGGTGCACTTGTTGTGATGAAAGCTCCTTGATGTCGTCATTTGTATCTATTGTAAGGAAGCACTGTGATAGGTGAAGTGTCAATAGTCTCAGAAAAATATGGGCAAGTTCGATTCAAATACTACTAGACTGTGGCATATGAGATTAGGCCATGTTGGTGAGAGAGCTCTATAAGGGCTTCTAAAACAAGGTCTTCGAAAAGGTGCCACAACTTGTAAACTTGATTTCTATGAGCATTGTGTCTTAGAAAGCAAATTATAGTGAAATTTGGTACTGGAGTACATTAGACGAAGGACATTCTTGATTATATTCATTCATATGTTTGGGGTCCTTCAAAGACTCCCTCTTTAAGTGGTAGACATTGGTGAGTGACCTTTGTTGATGATTATTTTAGAAAATTCTGAGTCTACACTATGAAGTACAAGAGTGAGTTGTTGAGCATTTTCTTGGGTTGGAAGAAAATGGTTGAGAACCAGATTGGGAGGAAAATTAAAATTTTGAGGTCTGATAAAGGTGGAGAATACGCATTGGACCATTTCTTTAAAATTTGCAAAGAGGAAGGGATTGTGAGACATTTCAGTGTCAAAGGAACTTCACAACAAAATGTAGTTGCAGAAAGATTGAATCAAACCTTGCTTGAAAAGGTTAGACGTATGTTGTCTTAGTCAAGTTTGAGCAAGTCATTTTGAGTAGAGGCAGTTACCTATGTATGTCACATTATCAACCGTTTACCCTCAATTGCTGTTCAGGGTAAGACGCCAATGAAAGTGTGGACTGGAAAACCTTCTTCTGATTATGATTATATTTGTTTTTTTTTTTTGTTCAATTGCTTATTTTCATGTAACTGAAAATAAACTTGATTCTAGAGCCAAAAATGCTATCTTTCTTGGTTTTAGTAGTGGTGTCAAAAGTTACAAGTTGTTGTGCCCAGAGATGAAGAAACTTGTAAGCAGTAAAGATGTGACATTTGATGAAGAAAGTATGTTCAGAGAATCTGAGAAGAATGTGAAAGATGTCCAACAAGTGGAGCTTAAGAAAGTTGCCTCTACTACTGCAAATGCTATTTTTGCTGATGTCAAAGCCACTACAAGCGAACAAGTGGGAGACCATGAGGATGTTGAAGAAATTGAAGTTGAAGACACTTTTCAAGATGAAGAGCAAGTTTCACCTCAAGAGTTTATTGCCAAGAAAAGAGGAAAGAGACATATTACCAAGTCAACTCGATATAGTGCGTATGTTGCTTTTGCTTTTCCTATTATCACTGATGAGACTCCATCCAATTTTGAGGAAGCCATTGAGAGTGAAGAAAATGATAAGTGTGCAATGTCATGGGTGATGAGATGAATTCTTTCTTTAAGAACAAGACTTGGGAGTTAGCTAAATTGCCTAAAGGTAAGAAAGTTATCGATTGCAAATGAGTGTATGCCAAGAAGGAAGGTGTTGATGAGAAAAGCAATGTAGATTTAAAGCAAGACTAGTTGCTAAAGGGTATGCACAAAAAAGGACATTGACTACAATGAAATCTTTTCTCCAGTTGTGAAGCACTCCTCAATTCGTATTATATTAGCTCTTGTTGCACAATATGATCTTGAGCTTGTGCAACTTAATGTGAAGACGGCTTTCCGACATGGTAATTTGAATGAAAAAAATCTATATGTGTTAACCGGATGGGTATAAAGTGAAAGGATCTTGGTGAAGGGAAGAAGTTCCTTGGCATGGATATCACTAGAGATAGAGAGAAGGGTTTGGTATGCTTGAATCAAAGACAATACTTTGAGAAGTTGATTCGAAAGTTTGGAGTTCATGATTCAACCAAACCAGTTAGTAACCCTTTGGCTCCTCATTTTAAATTGATTCAGATTATGCAGGTGATTTGGATAAAAGGAAGTCTACTATAGGCTATGTGTTTACTATAGCTAAAGGACCAGTTTGATAGAGGTCCATTTTGCAGTCGTCTGTGCCTTGTCTACTTCAGAGGTCGAGTATATGGCAGTTGCTGAAGTTATAAAGGAGACCATTTGTATACATGGACTTATTAGAGATTTGAGGGTTTATCAAAAGTAGGTGGAGGTGCATTGTGATAGTCAGATGGCCATTTATTTGGCTAAGTATCAGGTTTATCATACAAGGACCAAGCACATAGATGTGCGTTATCACTTTGTGCGTGAAGTCGTTGGTGAAGGAGAGATCATTCTCTAGAAGATTCCGACTAAAGACAAACTCGCTGATATGTTGACTAAGGTTATTGGTGTAGCCAAGTTTGTTCATTGCTTGACTTGGCTCAAATTTTGCCTATATAAGGGCGTTGAGCAGTAGGAGTTTAAGAGCATTTGGCTCGACATGAGTTGTTGTCTTGCTAGTATTTGAGAGTATTTTTTTTTGTGTGTTGATTGTTGATTATGTTAGTTTGGCTCATCATGGCGCTTTCGGAATTTGGACGAGGTGGGTTGAATTGGTGGCCAAATTGTAGTGGGCCACTTATTGACCCAATAGCCCACTAAGGGGCCTTTATTTAGCCCTTTTTTTAAAAGCCACGGGGTGGCTAGGGTTCTTTATACAGCAGCAGCTGCCTCCCTTGTTTGAAGCACAACAGAGAGAAAAAAGAGGCTACTGCCGCAAGCCCATTTGTGAGAAGGAGGAAGAGCTGTTGCTCCTCATTTGTTAGCAATCACTCAATCAAAGTTGTAATTGTTGTATTAGCTTTGTTTTATACAGAGAAAAAATTATTCACTATATTTTTTTCTTTATTTGTTTATTTGTGTGTGAGAGCTATTCGGTGTATTGGGGTTTTGGGTTGTGAGATTCCCAAACACTTTGTAAACACTCACATTTGGTTGATAGTGGATTATTGGGTGAGCTCCTACTACTTTGAGAACGTACTCTAGTTACACTGACTGTTGAGAAACCTCGTTAAAATATTGGTATCTATTTCTATTTATGTTCTTGCATTTCATTTAATATATTTCTTGTGAGTTAGCTTGAGTTGGTTCCATTTGGTTTGATGCTCTCCTAGCACAACTCTTGTAATTAGTAACGTACCAAAACTTCTGGCTCGCTTTTACGTGTGTGTATATACTCACTAAAATTTAGTTGGTGCTCTAATTTTATATCAAAAAGGAAGCAGCTGTACAAATCTCGGTGTGCCCTTGCATTTGACGATGCCACTCTCATATGAAGTACATTATCTTGCTCAATTTTCTTTCCACATTTATAATATTGTTTCTTAAATTTCAAGTACAACTATGTCAGGTAATGATAAGAAGCGAGCATTACGGTGAAGCTGGAGTTAAGAGCGTTGTAGGGGGAATTCAAGTGCCTACATGGTGGTGGAGGACATCACTAATTCTTTTGCTAGTTTCCTCTCATAAATAAATAGATGAGATAGTATGGCAGTCAGTTGATATATGTAGAATAAAACTTTCAATCATATTGTTGCACACCATGCAATCCAGTTGTTGGACATTTCTCGTCACCCCTTCTATCCTCTCCTATTTAAACGGTTACGATTACGCTACGTCTACATCTTGTTTTGAATTTCTTATATAGAGAAAAAGACAAAAAGAAGAGCGTGGGAAGAGAGGATGGAAGATGACGGTAATAGAAGGGGAGAGAATCCTACTCCGGTGCAATGTGGTTTCCCATCTTTCACCTTATTGAATCTCAAATTTTAAGCATCACACTAAACAACAACAGACATGAGCGCGTACACACATATTCTGGTCACCAGTACTTTAGTTGCAGCTGAAGTATCATAAGGTACTTATATAGTAGCCGAGTTTCATTCCTCTTTTGCTTCTAATCGATTTGGGATAATGACTCGTTCTAAGATAACTCCATACAAGTGTTTTTGAACTCTGACCATTTAAGACTTGGTGGGTGATACTACTTAACCCCATTTGGGAATGCTAACTTCACATGCTAGCCATTTGCAAGAGCAATGACCATTTTAAGCGTGATGCTATCCACTTCTATTTTTACCTCTCACAACCCTCTCAATTTTCGCATATTCACATGATGCATACATTTTCTCTAATACATCCATTTTCTCTAAACTTATTGAAAAGTTATATTTCGCTCAGCAAACCATATCTCGTCATTGGATTTTACATCAATTTTTTTATTTATATATTACCATCCGCGCCTTCTACATAAACACACCACAAACTAGGTGATATACATTCTATATGTTATTTCTTAGATAAGGGTTACATAATAAAATTTTAGGGGATACTAGTCGGAATCACTATTCGCTCCATCTATTAGGCTCTTGCACGAAATTTCGAGACTCTAATTGGAGTCATGCTCTAGAGCAAATATGGATATGGATAGAGTGCTTCCTTAAAATTGCACAAAGAAATTTATTTCTCAGTAAAAATGGGTGGCATGGGAGAAAGCAGAGTGTTGAAAATCCTCGTGTTATAGAGCATCTACTCCTACCAGGTATATTATTTTACTCGTTATTTGCTTTAACATCAGTTTGTGAAGATAAAATTAATTTCTGTTAAGACTTGAATCATAGTTTCATTTCATTTTCACTTTAAAATCAAAGCGGCCAATTAAATTTATTTTTCCATCCGTTTTTTGTGCAGAGCATAAACTACTGGTGTTATATATGTGTCATTCGGCAGTATTGTGTATGAGAAGTTTTTTCTATTGTTAGTAGAAAATTTGCATATGAATTTGATTATTTAATAGAAAATTTGTATAATGTTGCAATTCTATTAAATTAAATGTAATTGTAATCCTATCATATCTGAGTTATCCTTGTGGGATTGTACCATGTATCTTAGACTAGATATTATCCTATTAGAGTTGTAATCCTATTGTAATAAGAAATTTACCTTCCCTACTACTATAAATAAAGGCACAATGAGATGAGATAACACACATATCACAATTACACATCTCTTTCTTCTCTCTAATTCCGCAGCACCCTCTCTCTCTGTCCTTTATAATGATTCAATAAATTAGGCTTACAACAAGTTTTCAGCACGTTCGTGATGCTGCGTTAAAAAAAATTTGATTATCAATCAGGGGAGTATTACGTTTTAATCATTCTTTTTATGATTAACTTATTATTTTATTGAATTGATCTACAGGCTATTGATTCACTTTAATTTTTTTTTTTTGAACGTGATGCAAACGCATTGGAGATGGAATTCCAAGAAGAATCTTCTACAAATTCAAAGACTTTTGTTGTTTTCTGCCAATTATGTACGCTTAAAATAAAAGAAGATATTTGAAACGACTATGAAGCATGAAAACATTCCCCAAGATGTATGAACCCTTTACATTTACATTTACTTTCCAATATATATATGTTTCACGCATTACGCAATTTTTGCTATGTGAAACTTGTGAGTCAAAGAATTGAAAGAAATTAGAAATAATAAGGGTTTTTCAAACCTTAGAGTCGAAAAAAAAATTAAAATTAAAATTTGGGATTCTTTTGCAGCATGAGCTGCGACTTACAGCTGCACCGCCGCTGGCACCACTTAGCCGAGTCAGCTGGCCTGCAGTCACGCCACCACCTTGGATAATGTCATCTAGACGCTTTGGACCATGTGTAGTAGCCCTGTGGGCTTGTTGCGCGCCACGAACAAACAGGCCCTAGGCCTGGTTTAGGGTTTTCACGGGTCTGCAACCCACAACCTACTCCAGCAGGCCTGCTACTTATGTTGAACCTATCTCCCGTGCCTCTGGCCCAAAACTAGCAAGCCCGATACTTATTGGGCTTGTCCATTCATCTCAACCTACTTGCAACAGGCCCGAAACTTGCTCCCATGCCTCGACCTGTTTTCCAGTAGCCACTCTGCTATTAGGCTCGCCTTTCCCTGACCCAAAATTGAAGCCAGCCGCCGCACACCCACCTAGGCCAGCAAAGTGCTGGACCTGCTCCCTGCTCCTGTTTCGGCCTAATCTCGCTGCTGGGCTCACCCCAGACCCACGGCCTAGAGGCTTGCAGCCTCTCTGTGACCCAAAAGGCATGTAGCCGTGCACTGCATCCAGCCTCCCTGCGTCCCGAAGCGCTTAACTTGAGTTCCCAAAGCAACCTAAATCCATTGCACTTAAATCAGTACCTTGTATTCTATGCTCTTGCAGGAACCTCATTTTTATGAACCAGAAGTACATAACTAAACTCGAACTTGCAGTTTCGAATTTAGTGCCTTTGAAACCGGAAATTTTCATAAAACAATACACCGTGGAATCCAGAAGTTTTTCATGTAAGCCATCCCTTAGAACCTGAATGTTCTAACATGGATGTTTATATGTGAGCATAAGACATAAACCACACTTGACTATCTGGAAGCTGAAAAATCATTGAAGCCAACAATGGCATGGAAGAGCTGAATAATCCTTCGCCTTGATCTTTATTTGCTGTCTTATGCTCGAAACATTACAAACGGAAGTATCCCTTGAACGTGAATTCTATGGCTCTTTGGCTCGCTCATACGGACCGTCTAATCATGAAATACATTACCTGAAGCACCCCTTGATTACTTACTTGAATGAGTATGATTTTGAAGTTATAAATCTGACAAAATTTTGACTGGAGAATACTTTTATCGTCATTCCATGTTTCTAACTTGCTCTTGAAGTGGCATTGTAGAAAGCAAAACTTTACCAAATTATCGGCTTTGATTACTACTATAAATGTGGGAGAACGGTATAGACTCAATTGCAGCTGGAGACTACCTAATAATGATACCCAGTTTCGGCTGGGGCCCACCAAAATTATGCTCTAATTCGGTAGAGGCATACCAAACAGACATTCCTCAAATTCCGCCTATTATAGTAATTGGAGGAATACACCAAATCACCATTTAATCTTAATGTTGTCCCAGCAAGGATGTACAATATGTCTTACTTAATTGGGGTTTCAATTAGTCAACTAAATATATATTGGTTCCATGATTCTTGCTAACCAATATTGAATAACGTTAAAAGTCAAATATCTTCAAGATCAAGTTATTTGCCTTTAAATAATTCGATCCATAATAATTAACAATTCAACATGAGTCTTACAACATCTAATAATAATTAACAATTCAACATGAGTCTTACAACATCTAATTGCTTAGTCACTTAGTTGATGCAAGAGGTGTTAATTGCATGGCCACAAGGATGACACGTTTAGCTAATAGCTTTGGAAAGTCACCATAATAGAGTGCTCACTAACCACCTTTTCTTCTCTCCAATGATAGTTAGGATTGGTATTGACAGAAGCTAGACACATACATGCAAATGTGTTTAAGTTAAGGTGGGGGTGTGCAAATAAATATCATAGAAGTTGATATCTACAACATCAGAAGTAGCAAATATATAGAAATTTTAAAGAAAGAAATACTGGTGTCATAAAGTTAAGAATGACATGGCATATTATATAAGTATAATTTAATAAGAATATTTCAAATATAAATATAATTCATACATATTATCTATTCTAAAATTGAGGAGTGAATTGACTGTAGCTTAGCTACAGTCAATTGTTTGCCCCTTGATTTCATCTGATTTACAATAAAACCATGAGATTTGGGCTGGGTTTGAAGGGTATTTATTAGAATTTAGAAGGGTAATTTTGTCCGCAAGGTTTAGGACGGATTACCCTTTGATTTCTCCTTATTTACAAGAAACCCATCAGATTTGGGTTGGGTTGGAAGGGCAATTTTGTCCTATCGGTTTTGAGCAAATTCGGGGGTTGCCGTGTAGGTTTTCATTTGTTGTCCTTCAATGAGGGTTTCGGGGGGATGGAGGCTTTGACAGAGAGAGAGAGAGAGAGAGAGAGAGAGAGACAGACAGACAGACAGACGGAGATCGAGATAGATGGCGATGGAAAAAGAGCGAGGGGGAGGGGTATGGGTGATGGATTTCAGAAGTGGGAGAGTGGGATGGTCAGAGAAAACCATACGGGTCGTCCGGATTTGCCGCTGCATGCCTGGATTTCCAAAGATAAGTTCCTGTTTTTTACTGTCAGCTTACATTGTCATCGTTTCTGCCTTTTTGTTGTGGATTATTTTCGATTTTTTTGGTGTGTTAGGTCAGTTTTTAGGGGATTCATCAGAGATATTAATTTCCCTTATTTGTTTTGTTTTCTCTCATTTTGGACATTCATCTCTCTTTCTGTCTGTTTGTTCTCTGTTTTAAGGTTGGTTGCTTCTTTTTTTTTTTGGGTTTTTTTGTGTGGCTTTTTATTTATTTTTCCAGGTTATAGATCTGATGGTTTTTTGTATACCAATCTTCGTTTTGTTTTTCCTGGAAAATTGTTTTGATCTGATTGTGGGTTTGTGGGTTTTAATTTCTTTCGTTTGTTTCAGGTTGCAAAGCAGGAGGTTCTGACCTGAGGGTTCAATTCAAGGTACTGTTATTATTATTTTTAGTTCTTATAGTTTAATGTTTCGAACTGATGTGATGATTTGGTTGTGAAATGTGGGATTTCTATTCGGCTTCTGTTGCCTATGTGATGTTCTCTGTTTTTATTGCTGGGTAGAGATTCCATATATTCTGGGTCTCTAGAAAACACCTCTTCAGTTCTACGAGAGGAACTAAATAACACATTTTTCCTGAATCCCATAAGCCTGCAAGAAGCAAAACAAGCTAAGAGTCATTTATACAATATAAACACACGAACTAAGTTCGAATTCTTACTCTTATTCTCGCTATTTTTTGGCTGTTTAGTTTGGACTCCCATCGCAGTGTCATCATTTTGGTATGCATATGTGGTTCTTGGATTGAAGAACAAAAGTTGCCTTTGTTTTGAAATTGCAATTTAGTTGTTGTCTGTGTCTGTTTGAGTGTTTTGTGAATTTGTTTTTAGGACTAAAGTTATATTGGTTTTGAAATGGTCTTTGAAGATGATTGTGTTATTATATAAACTGCATATAATTTGGATATGATGAGAAAACTAATTAAACTGAATCTTGGTAATGATTTAGTTCTTGAGAAGTTGTCAAAAAATAAGGTTTAAATAGGAAGAACATCATCCTTACCAGATAAGTCATTCATAGCATTTTGAGCATCTTGAAAAAGTAAATGAGGGTATGATGCGATTCAATATAGTTACAAATCGACCTACTGTTAAAATGCAGAGGCGGAGCTCTAAACTATATACTCTTTAAAAGAAAATTAAAAATTTAATGTCATTATATCAAGCCGTTACCTAAGTTCTCTCATCCTAATCCCTTGCATCAGTTACCAGTTCATCATAAGTTACCATTCAGACTCACAATAGAGTATTAATAAAAATAAATTAACTATGCATTCCGAATGATAACAGAAGTAAAAACTTAGTATCTAATTTAGTGTTCTGTAATTTGAGAACTAGGGTTTTGTTGTTTTAGAATCTTTAGGGGTATTTGTATTTACTCAGAATTCTCATTCTTTATTTTGCTTGAACAAATTGCTTTATTTTAAGGTTAATTAGTTACTTTTAGTTTTTTTATGAGCTTTGAATTATTGGAGCTCTGGACTGCAAATTGTTTATGGTAGCTATTTTGAATGAAGCATAAGGGTGTGGCCTTTTAGGTGATGGTGGTTAATTAGTTACTTTCAGTTTTTTTATGAGGTTTGAATTATTGGACTTTTGGACTGCAAATTGTTTATGGTGGCTATTTTGAATGAAGCATAAAGGTGTGGTCTTTTAGGTGATGGTTGTTTTAGTATAACTATAAGCAGCATAACTATATTACTTGCTACTAACTGAGAGAGGGCACCTGCAATTCAAGCCCTTAATGGGTTCTTTATTTTTTTAATTGAAAATCGTGTTTTCATACCCTATCTTTCCACCTTTAATTAAGGAAGTGATGCGATGTTGGATTGTCTATTGATGTGTTATCTGATTCAGTGTTTGGGTGATGCCTAAATCTGTTGTGGCTCTTGCTGATTGTTCACATGTTCTCGAGCATAAATCAATAAATCTTAGAAAGAAAGAAAAACATTTTCTTTGGTACCTGTACACAGTTGAATTTTTTTTTTTCATAACTTTTTCGGGTGGTTCTTTTCTGTGATTTCAGAAATTGAGGATCCATTTGAAAGACAATAGTACCGATAGACACTTGGACACCTATATATATGTAAGTTATTGTAAATATGTTAGTCATTGTAAATGTGGTTGTGAATAGATTTTCACATGTATGTAAATATGTTAGTCATTGCAGTTTTTGGTCTTTTTTACTGAAATTGTTTTGGTCCCTGCCACTAAACTCTGTTTTCTGCTATTAATTGCTGCTGAAATGTGACTTTTGCTATTAATTTTTTTCCCTTCATATTTATGCTGCTTTTGGATTCCATTCGAATTAATTATTGTAGTTAATCTTCATATGAATTCTCTCTGCAACAATAATTAGGGATTTCAGTTTAAATTATTACTGATTTGTTCTTGATCTGGCATTGAATCTTTCTTAATTTGGACTGCAGGTGGTTCTGACGTGGAGGAGAATCCGTAAGAGGTAATGATCTTGCTGCACTTAAGTACAGCTGTTCTTCAACTCATATAAACTTTCTGGTAGGGTTCAAACTGTTAAGAGTTTTATGATTTTGTAAAAGCCTTTTAGCAGCAGAAGCTTGGTCTTTTGTAGTTGCGTTATTACACTATACAACTTGAGTTAGTATGAGTTTCTTGCTAACTGATATCACTTAGGAATTCTAAAAGCAGTTGCATTTTACAATATACAACTTCAGTTAGTATAAGTTTCTTAATTAGTGGCATGTGAATTCTTAATTTAATTTCGGAAGGAGATACGTTTAAAGTTGGTGCTATGTGATGAAGTTAGCATTTTGTTTTTTATTATATACTGGTGGTGAACATTTTTAGCATATTGGTTGAGAAAGATTTTTCATTTTCTATAAAATAAATCTCCATTCTCACCATGTTGTTGATGTTTTTTGTAATTTGAGTTTATAGTGCTTCTAAATGCTGTTTTAATTTTAGGAATTTGAATAATTGTTTTAATTTCAGTTAATGCAGGATTTGAAATTTGTGATGATCATTTTTGTATTTCTATAAATTTTGAGACAAAAAAGCATGTGAAAAAGCACATTAGTCTCTTGGTATAAATCACATTAGTCTTATTATGGCTAGGATAAAAAACCATGTGATAAAACTGTGACTTTTCAATTATTTTATCATGCATCTGTAAACCAGAGGTCTGATTAACGCGAAAGAGAAATAGAATTGCCAGAAACACGACATAGTCGGGTCTAAATCTTTTAGACACAGTTAGGTTGATTTAGGAAAAGTTTAGGACAAAGATAAGTCTTCGTTCTTCAAAGATCAGAAAGGTGACAATGTAGTAAGGGTGTCAGAGTTTCCCAGGATGAAGCAAAAAGAGGAATACATTCAGCATTGACACACTAAATTAGGCCAAGAGTGAAAACCAACTAGCAAAGATTATGGTAATTCACTAATTTAGACATAAAGCAGCTTTGAGAGTGATACTCACCCATTGTCGGTTTTCCTTGCGAGCATATTTCCTACCCAAAATTTCCCAAACTGTTCTCAAACCATTGCATCGGCATATCTTTCCAACTTCTAATAGTCTTTGGTGCTAGAACATCTTCTAACTTCATTCTAAAAAAATAGATTTATAAGTAAAGACATCTAAAAATAGAAAAAACAAGAATGCATTACTCATGTAAAACATGCTTTCTCTGACTTGCTACATTTATGAATGCAATTGTACTGCTGTAGCATTTTCAGTTAATTTTTCTATGAATATTATTCATGGTCTAAAAACCCACAGCAAAGCGCGGGCATTCCTGCTAGTATATTCTGAAATACGAGTTCTCACAGCAGCACCCATTAGACCTGTTGAAGAAGGGTCAGTAGGAGCAACATCAAGGTCAGCCGGATCAGCCTCATTCGATGGCCCCTCAGAGTCAGAAGATGACTCGCTCCCCTTCAGATATTACGAGCTCCACCGCATTTATCACGAGAGAGGAAGGCACGGGCAAACCAACCTTTCGAATTTCCGCCAGCAGACGGCTCCAATCCCATCTGTCATGATGGTCTTGCCCCGTATAACCAGCAAGATAACCATGGTCGTATTCTTGTTCCGTTGACTTCTTAAATAACTTCCTGACCTTCGCCAAGTTCGCTTCATTCTGATAAAGGATTTCAATTTAGAACCTCTCACTTTGATCAACTTCCTTAAGAGCCCCATCCAAGGCCGACTGAAGGATGCTCAGTCAGCATCCCATGACCTCTGCTCCGAAGCCAAGACTCGCTACGCTTCCTCTTTAGCTTTTAGTATCTGAGCAGACTTTGTTTCGGCTTCAGGCAAGCGATCTACTAGCACATCTCTCTTAGCATTCCAAGATCGTTTGGCATCCAAAAACGCCTCCAACTTGGAGCTTTTCTTTTGCAGACTCTTCTCAAACTTCATTCGGCTGCCTAGTCTATTCTTATAGGTCGTCTCGAGCTTCGAGATCTTACCCACTTGACCCTTGAGCTAAGCCTTCTTCCAAGTGTTCGCCTAAAAAAGGAGAACAATAATGAAAACCAAGAATGAGGGAAAAATAGCGCTGAAATCAGATAAAAGAAAAGGCTAGCTGCATATCTACTATGGTAGCATTTTTTTTCAAATGACCAGCATCGATGATCACCTCCCTAAAGTCGGAAAGGAGACGGTCAAACGGACCAAGGCTTGAGCATGCTTGGCATCATGAAGACCACTCGCGTTGGGGGAAGCAACTCTAAACCGTGAATAGGCCTGATCACCAAACACTGCTCTCCACTCAGAGCCACTTCAGGAAAGACAGACGTGGTGGGCGGTGCTTCTGGGAGATCATTGACTATGCCCTCACCAACAAGGGTCAAAGCATGGGCTTGCTCAAAAGTCGAATTTTGAGCTAACGAAGTGCAAACTTGGATTTGAGAACTTTGTTGTTGCAGTTGCTGTTGTTGCTTTGGAAATGTTTGTTTCTGTACCGCAATTGAAGGTGTTTTCTCCAGGAGAACCTCAGTGGAGCTCCCACATTTCTTGAAAGGGGGTTTTCCCCATTCTCCGCTAATAACTATTGAAGGCAGCTGAATACCCTCCTTAGTCTAGAAAGTAAGATCAACGATTCTAACATCTTGTCTTGATGGCGGCTAGAGCTACTCGCTGACTTAGACTTTTTCTTTGAAACCCTGACATGGATTCTTTTAATATAATAACCTTAGGTTTCTTCCTTTTCTTCTTCTCGACCTTAGGAGCATCCTTAGCTGTTTGCAGAGCAGGGAGCAGCCTGTCATTTTGGCATCAACCCATTTCGGGTCTAAAATGGGATGATTGGAGCACGGGGCTACGATGGCATCCCTCCCAAATTGGCATGGCATCCAAAAAACTAGTATTGTGCCAATTTCTCTCTCTTTCTCTCTCTCAACACTCTTCCGTATTGTGTAGAGTATGCGAAATTCTAGAAGACACAAATTGGCACAGTACTAGTTTTTTGGACATTCGAAACAGGTAATGATGCACGTACGAGTAAGGGTGCATAGCCTAATTTGATAACAGATCAGTATTTCCTTCCATAAGGGCGACAAAGGGAATCTTGACCCCAAATCCAAATACCGGGGATGAACCCAGGTGCAAGGGCGACTGTCGGAAGGTTTGGCAAGTGTTGCAGTTACGTCATTGTTATCCTCTTATCAAATTATGCAACCGTTCAATTGACGAGCATGACCTGCAAGGAAGGCCTCTTCATTCTCCTTGTTACGAACTCTGATCATAGTGGGCTAAAAGAAAATAACCACATTAACGTGGGGTGCCGGATGAACAGATGAGATGGCGGCCATATTCTCTGGGTGATGAAACAATTTGGTGAAGGAATCTGAATTGAAAAATGAAGAGACAGTCGATGTGTTGTTGGATTGATGTTGAAATTGGGGATTTGATGAAGAAAAAAAGACGAGGATTTGAAGAATACTCAAGGAAACAAAATCATCTAGCCGTTGAAAACGGATCGACTTTTATTTGGATCAACGAATCTAACCGTTAAAATCAGTACAAAATATTAACAGTAATTTTTTGATTTTCATGCACATGCAACAAACTCAAAGTTTCATCATTGCAAACTTTATGGTACTACTTCCAAGACCACATGTCTGAATTTGAAACGTCTCCACTACTCTCTGAGCATCGAATCACCATACAAAGCTAGAAAATTAAACAGTACATATTCTAGTTTACTCTGAAAGGCATGGTCTTTGGATAACTATTCATCCTCAAGTGGAACAGGTTGCCTTTCAAATGCATAGTGTGGGGAAATTGTGGGACCATGATTTTTTTGGATTAGAGAGTAAGGCTAATAAGAATACAATTACCTCAAAAGTCCGGTCATGGACTCCACGGCTCCAAGCAGACCTGGATCAAATGAAGCAGTGTTGCCACGCCCTGATCCCAAGCTACGTCCCAGATCAACACGTGACATCACCACGTACTTGTCCATTCATCACGTCTCACCTTCGAGACACGACCAAAACAGAACAACGATTCAACAACACAATAACTTTTCTCTTATATTGTGGCTGGATCTAACCCTATGTTAGACTACCTACATACTGATGAGTCAATATTATATTATATATTGACCCCCATTCTTAGTGTAATTTGGCAATTATTTTGGTAGAATTTTGATACTTTGCTTTATATTTTTAATGTAGGATATTCGATTTCTTCGCAAAACGTGACCAAATGGATGAATTTTGGAGTGATTCGTATTGGAGGACGTTCATGTGTTCCTTATCTTGTTCGTGTCAAAATCTCAGCAATTTCTACCAAGCGGTTATTTTCTGGAGATTAAATGGAGGAGCAGTGCACGTTGCTGGAAAGTGGCGTTTCTGGGCTTAAACTGCATTTTTGGAGCCCAATATGACCTCACATGTGTAATGGACGACATGTCTTAAGGGTTGTATGGTTTTTCAAAAGAATTTCACAAAACTTAATGAATCTTGCATGTTCACATTCGATCTGGACGCCACAGACGGGTTGCATGTTAGATATATGTTTTATGTTGGAGGTTCCAAGTAGGATACACTTTAGGAAAACCTAACCTTCAAAATATGCATATGTAATTCATAAGTAATTAGAAGAACTACGTAGGATTGTTAAGGTGACGGCGGAACCCTAGTGCTCAAATTTATTTTCAAAACTATTTTATTTTGTTTTATCTATTTTCCTAATTTATTTAATTGTTTTTAATTAAATTCGTTTTTAATATTTTAGATTATAAAATCACCTTTTTCCAAACTTTTGTTTTCAAATAATTAATTAATATTTGGTATATACATAAATTATTCATTCAATCCCTATGGAGATTGACCTTACTTGAGTTGCTATACCATGACAACCTTGTACTCTTACAAGTATTTTTAAGTGCTTTTATCCTTACTTTTGCAGGTGGTACAAATCCCTATCACATACCATAGATGAAATCAAACCATTCGTAGTTCACATTCTCCTACATTACTAGTACATTATAACAGAAAAGCATAGGATTCCATAATTACTCAATGGCAATCGACGAGCATCACTAGGTTCTATAATACGTGAGTCAACCATTTCATAACCAGTGTCTTCGTCCACCCTTCACGTTTATCGCATTGTTTTCTAGCTATTCCCGTAACCATAACAACAAGTCAAATCAATGAATCAAAGATGCGAAATATTAACGTTTAGCTAAGTTAATCAACCAATAAAGTTATATAGCACTTCATTAAATTTAATAAAGCTAACCTCCAACAAGTTTGTTGTACTTTCTTTGCTAGAATCCAAATCAATATCATTGTAGCTCTAAATTACAAACACAAATGTTTACCGAGCACATCCACTCTATACAACCTTAGGTAGGCAATGATCACCATCGCTGACACGTCCCGATCCCGATGTCCTAGGGACAAAGGGATGGTCACGTGCTGGCCGACACCCGAAGGGTGACGAAAGCCATTTATTGAGTGCAAATGCTGACAACAAGGGATAGATAAGACTTATAAATATAAGAGAATAAAGAATATGTATTTAAGGAACGTGTTCAGAGCACACATCTAATCTAGAACATTAAAAGAATTAATATAAAAATTGAATGAACACAGAAGTGGGTCCTACACCGAGAGGACTCGAAGATACCGATGCGGAAGTGCCTGGATGCCGGGATTGTATGCCTCGATCCTAAATCCTGAAGGGGGCGCAAAACAAACATGAGTGGACCAATTTGATATAAATATAACAAAACAGTTATCAACGTACTAACCCCCAAGTTTTATGAAAACACATATATAATGATAAACATAGGTTTTCCGAAACCTAGCATGATGTGCAGTGTCTCAAATCATAACTTGTATATATAATAATCACTAGTGAATTGTCCGATAACCCCCAGGCCCCATGCCGGCTCCCCGTCTCTGAGCAGACAGTCAGAGGAAAATACACTTCAGGCCCCATGCCGGCTCCCCGTCCCTGTGCTAAATAGCCAGAGGAAACACACTCCAGGCCCTATGCCAACACCAAACCGTGGCCCGGGACGGACCGGAATCTATCCCTACGTCCCGTAGCGGAAAGGACCACTAGGTAAGTACAAAACCATTGAACATATATATTGAAAAACAACTTCATAGTATAAAGTCATCTATCATCTATACTATAAAGAGGTGTTCGAAACATGTTCTAAATATCATATCGTCATCCATCAGATATTCTATAAGAACATGGGTTATAGGAAAAATAGTAATAATTCAATCTAGCCTCAGTAAGCATACTATCTCATAAAGTATTTCATAAAACATAAGTATTAAATCATGATTTTCATGTATGCATTTCTATTGTTAAAACATGCTTTTGAAGGGGTCCACTCACAGTACTTAGCCGCCGAAGAGCCACGCAAACTAACGAACAAGAAAACGTCACCAATAATTGCCCCTAAGCACATAAAGGGTCCAATTAATAAAACTCTATTTTAACAATTGAATTTGGGAAAACAGACGTTGGAAACGGATTCAGAACGTCGAATTACCCTAAGAAGGGTCCCGGACGAAAACCCGAAAAGTCAACCCTAAAGTCAACGTTGACCGGGGGTCAACGGTTAAATTAGGTCTAACGGGTTTTAGGCTTGAAATCCAGATTAGGATTTAGGTTAAATAGGATTATGATCTATTGGGTTTTGGAATTCTAAGGTTTTGGGTTAAAAGGGTTTAGGGTGAAAAGGGGTGGTTTGGGCTTAAGCCCAAACTCACACACAACACACACACACACACTCACACACTACACAACCCTAAAACACACACACACACACACGGGCTGCACAAGGCAAGCCTTCATAACACACACACACACAAAGGCCCAAAGGCCTCACAACCAAGAGGGTTGGGCTCGGCAAGGAAGGCCCAAAGGCCCTGGTTTTGGTGGGTCGCCGGACCCAATGGGAGAGAAAGCCGGAATTCGGCCGGAAAATGCACAATCTTTAAACGGCCATAACTTTGTCAAAACTCAACGAAATCAAGCGAGACAAAAACGAAAGTTTTAGCCCTTGAAGAGACGAAGAGAATGATACCTCAAACGAAGTCTAACTCGCCGTGGTTTGACCGGAAAACGCCTCGAAAGCCGTCGGACTCGCCGGAAACTGGGTAAGATTCAAATGAGTATAACTTCTTCAATACTCAACTAAATTGGGTGAAACAAAAAGGAAAGTTGTAGTACTTGACGAGATGAAAAGATTGATACCTTGTACGCCGGCCAACTCGTCGTAGTTTGGCCGGAAATTGACTCGAAAGGGGCGATGCTCGTCGGAGGCTTCTGGGATTTCGTCGTCCTTTCTACAACGGGTGAGAGAAAACTGCAGAGGTTGTGATGGGTGCTGTCATCTTCATTGATGTGGTGTGGAAGTGAGGATTTGCAGGGAGGAAGGGCACGGGTGAGAGGGAGAGAGTTGTGCCGAGGGAGAGAAGAGGGAGAAGAGAGAAAGAGAGACTTTTCAGAAAAAAAAGAAAATAAATAAAAGAAAGGGAAAGTGAACGGGGGACAAAACAGGGGGTGGGCCCCTTGGGCACACCATTTAAGACCCAAAACAATTTTAAAAACAAGATAAACTCAAACTTAGTAAAAATACGATTTAAATTAGGGACGGGTGTAACAATCGCAACCAAGCATGACCACTCCTAAAATGCTTATAGTCCCCGTTGCGGATATACCAAGCAGAACCATACCATAATCTAATCGTACAGGTAATGATCACCCATCGCGGATATACCAAACATGATCACTCCTGAAACACGTATGGTCTCCTATCGCGGATATACCAAGCTTGATCACTCCTAGAATGTGTATGGTCCCCCATTGTGGATAAACCAAGCAGAACCATAAGCACAGTCTAATAACATAAGCAGTGATCACCTATCGCAGATATACCAAGCAAGACCGTATCATGTAGCTCTAGGTAGTGATCACCCATCGCTAATATACCAATCATGATCACCTTTAGGATGTGTATGGTCCACCAGTGTGAATATACCAAGCAGAACCATAGGCATAGTCTAATCGTGCAAGCAGTGATCACCCTTCGCGGATATACCAAGCATGATCACCCCTGAAATACGTATGGTCCCTTATCATGAATATACCAAGCAGGACCATCCATGTACCACTGCTACATGGTGCAATCATATCATTACACAACAAGCACTAAATTAGTATGAATCATAATTACTAGCACACACCATCGATCCCACAAGACAAACGACCATTGAATCACATAATACACATTCTATAACATATGTCAATTCATCATGAATCACAATTTTAAATGTACATCCTATCGATTCCACTTAACTAACCAATCTTTAATCACCCAGACAAACGAGTTCTATGGAATAATTCTAACGAGGTTCCAACTCATATTTTCATACAATAGATAGATGGTAGAGTTTAAAAGTAATATTTTAATATAAAACACATTTGTAGAACCATGCCATATCCACTAAATATACTAGCATGGGAATTGTTAGGGTAATCACTGATACCGCTTATATTAAGTCTATCATAGTGCACAATCAAAACATCCCATATAGAAGGAATTTACTAACCATGATTTGAACATTTTCATTACCAACTAACGTTTTAGTAAAATGTGAAGTTCAATAATATACTTTTGCTTCATAAGCCAAAATAGACTGGCAGAACATTTACTAATCTAGGGTTATTACATAAAGAATAAAACTATTATAAGTTAAAGGTGTCCCGCACACCAATCACATCAACAGATTTACCATTCAATGAGGGCTTAAGATTTTGGTATAAGATTTGTCAAAAACCATAACCGAATGAAGAAGATGTGAAGATTTGAAGTTAGGGGAGCCAAATGGTGGAGAGAAAAAAATCCAGAACAGCGGCAAAGCTGCTGGTTTTACACGCAGGGAAGAAGAAAAAGGAAGCCTATTGGCATCCAGAAAGTTCCATTCGAACTTGCCAGAAAGCCTTTTTATTGTGAAAATTCATAATTTTCTCGTTCGAATTTCAAATTCCAATTCGTTTGCGCTCACACGTTCATAATAATACGTACTATCTAAATATACTAAGAAAGTAAAAAAAATATTAAAGGATCAAATACATTCATGTAAAATCCCCCCCCCCAAAAAAAATATACGTTCCAAATATAAACGCATCGAAACTAAGGATACAAAATATGTAATTTTAAACAGTGAAATCCGGGTATGGGATTTCACAAGTGTACCATTGTCACCCTGTTCTGGGACAATAAACGAAGTCTAAGTGACTCCTTTGGTATGACCATGCTTGTTCCACAGGACACGAGATCAAATTCAGATATGGAATCAATCAAATTCTTCATATGTGCGCCGTAAGCAATCACAACTCCTAAAAGGGTGCAATATCTACTTCTAGATATCATCTAGGATTCTCCCAATTTAGAACGAGAATTCTATTCTCAAAAGGTCTCTCCCCAAACAGTACAAATAGACTTATCTAGGGTTTGTCTCTGGTAACGCAATATGTGAGATCTTGAAATTTTAGAAGTGTTTTTATGAACTTTGGAGTGCCTTCAAATTTTACAATTTCTAGTTTCTTTTTAATGGGTGATAATTTTACTTGAGTTCAAAGATTATTTTGAGGTAAAAAGATAAAAGTGGACGAGATTACGAGCTCGTGGCATCGTTTAAATTAATTTTCAGAGCTCGAACGAGCTTACAATGAAACTTTAAATCTGACGGATTGGAGAACACCATGTGGCAATCAAAGAATGACTGACTTTGACGCATGGCAGCAAACAATGGTTGGTTTCTACACGTGGCAGCAGCCAACAATTCCAGCAAAAGAGATGTTGGTCATCATCTAAATTCACCATGTTATTGCATGGTAAGTTGGGATCGAACCCAAAGAAAAAGAATAGAAAAATGGAAGAAAGATCAAATTTTCCTTCTTAGTTTAACTCTTGGCGAGTTGCCATCGGACCTTAACTAAAAGGAACCGATGCATTTGCACCTATTTATATGAGAAGAAAGTCGGTTTCTTCTTCTTCTTCTTCTTCGTACAACCTGAAGCACAAGGCAGATAAGCAAAGTTTCCATTAATCTTTCAAAATTTGTAACTTTCAATCTGGGATTCCAATTGAGGAACAGTTTTCGCCTATATGTTCAATGAATCGAACTCAATGTTCTAAGGTAAATTTTAGGATTATTATTTAAATTTGAATAATTCGTTCAGATTGGATTTATGACTAATTAGGCTTAAATCTTTGATTTCAAGCTTGTTCTTACACGATTTGAGGGCTTTGAAGTCTGTTTGATGACTGGAGAACAATTTCTGAGACATTAAGGTAAAGATTTACACATGATCAGATGGTTGGGATTTTGTACAAGTTTCATATGGATGAGATATAGAGAAATTTGATGTTTGACTCGAAATTCATCAAATTTGGTCTTTAAAGGACGTTTATATGGAAAAAGTGAGTTGTACTATTGATGGATTGCGTTTTGGCTTAAAATATATGTTGAATTTCTGGGAAACAGACCTCAAAGCCTTTGGTTTCATACCAGCGATTGAACTATAAAAACAGTTTCAATTTTGGGGTAATTTTGTAAATTACCTAAAGTTCAGGGGCCAAAGTGCAATTAAAGTTTGGGGAACTATTTGAAATAATAAAAAGTTTAAATACAGAATTTTTATTCTGGTTAAGTGAAGGTCCATATTGGATATAGTTGTTGCTATGGGAATAAAGTTTAGTCATTATATGTGGACATGTAGTGACATATTGTAATTGTTCAACTAGGGATTCCAATTACTCGCGATGCTTGCATTTAATCGAGGTTTGGGTGAGGAATATTGTTTGCTTGGCTTGGAGGCTAGGAAAGGGAATCCTCACTTACCCTAGTCATGGAATTTTATGAATGTATGTATATGTAAACATACAAATGCCTGTGAAAGCTGCATATATTTTGTTGTGTTAGAATCATGAGGATTTTGTTTTATATCATGCTATGCATCTTGTTTTATGCTACAAATTAAAGTGATGACTTGAGAGTGAAGGGGGCATAGCAACCGCCTTGGGTTTCGATTCCCTAAATCTCCGGAGGGGCTACATTTCTAGGAGAGGTATTAGGATATCTAAGGGTAGAGCATTAAAGGACTCTCTCGCTACACCTTACCATAAGTATATTCATTCGTAGTTGGTCCAGATAAGGGGGTAGTTGGTCATTGGACCGGTCATCAGGCATGTAGGGATTTATTGGGATCCTTGTTTTATTTTTAAAAGGAAATTGTGTGAGCATACAATCTATTTTCAAAACTAAACAAATCTTTTGTTGTGCATCATTTTCCTAAAGTATATATAGTGTCATATATTATTTTCAAACCTAGCTGGGGCAGATTCCCTGAGGGGGGAGACGTTTGTGATGCTCACCCCCTACTTTATTACAGGATCGCTCCATCTACAATAGATGTTATGGACTAAAGTCGGGACTAGCGTTGTTTGTTACTTGTCAACTTCTTGGTTGTTCATTGACTCTTTCTAAGTATTTTTATCTGTACATATACTTGATTACCTCACTGTTTTGAAGGGATTTTTGTAGCCAAACTCAGCGTTTTACATTTTCAAATCGTACTAAAGAGTTGGTTTAGTATGATAATTACCTTAAACTATTTGGTCTTGTTGTAAAATTTTTATCCAAATTCAGTTGCCCTTTTATTCTTCGCTTTACCAAAATGATTTCCGCTTCTGTACCGCTTAAAAATAAATTATTTTATTCCCCTCAAATAGCCTTATGTTCTATTAGGAATGTAGTGCTATAGTGTTGAATTTTAACAATATAGTATTGCGTTACTAGTAGTGCGTGACACTGTTACGTGCTCCTTTTTGGGGCGTGACACAATCTCTGCACTATAATTCTCTTGCCTAATACTTGAGTCTAAAACTGCTTACTAACTTAACCGTTAGACCCTGTCCTAGCCTTTGTTCTCTGTTTTGCAGGTTATTCGGATTAATGCCTCTACCATTCGCAGCAATGCTCAAATTTGGTTCCAACAAAGTAGACGTAATGCATATTATGCTGGCTATTAATGCAAGTGCTAATAATATCAGCCAACGCAGCCATATTATCAGAAGGGGGCCTTCACAGGAGAAACGCAGCTTGAATTCCTGCATAAATATCTGCTCAAGACCCTCACCATAATTCCATAAAAAACTATTACCATCTTTGATTTTTCTAATTTCATTTCTCTTTTTACAAATAGTTGCTACAATTTGAAAGTAATTTGTATTTTTATCCCCCAATTGCAACCTTTTTAACCTTGGCTTTCTGCGCCCACATAATTTCCTCTTCCTTTAACACTTCACTTATCTCTAGTTTTAGCTTCCAAATCCATATTAATGTTTGTATCTTGACCCATCATAATTTTATCGTGTATATCACTTTTGTAGAATTATCAGAGAGACGGGTCGAGAGCCCACTTCCAATAACATCGATATTGTCCCTAACTTGGTAATTACTACCTGCACAATCTGTCAGGTGTGGATTTTTATTACAAAAAGCCTCGGGTTGGATATAGCGGGGTAATTCTATTTAAATTGTTTTTCTCCTTTCCCTCTAGCTGATGTGAGATTGAACACGCCTCGCACATGAGACCCTATTTTTGTGGGTCACACGTGAAGATCCGCACATCGGCAACCACATGCAGTCAAGAGGACTCACGCTACACACGGGGTCAAGCGACCCCACACGGGGTCAAGGGACCCACTCACGCAAGGTCAAGGGGAGATCCGCACATCGGGAACCATGTGGAGTCAAGGGGAATCACGCTACACACGGGGTATGGCTCGCATGTGAGACCCCATTTTTGTGGGTCACACATGGAGATCCGCACATCGACAACTACGTATAGTCAAGGGGACTCACGCTACACACGGGGTCAAGGGACCCACTCACGCAAGGTCAAGGGGATCCACCCATGATGTGGTAGTACGGACCCGGTCCTTGGCTTTGATACCATGTAGAATTATGGGAGAGATAGGCCGATGACCCACTTCCAACAACACCGATATTGTCTCCAACTTAGTAATTGCTATCTACACAATCTGTCAGGTGTAAAGTTTTATCACAAAATGCCTCGGTGTTGGTTTAAGTGGGGTAATTCTATTTAAACTGCTTTTCTCCTTTCCCTCTAGCCGATGTGGGATTCAACAACTTTGGGCATTTAAAAGCTTATTCTTGTGATCTTTGATATCACCAAATGTCTCCTTATTCCAGTTTTTAACAAAGAACTTACGGGACCCAGCACAATCCCTAAATTTGTCAATGGTCTGAAGCAATCAACACTGTGCCATGGTTTCTTAACAAAATCCTTAGAGTTAGGGTGATGCAACCACTTCAAACGTAAAAGGTATCATTAGCATTACTCACCGTTATCAAAATGTTTATTAGTAGTATGGGACTATGATCAAAGCTACAAATTGGGAAGTTATGCAAGCTATAATCATGAAATTCAGTTAGCCACTGAGGATTAGCTATACCTCTGTCAAGTTTTTCATAGACTAGTGTTATCGGTGTGACCATTACACCAAGTACAAGGCACATCGGTTGCATTTAGGGATGAAGATTTCCATTGTTCATGAAAGTAATAAACTTATTCATGTAACTGTGGTACTTTGACAACCACCAAGCTTTTCTAAAGGGTAAAAAATATGGTTAAAATCCCCAATTAGACACCAAGGTTGATTAAAAGGATTGAGTTAAAATTTCCTCCCAAAGACAATCCTGTAAATGTTTTTTAGGAAGGCATGAACAAAAGTAACAAACTGCAGACGGTCATTGCACAAATCCTTCACAACACAGTGAATAAAACGGGAAATGGATTTCCAAACGAAACATCAACACTGGTAGAATTCGAAAACAAGCAAATTCCACCCAATGAGATCGTAGCAAAAAACCGGATTAAAGAACCTCCCATAGAAGTATTTTTAGACCTTATCTAAAGACATCTTCATTTCAAACAAGCAAAAAAGGTCCAGTTTAATTGAAGTACACAAAACTAAAATACAGTTAAAATCAGGTCTCCCTAGACCCCTACAGTTCCAAGTGATGCACTTCATCTGTCAATTCCATCAAGAGGACTCTTGTGACTCCCTTCTGCTTCAGCAACCTCCTCTCGGATACGCTTCCTCAGACTTTAGACTCCCCACTTTAGGCCTAGGCGCCGCCATAATGGATGCGACGGCATCCTCAGCAGCAGAGCCACATTCTTTAACACTCTTACTTCCTTTCATACCTACTACATCCCCATGCTCTCTGTTAGCACTCATTACAGTCTTCCTCCAATTTTCGTCTCGAGTTTTAAACATATTTTAATATTTTTTGAACATATGATTGCATAAAAGTTATATGAAACTTTGTTTATCCAAGTTTAACTATGTAGTTGTTTGCCCAAGTTTAATTTGACGTCTCTTCCTTTTGGCTAAAGCCAACTAAAAACCATTTCTTTGCGTGTGGCCTTCTGTCAGCTAAAGTTGGTAGGAACAAAAAAACTAAAAAAAAAAACAAAACTAAAAATTCTTGCTTTAGACCAAGGAAGAAAATATCGGTGATATCGGAAATATCGGTAGTCCGAAAACACGGAAATATCGATGGAAATATCGGTAAAATATCGATATCGATAAAAATTACATGGAAACCACGGAAATTGTAAGAAAAACTTGGAAATTTGTATTGAAACTTTGTAGGATGTTTATTTAGTCAATTATCTATTAGTTTATCACAAAAAATTGGAAGGAAATGCATTGCATGATGGATTTAACATTATCAAGTTGATTATATAGCGATCTGACAAACATTATGAGTGTAGAAAATATGTAGTAATTAATGAAAGAAGTCTAAACACACCATAATCATTTATATATAATGAATTAGTACAATATTTTACACTTTAGTACCACATAGAGTTCCTATGAGGTTCAAATTTGTCACTATCTTCATCATCTCTATGTGTAGAATGAGTGTATTGTGAAGAGTAGTTATCAAATGATAAATCCCCAAAATAGTTTTGCATGTAATTGTTAATATGCCACCCATATGGATCCGAGATTGGTTGAGGTTGTCCATAAGAAAAATCATTTGAAGATTGAGGCTGGGATTGATTCCATGAGTCGCTCGATTCCATCCCAACAGGAATGGGATATGAAGGGTAGGGAAATGGTTGGTTATGAGTATAACCATAGTTACTACTTCCCAATCCAAAAGAGTCTGAAGTTCTAGATAACGAGTCATCTTCTTGACTTGACAAAATCCCTTTGCCTCTTTCTCTGCGAGTATAGTCCTTCCCTATGGCACCAATTCCTGGTCCTGCCCGCCTACTGCCATGGTCATCATCTTGTGTTGCATGCGTGAAGTTTGCCTCACCAGTGAAGGGGCTCATATATCCGGGAGGTGGTGGTCCATAATAGTTTCCATATCCACCACCACTACCTCCAGCTCCACTACCTCCAGCTCCACTATTTCCTTCATCATTTCCACCTCCGGTGGTAGGTGAGTCTCCTGATCTTGTACTAGAGCTATCATTAGTATCAGCACGATGTTGTGGTTGTGTAGGATTGGAAAAAGGTGGAATTCCAGTGTTGCTTGGCATTGGGTGCAAAAGTTCTTCGAAAGAGTCAGCGCTGCTAGATCCCACCTCCTCCTCTAATACTCTTTCTACATTTATCCCTTCATTACGTGCTTCTTCAGCAACTCTGGGAGCTGGGTTGCCTTCATCATCATCTAAATGAAGAGGTCTAATCCATTGAAAAAGTTGGTTACCCTCCGTATCATCATCTTCACCAACAATATCAAACACATCTAGTGGGTCACCACGGTCGACATGATCGATTTCTGCTTCCTTATCTCGAATTTGAAGCTTCATGTTGTAGTAGCAATAAACTAATTTTTCCAAGCTACTATGAGCCAACTTATTTCTTTGCTTTGTATGGATGAGTGCAAATGTGCTCCAATTTCTTTCACAAGCTGATGAGGAAGCTGTTTGTGATAATACTTTTATTGCTAACTTTCTCACAGTTGGTGCATCGGTCCCATACATGATCCACCATTCAGCTACAATGAAAAATAATGTTGATAAGCCTAATAACTCCAACAAATTCTATTATAAACTTATAGTGAAATATGTTTATACTCATTAGGAGACATATTTGTTCGAGCAGCAACTGATGTTGGTTCTCCAAATGTTCTTCTTGCATCTTTAAACCATGTTAGCTGAATACAATAAATTGTGTTAGTTTAATCCAACAAAGTAATTATTATAATTTAAGTAATTGTGTACCTCATTTCCAAATTGGCCAACTGCTGGTGATGCAGGGTCTAATTTAGAGTATACATTATGTACAGCACGTATAAGGGTACCATCATCTCCAACACCGGGTCTGTATTGGTATCGGGGATTCAAATAATATGCTGTTCAAAGAAACACATACTCTAATAAGATAAATAATACTTATGCAACTAAAGAAATGAATTGCAAATTATGACATAATTTATACCTGCTGCATGCAAATCGTGGTATAATGTTTTATACCATCGGTCTTCAATTATTTTTACGACCCACCTTGCACCATGTTTTCTTTCCAATTCATCCTTCACTACACGCATCAACTCATATACAGCCCCCATAGTAGGATACACTTCTGTGTCAACGATCCGTAAAACTTTGTAAAGAGGTTCAAACACTTGACACACATGTTCTGTTTGACTCCAAAAAGCATGATCAAGCACTATACTTTCCACCAAACGACCTGTATTTGAGCGGCTAAAATTGTGGTTGGCCCAATCATCACTGGTGAATAGTTGCTTCAACCCTGCTTTCTTCTTGAGTAGGCTGTTTAATGCAATATAGTTGGTGGCGAATCGAGTGGTAGCTGGACGAATAATTTCTCCTCTGCAAAATTCACGCATCTTTGCCAACAACCAACCGTGATTGTAAATATAATTAGTGATCGTTCTAGCTCTTTTGACCATAGTAGCAACATTCTCTCTCTTCCCCATTGCCTCAAACATAAGATCAATACAATGTGCTGCACATGATGTCCAAAACACATTATGATGCTTCATTAACTTTTTTCCAGCTTTGACAAATGCAGAACCGTTGTCGGTCACGACTTGGACAACATTATGCTCTCCCACCTCCATGATTACATCCCTCAATAATTTGTAAATATATTTGTAATTCTTTATATGGTCTGAAGCATCAACAGACTTCAAAAAAATTGTCTTGCCCTTGGAATATACCATGAAGTTGATGATAGATAATCTGGTCGGGCCGGTCCATCCGTCACACATGATTGTGCAACCATTAGTTTCCCACTTTGACCTCAACTTGTTAACATACTCGCCAATGTCTTTGTACTCCATATCCAAATATTTGTTTCTTATCTCATAGGGAGTGGGAGGTTGTACTCCAACACCGGCCTGTTGACATCCCACTACCATATTTTTGAAATGATGTGATGAAGCCTTCGCAGCAGGGACATTTTCATAGATAAAGAACTTGCTAATTAGACGCCCCATTCCCTCCTTCACATTACCTCCCTTGAAATAACTCCAAACACTCTTTTGACGTGCGTTGGATGACTTATATAAACTTGGGGCTATTGGTGGTGTTGGTTGTGATTCTCTAAGACTGCCTCCCCGTCTCATTTGTGCACCACCACTTGTCCCGGAACCTTGTCCCCTATTAGGAATTTTATGAAGGTGTTCTCTTTCCCATGCTGACTGTTTGGAGGCACGTAATGCTTGTTTCAAACTGCGTCGTTCTTCAGGTCCCATGTCATCATCACATTCGTCCTCATCGTCATCATCATCACTGTCAACCGCTTGGCCATAGACTTCTCCCCGTAGCTCAGCTCGAATATTTTCCATTCCTTGTGTCATCTTTTCCTTCTGCTGTTTTTTATTTTTTAATAATGTGCTGATGAATGCCTTCACTTCTGGGGGGACATTATCGCATCGTTGGACATTTTTTGATGGATCTAATCCACTAAGATGATACTTCAGTCGTGTCACTCCGCCACTCTTCATTACCCGACCACAATATTTGCAAATTGTGCCATGTTTGTTTCCGTCTATTGGGTCTCCATGTTCCCAAGCTGGATCACGTTTACTTGACATCTTAAATGTACCTATATTTATTTTTCATTAAAATTAGACAATTATTTTTTGATAAAAATAAGAGAACCTAAATAATAAAGTTATTCTACAGAATAATTAAATACAAAGTAAAGAAAATGATTGTAAAAAGTTAAGTAATTATACAAATAATATGGAATAATAAAACCTAATATTAATGAATAATAATCCAATTTGATAATAATTCAATTTAATGAATAATAATCCAATTTGATAAAAAAAAATCCTAATATAAAACATGGTGATGAATAATAATCAAATTTGATAATAATAATCCAATTTGATAATAATCCAATTTAATGAATAATCCACCAATTTGATAAAAAAAAATTCCTAAATTAAAACATGGTGATGAATAATAATCCAATTTGATAATAATAATCCAATTTGATAATAATCCAATTTAATGAATAATCCACCAATTTGATAAAAAAATTATCCTAAATTAAAACATGGTGATGAATAATAATCCAATTTGATAATAATCCAATTTAATGAATAATCCACCAATTTGATAAAAAAAATTATCCTAATATAAAACATGGTGATGAATAATAATCCAATTTGATAATAATCCAATTTAATGAATAATCCACCAATTTGATAAAAAAATTATCCTAATATAAAACATGGTGATGAATAATAATCCAATTTGATAATAATCAAATTTAATGAATAATCCACCAATTTGATAAAAAAAATCCTAATATAAAAGAATAATAATCCAATTTGATAATAAAAAAACCTAATATAAAAGAATAATAATCCAATTTGATAATAAAAAAATCTAATGTTAAAGAATAATAATCCAATTTGATAATAAAAAAACCTAATATTAATGAATAATAATCCAATTTGATAATGAAGATGGTAAGAGAAATAAAATAATAAATAATATTAAACATATTAAAATTATCCTAGGGAATAATTATACAACATTACTTAATTACTTAAAACAATTAATATTAACATTACTTAATTGCTTACAAAAATTAACATGCAAGTATTAATTACTTAAAAAGATTCACATACGAGTCCACACAAATTTATTTGTTGTTGTATAAATTACAATAATATAAATTTAAGTTTGTAAACTTACCTTAAATATTGAAGCCTTTGTGTTCAAGCTTTGGAATGGATCTGGAATGACTTTGAAAATGGTAAGGAAAATAAAATAATAAATAACATTAAACATATTAAAATTATCCTAGGGAATAATTATACAACATTACTTAATTACTTAAAACAATTAATATTAACATTACTTAATTACTTACAAAAATTAACATAATTAACATGCAAGTAATTACTTAAAAAAATTAACATACGAGTGCACACAAATTTATTTGTTTTTGTATAAATTACAATAATATAAATTTAAGTTTGTAAACTTACCTTAAATATGGAAGCCTTTGTGTTGCTTGGCTTTGGAAAGGATCTGGAATGGTTTTGAAAATGGTATGGGAAGAAGAATGTAAGTTAAAATTCGGTGAATGCCTCTGATGATGAAAGAATGTAAGTATATAACAGACATTGACACTGTTTTGCATGTGAAAGACTGTCACACGCTTTCATTATTAAAGCAGTAGTATTTGTTGTGCATGTTCTGAAATTGCAAAAAGTTCTTTGGATCATTGGATCAGAGAGGTAGACATAGGTTTGGAATGATTTGGTTTTGAATAATTTGGAGCATTGGATGCTTTTTTTTCTTAGACACCATCACTCAGACAGTAAAAAAGACTGAAGAACTCACACTCCACCACACACACACTTCGAGACCCCCCCCCCCCACCACACCACACACGCACACCACACACGTACACCACACACGGAGGTCTCTTTCTCGATCTTTCATTTCCCACTCCACTACCATATTCTCGAATCCTCTCAGTCTCTCTTCTCTCTTCTATCTCTGAGGTCGGTCTGAGCCTTCGTTCTCACCGAGAAGTTCTCAGTCTTCTCCCTCCCTTCCCCCTTCTCCAGTTCTTCCACACACACACAGAGACATCATCTCTCGAATCTCGATCCTCCTCGTCCGTGTCTCCGTGTCTCCCTGTCTCCCTCTGCTCCTCCCATCTCACCCGCCCTAAACCCAGCCGTCGACACCACTCCATAACCGTCCGTGTCTCCGTGTCTCCCTGTCTCCCTCTGTCTCCGTAGTCCAAGCCGTCGACACCACTGAGGAGCACGAACTTGTCCCAGCCGTCTTGGATTCGTGAGGAAGACGATGTTCCAGGCTCCTACTTCTCTTCTTCCCCTCTATTACTTTAAATTTTTGTACAGATTTCAATTTTTCTGCATGTTGCACCTTTGTTGTACTGAAATTGATTTTAGGGATTTAGGAATTAGGGTTTCTATTTTTGTACAGATTGCGATTTATCTGCATGTTGCTTGATTTTTGTACTGAAATAGATTTTAGGGATTTAGGAATTAGGGATTCAGTTCAGTTGCTTTGAATCCGAATTTGGGGATTTAGGGAATCGGTTCATTTGCTTTGAATTTTGTACTGAAATCGTTCTTCTCGGCTTGTAAACATGTTGATTTTTGTACTGAAATCGTTCTTCTCGGAATCCTGTATTGTAGATTCAGTTCATTTGCTTTGATTTAGCATTTGGGGATTTAGGGTTTCGGATTATTTGCTCCGGCCGTGTTCTCCGATGAGTCCATACCAAATATCGCGATAGTTTCGAAAATATCGCGATATTATCGATATTATCGATAATATCGCGATATTCTGCCGAAAACAAGTTGGATAGTTACTAAAATATCAGGGTCCCAAAAAAACGATAATATCGGCGATATTTCGCCGATATTATCGATATTTTCTACTGTGCTTTAGACCATCTCCAACCCTAGGCTAAAAGCCAAATTACCCCCCAAATTACCCCCCCCCCCCAAACACTCTCCAACCCATGCTAAAATTTTAGGCTAAGACCATCTCCAACCCTTGGGCTAAAAGCCAAAATTTTTAGCCCGGAAAATTTAGCTTTTAGCCCAGAAACATCTTTTCTGCTCCAACCCTTCTACCCTAAAATTTTAGCCCGGAATTATTAAAGAATGAAATTAGCCTAAATTTTTTTCTTAAATCAATTTTTTTAAAAAATAAATATGTAGATTATTGTAAATTAATTTTATGAACATTTTAATCTAAAAAAATTTAAATTCCGATAAACATTTCGCATTTAGCCCGGGGGGAAAGCTGGGGGGTATTTGGCCCAGAAATAGCATTTGGCATTTAGCCTAAAATTTTAGCATGGGTTGGAGAGTGTTTGGGGGGGTAATTTGGGGGGTAATTTGGCTTTTAGCCCAGGGTTGGAGATGGTCTAAATGCCAAATGCTATTTCTGGGCCAAATACCCCCAGCTTTCCCCCCGGGCTAAATGTGAAATGTTTATCGGAATTTAAATTTTTTTAGATCAAAATGTTCATAAAATTAATTTACAATAATCTACATATTTATTTAAAAAAAAAATTGATTTAAGAAAAAAATTTAGGCTAATTTCATTCTTTAATAATTCTGGGCTAAAATTTTATGGTAGAAGGGTTGGAGCAGAAAAGATGTTTCTGGACTAAAAGCTAAATTTTCCGGGCTAAAAAATTTGGCTTTTAGCCCAAAGGTTGGAGATGGTCTTAACTTAACACTAAGTTGGGTACAGTGGGGCCTATTGATTGCCCTTCAATTTTTGGCCCAGTGGAGCAATGTTTTTGAGTTTTAGGCTATTTGTACCCTTGTCATCCACCGTTGGAAGTTCAAAAATTGGGGGTGCATGGGAGGCTGCGTTGGGGTGTTTGTGGATGATGTGTTCATGTTTGACGGCATTTTGGAAGAAATGTAGTGAACTCAGAAAATGTTTAATTTTTTAATTTTGATGGCACTTAGGTCCCGTTTGGGATTGAGGTGATTTTAAAAAAAGCCACTGTGAAAAAAAGCTGAGGGTCATTTTTGTGTTTGGTAAACTGAAAAAAAATGGCTTATTTTGGAAGCTGCTGTGAGAATAAGCTGAAAATCAAAGGAAAAGTTGAAGCTGCTATTTGCTGCTTTGAAAAAAAGCCAGTTTTTTCAAAGCACACGGAGCTACAGTGCTCCTTTAATGAAAAGACACACTATCATCCTGATTTTTTTTCCAAAAGCACTTTCACAAAAAAGTTTACCAAACACTCTACTGGCTTTATTTCACAGCCGCTTATTCTCACAGCACAGCCGCTTATTCTCACAGCAGCTTTTTTTCAAAGCACAACAATACCAAACCAGCCCTTAGATAGAAATTGGGGTAAACTTAATTGCGAAATTGTGCTTAAATAGAAGTCATAGTTGTAATAAGGATACAGTTACGTGATTGTATTTCTCATGAAAAAATTAGGTTAATTAATTAAAATTCGTGCGAATATGTGAATTTTTCTTTCTTAGTTAATTAAAATCGTATGATGTTACATGCTGGCTATACGGATATCATGCTCATCTTCTCATCAATTTAATGTAAAGCTAAAAGACAAAATTCGAATGATTATTTTTAATTAGTTAAAAAAATTAACAATAGTAAAATTTGAACATATGATCCTCCAAAAAACTCGAAAGTGACTGGGTCACCCATGTTTTCTATAGCTAAATATGTTGTGGTTGTGGAACTCCAAGTTTATTTAGTACTGTTGAATTTTGGCGTCTTATGTGGTAATATGTTTAATAATTGGACCTCGATCTACCAGGCCTTAACGACTTAGAGTTTTATTTAGCTTGTCTCTCAAACTGGTGGTGTTCTTTTCCTATGTATATATATATACATGTGAAGAATTCTTGTGGAACAAAACTGCCGAAATGTCCCAGGTGCATGAAAGTGAAACCCCTGAAGATAAGGTGGTCGAAATTTTGTCCAGGTTGCCACCCAAGTCTCTGATGCGATTCAAATGCATACGCAAGTCTTGGTGCACTCTCATCAATAGTCCAAGTTTTGTGGCCAAACACCTCAACAATTCCGTGGACAACAAACGCTCATCCAACACTTGTATCCTTCTCAACCGTTCTCAGATGCCCGTTTTCCCAGACAACAGTTGGAAATATGAAGTTTTTTGGTCCATGATTAGTCTTTCCATTGATAGTGATGAGCACAACCTTTATTATGATGTTGAGGACCTAAATATACCGTTTCCAATGGAAGACCATCATCCTGTAGTGATTCACGGTCATTGCAATGGGATTGTCTGTGTAATAACAGGGAAAAATGTTGTTTTATGCAATCCTGCAATTGGGGAATTCAGGCAACTTCCCGATTGCCTCCTTCTACCCCTTCCCAACATAAAATTCCAATTGGAGACGAGCTTTGGAGGATTGGGATTCGGCTATGATTGCAAAGCTAAAGAATACAAGGTTGTGCGAATTACAGAAAATTGTGAGTATTCAGATGCTGAACGAACATATTACCATCGTATTGATCTTCCTCATACGGCTCAGGTATACACCACGACTGCTAACTCTTGGAAGGAGATCAAGATTGATATATCAAGTAAAAGCTATCTTGATTCTTGTCCAGTGTACTTGAAGGGATTTTGTTATTGGATTGCAAATGATGGCGAGGAATTCATACTTTCATTTGATTTAGGTGATGAGATATTTCATAGAATACAAATGCCTCTTGGGAGAGAATCCAGTTTGCAGTTTTGTAATATTTTTCTGTATAATGAATCCCTTGCTTGTTTTTGCTCTCTTTACGGTCCAAGTGACAATTCTAGATTATTTGAAATATTTGAAATATGGGTAATGGATGACTATCACGGAGTTAAGAGTTCATGGATAAAACTCCTAGCCATTGGACCCTTTAAACACAATGAGAATCCATTGACATTTTGGAAAAGTGACGAGTTTCTTATGGCTACCTCAGATAGAAGAGTCACCTCTTATAATTCGAGTACCGGAAACCTCAAGTATCTTCATATTCCTCCTATTATGAATGAGGTTATAGATTTACAAGCTCTTATTTATGTGGAAAGTATTGTTCCAGTCAACTGAGTTGAGGGCAAAATTTCATTTTCTCCTATTTAATTTCTATATGCTTGAGTTTGCATCTTCTAATTTTGCTTTGGGGCCTTTGTACTATGTTTGCTTATCATGGGCTGCCTTTCGTTTTTTGGCTTTCCATATTTTTAATGTTTTTTTATTTGGAAGTGTATGATAACTATTTTTAGAGTTAATTAATCCTAGCAATTCCCTTATGTTTTTATGTTTTTTTTATTCGGAAATTCCACTCTTAGAAATTACCTAATAACTTTCTAGGTAAATTACATAATACTACCTTAATTATAGATTGAATCACAATCTTGTACCTTATGTTTTAAAAATTACAAAGTCATACCTCATCTTACGAATTTGTTGCAATGTCAGACATCTGTCAACTTTTTGTTAAGTGCTAACGTGGCTTGAGATGGGTCCATCCTTAACCCAACTAGATTAAAAATTAAAAATAAAAGAGTAAATTTCATTTTACCACCATAACTTTATGTCAAATAACAAACTCATACCTCATCTTTTAAACATTGCAATATCACATCTCATCTTAGATATTCATTGCAATGTCACACTTTAGTTAAATTTTCTGTTAATTTATCTGTTAAATGATGACGTTACAACTGTGAAGCTCACATTTTTGTTAATATAGATGTCAAGTTTAAGCCACATGGACAAAAACTAATTAAAAATTGTTATTATTTATAAATATTTGAAAATAATAAAAAATATTATAAAATTAAAAAAAAAATTATATATATATATATATATATATTTACAATTTGGGCCCTAAATTAATGAAATTCACTCTATAGCCTCCTTCTCTTCTATCCTCAATCTACTTCCGACGACAACAGCCGATGGCATCCATTGCCATAGTTGCAGACCTCTGCACCAGATAGTCGTATGATCCATATTTGAGAGATGACCCGATAGCCGCACGATCCGATGTGGAGAGAGAACTAAGAGAAGACCCTATCGCCAACGACGATGCAAGCGACGAGCTGGCAACCCGACCGCCGTGCTTCCCTTCACCGTGGTGGACGAGGAGTCACCCGCTCCAGACGATCTGCCTACTGCGATCAGTGCCGAGTCGTTGGTGAATCCACTCACCCACTCTCACTTCCTCCTCTGCCACCAAACCTCGCCGTTCTCCACCTCCTTTCTCATCACCAAAACCCCAAAAATTGAGGAGTAATGTAATTGCGGTGTGGATGATTCGATTGGGGGGGGGGGGGGGGGGTGTTATGGCTGGATGATTCTGGTGGATTGTGCAACGAAGGGTCGAGAGGGTTGGGGTTGGTTGGGGAAGATGGGTGATGGGCAAGAAGAAAATATAGGGAATATCGGAAATATCAGTAATATCGGAAATATCAGTAATTCAAAAACACGAAAATATCGATGGAAATATCGGGATAATATCGATATCGATAAAAATTACATGGAAACCACGGAAATTGTAAGAAAAACTTGGAAATTTTTATTGAAACTTTGCAGGATGTTTATTTAGTCAATTATCTATTAGTTTATAAAAAAAAATTGGAAGGAAATGCATTGCACGATGGATTTAACATTATCAAGTTGATTATATAGCGAGCTGACAAACATTGTGAGTGCAGAAAATATGTAGTAATTAATGAAAGAAGTTTAAACACACCATAATCGTTTATATATAATGAATTTGTACAATATTTTACGCTGTATACATTGCATGATATTAACAATTTAATGCTCATTTGTACAACTAAATATGTGCAACTCGACAAGATTTAGACATGAGTGAGTGAGAAACAAAAAAAATGAATCACATTGAACGCTCTAAAACAAAAAGATAGATATGCGAATTATTGGAGAGCATGGTTACCCCCCTCATTTTGTTCAATGTGATTCATTTCTTTATTAATTTAGACATGAGTGAGGGATGTAACCACGTCTCAATGTAAAATTCCCCTCAATGTGATTCATTTCTTTATTAATTTATAAATGGTTACCCCCCGTTCAATGTGTTCAATTTAGACATGGTTACCCCCCTCATTTTAATCATATTGGAGAGCATGATTTAAATATAGTCATGAAGAAATGACTATGCATTTTAGGAGAATTTAGACATAGTCATGAAGAAATGAATCACAAAAAGATAGATATGTGAGATTAGAAATGCAACACGTGAGGGATTTGCAAATGACTGCTTAAAATGAGTCATTAACAAATTTCTTTTACATATCTTTGTAATGTTCATGTGATACATTTCTAATTCCTCCTATTTAACTTTGTGAGACAGATTTCTTCTTCATTTGCCTAAAATGCATGCCTTGTAGTTTGGGAGTCTCTCACCCAAACATACATGTAGTATTGGGTGTGGTAACTATTTGTAATAACTTTTTATAGTGGAAACTCAACTTCCTTTAATATGCAAGCATATATGCTCCAGATCCATGAAGAAAACTAAGGTTTCAACCCCAAAATTAATTGGCAATAAGAGTTATGACACAACTCCTAATAAACTTTGTGAGGAATTTCTTAATTAACTCTCCGATTTGGAACTTTTCTTACATCCATGCAGTAAGATGAGGAAAAAAGAACTTTGCTTCTAGTAGTTACCGTTTAGCTTATTTTCTATCTTTATAATATAAATAATATTATTTAAAAAAAAAAAGGTGATGCAGAAGTTATATGATGGAAAGATGAGAACTTTTTATCTCACCCCACACCGCAACAAATCAAAACCCTTTTGACTGACTGATAAGTTATCCCACTATCCCACATCGGCTGTGCAATAGAACTGAGCAAGCAAACAATCCTATAAAAGCTAGTTTGCATCCCACATCGGCTGTGCAATGGAAGTGAGCAAGCAAACAGCTCTATAAAACCCACATTCCAAGGCACTTCTTTCTCGATCTTTTGGCTAAGATCTGATGTGGTATCTGTTATTGTTAGTTTAATATTTTCAGTATTATAAGTATTTTTGAAGTATTTCATGGTATTATAGGTAATATCGCGATATTACCTATATATCGCGATATTATCGATATTATCGATAATATCGCGATATTTTGACGAAAACTTCTTGGATACCTATTAAAATATCGGTAAAGCAAAAATCCGATAATATCGACGAAATATCGTCGATATTATCGATATTTAAAACCTTGGTTTAGATGGGAAGGTCTGCAACTTTTTCTTTTAAAATGATTAAACTTTTTTATATTTTAAATAGATTTTCTTGTTTTTGGCATTATTAGATTATTAAACTTTATTGAAATTATTTTTTTGGCACGTGGCACAAATTTGATGATATTTCATTAATTTGTTGTTAGGTCAGTATTTAATAAATAAATTGACGGAATTTTTAACGGCGATATGATATTGTAATGTATTCGTAAATTCGAAGCACGATATTGTAATGTTTAAAATATAAAGTACAATTGTGATGTGACCTATAATTAAAGTGATTTTTTGTAATTTACTCAAAATAAAATTATTTAATTATTTTTATAAAAAATGGTGGGACCCATCCTTACAAACTATCAGCCTCACCTTCTTCCCTAGCTGGCCACTCCATCCACCTTAACCTTCTGCCTTCTTCTTCCCCTTCTCTGCCTCCCGTAAGTCTCTTTTTTCTCCCCTTTCTTCCTTTTCTGTTGTCTTCCTCATGAACGAGATGCAAGCACAATGAACTAGAGCTTCTTTCCTTTTTCTTTTAACTTTTCTAGTTTTCTGGAAAATAGGAGAACTTGGTTCCGGTGAACCAGAGATCAGACATGTGGTGGCTATGGTGGGTTATGGTGCTATTTTTATCACTCCAAATTCTAGAGGTAAAGCCCCATTGGGTTCTAATTCTAATGCCTTCAGAACTTGAATTGGAAAATATAAGAAGTTCCAATTGAAGCTATTCTAAGAAAACTAGAAAGGAAAATTAAAGATTTCAAATAAATTATTCATGAAATTTCCGAAAATGATAGGATGGAGGAGACTCATATTTGAAAAGGATATAATATTTGGAGCGCTTAGGGTGGTTGTCTGCGAATATGGGGGTCTGGGTGGGGGAAGGATTGGTTGGGCTATTGGAGGTTGCAGGTGGTTTAGGATGGGTGAGTTGGGGCTGTGGAAAATTGGAAAGTCCTACAGGAAGAGAAATGAGAAACGAAGGGAGGAGTCGAAGGAGTGGCAGAGAAGGTTGAGGTGGAGGGAGCAGCCGAGGAAGGAGTGGGACTAGATGAGGGAGAAGACGATGAGATCGATGTCGTCGGTGGATTGGGGAAGAAGGTGAGGTTGATGAGTTTGTAGGGATGGGTCCTACATTTTTTTATAAAAATATTTAAATAGTTTTATTTTTAATTTTTTTAATCCAGTTGGGTTTGGAAGTAGGACCACCTCAAGCCACGTTAACATTTAATAAAGAAATTAACAGAAAAATTAATGGAGGTTTGAAATTACAACAAATTCGTAAGATGATATATGACATTATATTATTAAAACATAGAGTATGACATTGTGATTTAGTTTATAATTGAGATAATTTTATGTAATTTACACTAATTTATTTTACTCATTTAACATAATCATGTGAAACCTGCTAGCATAGGAGTGCAAACATTTATAAATAAAATCCGGGGTGCTAAAAAATTTAGGCACAAAGAATATTTATAGCCTTTTAACCCCTAATCATAGTTAATAAAATGCGGAATGATTATAATATGTGAAAATGCATCCATGTATTATTCGACAACTTAGCTAAAACTTTTAAAAATTGGGCCATTATTTTAATTTTAATATTTCTTGATTAGTAATTTTAATTCTTTCAAAAATATGTTAAAAATATGTGTTGGATGAATTTTGTATGTCTTATTAAAAATGGAACCGGATACCCTCCTGAGCATAGGGTGGGGATCCTCCTGATCGGGTCATCTGGACCATTGAAATTTGATCAAACGGCTACAAACAGGGGGATCCTCCTAAAATTATAATTATTGTAGTTGTTGGATCAAATTTCAATGGTCCAGATGATCCGGTCAGGAGAATTCCCACCCTATGCTCAGGAGGGGATCCGGATCCATTAAAAATTGTGTGGCAATAACGTGTTAGGTACGTACCTATTTAAAACGTGTACTACATGTAGTTACCTGTTTAAAACATGTATTGTACCTTGGACTTTTAAAAAATGTTCAATTTAACAAATCATTAAAATATGTATGGAAATGAAAGTATTTGTTAAAAAATAAATAAGTACGTGTATAATACACGAATTTATAACTATGCCTCGCATCAATAAAACTACAAAAATTATAATAAGCTAGATTTTTTTTAATAGTATCATTTTGAGAGTCAAAAAAATGACACGAATTTAATGATTTCATTAATTTAAAATCATGAAGATAGGAATTTGCAAGAGAAGAAATGACTTCTACCGTCACAATGAAGCTGCAGCAGTTACTGTTGGTGTTTTCCATGGGGAGTTTGGATGTTGTGCTCCTCAACCCGTCCAAAAGATAGACCGTGTGGTTGATCACCACCTTTACGGTTTTTTATTATAGAGGAAATGACTGGAACATTGATTTTCACTGGTCAAGTGATCAATCCGCTGGAACGATGATTTGATCAAAAACCTCTTGTTTTCGTTCCTTCAATCATTGCATTCTATTTGATCAATAGCTTCAACTACTCCTTGTGTTTTGTTTTGAATTTGCATTACAAATAATGTGATTTTTGAAGAAAGTTGAGGCTCTAGTATAAAACTAATTGACAATATGAAGAGTAGTTCATCTTTTTAAAAGCCTTTGCAAGATTTCTTTTTTTACCAATGTGGAACACTTTGTATATCTACACACGTCCACTCATATGTGGCGAATTTTCAAGCTAAATATGTGGATAACATGAATTGGGTGATGTGAAGCACGTGTGGATTTGTTCCATGCGCTTAACCCAATCATTTATAAACTCCTTGCCACACCCCCTTTAGCCGTACCTTCCTAGTGTTAACGACATGGACTTGTTCCTTGTGCCTAGTCCAATCACTTTCCCACTTTGGGTGACTTGGACTCCTTTTTAATTAAACAAATTTAACGCCTATTTAACTAAAATCACGTCCATTAAACACAAATAATTAATTCAATATAATTAACAATTAATTATATTTAATCATCATCCATATAACGTTACTACGACTTAACATATGTGTTACCACTTAGATTCAAGCTAAAGCCAACAGTGAAATTAATCAATGAAGTAATATAATTCCACAAACCATGAATGGTACCTAGCATCATGTCATGGCTCCTCAGATTAGTAGAAATATACCATAACTAATCATGATACTCTTTTGAACCTTGATTGTAGTTACAATGCAGTTTGGTTGTTCTATCATCTATATCCAGATCAAAATTTATGTGATATGTCAAATCACATACATTTATCGATGATCGCCATGATGCATCTCATGTGACTTTGGGGGATATCTCCTTCTATTGAACAATTACCCAAAATGTGATAGATTCCTTATCGCACATTCATGTACCTTCATACATGTACATGTGAACTTGAATATCACATTATCTGGCTCTGTGATCTCATTGAAGGTTATAAGGAAAAATCAAGGTTTATATCTACAAATATACGACACCTATGATGCCTTAGCTCTAAGAACTATTTGCATACTACAACTAGAAGCTTTGCAACATTTGACAAGCGATAAGCATCTATACGTTTAAGCTTCTTGGGCGGTCAGTGTTGATTAGACTTGTTTTTATAGATAAGCACCTGTATATCTATCACGTTTCCAACAAGCATAGCATGAGACCATGCTAACCTTAATGTGGTATAAACCGACCTTTCCGGATAGTCAATGTCTAGTTGACTTTCCAAATGGCTAGGAACTTTGTTTAATGACTTAGTTACTATGGAATACAAGTCTCCTTTTGTCATCACGTTGAGCCTAGTCTTGGTCTCCAACTTCTGGTCTGTATCCTTTAATGCAGGGGTTCCGTTCGTCATGGTTTTGAAATTCCCTAGCATTGTATCATTTCCCTAGGGACTAATCAAGGAACGTTTCTAACAAAATTTCAATGACTAGGAGCATACAAGAATTCAACGTAACAAAAAATTTTGAAGACCAAATGCGAGAGCCTTCTTCGAGGGTAACAAATTAGGCTCTCAATGAAAACACCACTTTATGGTAGTAAAAATTCACCGTCTTAAGTCTATCAACATCTTTGATCAAGGCCAAAGTCACACGCTCCCACAAGGTGGGAGCGGGGGGTTTGGCTAATGGATCTTCGATACCTAAGTCAGTAACTCTGAAAAGAGTAAAAGTTTAGGGTTTGTGTATGTAGCGAAAGCTTACCAGTAAATGGTGGAGATGGGATATTCATAGGGGAGTGACTGGCGATGGTAGGGTTCTGCTTTACACCTGACGACATTTGATTGGCTAAGATGAGTCATCTGTAAGCTGATGAAATTACTTTTATAAAGCCTACATTAATATTTCCTTGTGGAAGGGGCACAACCCTTGAGGTACGTATGTCTCAGCTAGTTTCTGATTGTTTGTATCATACTTGACCAATCCTGAAACTACCAAGTACCGATCAACTTTATACCCTTAAGGACCCACTGAGGGGTTTACACTAAGCCACCCTTGCCGAAGCATAAGAGTTTCCCTCCACCCAGGAGGCCAATCACAATACAACACATGTCAACATTAGACTAAAACTCCTAGCCACATCGACAGTGGTTGAAAGCCGAAGACTCTCATCAACTATAAAATAAGATCATTCTCCTACAATAAGAACAAATGTCATTACTGTACTTAAACTCATCATTAGAACCTATTAATGATGATTATGCTTGAACCTATGTATTGTGTAAAAAATTCACTATTAATGAAAACCCATCTGCTCATTGGACACCGCCAAACTTAGGGTGAATGTACATCTTGTGTTTGCTTCCCTATCTTTATCTCTTCACATATCATCCTTACTAGGTGATTGGAGAAGTCGTGCAAAGGTCACAAACTTGACACTTTACATTGTTCCAAAGTCTCACTTATTCCTACTTTCACCAACTTTGTCAAGTTGGTTTCCATTATTCGTACACTCTTATTTGATCAGACATCCCTTTTCAACATAGGAAACGAAGGAAGTCATAACACGTAGAACGACACCCCCTCATACCTAGTGTGAGGCAACGAATGAGGGAAAGGAAGAAGGTTACTCTTCATGCTAAAATCAAAGAGTTAGAAGCTCGAAACAACACAATAGCGATTAGGAGTGAGATCCTCTAAGAACAATACGAGAAGCTCTTTGAGATGCTCTATGAGGTTAGACAATCTCTATTTTATGAGCCCATCACCCTCGTGAATGTGGATCACCCCTGGGGTACCCTGCAACACGCAGACTTACATGTCTTTAGTATGAGCGTTTTTAATGAGAAACGACATTCTCACCCAGATATTGATCAACATAAGACTTCTTTCAACCCAGTTACTACACACTGAAGCATGAGATGTGGAAGTAGACATCTCTTTGTAAAAGGAATTAAAGGATTTAAAACTGTTTATCGCAATTGTCAAGACTTTTTGATGCAACATCAAGAAAAACCTATCCACATAGGCTCAAGAATCAATTACCTAAGGATCATCAAAGGACTTTTTCCCCTATCACAACCTAGGCTAGCCTCTAATTCAAGAAAGGAGTGGCATGCTTTTAGAAAACAAGAGGGCTTATGAGACTCGAGGGACTTTTAACAGGCACATCCTAACATACAGTACGTTAAATCTAAGGAAAGGCAACATTCCTTGACCAAGCTTTCCTACTACAAAAGAGGGTTCCAATGCTGCCTGACTCTACTTAGGACCCCATTATCCTACAAATTCTCAAGGAAGTGAACAAGCTGAAGACTGAGAGACAGGCCAAGAACATGACTGGAATCATCCAATGCAAGACCCTCTAACAAGGAGGATCATTTATACCCCTTTACAAGGAAAAACAAAACAGAAGCTTCGCTTACAATCGTATACTAAGAGGGAAGATCGAATTGAGCATATCCACGTCTTTGAATCTACCATGGTATACCGAAGACTCAATGATGAGGAACGATGTCTTATATTCCTTCAACTCTCTCTAGTGGAGCTTTAATTGGTATTGTCGTCTTCAACCTAATATTATGGATTCCTTCACTGAGCTAAAAAGACTTTTCGTGGCTCAACACATCTTCCAAGCTGATCGTTTACACTCCGCTGATGAGTTCTACATCATTCGTTAGAAGTCGAACAAGTTATTATGTGAATATGCTGATCACTTCAATCATGAGTACTTTCGTTGCGTTAAGGTGGATGATAAAACAACACTTAGGGCATTAACAGTAGGCATACATGAATTCTTTTTCAAGTACATGATCAATGTTAACACTTGGAAGACTTACTCTGAAATGATGATACAAGCTTACAATCATGCCTCTACCGAGGCAATGACATACCAAAATAACCATCCTATGATTAACCTCTATCAACAAGTGGGGAAGGGAAGTCAAGTTCTACTAAGTGGGAAGGTTTTGGGCCGTTCAGACATTCATTGCATCTTCTTTTGCCTCACTTAGCTACCCGTTAAGTCACAAAACGTATCCGTTTCTTGGCAAGAGGAAGAATTTTTAATCTCAGCAAGCTCATTACAACAAGAGGGATAAAGGTTCCTATCAAGATAACAAGGGGTGAATGTACCTTCAACTATTATGACCACTGGGTCAAGCCTTGCTCTTTCAAAGTGGGGGTACTAGGTGCTGAAGGAAATGCTATTACAAGAAGGCATACACATTACAAATGTTTTAACCTTTAATCGTATGAGATCATTTGTAATACAAGCCATTCAACATATATTTAATGAAGATGGAATTAAGACAACTTCGTCTGAGTCTTTTACATTCCTAGCACTGGAACACTTGGTCAACGCTGACCTACCTCTATACTCTAACTCAGAGCTTCAGTATACGTACTTTGACACAAAGTAAGTGAAAATAAGTGTTACAACCAACATGGTTCACACATCCAAAATGGATTCCTATATGCATAGCAAAACATTCATAAGCATCACTTATGTCAGTCGGCATAAACTTCAAACATTTCAATACATTCATACATAAGCCAATTGAGCTTCGAATAGGTGTCAACATACATTTTGCTATTCGGCACTTGCTACAATGGCGGCAACTTGTCCTTATTCTCACCAACCAGGTGATAAAGGAAATCACCTTTGTATCATCAACCAAGTGAAGAAGGATACAACTCATACTCTAATATCCTTTGGCAACTTGCCACTCTTGCCACCAACCAGGTGATGAAGGATATAACTCGTACTCTAAGTGATGAAGAAACTCACCATTATATCACCAACCAGGCGATAAAGAGTACAATTAGTACTATTAATAAACATTTTTTCCTTGGAAACTCATCATTCTTCTCACCAACTAGGTGAGAAGCAGTACAATTTGCACATGTGAACCCTTAACATTCACAAATAATCAAAAACCCTAAAGCCTTACAACTCAAAAAGGGGATAAGCAAGCTTAACTCAACCCAACTGAGGGAGTACTTATGCCCAACAAGGGTTATAGTCACCAACAAAGTCTTATTATAAGCCAACAAAAGCTTCAGTACATGGTATACAAAGATCAAGCTCTTCAACCCTCTTGCATCTGCTTCAAACATTTCCCTGTTGGATAAATATCAACAATCAATGATAAATTTATTTTTGCTAATAAATAATAAATGCGAACAACTAAATTAACAGAGTATGAACAAAGAAATAATATTAAATAGATACATTGAAGATCGAGGCTTACGTACCGCAATGTTCTTGAAACATATATTTCGTCCCTACTCAGTCCTTATAGTTATACAAACGTCTGCTTCACTAGGATTCAACGATCTAAGTTAGAATTCCAACACTGAAAAACTTGACTTCTAGCGAATTTCTTTGTGGTTTTCTCAGTAAGAATGTTTGGGATTGTAGAAGAAGGATTTTATTTTCTATGTTCTAAAAGCCATGCAGATGGATGTATATATAATAGGTTTATACCTGTTTGCAACATGTATGATTAAATGATGCATCTGTTGGGAGACATCTTCTTAGAAGGGTGCTTTGCTATCTACGATGCTTCACCACACTTCAGACTTCATCTAAAAAGATGAGTTTGTTGATAAAAAATAATTAATTAAAGAATTTAATTATTAGAGCCTATATTTTGATAATTAATTATATATTTATTATCAATTAATTAATACACCTCAAAGTTTAACCCCAAGGCCAAGCCTAATTTTATTCTCCATGGTCCATCACTCCAATCACTTTCTATAAGAGCCAAAGCCTTATAAACTGAGGGAACCTTTTGGTAGTGACCAATGTGGGACAATGAAAATTCTACTCAAAATTTCCAACAATACCCCACATGTGAGTTGAAATTTGTTTCAAACACCACCAATTTACTTATAACACCCCACATATAAATGCAAATATATGACTAGGCTGCCTAAAACTGAGAGAGAATAAACATGATATGCATCAGGTGAAGTGTCTTTTGGACTTGAACTTACCCTAGTGAAAACATATCAGGTTTACTTGGTGACGCAGTGAATGTTGAAGATCTTGAACTGTTCACCATATTAGTAAACCGTGGGTGGCCACCAAAAATGGGATGCAAGAAAATTCTTTTAAGACTTTGCGCAACCAAGCCTTCGTTGCACAAATCGTATCATTCGTAGCAAAAATTTATATGGTCTAAAACCAATTAACTCCTCAATTTTTTCAACGTCTCTTTCTATTCTCTTACCTCTCCTCTCTCTTTCCCTTTCCAAATCTGGCCCTCTCTCATACTTATTGTCTCCTCTCACTCACACTTAATATATTCACTCTTCCTCTCTATCTCTCACTCACTCTCTCCCCCTCTCTTCTCTCTCTCTCTATCTCTCACTCTCACTAATTTCCCTAATTTCTGTCTCACTCTCACTCACTCTCTCCTCCCTCTCTCTCTCTTTCCCTTTCCCTAATTTCTCCCTGAATTTTACATTTTTTTTCATTATTATGTGTTTTTAGAGTTGATTTTGGATTTGGGGTTGGGGCATGGGGTACGTAGTGGAGTTTGGATCGGATTTGAGGTATGCTGATTTTAGGGGAGGTTATTTTGGTATTATTTTATATTGTTTTTTTGGTTATTTGACAATGTTTGTTTTTTCGCAGAGAATTGTTAGGACTTTGGAGGCGGAAGTTGAGGAGGCGAGGATTAGGACGCCATCAGACCATATCCCCGACCACTACCACCACAATAGACTTGTAATAAGATTTTATCATTGTACTTTGTTAATCTCTATGTACATTTTTAATATAATATACATTTTGTAATTTCGTTGCACAAACAATTAACTTCGCAGCGCAAAAAATTAATAAATTAAATTAAAATTAAAATATTAAAAATAAAAAATAAAAACACCTTAGGAAGTCTTAAAGGCAATCCTTAAGTACAGAACTAAGGATTTTATGTTGGTGTATGTAGGAAACGTTGAATGGGAATTACTTGTGAATGGATATGCTGATTTCGACCACATAGGATCTGCAAAGTGTTCTGGGTTATCATTGCAGATTTTGGCGAAGCACCGGTGACCTGTGACGGTCACCGTTAACTTTGACGGCAGGGATTGAGATTCTGTTAGTTTTAACAGAATCTTCTAACAGCAAAGGTATATTTCGTTAACTGTTTTAAACCCTCACTGCATCGGCTTGTAGCACCGTTTTCGACGAGTGCGACGTTTACTCGCCGAACTGCGGCACGTTCGCCTACGACGGTAGCCCATGGCGGCACATGTTTCCCGACGCGTGGTGATTCGTGGCTGAAGTATGGAAGCACGTGGAGGCACATGATAGACCCGAGACCTAACCCTAGGTTTTTTGGTGTTCTAAAACACGTGGTGCCCTCTGTTTGTGAAAATTTGAAGCCTAAATGGTTGAATTAGACAATGTTCCATCAAAAAACCAAATGTTTTAACCTTATATATATGTTTATGCTTTTATGCTTAATATGTGGATGCACATTATTATGTTAGTCTCAAACAAGACTTAAGATGATATTGATAATATCTTTAGATCATTTGTGATCTATTTTCACCACATGGTCATCATGTGACGTGTCATATAATTATCTTCGTGTTTGCGGGTTATATTTGTCCTAGTGGATGCTAAGGTTTACGATTATTACTAGTATTGAGATTAACTAGTTGAGCTAGTATATTTCCTGCTTGCTATACTCATATTGGATGCTAGCATGATTGATTGACAGAAGGTATGATATCTAGACTTGACTTGATGGTTTTTCGTTGATATTGATGAATGAAACTTTACTATTATGGTAGTATTATATTATATAGTTTTTCGCTATATATGTTTTCAAAACAGGGGTTCTTATTAGGGGTGGGTAAAAAATCGAAAAAAACAGAGCCGAACACCAAACCAAAAACAATAAAAATTAAACCGAACTAAGTGAACCGAACCGAACTGAAATAGGTTAGTTCGGTTTCGATTTTGGTTGTCCAAAAACTAGACCAGATCAAACCGAACCGGTTTATATTTAATTATTTAATATGTATTCATTATATAAATCATATACAAATACTCATAATCTAAAGGCCAGATGTTTCCTTTACCTTCAGGTTTAGAGTGTTTGTTTCAGCCAACTTGACAACAAGTTTTGTGTTGCTATAATCGTATTAGTAAAACATATATACTGATTATGGATATTTTCTTTATAAGATTTCTAAACACAAAACCCTAGCCATCCAATTTACTCCCATTTCATTTCCTCTTTGTTCTCAACCTCTCTCTCTCCCACCGTCGAATTCATGCACCTCCATGCTCTGCTTTCTTATTTTCTTCCTCTCTTCCTCTAAATCCGACTCTCTCTCCTTCTTCTTGGGTTCTCCTCGCGAATTTCTTTTTCCAAACCGTGATTTCCCCTCGCCATTTTTGAATCAAAACCCCTCCAAATTGGAAGATTCTAATCTGGATTTTTCAATCTTCTGAGTCTCGACCCATGAATTCCTTTGCAAGGTTACTCTCATGGTAATTTCTCTCATGTTCTACAGATTTTCTTTTCAATTTCATGGGTTTTGCAGATTTTATTTTCAATTTCATGGGTTCAGCAGCTTTTCAACTTCATGGGTTTTGCTATTTTCTTTTCCTTCTTTTGGTTGGGAATTGAAGCAACAATACTATATTGGATAAAATTGTGCAAAATAGATAGTCTTTTGATTCCCTGTTCTGAGTTTTGGCTTACCATGTTAGCATGACAAGGTCATTGCAGACTTGTGGTGTGTTAATGTTAGGATGATTATATGTTTCCATTTTTTTCCTTAACAAAAAAGAACAAAACAAAAAAACAAAAAAAACCCGAAACCAATTTGAAACTGAACTGAAAAAAGCTGAATTAAAAAAAAAAGGAACCGAAAAAAACCAAAAAAAAATGAACCGAACCGTTTTGTATTGAACCTAGCCTTGGTTATTATGTTTAAATGATGATTTTATAACTATGATAAAACTGGTCCACTCACGTTTTGTTTTATCGACACCTTCGGGACGCAACGAGACTAAGAAGAACATCGGTGGGGATGAGTGGGTTTGGCAGTGAAGCTTTCATCCTCTAGATTTTGGGTGATGGCTCCTTTAATGCAGTTTTATCTATGTTGTAATAATTATTGCATGATCACACTTTTGATTATGCATAGCACTGCACTTTGTTGTATTTATTGTTGTGTGAAACTTCTAGCTGCTTTGATGTGATGTGATTAATAATGGGGTCAAACCTGAGATAACTTGTGTCCCCAAGTGAGGAGGATGATAAGTACTTATGCAGCAGCTTTGGATTTATTATTTTAATGAACATCTTTTGGTTCAAATTCTTACATATCATAAATATCTTACTATGGCTTCGTCATTGAGTTGGCTTATGATGGCATCTCCGGATGGGTCACGTAGTCAATTTAGTGTTGGCCAACACATTACAACCTCATAACTTGTGTTATTGGGGTTACCTCATAACTTGTGTTATTGGGGTTGGAGTGTGTCATAGTCCATCTATTGCATCTGGAAGTAACAAATACATTGAGAAAATCCTGGTCTGACCCCAATTTATAAGCAAGCTTTAAGTCTTCTAACACGAACGGCTCTTACAAATTGCTTCGCATTGCTTGTCATGAAGGGTGCCCTAACCGGTGGTAGTCTCCTATCTTCATTGTGAAGGTAAAAGTAATACTTTTTGTTTGTGATGTATCAAAACTGTGACCTTGATCCCAAATTCCTTTTAAGTTTAATGCATTCGCAAAGATGACTCTGGTTAAATGGTCAATTGAATTTGGCGGAAGAGCCTCCTTAATAACTCCCTTAGTCTCCTTTTGGCCCACAAATTAGATCTGATAATTTCTTACACGACCGGTTAACACGACACGAAAATAATGGGTTTCGAATCAATACGATAACTAATTGGATCATTATTGGGTCTCACAATAAGAACCCATTAATAACTGGTCATTAATAGGTTTACACAAAAAGTGACACGCGGGTAACCTGTTTCGACACGTTAAGAAAAACGTTATTTTGATGATTTAATTTTTTAAACTACTAAAAAAAACTTTCTATAAATACAATAGTCATAGTGTATATGTATATATTGTATATTAAATATTAAATATGTGTTATTTTATTATTATTCTATATAAATTTTAAAAAATTAAGTTTTATATATTTATTTATAGTATACAATAGGCAAAAGTGAGATTAAAAAAATTATAAAACACATTAAAATAAAAGTATCAAGTAGTTTAAAAATACCAAACACATTAAAATAATTATAATAATTAATTTACAAGTGCGAAAAATGTGAGGAAAAAAAAAGGATGCAAAGGCTCATGCTCGCATCCTCTACGCTATGAGTATGGGTACAACATCATTTGAATTTTAAAACCATACAAACCCTCATGAATAGTATTTTTAAGGGAGTTCAAAATAAATAAAATTCATAATCCTTAATGTACAAATCTAAAAAAATGTGAAAGGATATATAAACGTGCAAGGTTTCTCAATCTTGAAACGCAACTCCCTTCATTTTGCATATCCTTTCACATTTTTAGTATTTTATAGTAATGTACTAATATTTTTCATTATGCTCTAATTTTGGAGTATATAACACTTGAAAGACAAATATTTTTTTTAATGTTTTAGAGTAATATTTAGTGATAATGTAGTATGCATATACTAATTTAGTATTATGTTTTCTATTTTTTATGTCAAATTATGTTTTTCATTTTCATTATTTATTGATTTAAAAAATATTTTTTAACAGGTAATGGGTCATATTACCTGATAATATTAATAGGTCGATTTCGGATCAGGTCATATTACCTGTTTACTTTAACGGGTCTTACATGACAAGACCCATTAAGATATCGGGTATAACATAAAAATGACACGAACACAAAAAAAACGACACAAACATAAAAATTGAGTTTGGCATTCGCTTCTTCAGCCACTTGTTTGAAAGAAGGCTTGAGGGGGGACAGGCTTTTCGACTCAAAGGCCCATGGCAAAGGACAAGCATGGACCTCCGCTAGGAGATCCATCGACCAAAACCAGAGGGACGAGAGCAATTAATTCTCGGTTGGATTGTTTGATCCAGATGCTATCAAACTCAGCACAACATAAATGGCCAACAGCGAATACACCATGTTCTCCTCGTTGCCTTGAGTGGTAAGCAGAAGGTTTGTAATTCTCTGTGTGACGTCGGTTAGTTTGCTGACGGATTGTTTGAGATTCATTCTCTGATAGAGTATTTTTTTTTTCTATATTGTTCTTATGGTTGTGAAGGTCGGAGGATATTCTCGAAGAGAAGGAAGACAATGAATTAATCAGAGGTCGTAGGATTCCTTTGGAGATGGGAGATTTTGCCAAAACCCTAAATGACTCACTCTTGCATTTGTTGTGTAACCCTTTATTAGCCTTTTTATAGCAAGAAATAGTGGGTGCCTAGTGGCAATTCCCATCCAGCACATATATTGGAATAAGTTTGATGAGGAATAAATAAATATTAAAAAAAAAGTGGCCGAATTTTTCAAAGTAAAGTTTTAGCAAAATTGCAGAATAATACATGTACGTATTTTCACATACTATATCCGCTCCGTATTTTACTAACTATGGTTAGGGGCTAAAAGGCTATAAATATTCTTTGTTGCCTAAATTTCTTTTAGCACCCTGAAATTTATTTAGGAAACCTTTAAGGGAAGGGTTCCTCCTTTTTTCTTATAAAAATGGGGATTAGTTGCGGGGTCCACAACATATTGAAATTTAACGATCCGAACCGTCTATTTTTCAAGTTGTACCTCATAGATCATAATTGCAAAATATTAGCCAAATTGGAAATATTTAAGACATCTAATTGGGTTCAAAGAAATGAACGAATACTTTGTTATATAAGAAACAATGAAATTTGATCATAATAATTAAATAGGCAAATGGCTTCGGATTGAATTGAATTTTTATAAGAATGATCTATGAATCGAGACTTACAAAATAAACGGTTCGAATCCTTGAAATTCGATGTGGAGTGGACTCCACACCTAATCCCCATTTTTATAAAAAATAAAATAAAAATCCATTTGCATAAAGGGCCTGTAAATTGATTATGTAAAATGAGGAAAAACTTATTAAGTATTTAAGAAGGGAATTCAGAAGAAAAAAAGAAACAGAAAAACGTAATGTTTTAATTTTTTTTTTATTTTTTGAAACGAACATAATGGAATTGTTATTATTAATTAAGTAACCGTAGAAGAATAGGTATCATACACTTTGAAATATTACAAAATTTGGAAGGCCCGAAAACTAAAGGCAGCCCTTGATAAGCATAGTACAAAGGCTGGAAAGCAAAATTTGTAGGTGCAAACTCAAGCCTTATATCATACATACAAATTAAATAGGGTAAAATGGAACTGTGACCACTCCTCACTTGATTGGAACAATACTTTTCACATAAATAAGAGCTTCGAAATCTATGATCTCATCGATAATAGGAGGAATATGAAGATACTTGAGATTTCTGGTACTAGAATTATAGGAGGTGACTCTTTTGTCGGAGGCAAGCATAAGAAGTTCATCACCTTTCCAAAGTGTCAATGGATAACGAATGCCTTTAAGGGGTCCAACGGTTAGGAGTTTCTTCCATGAACTCTTAACTCCGTCATAGTTGTCCATCACCCATATTTCAAATAATTTAGAATCCTCGCTTGGATCGTAATGAGAGCAATAAGAAGTGACTGATTCATTGTACAGAAAAAGACTATAAAACTTAAAACCGGATTCTTTCCTAGAAGGCAATTGTATTCTGTAAAATATCTCATCTCCTAAGTCAAATGAAAGTATGTATTCCTCGCCATCTGTTGCAAACCAATAACAAAATCCCTTCAAGTACACTGAACAAGAACATGGATAGGCTTTACTTGATACATCAATATTGATCTCTTTCCAAGAGTTACCAGTCGTTGTGTATACCTCAGCAGTGTAAGGAAGAGAAATACGATGATTATATGTTTGCTCATCATCAGAATATTCACAATTTTCTATAATTCGCACAACCTTGTATTCTTTAGCTTTGCAATCATAGCCAAATCCCAATGCCCGAAAGGTCGTTTCCAATTCGAATTTTCTCTCAGGAGGGGCAGGTAGAAGAAGGCATGAATCGGGAAGTTGCCTGAATTCCCCAATTGCAGGATTGCATAAAACAACATTTTCCCCTGTAATTACACAGAAAATACCATCGCAATAACCGTGAATCAATACAGGATGATGGTATTCCATTGGAAACGGTATATTTAGGTCCTCAACATTATAATGAAGGTTGTGCTCATCACTATCAATGGAAAGATTAATCATGGACCATAAAACTTCGTACTTCCAACTGTCGTCCGGGAAAACGGGCATTTCAGAACGGTTGAGAAGGATACAAGTGGAGGTTGAGAGTTTGTTGTCCATTGAATTACTGAGGTGTTTGGCCACAAAACTTGAACTTTTGATGAGAGTGCACCAAGACTTGTGTATGCATTTGAATCGCATGAGAGACTTGGGCGGCAACCTCGACAGGATTTCGACCACCTTATCTTCAGGAGTTTCACTTTTCCGCATCTGGGACATTCCTGTAGGTTTGTTCCACATGAATTCTTCACATGTACATATACACAGTAAAGAACACCAAAGTTTAACACACAAACTAAATCAAACCCCGAGTCCCTAAAGCCTGGTAGATCGAGGTTCAATTATTAAACAAATTACCACATCATATGCCCAATTAGTACTAAATAAACTTGGAGTTCCATAACCATAACATATTTAGCTATTGAAGAAAACAAGGGCAATCCAGAGTTGGCGAGTTTTTTAAAGAAAACATGGTCAATTCAGTCAGTTGCGATTTTTATGGAAACTCATACGTTCAATTTACTATATATATATATATATATATTTTTTTTTTTATTCATATTAAAAATAACCATTCAAATTTTAGTTTATTAAGTCTACATTAAATAGATGAGGTGAGCATGATATTCATATATGAGCCAACATGTGACATCACATGATTTCAATTAACTAACAAAGGAAAATTCATATATTCACACGAGTTTTAATTAGTTAAGCTATTTTTTCATTAGAAATACAATCACATAATTGCTTCCTTATTACAACTAAGAGCTTTTCTATTTAAACACCACCTTGCATTTAAGTTTACCCTAATTTCTATCCACGCCCCATTAAAAATGAATTTTTTTTAACCTTTTTCTAAATAAGGACGATGAAGTGGTGAACTTCGAAAAAAGTTCGGTTTTTGCGGTTCTAAAATGTTATTGGTTTGAAACCACACTGCAGTATGAAAAAACAAGTTGGTTTCGGTTTTGAACATTTAAAACCAACCGAAACTGAACCGTACCACAAATTAAAAAATATATATTTCATTTAATATCATTGACTAGCTGATCAAGGATGAGGATATACATGCACCTGAACGATAAGGCCCCTACCCTTACCATCAAAAGACTCTCAAAGGTATACAGTACATTCAGATGAAGAGGATCGAGAACCCGGTGCACAGGCAGATTACTTTCAGCAAGCGCTGGGCGGGGATCTTGAAGAAGGCTAAGAAGTTATATGTGCTGACTGATGCTGAGATTGGAGTTTCCATTTTCTCCTTCCATGGAAAGCTCTTTGAACTAGCCACCAAAGGATCTCTAGCTCTCTACCTATTTCTGTATAATAATAATAATATATCTTGTTATTTTAGTAGATAGTTTCAAATACCATATATTAAGTTGTGTAATTTTTTAGTACATTAATAGAAAGAAAATTTAGACGGTGAGAGTACAATAGCCAAAACCATCAGCTTGCGCTCTGACCCGACCAAGGAAGATTCAATTCGAGGCTTATTGATAATCCACGATCAACTTCCTTATCAAAGGCCTAAGTGTTAATTAACTCTTTTTTTCTATTGAACATTGACAGTACGAGAAACTTTTTATTGATATTTAAGAAAAAAAGGCTTTTAGAGGTTATTTTAGTACTATTGGACAATATGATACGGGTTGTGTTGTATCCCTTATTCAGGTTGGATAGACCTGAAAAAGCCTTTAGAGGTGCATTTTTAGGTATGATATTAGTAAAATAATGACGTTCACACAATATTGTGTCCATAGTTGAATTGTATGCCTGACAACTAACTTCCTCACTAAACATACCTAGAAATAAATTAATTGAATCGGTCACATGAAAAAATATACTTTCATTTATTTAATTAATAATTTGAGAAAATAATATCCATAAGATAATCTTCCAAAAATTTAAGACAAAAACACCAAACAATTAATCCAAATTACATAGAAAATTGTGCGAAAATGTAAACTAAAAAATTAAAGAGGAGGAGGAGGTGGGTGAACTGGATCACACTTCGGCCATGCCTTAGCAGTTCTAATGTTCCATATGTGCAGATGCCTCTTGAAAATCTGAAATCTCCAAAGTTGTTTCTTCTTTTTTACAAAGTATTAATAGAAATTGGGGTAAATTTAGATGAAAAGGGGTTCTGTGATTGTATTTCTAATGAAAAAATGGCTTAATTTATTAGCTTGTGTATGATTATGTGAATTTTCCTTTCGTAGTTAACTTAATGTAGAATTAAAACGTAAAATTTCAATGGTTATTTGTGCATCATTAAAAAAGAAAAGTAATCATACTAAAATTTAAACATATGGTCCACCATAAAACTCGAAACTTACTGGCTCGCTTCTGTTTTCTTTGATAGCTATACATGTTGTGGTCATGGAATTCCAAGTTAATTTAGTACTGTTGGATTTTAGCATCTTAGTAATAATATGTTTAGTAACAGGCCTTAGAGACTAGGAGTTTGATTTAGTTTTCTCAAACTTGTGGTGTTTTTTCCTGTGTATATATACGTGTGAAGAATTCATGTGGAACAAAACTACCAAAATGTCTCAGGTGCATGAAAATGAAACTCTTGAAGATAGGGTGGTCGAAATCCTGTCCAGGTTGTTGCCCAAGTCTCTGATGCGATTCAAATGCATACGCAAGTCTTGGTGCACTCTCATCAATAGTCCAAGTTTTGTGGCCAAACAGCTCAGCAATTCTGTGGACAACAAATTCTCATCCTCCACTTGTATCCTTCTTAACCGTTCTCAGACTCATGTTTTCCCAGACAATAGTTGGAAACAAGAAGTTTTCTGGTCCATGATCAATCTTTCTATTGATAGTGATGAGCACAACCTTCATTATGATGTTGAGGACCTAAATATACCATTTCCGCTGGAAGATCATGATTACGTATTGATTCTCGGTTATTGCAATGGGATTGTTTGTGTAACAGCAGGTAAAAATATTCTTTTATGCAATCCTACAACGAGGGAATTCATGCGACTTCCCAGTTCATGCCTTCTTCTACCTTCCCGTCCCAAGGGAAAATTCGAATTGGAAACGGTCTTTCGAGCATTAGGATTTGGCTATGATTGCAAAGCTAAAGAATACAAGGTAGTGCAAATTATAGAAAATTCTGAGTATTCAGATGATGAGCGAACATATTATCATCGTATTCCTCTTCCTCACACGGCTGAGGTATACACAACGGCTGCTAACTCTTGGAGAGAGATAAAGATTGATATATCAACTAAAACTTATTCCTGTTCTTGTCAAGTGTACTTGAAGGGATTTTGTTATTGGTATGCAACGGATGCTGAGGAATACATACTTTCATTTGATTTAGGTGATGAGATATTTCATAGAATACAATTGCCTTCTAGAAGAGAATCCGGTTTTAAGTTTTATTATATCTTTCTTCGTAATGAATCCCTTGCTTCGTTTTGCTCTCGTTACGATCGAAGTGATAAGTCTGAATCATGTGAAATATGGGTAATGCACAACTATGATGGAGTAAAGAGTTCATGGACAAAACTACTAATCATTGGACCCTTACAAGCCATTGGGAAGCCATTGACATTTTGGAAAAGTGACGAGCTTCTTATGATTGCCTCTGATGAAAGAGCCACCTCTTATAATTCTAGTACTGGAAATCTCAAATATCTTCATATTCCTCCTATTCTCAATAGGGTTGTAGATTTCCAAGCTCTTATTTATGTGAAAAGTATTGTTTCATTCAAGTGAGTTGAGTGCAAAGTTCCATTTCCTCATATTTAATTTGTATTCATGATATAAGGCTTGCGTTTGCATCTTTTAATTTAATTGCTTTGTGTCCTTTGTACTATTTTGTAATGTTATTCGATTTGGAAGTGTATGAAAACTATTTTCTTTAGAGTTAATTAATAAAAACAATTCACATTTTTTTTACTCATTTAACATAACAAAGTTAAACCTTCCAGCGTAGAAGTGCAAACTTTTATAAGTAAAATTCAGGATTCTAAAAAAAAATTACGCAAAATATTTATAGCCTTTTAGCCCCTAATCGTAGTTTGTAAAATACGGAATAGCTATAGTATGTGAAAGATACGTACGTATATTATTCGACAACTTTTCTAAACATTACTTTGAAAAATTCAGCCACTTTTTTTTTTAATTTTAATATTTATGTATTTATTTTAATTAATTAAATAATTATATTAAGTTAAGAATACGTGTTGACTATGTGAATTATATGTATTATTAAAAAAATGTGTGACAATAACTGGTATTAAACATTAAAAATACATATTTATATGTATAAAACTTGTATTGTACGTTTGACTTTTAAAAAAAACGTGCAATTTAACAAAACATTAAAATGTGTATAGAAAATAGAAGTATTTTTTTTCAAAATACGTAAATTCGTGTATAATATGTGATTTTACTAACTATGCCCGTAACCTCTCATCAATAAAACAACAAAAATTATAAGAAACTAGATTTCATGTGAAGTATCATTTTGAGCAGCAAGAAGTGACACGCATTTTATGATTTCATAATTTTAAAATCATCAAGGAAAATAATGAGTGTATCCACCATGTAGTATTACTGCACTAAGGTGTGAGAAAACGAAGAAATGACCCACATGAAACGTTTAGCAATGGACCAAGTCTCCCATATCGAATTGATTTTTAGATTAAAACTCAACCCTAAAGCCTTAATAAGAAATTGTTGTTGCAAATAGCAATAGTTATAATTGCCGTTTTAGCCAAAAATGATCTATGAGATTGATATAACTCCTCACTTTGGTCACTAATAATGAAAACCGATAAAACTAGTCCCTGAGTTTATCCACCATAAATCATTTTGGTTCACTCGCAAAAAATCTATCAATATCCTCGTTAAATTGTCATGTGAACAACTACGTGACCACCATTTTAAGGGTATTTTTGTCAAATGGACCACTCGACTTGATGAGGATATTGACGAATTTTTCATGGAAAAACTAAAATGATTTACAGCGGTCGAACTCAGGGCCACTTTTATCGATTTTTATAATCAGGGATTAAAGTGAGGAGCTATGTCATTCTCAAGATCATTTGGCCAAAAAGCCTTGTAAATTTCAAAAGTTTTGTGGCGTATTTTATACGAGAGAGAGAAAGGGTGCGGCATCAGTAGAGAGGGGAGAAATTGTAGAATGCTTTGCGATTTTGTGATTCTCTCTATGGCAGTGCCTTTATTTATAGTAAACCAAGAGGAGAGGATTAACTTGTCCTCCAAGTAAGTACAATCCTATAGGGAAAGAATCACTAGAATAATGGATAATCTAGAATCCAAATCTAACTAGAATTCACTCAGTCACGTACTAAATGTTCATAACATTTCCCCGTGAGTGTGTAAATACTCAAGTTGATGTAACATAAGGTTCGACAAAGTTGGGGAAGTTGCCTCGTCAGTATTGATCCAAGAACACATTAGTCTCAAACAGGGAACTTCCTATTGAAAAAAGTCTCACAAAATCCTATTAAGGTAAAACCCAATATGGGCCAAAAAACCATATATAGTATGAGGAAAATGGTGAGTTGGATGCAAAGCCCATTTAAACACCTACGAGACTTACATAAGGGTAACACCAGCCCAGGATAGGTGCCTCGTAAAAGCCTAGTCAGGTAGCCTTAACTTAAAGGAAAAAATGCTCCTAACCGTAAAGACAACAGTAAATTAAGGCCAAGTGAGTATACTTCGGGATTGTCTCCCTGAGTTTGACATAATTCCAAAAAAGCTAACAAGGTTACAACTCATAAAGTTTACGCATACCAATTCCTTGAACAAGCTTTTGGAAAGTAGACTTCAGTAGTGACTTGGCAGAAAGTAAACTTCAGCAGCGACTTGGTGGAAAGTAGACTTCAGCAGTGATTTGCTTAACCTCAAAGCTCTTATGCTCTTGTTGTAGATGATAGAAAAAGAATTTTGGGTCAATGTGTTTGGTGTTGTCTTCTTTGATGTATCCCTTCTTGAGCTATATAATACATGTTATGTTATCTTCATAGCTTGCTGTAGAGACGTTAACGATGAAATAAAGTCTACAGGTACTTCGAATATGTTCAATAACTATTCTTAACCAAAAGCACTCCCGATTGGCTTCATAGAGGGTGATTATCTCAACATGGTTCTCAGTAGGTTGCAACTAAGGTCGGTTTGGTGTGTCTCCGATGGTAAATTTGTTATCCGTTTGAGAACGTGTGTTATGCGGTTAGACAAGTACCCTGCATCAGCATAACCAATAAGGCAAGAATTAACCCAAGAACTGAGAAGGCAACATCTCCACTCAATAATTTCTAGGGATAGAACAACTCAAACCCATCGTACCTTTGATGTAGTGGAAGATGTCTTTAAGACTTGTCTAGTGTCTGCGTGTAGGTTCATTGTTGTATCTCACTAAAAGATCCATGGCAAAGGAGATGTTTGGTCTAGTGCACTGAGCTATGTATAATAATGTGCCAATTGTACTAAGGTAAGGAACTTCTGGTTCTAAGCCCTCTTCATCATCGTCCTTAGGACAAGAAAGATCTTGTTTTGCATCTAGCATTCGAACAACCATATAGGTACTTGAAAGCTTCACTTTATCCTTATTAAAATGATGAAACTCCTTCTGAATGTAGTTCTACTGATGGATAAGAATACCATTCGAAAAATGTTTGATCTCCAGGCTGAGACAGTATGACGATTTCCCTAGATCCTTTATCTCAAATTCTGACTTCAAGTGCATGGCGGTTTTCTTGAGCTCTCCTGGAGTCTTAATGAGATTCATGTCTTTGACATAAATTGCAACAATCGCAAATTCAGAATGTGACTTCTCCATTAGCACGCTAGGGTGTAGTACGTTGTTCACGTATCCCGAACTAGTCGAATACTCGCTCAGACAGTTATACCACATCCATCCGGATTGCTGCAATTCATTGAGTAAACGCCTCTAGAATTATTTAATCCAGTCAATGGAAGTCCTTCTAGAACTTTTATATAGATTTCTGTATCAAGATCTCCATAAAGATACACAATTACCACATCTATGGGCTACATTAATAAGTGATAGGTGATAGGAAACATTATCACATCCATGAATGGTGAATAAGTGATAAGATTTTTACCACCTGCGCAAAGAAGGTTAAAAACACCTGAAATACTTGCAAGAGAAACAAGATTATTGTAGAATAGTTGGCCTAAGCAAGGTTGTTCTCCACATGGATTATTTTAAATAAATTTATGCGAAACCAAATCTCAACTAATTACTTAGAACAAAGTTTTGGAAAAAGGAGATTTAAGGGCCTAAATTAAGAAAAATGAATTTAATTAAAAGGGTTAGCAAAAATCTGCAATATTAAAGAAGGAGAGAGAGAGAGAGAGAGAGAGAGAGAGAGAGAGAGAGAGAGAGAGAGAGAGAGAGAGAGAGAGAGAGAGAGAGAGAGAGAGAGAGAGAGAGAGAATTTTTGAAATAAAGTGAGAATGCACTAGGGTTCCGCCGTCACTTTAACAATCCTATGTAGTTCTTTCAATTACTATGAATTACATATGCATATTTGAAGGTTAGATTTTTCTAATATATGTCATACTTGGAACCTCCAACATTTGACGTATATCTAACATGCAACTCGTTTGTAGCGTCCAGATTGAATGTGAATGTGCAAGACTCATTACATTTTGTGAAAACTTGCTTTGAAAGAAATGAGTAGTTTCTATAAAATGCAACCGAGGCATTGAAGAAAACGACCCTCGACTCATCTTACAAAAAAAACTTTTAAAGGCTCTGCAACCTACTTTCCAATTATTCCCTTTGTAGTTCGAACACTCCCTTGTATTCATAGCTCTGCTACTCCCCTTTATAGTATCAATTTCATGTACTAAATTTCATTGTCAGACTAATCCCTATACCTGCAAGAACTTGCTTGACATACATGTGAACTTGCCCGAATAGGTTTAGTACTAGTTTGGTATTGAAGTGCTTTTATAAAAAGTGGGTATAAAAAAAGCTGAGCTCAAAACGGAGTTTGGTAAACACTTAAAAATAGTTTATTTTCACAATTTTGAGTGAAAAATGCTGAAAACGTGAAGCAACAAAAAATGAGCTTATTCTCACAGCACATCAGAAACAGTTTTTTTTTCAACGCACAGCAATACCAAACCAGCCCTTAAACTTTGCCTGGTTGCTTGTACTTATCAATTAATTTAAATTTGTTATCATTTCACGTTATTTAGTGTCCTTTTGTTAACATTTCATGAGTATTCGTAAAGCATTTTTCTTTCATTTTCATTTACACTCTACTTTGTTCTCTATCTTTACTTTTTCTTACAAAGATTGCAAAATTGCTTGCATCATCTTTGATCAATTTGGGCACCTCCACACTAGATGATACGACTTTTGATAGTGGTGGAAGCTCCTCAATCTTAGGTCTCCATCTATTCGCTTCTTATACCTGACAAGAATCAAAGATAGCAGCGATTTCAGTTAGTTTAGGATCATTAGGATCATTTTGTGCATCGTGATTCAAAAGAAAAATTTCTAAATCATCCTCAATTCGACTCCTCTCAAACTGTCCATTCATTGCAGTCAAAATAAAATTTACAACCTTGCATTCGCCATCTCCACATGGTTGCCTAAAAACATTAAAAATGTTAACCTCCATTGTTATATTTACAAAACAAAGTTTCGTAATCCACTCCTACAACTTATGTTAGCATCATAGGTAGCTAAGAAATGAAATCCTGAAATTACAGGAATGTGATATTCAGAGGCTAGAAACAGGTGCAGTATCTAAAACAATAAAATGAACGGGATAGTAAAACTTGTCTACTTGGACTAACACATCCTCAATAACCCCTCTTAGGGTTTTAATAGAATGATTAGCCAGCTGCAATTTTACCCGTATCGGCTTTAATTGACCAAGACCTAGCTGCAAATACAAACTAGCACCTAAGTCAAATAAAGCATGATCAACAAAATTATTTCCAATGACACAAGACAAAGTAGGACTTCCCGGGTCTTTGTATTTTGGGGGGATTTATTTTGCAATGTACTACATTCACATAGGCAGCTAAAAACGTAGTTTTCTTCACATTATGATTTCTCTTATAAGTGCATAAATCTTTCGAAAATTTAGCATAAGCATGAACCTGCTTAATAGCATCTAACAAAAGAATATTTATCTTAACTTGCCTAAAAAGCTAAAAAATATCAGAGTTATAAACAGCTTTGTTTAAGGGTTGTAAAGCTTTCGGAAAATATATAGGCACATGATATTCCTTGTCATTTTCAGATTCTTTGAGCTTGTCAAGTTTATCATTACTCTTGGTTTTCTCAACCTCCTCAGGTAAAGATGTTGTGTCAATTATTTACCGCTCCGAAGAGTAATCATAGACATAGCATGCTCAAATTCGATCTTAATTGAATTAACATCTTTAGGATTAGCTTAAGTGTTTGCAGGGAATTTTCCTTTTTCATTAACCGACATAGAGTTTGTTAATTTTGAAAGTTGACTAAATAATGAATCAAACTTTTGATCTAATACTTGAAGGGGATCTACATATGATTGTTTATGTTGAAACAAATTAGAAGCAGAATATTGGTGGTTAGGAGCACTTGCCTGAGGGTACAAGTCATTCCTCCAAAGTAAATTTGGGTGATTTCTAGTTGCCGAATTGTATATCTTTGAAAAAGGAGAATACTGCTTCGATAACTTCCAATGGTAGCACACCGTTCTTCATAAACTCCTTTCATTTCCTTCAACATTTGACAATTTTTAGCGGAGTGCCCAATCTCACAACAAACATCACAATTTTGGTCAATATCTTACTGATAAACTTGTTAAGGTATATTAGATTTTCCAAATTTTAATGCAACTACCTATTTGGCAAAATTATCATATTTTACTTTCAATTCATCTTCTTCCCTCACTTGATAAATTCCCTTACTACTAAAAGATGTGGAAGACTTAGAGCGATCAATGCTCTCAAGTGGATTATGACCTTTCCATTGATGGGTCTTCTTAGAAATTTGATCTAGGAACTCTAAAGCATCATCAAGTTCCTTTGACATGAATTCCCCATTTACACAGACTTAAGAAATTGACGATCTCGAGAGAGGAGAACTTCGTAGATGAAACTAGCAAGCGGCTAGTCTTCAAAACCATGATGTGGGCACAAATTCAAGAAATTCTTAAATCCTTGCCATGTCTGATACAATCATCCACTCTTTTTTTGACAAAAAAGTAGAAATTTGTTGTTTTAAGGCCTTAGTCTTATGATCTCGAAAAAAGTTTTGAAAAAATTCATCAGTAATTTCAGACCACGAACAAATAGACCTAACTTTAATGCATACAACCAATGTTTTGCTTTGTCTTTTAAAGAGAATGGATAAAAAATTTAATCTTACTCCATCCAATTGATCATGTTCAATATTATAAAAAGTGCTAACACATCTTGTATTCCCTAACATGCACATAAGCGTCTTTATTTTCCAAACTATGAAAAATAGGAAAAAGTTGAACCATTTCATTTTTAAATTCATAATTTGGCATATTAGCAGTAAAAACAATGCATGAAGGAGATGCAACACGAGTTGGATGCAATAGCCTTTCAATGTTCTGGGGGGAGGGTTTTCCTTGCCTCCAATAATTGCATGGTCACTAACACAATAAAAAAGATCCCCAAACAATGTTTCAATTTTAGGTTATGGACACTTACCAAATCTGCCACGTTGATCACAATATCACATGAAAATTTAAGAACGAAGAAAAAAAAGGTAAAAATAAAAATTAATTTCAGTTTACTATCCTGAAGTTTCTTGGTTTTAAATATTTCATACATCAAGTTTTTTTCGTCCAAGTCTGGTACCTAAAAGCATAATTCTGGGACACTTTTATACATCCGTTAAGTTTTCCGTCAGAACATCCGTTAATTGATGATGTGGCACTTATGTGGATAATGAATTGGCGCTACGTGTCAATATGGGCCCATGTGAATATTAATTTTTTTTTTAAAAAAAATGTAAAATTTAAAAATTAATAAAATTTAAAATAAAAAGTAAAAATTTAAAATCAATTGGGTCATCTCGTCTCCCCCCTCCGCACCCAGTGCTTATTGAGGAAATGAAAAGTCTTTTTCATTAATCTGAAAGAATAATATTACAGAGTATATATACAATCAACTGTGGTAAAACTAAAGATACCAAAAGTAAAAGAAATTATTACAACAGTAACTTTAACTAACTGTTAACATCTTTCACATTTTTATATACTCTATTATTCTCTTCACACCCCCTCAAGCTAAACGGAGAGGATTGGAGGGAAAGCTTGGACCGCAGATCAAGAAAACGTTGACGAGGAAGAGATTTAGTGTGGATGTCAGCAAGCTGATCTTGGCTGCAAACAAACTGAACAGTGAGAAGGTTAGCAAGAACAAGCTCCCGAATATAATGGTAGTCGATTTCAACATGCTTGGTACGAGCATGGAAGACCGGATTCAAAGCCAAAGAAATCGCTGAAATGTTATCACACCAAATCTGAGGTAAAACAGGTAATTGAAAACCAATATCAGCAAACAATTTGCAAATCCAAGTAATTTCAGCAGCAGTATGGGCTAAGGATCTGTATTCAGCTTCGGTGGAGGACCGAGCAACTGTATGTTGCTTCTAAACAGGGGAAGAGGATGTAAATGTGTGGAAAGGGAAAGAGGTCTCATCAAAATATACATGTCGAGATATGTAGACTCGATTGGTGATTGGATCTAAACAGCGATACCCTTTATGAATCAAACTGTAACCAAGAAACACACAAGGTTTACTTTTAGCATCCAATTTGGAAGTGATATAGGGTTTTAACCAAGGATAGCAACTGCAACCAAAGACTCTGAGCTGACTGTAATCAGGAGGCTTGCGAAAGAACTGTTCCCATGGAGAAGGTTTGGAAGGAGGAGGCAACCTATTAATAAGGTAAGTGGCAGTGAAGAAAGCCTCCACCCAAAATTGATGAGGCACTTTAGAAGCAATCAATAAAGTGCGGGCATTTTCAACAATATGCCGGTGCTTCCTTTCAGCACAACCGTTTTGCTGGGGAGTGTGCGGACAACTGAGATGATGTTGAATACCACAAGTAGCAAGATGCTTATTAAAAGTAGAACTAAGAAACTCACCCCCTGAGTCTGTGCGTAAAGTACCAATCTTGAAGCCAGAAACATTTTCAACCAAAGCTTGAAATTGGACAAAAGTAACAAAGACATCCGATTTATGTTTGAGAGGATACAACCAAGTATACTTGGTGAAGTCATCAACAAAAAGAACATAGAACTTGTATCCACTAACAGAAAGTAATGGTGCAGGGCCCCATACATCAGCATGAACAAGTTCCAATGGTCTAGATGTGACACTAATAGAAGCATGAAATGGCAACCTAGCACACTTGCCTAATATACAATTGGAACAAAAGAGCTGATCAACAGAAGCAGTAATAGGCAGGGAAGACCGAGAAAGAACAGATCTTAATGTCTTGATCGTTGGATGTCCCAAGCGTTGATGCCAAATATGAGGTGATGTCCTTATTGCAGGAGTAGCAAGATATCTGCTGGAATGAGGAGGAAAGGCAGAGAAGGGATAAAGACCATGGCGAACAGGGCCTCTAAAAAGCATCTTCCCCGTAGTAAGATCCTTGACATTAAAGTCAAAAGGATTCAGAGTCACAGAACACCAATTATCCACAGAAAACATATTGGCAGAAAGCAGATCATGTTTTAATTGAGGAACATGTAAAACATTCTTTAATTGAAACGTAGCAGAAGGAGTGCGAAGTAAAGAAGAGCCAGAGTGATGGATTTGCAAACCTTGGCCATCACCAATATAAACCTTCTCAGAGCCATGATATGGTTGTGGATTCTGCAAATTCTGAATGTTATTGGTCATGTGGGAACTTGCTCCAAAATCGAGGAGCCATGGAGGAGAGGAATGACCAGGAGGATTAGCGTACATAGCAAGCTTGGCAGGAGGAACACAACTTTGAAAATTAGGATTCTTACGATGACTGCAATCAATGGCTTGGTGGCCTGGGTCTTCACAGATCTGGCAAGGAGAAGGTTTAAAGTTGTTGAAAAACCGAGAGCCACCACGAGAACCACCACGATTCTGAAAATTGGAGGTGGAGCGATTGAATCGATTACGATTGTTATTGGTGTTGTAATGTCGCGGAGTACGAGTGTTGTTAAAGGAATTGCGCTGATCACGATGCTGAGCAGCGTAGGCTTGAAGTTTAGGGGGAAGAGATGGTGTAGGGAGCAAAGGAGGAGCGGTGTTAGAGGATGCTTGAAAAGCCTGAAAAGGTTCAGTAGATGAGCCTTTGGCATGCTGCTTCCGTGCAAGCGCCAGTTCTTTGCTAAGCAAGAAACCATGAAGATCATCAACAGTCGTATCAGCAAGACGAAATTGGACGGAATCAACAAATGAATCATAGTCATCAGGAAGGCCATTGAGAATGATCATCAGCAGATCATGATCATCAACGGGGGCGCCAGCAGCCGCAAGAGCATCGGTGACTTCCTTGAGACGCTGAAAGTACTCAGAGATGGAAGATGTGCCTTTAGTGATCGATTGAAGAGTTGACCGCAGTTGATGAATGTGAGATCGCGATACACCACCAAATCTCCGTTCAAGATTCTGCCATAATTCCCGAGCAGATTGAACACCAACAGTGAAGGGAAGCAAATCCTTAGAGAGTGTAGAATTAATCCAGATGATGATATTCTGATCAGTTTCATACCATAACTCGAAGGCAGGATTATGAATCATATTTCCTGAAGAATCACAAAGTAATTGAGGCGGTGCAGGTTCAGATCCATCAACAAATCCAGCAAGCTTGTACCGGCGGAAGATCGGATCAAAGAGAGATTTCCAAACGAGATAATTGTGGCGTTTCAGCTTCGTCTGAACCATGCTTCCAATGTTCTGGATTGTGATGTGATTGATCGAGACCTGAGTAGAAGAAAGAGAGGGAATAGCATCCTGAGAAGAATGAGAGTGCGCATGCATCGGAGAAGAAGAAGTAGCCGCCATGGATACAAAGGATCAGGGAAGAAAATAGTTGAAGAGATCTGTTTGGTTGGGAAGAAAACAGCAGAAGGGATCTGTTTGGGTACTGAGAAAATGATTAGAGGATCGAAGTCGTTAGACTTCCGGCGGAGGATACCATATTGAGGAAATGAAAAGTCTTTTTCATTAATCTGAAAGAATAATATTACAGAGTAACTTTAACTAACTGTTAACATCTTTCACATTTTTATATACTCTATTATTCTCTTCAGTGCTCCCCGTTCCTAGAGTCAAATCCGAAGGTTTCAAGCACCTTCCCAACCTTCTCTCGCCGACAGCAGCCATGAGCGCCTGCAATGTATCCACCACTCCAATAGATTTGAAATTTTGCAATCCACTCCAATCCAAGAAAAAGAGATAAAAAGATTGAACTGTTTCACCTCTGGGACGAAGATTGTCCGGCCCCGCGAAGGAGGTCCATCCACTTGTTCTCGGCGATCAGACCTGCCTAATGCGGAGGAGTTCCAGCGAAGGAAATTCGATGCATGGCTTCCTTGACTCGTGTCGCATTCTCCGCCTTCAGCGGTGCGTTTATACGATTCTCGTCCTTTTCCACTTCTTCCTCATCTGCTTCGTCATCGCTGCTGCTATTTAAGCAACCATTGCGTCTGACGTCTTAATTTAGCTGGAGAGACGAGATTCCTCTCTCGACCTGATTCACAGTGACGTTGTTGGATTGCAGCTGACAGTGGATCAGGACAGTGCTGTTTCTGATCTGGTCTCCGTTTTCTTCGGAATCGACGGCGGAGACTAGGTGGTAGAAATCGAGGGTGGAGGTTGGGAAGGTGCTTAAAACCTTCGGATTTGAGGAGGAGGAACTTGGCGTCAGGGCTGCTATTCCGGGAACGGGGGGCACTAGGTGCGGAGGAGGGAGACGTGAGACCCAGATTGATTTTCAATTTTTTTTTATTAATTATTAATTTTTTAATTTTTTAATATTCACGTGGGCCCATATTAACACGTGGCGTCCAATTATTGTTCACATGGGAGCCACGACATCAATTAACAGAGGTTCAGATGGAAAATTTAACGGATGTTGCATCCATAAAATGGAGTTTGAGATGATTGCCGTCATTGACGCTCGAGAATATTGGATGGACAAAATCATCGACTACATACAAAGTGAAAAACTACTAGAGAACAGTAACCTGGCCAGAAAGTTAATCCAGAAAGTGTCAAGATTTGGTTCTAAAAATCCCTGCCTATGCGCTAGGCACCTGGCCACCGCTCGATTAGTCCTAGGTGTTTGAAAATTAAGAAAGTCGCCTAGATCCGCTTAGGCATCCGCCTAGCTTGCCTAAACCCTCCTTGATCACGACTCTCACTTAGACATAGAATCAATAACTTTCATTTTGCATTTTATTTTTTAAATAAAATTTAAGAGACTTGTTGGATACTTGATGAACACTCATTATATGCTTGTTCCCATGTTTTCAATATGTTCTAATACTTTATAATCTATATATCATTTTATTTTGTAATTTTTGTATACAATTATGTGTTTTAAGTTTAAATAGGCACTTATTTATACAACATATAATAAATTTACTTAAATCCGTCTAGTCCACCTAGGTGGTAAGTTCGTGCCCACTGCCTGACTAGCGCCTAGCGTTTTTTAGAACTTTGGTCAAGATATACAGTCATCCGTGGAAAACTCTACCGACGCTCATATTCTGAACCTTATACCTTATGCATCACTCTAGATGTTGGCCTACGAATTCTAAATGATATCCACTCGGGGGTCTGCGACAATCATGCTGGAGGAAGATTGTTGGATCGAAAAGTGATAATTGCAAGCTACTATTGGCCCACCATGAAGCAAAAAGCAATTAGCATTGCCCAGAATTGCAATAGCGTCCAAGGTACGCTCCTATGAACCATCAACATGCAGAAGAACTTAATACTCTAATAGGTTCATGGCCTTTCATGCAATGGGGCATCGATTTAGTAGGACTTCTTAAGAAAGCACCAGGGAATAGGCAAAACCTGATAATGGCGATAGATTACTTCTTAAAATGGATAGAAGCGGAGCCCTTAACAAGAATCATTATTGCAGTTGTAAAGTTCTTCGTTTGAAAAAACATCATTTGCAAATTTGGAATTCCTTACATAATATTGACAGACAACGGGCTACAGTTCACCAGCTCTGAAGTCACAAATTGGTACAAAGAGCTAAGACCACCCTACAAAGAGCTCTCATATCAGTTCAAGTCACAACTATGTAGAATTTGCATACTGAAGAACGGACCGCCCTAGAAAATGTAGAGGTCCTGAACACTGATCTCAACTTTGCGGATGAGCATTGAGAATGCGCTTAAGTCCGACTAGCAGCCTATTAGCAATAGATCCAATCATATTACAACAAAGGCGTCAAACCCAAAAAACTGCAAGTTGGGGACTTGGTATTGAGAGAAGTTTTTTAGAATACCAAAATCTAAAGAAAAGGAAAACTCGAGGCAAATTGGGAAGGACCATACAAGATCGCTAAAGTAGGAGTCAACTTAACATATCACTTAGATCACAGGATGGAACCCTGATCACCAAGAAATGGAACATCACCATGCTCAAAAAATATTATCCATGAATACGCCATCCGAACTACATGCGATTTGATTATTTTCTCGAGATATGTAGGCAGTTCTTTCCAAACCCAATCACAAGCCACCGTCTGTATGAAGAAAAGTACATGGAGAACTCATATTCTCACGCTCTGCCATAAGCTTATTGTCAAAAGTGACCTCTGGTGATTTTTTACATGATATCATCTTTTTCTTAGGATTACACCAGTGATTTGATTATCCATCCTAGAGATATATAGGCAATCTTTTTAGATTCAACCACACCCCCTTATCGATCGAATTCTACTGTGGATCATCAATAAAGAAAAGTTATATGTCTTAAAGGTCTGTTCATTCATTTCCTTATGATGCATGAGAGTACCTTACTTATTCCAAATAGGGCACAAACTTTGAAAACTTTGCACAAATTCAAGTACAAAAATGTTCAAAGTAACACTGTCATAGGAGTATCTTTTAAACCAGTCCATCTTGAACGATTACCAGTTTGGGAGACAAATTGTAATAAGGGCAATAATAATTGGAAGGATGCAGGCATGGCACATCACGCATTGACCTAGAAATGCAATGCACCATCCAACCTCCAAAAAGTTTATGCTACCAGCAAGGCTGTAGGTTATAACATTTAAACTCGGGCTCTATTTCATTCGACGGAATATTCCAAAAAGTGATCCAAAAATCATCCAAGGATGGCTCAGAACTCCAACCTCGAGTACGACTAGTTCTATCCCAAACCAACATACTAAGCCAAGTATGTTCTGTGACATCGTATGTCAACAGGTTTGAATGAGGCATCCAGACTAGGCAATTCCCAAGAGGAATTTTATTCCAATGGAGCTTTGATATGCAAAAATGGTTTGGGTAAGTCAAGTAAGGTAGTCTAATTGGAAACACTCAAGTTTGACGCGTTATATTTGACAAAAGGATTCAAAAAGTGTTTCTAACCCACATGCTAACAACCATGTTTCCAACGAACTTTCATTTAAGATTCAATATAAATGGACACACAATCTAATCTAGGAAGAAAAATCCCTTCATGCACTACATAACAATTAATGAATCCCTTAGCCCAAGAAATAAGGGCAAGGTAAAGAAGATTTCAATAACTTATCTATTGTAGGATATTTCAGATATGGCATAATCGTCTCAAATCTGATAAATGCATAAATGAGCTCAGATCGGAGCGTTCCTTAAAGGTTTAAAGTTTAATTCCTAGTACCGAAGTAAGGTGGTATTCCGGCTAATGTGATGAGAATCCTTTACAGATGCAAAGTTTGGGAAGAAAAGTTTCTCTGAATCAACGTTAACAAGGGGGTCTTAAAACTTTGTCCGGTGCCCACATACCTATTCCCATTCTACTCTGTAAATTATTTTATTCCTTAAAGTTTGTTTACTTTGAAAACATTTATCAGATTAGAAATTCTTCATGAAAAAGATACACAAGACAAGAATATCCTTACATAAACGCATGTTTATTATCAAAGTCACAAAGGAGATCAAATTAGTACAATAGTTTGGTGTACACAAATGCATGTTTATTATCAAAGCCACAAAAACATCCCATCATCTTAAATGAATTGGACTCCAGTGCAAATTATGTACTACATGTCCAGTGAGGAAGAAGGTTGGTGATGGGCACTCTAGTGTGATTTCAACACTTAAGCCACATGAGTGCCACATAGGCGAATGTTTGAACGAAGAACCATCACCATCACCATTAGTGAGCAACAGATGAGGAAAAAAACGGTGATGAAGGACCACCATCACCATTAGAATGAATGATGGCACAAATGGAGGATAGAAAACAGCAACCCACCTCTTCTTCACTCTAATCTACCGTTCCCAACCCCCAAAACCAAAGGCATAACCAAATGCCTTAATATAAACAAAAGGAACAAACATCATAATTGCCACTCATGTGGCCACATCATAAAGGAAAACCTCCTAATGATGTTCCCACATCATTATGTCCTTCATTCTTTTGGTTTGTTTAATAGCCGAAATGAGAGTTTGCTTGTTGTCCACTTGGCCACTAATTTGGCCACTATCCAACAATCTCCACCTTGGCCAAATTCTGAAAACATCACAGAGAATCGAATCAACAATCACTATAAGCACCCAAAGTACAAACTAAAGACAACGGGAACTAAATCAAATTCCCAAACTCTCGGTACTCATAATGATCTCCACCTCGACTCAAATTGTACCAAAGCCAACAAAAGTAGACCATTTCTCTACCGTCTTCTCCAAATTTGCAAACCATAAGTGCCTTGATCAAAACAAAGGTGATTCAAACGAAGAACTGAAATTCTTCAATATCACGAACAAAAGATCAAGCACACCATACCAAAATTGGACACACAACGAACTCCACCTGCTCACAAACACCATGGTCTTAAACTGCACCAATAGACTCATTCACATAGCATGGCACATTCTCCAAGTCAAAACTGATTACAAAATTTGGCAACAAGGTTTAACATACCACATACAAAACCTTTCACCCAAATTCAGATCCTATGAATATCAATATTATGCCCTTCACTCAAGTTTACCATCATCACATGAGCACCAATATGATAACCAAATATTTCAAATTCAAATAATCAGTAGGAGATCCAAGACCATACCTTGACTGGAGTCTTCAACAAAGCATATTTCAGATGCTAGAGACCAACAAACCAAATAGCAGTAGCAAACAAATCTAACCAAATGTCCATAGACCAAACGAAGTTAGAAAACATATAACTTGCCTTCTGCAAGAGGGTTCCACACAAATGTTCTGCAGTGCATGTGGTGTATCCAAAATAGTGTGGTGCCTCACTATCTGTCATCATGATGTCTTTCTGCCAAAACAAATGCTGAAAGAAAAGGAACCAACATTTTCTTTTCAATTCTCAACAGCTTCTACTTTTTCTCCTTCCCACTCAACTTGTCGACAACAGCCCACAAACACCGCCGGTGCAGCGATGACCAACGGAGAATCTACCATAACAGTACACTACACCTGCAGCCTTCGAACACCAACACTTAAACAACATTGCAGTAGATATGCTGTTTCCGGAACCATTCTTCAATCTACGAGCTAAGGGACTGCAGCATGGTGCCCTCCCATCCTTCTTCAACGCCACTCATTTCGTAGCAATGCAAGCAAAACTTGTATCTCCAATTGACCAAATGCCAAAGTCATTCCTCCCGTCGAATTTTTCAATATCATATTTCAGCAACATATTCGAAGGTTTCATATACATACTAGTACAAAACCCCAAGTCGAAACCTAGAGCTCTGATACCACTTGTTGTGCGGAAGCGTCAAATATGAACCAATAAGCTAATATGGCAAAATATGACAAGACAAATAATCCAAATGACACAAGGATTTATACTGGTTCGGCGTAAGCCTATGTTCAGTTCAGAGACGGCGAGGAAATTCCACTAATATCAAAATGGAGATTACAAATAGAGTTGAACTCTCAAACCCAATATCCCATATACACCCAATAGCTCTCACTCATACAAAGAACAAATGGAGAAGAAGAAACACATATCAAATTCTTCTCTCTCAAAAGCCACAAAATGTAGCAAAATATCTTAGAATGAATGATGGCACAAATGGAGGATAGAAAACAGCAACCCACCTCTTCTTCTCTCTAATCTGCCGTTCACAACCTCCAAAACCAAAGGCATAACCAAATGCCTTAATATAAACAAAAGGAACAAACATCATAATTGCCACTCATGTGGCCACATCATAAAGGAAAACCTCCTAATGATGTTCCCACATCATTATGTCCTTCATTCTTTTGGTTTGTTTAATAACCGAAAGGAGAGTTGACTTGTTGTCCACTTGACCACTAATTTGGCCACTATCCAACATCTACAAGAGAGCCTAAGTGCCTATTTAAGGCTTGACTAAGGCACCTTGTGGTAACAAGAGTTCACCACTCGCTTTCAGGGGCGGGTTGTGTAAGGATTATGTGTCCCAATAGATAGTACATCAACAACAAATAATACCACATGGTGGCAGAGCGGAAATAGTTTTAAATCTCAAGGTTTACCTCGAAGAAAGACTTTAGTGTTTGTAGTTTTAGAGCTGAAAGCCTGGTTGCATAAAAAACAATTGATTTTGTGTTGAAAAGCAATTTAGCGTTGATTGAGGAATCACTCAAAAGTTTTTGTATAATTTGAAGATATTGAAACTGACGATGGTCTCGAGTGTGAAGGTCTCAGGCTCTATTTATAGGCAGTGCAGAAGAAGCAATCTGAATCATCTCGCTGAGCTTGAGCAATGGTAGATCAGTACTTTGGCACTGGTAGTAACTGCAATTTCTAGTTGGTGGCCTTTAACTGTCCCTTGAGGCGGTTTGCACTGAAAATGCTATACGCAAAGGTACAAAATAAGGTACCAAAACTCAAGTGCCAATTCAATGAGTCATGCTACACATACTACATTTGTACCACCTCTCTAATAGGAGGAGAACCACCAACACATGTGTGTCCCATCTCCATTAGAGAGGTGGTATGAAAATGTGATAAGAGAAGAGTAGCTTTTTTATTAAACAACTAAGACTGGGCCGGGATTACTGACTTGGTTGAGGTCACTCTTCGCAGCGATCACAACGAAACGAAGTTCATTGGCTGCCCCCGCCAATTCAAACAGTCGGCACAATATTTAGGATCAATTGCATCCCTCAAGATGACCATTTTCATATATATATATATATATATATTACCATGTATCTTCTAAAATTACCCTCAAAGACCAGCACCACAAACACCCTAACGCTGCCTCCCATGAATAACTAATTTCTGAATTTCACTATGGCCCAACATCTTTTTGTCTCTTCTGTATTATTCAATATAAACCAACATGTTGGTTCTCAATAAAACTCTTCTTTTTGTCTTTTGACACAATTAAAAGTTTTTTTTTTTTTAAGTAAACCTAAGTGGTGGGGTTATATATATATATTTAATTGTGTCAAAAGACAAAAGAAGAGTTTTATTCAGGGGACGTGGATTGTCTGCCCTCCCATTTCCATACTCTCCTCATGCCCTCTTGTGATGTGTGGTCACGGTTAAGTCACGTCAATATTTTATATTAATTTTTTATAAAAATAATAAAACAAAAGGTAATAGGAATATGAAATGTTGACGTGGCTTAACCGTGACCATACAAATAGGAGAGCATGAGAGAGTATGGAAATGGGAGGGTAGATAATCCACCTCCTTATTCAGAACCAACGTGTTGGTTTATATTGAATAATACAGAAGAGACAAAAAGATGTTGGGCTATAGTGAAATTCAGAAATTAGTGATTCATGGGAGGCAGCGTTAGGGTGTTTGTGGTGCTGGTCTTTGAGGGTAATTTTAGAAGAAACATGGTGAAATTAGAAGAGGTTTAAATTAAATTCTTAATGGAGTGTAGATAAAATTTGGGGTAAACTTAGAGGAAAAGTGATTATATGATTGTATTTCCAATGAAAAAATTGACTTAAAAAATATTGAAGTTTTATTAAAACATGTGTTAGATTACATATTTGATTCTAGTCATTTGATGTATATTTAATTCAAATTCAAATTCTGTTTTTGTTTTAGAGTGATGATAGACCCACCCCATTGTCTTATTTTCCCACCCACATTATAATTTCACCCACTATAAAAAAAATTTAAAAACTAAAATCTTATTTCCCCACCCACTATTATTCCTAAAATAACCTTATATCACATCACCACCTCTTCATTGTACTCTTTGCACCCCAATCCTTCCCTCAACTTCCTTTAGCAGCAAAATCGGTTAATTGGTAGCCATGGTTGCGAGTAAGAGGACAAAGTAGGGAAGAAAGAGTAGCCTGTGAAGGACAACTAAGCCTCTTCCCCCTATCATCCCATCCCTCTTCCCCTTCCGCCTCTATTATCAACCTTGCCAACCCAAAATCCCTATTGAAATGATACAAGGGCAAAATTCCAGACCCACCCCATGTTCAAGTTTTAATTGTATCTAAGTATTAGAACATGAAATGAATTTCAGGGAAAAAATGACACAAGGGCAAGGGAAGCCTACAGTGAGGCTACAATGAAAGTACTAGAACAACAACAACTTGAATTGTGGCTCGGTCGTGGCGGTTGAAGTCGAGCAGAGAGATGAAATGAAAGAGAGAAAACTAGAGACAAATAGAGAGAGACGGTGAGGGAGAGAAAATGGGTAGGGTTTAAAAGTCTTTTTCTAGAAGGATAAACATGTCTCTAATATTTTCATTAAAATGTGGGTGAAGAAAGAAGATAATGAGGTGGGTTTATCAACACTCTTGTTTTAATGTTTAATGTATATTTTTATTTAGTATCACCCACTAAATATTTCGAATTTATTAATACAAATTTTAATTTATTAACTTTTTTTTATCTTCAATTATATTCTTACAAATGTTGAAACATCCCAACCCAGAATGTCCACCATGTCCACCTGGACACCCACATCGAGCTATGCTGATCGACAACAAAATATAAGTTATCATGCTTGCATATCCATCATTTGAGTCTCCAACAATTATTCCAATAATTACATATCCAATTTGACCTATGGACGAATTCGCAAGCATACAATCAGAAAGGTGAAACGGCCATAAAGTGATGGTGTTGTGGAAAGTGCAAGTAAATTAAAACGTAAAGTAACTAATACTAGAGTAAGCACATGAGCGGGGTTGAGCCCTTATCACTGGGTGAATAGCATTTATACCGTAATGAGAAACATCATTCATATCAGCTTTTGCCAGAAATCCTTGTCATCACAAGAACTCTACCACTAAAATCCTAAAGGAGCAAATAATAAGGGTGAGTGGGCCTAAAAATAAAGTTTTGAAAACTTTTTCCAAAACGGGTAACCCCTCATTGTAAACAAGTATATAATTTTCCGGAAATAATAATACTACGTAATATTGGATAGTACCCAACAAGTACAGTAAATTGAAGAATACATGGTATGTACACAACAGTCATCTGACAGCATAAGTCCCTGCTCATTAATCTACGTAGTCACACAAGTCCATGGCAAAGGTATTCTAATAATGGAACATGTTGGGTGTAAGTTTTACATTCTAGTACTACATCATGTGAAGTTGATGCTAAGCGCATCACATACGAGTCCAAACATCTAACCTAAGGACATGCTGACACCTAACTCTGGATCAAAAGTGAATGTAAATAGTGCATGTGAACACACACATGAAGTTGGTCCTTGACCTAGGACTGTACAAATATCTAAGAGGCATCGTGCAAACAATTAATAATGAGCAAATAAGATGAAAAAATGTCATGCCACAACTTTATGCTTACAAAAATAGTATAAAAAGTCTATTTAGAAAGCTAAACATGGCTTGTCACATCAATGGATACAACAGATGATGGTCCCTACACATCACTACCAATTATTTCAAAAGGTTTTACAGACTCAGGATTTCTTGGTTCAAAGACTTGCCTAGACATTTTACCACTCAAACAGGAACTACAAATATGTTTATTTATACCACATGTGTAAGTAATCTTGGAATTCGAAAACATACTATTTAACTTCATTGGTACGATTCCGGAGCCTATGATGCCACAAAAATGCCTTTATTAACTGTCCCAGAAAAGCTTTTGGAGTAGACTGCAGCTGTTCATTATACTTGAAGAACAACTGTTTGGGGATGTAATACAGGCCTCCATTACTCTTTCCTCTCATGAGAATTGTCTTTGTTGCTTTGTCCTGCACCCAAAAATTATACTCATCAAGGATTACATAAGATTTGTTATCCCTACACAAAATGTAAATAGATAAAAGACTCGCTGCAAGTTCCGGAACATGCAAGACAATATAGAGATGTAAAGGTTTTGAAGAAGTTTGAATTGAGGAAAAACCAGTATTCTTCATAGGAAGACACTCTTCACTTCCAACAGTTATCTTTTGATCCCCTCAAATGGTGTAATTAAGCTCAGATCTGCCATATCTCCTGCTATATGGTGGGTTGCTCCAGTATCCATAATCCATGCTTGACTGGTATTGCAATCTGGTGAAGCTTGTGCAGTCATTGCATTGATAGTTGCTGGTGGTTGTGCTCCCTGAAAGGTATAATTGCTCCTATGAAAGCAATTGAGTACATGTCCTCGTTTGCCACAGATTTGGCATTCTAACAGATGCAGGCATTTGTTCATTCATCTAGTAGCAGTTAGGAGTACTGTGCCTTCTCTTGCTACATATTTGACACTCTGGAATTATGTTAGACCTCTGCCCTTTCCATTCTATGAACCACATAAAGATCCATCTTTATTTCCAATAGATGATCCATCAAAACTTCCATTATTTCTATTTGTAAAACCACCTGAGTTGTTTCCAAAATTTTCTCCATTGCCTCCATCAAAACCTTGGCCTTGAGTTGTATCTAGGACCATTGTATCATCCATTGTCTCTTTGAGAATGAAACTGTTGAGGTATATTTTTCCTTGAGTAAAGTGACCTCTAGAAGGGCCATTTCTATTTCCATTGAATCTTTGAGACTGTCCAACAAAACCATATCATCTATTTGATTGTTGTCCACCTTCAAAATTTCTTGGAAAGACATCTCCTTGGTAGACTTGTCTGCTAGCTCCTGTTGTAGATGATTCACCTTGATGAAATTGTATATTAGCTCCAGCAATAGAGGATTCCCCTTGACAAAACATTCCAGTCATTGGTAATTGCATAGAGGTTTGAAGTTCTTTAACTGTCTTCTCTGCACTAAGTGGCTGTGCATGAAACTCTTTAAGAGTTATAGGAGATTCTCTATCAACTATTACAGTCCTCATCATGTTATACTCAGAAGGTAACCCTGCTAGTGCAGCAACAATAAGATCATTATCTTATATGCTTTCTCCAGCAACAAGTAACTGATCCTTTAGATTTTTCAATAGAATAAGGTACTTCTCAATTGAATCATCTCCCTTTTTAATGGTATGAAGTTCAGTCTTCAAGTGATTAATTCTGGCTCAAGATATAGTGGCATAATGATCAGATAGCTAAGTCCAAGCTTCATATGCAGTCTTGCTACCAACAACATATTCAATTGTTTCATCACCAACAACATATTCAATTGTTTCATCACCAAGTGTAGTAATTAACAGACTTAACAGTGCTTTATCAGTTTTTATCCAATCACGATATGCCTAAGTAAGTTCTTTGGTAACCCCACTTTGTCGAGATATCACATATTTTGGAGGACAAACATTGCACCCTCAAAATAGTCAAACATAGCTTATCCTTCTAGCACAGATTGAAATTGAAATGATCACTTTGCAAAGTTATCATCTTGCAAACGGATAGTGACCATGCCTAGTATACCATCAATTCGAAGAGGTGTAGAAGCCATTTGTATTATCAATGAAATAGTAATCAGATACTCTTCAAGAAATCTCAAACATATACTATCGAATTTTCAATTTTTCAGATCAAATCACAAAAAAAAAAAAAAAAATTTAATGCATCCATGGCTTCATGCCTTCAACAATTTTCAAGATTCAAGATTCAAGATTCTATAGCTAGTAATCAATCAAGATTCAAGACTTTGCACAAAGATTTCACAACTTCACAGATTTAAATCTTCTTGCCTTTAACAGATTTCAAGATGCAAGTTTTCACACTTAACTATCAAACAAACAAGAATTAGCTTCGTGCGTTAACAAAATCATCAAAACACTGAAATATTCTGGAATAATTTAGCCAGATTCAGCTCAAATTCAGGAAAAATCACAGTTGAGATTGATCACTGACAAGAAATTGAAGATCCCACCGCATTGATGCAGATCACAAAGCTCACATATCCTTCAGAAATCAGCTTATTTCACCTCACCTCCCAGGTAAAAGACGAACCTGAGCTGGATACCATATTAACAATCCAACAGTAGTGACGAAATGAAGAAAACTCAGAGTTGCAGTAATGGAAGCTGAAGCGATACTAGAGAGAAAGATGGATATTTCTGAATATTGCAATGTATAAGAAGATATTTACACTTGTGACTTTACTACTATTATGGTAACTTGGAAACTTAATAGCCAAGTAAGCTCCTAACTACCTAACAATCCAAAGCATAGGATTGTGACACTTTTCCTAACACAGATGATGCTATGTGGCATTTATACAGTTATTACAGTTAATAAATTGCTCTTATATATTTGTGTCCCAAGTTAGGGTGTGTTTGGAATTGCAAAAACTGCTTTCAAATAATCAAAACGTGTTTGGAAGCGTTTGACATAAATAACTAGCAATGTTTACGAGTTATGAAGACTGTATTTAGCTATCTTCTGGAAGCACTAGAAAGTAATATTTCAAAGCATTTGGATTCCTGAAAAAAGTTAAGGTTCCACCATAGAACTAATTGGCAATATGGAGAGTATCTCAACTTACTTATAAGCACATGTAAGGTCTCTCCTCGCATTCATTCTCAACAATTTTTAGTTATTTTTTGTTATACTTCTTATAAAAAGTGCTTCGAACATAACTACTTTATGTTTGTGAGAGATTTGTGGAAGGCACTTTTACAATTAAGTGTTCTTTCGAATGAGCACTTGGTAGGTGCTTCTTCAAAAAGCACGGCAAAAAAAGCACTTTTTGTATCTAAATGTGCTTTAAGTGATTCTAAAAGCCTTACAAAACAAGTGTGTAGCATACAAATGCAATCCATGTAGCATTACTTGCACCCAATAAAGAAGCTTATATATGAGAAAACATATGATGGAAAGTACCTGCAAAAAAATAGCTTGTCAGCTATCCATAAATACTAAGATACAAATCAGAGGTGCCATGACCGCACTGTAATCCACAACTGGCTTCTCACTACTAAAAACATTCCCCAAAACGTAGCGGCAGCAGAAGACAATTGTGCTCACAATAACTGCCTCAGAGAGTGATAGAAATATTGTGGCCAATACCGTAACAATTTGTCCCGAAGTTTACAGAACGTCGAGGGCAATTTTGTAAATTCACTTTGATTGGGAGATATTTTGTCATGTTTGCTTTTTGGTCTTAATTGGTGTGCCCAAGGGGGGGCCTACCCTTTTGATTTTGTCAACGGTGGAGTATCTGTGAGTGAATCATTTCCAAAATGCATGATTTTATTATTAGAAATGCATACATGAAAAGCATGATTTTATGACTACGTTTTATGAAATGTTTATAAGTAAATCAAATTTACACTTTATAAAATATCATGCTTTATTGAATTTACGTTCTTTGAAATATTTACGATGATGTTTTGAGCTAGAACGCTCCTATGGATTTATGATATGATGTATGAGCTATTGAGCTCCGATGAGATATATTTTGGAAAGACCATGTTCTTGATTTTCTATCCTTACTTAGTGGTTATTCATACTATGTGCCTTTGGGCAAATGATACTTATATATGGTTTCGGTCAGGTGATGAAGAGCCTTCGGGCGAATGATATTTCTATATGGCTTCGGTTAGGTTATAAAGGGCCTTCGGGGAAATGATACTTATATATGGCTTCAGTCGGGTGATGAAGGGCCTTCAGCCAAATGATGATACCACTACTAAGCACACTATATATGATATAAAAGGTTTTATGACATGCTAGGGTTTTCAGAAAACCTATTACTTATTATGCTATATGAGTTTTCTAAATCTGAGGGTTAGTATGTTGATGAATAACTATTTTAGTGTTACTTACATATAATTTTGGTCCACTCATGTTTTGTTTTGCGCCCCCTTCAGGACTTAGAATCGAGGCGTACAATCCCAGTGTCAAGGAACTCTCGCATCGTATCTTCTAGTCCTTTCGGTATAGGACCCATTTCTTTGTTCGTACAGTTTTATAATATTCCTTTTACAATGTTCTGGATTAGTTGTATGCTCAGAACACGTTCCACAATTGCATATTCATTATAGTTAAATTTACGAGTTTTATTTATGTTCGCTCTTTTTTCATAGTTCTCTTGCATGTTAGTCTGGCTTCGTCACCTTCGAGTGTCAGCCAGCATGTGCCTACCCTGGTGTTTGGAAGATATTGGGGTCGGGCATGTCAATTTGGTATCAGAGCATGGATTGTTCAGAGCATACTTCGAATCTTCGGTTACTGTTGTAGTTGACACCATATAGATGGCACGACTTCTGGATTTGGTACCATTCGGCGCAGTTATGCAAACCTTTTCCTGTCCTGAATTGCCACATTCTATTTGAAGTACAAATTTCATGTCAGGATTGTGTCTCATCGGTGATGAAATGGATTGTTGGACGACTTTCAACAACGGACTGATACTCTGTGACATGCGTTCCCTAGGAATGGCAAGCAGAGTCAAATTTACATTAAAGTGATGTGAAATTGAAAAATATTAGTAAGATGAAGTCTAGTTAAGGCCAGTTGATGGTTCGAAAATGTGATGTTACTATGCGACATGCGTTTCCTAGGAATGGCGGGCTGAGTTGGATTTACATAGAAGTGTTGTGAAACAAAAAAATCTTAGTGGGATAAAGTTTGGATAAGACCAACTAAAGATCTGAAATGGTGATATTACTCTGTGATATGTGTTCCCTAAGATTGGCGGGTAGAGTCATATCTATATGGAAATTTCTTGAAATATTTGAAGTTCATGTTAGAGACAGTGAGGAATCACCAGTTGTAAGCATAGTTTAACAAGTGTTAGTTTGGTGGGATCAAATCAATGTTCTCAGATTTATCATTCCGGCTGAGGAAATTAGTGTGGACCCTCAGAAAAAATCTCGGCGATTATTCTATTGGCAACCTTCTTACTTACTCCAACAACGAGGTCAAGATCACTAAACATCGACAATCAAATGTACACCAATTAGATACTTTTCTTAGGAGACTCCTTTGTAGCAGATGCTATTCTTATCAATTTTCAAAAAGTTTGCGATCGTTGGAAATTGAAATCCTCACAAGGTGTTGTGAAATATGAAATAACTTTGGTCTTGTCACTTTCTATCGGCAGTTCTTAATGATTCTTTGTGCAGAGCCTTATTCCTTTTTGGCTAGGGAGCAAGTCAATCTTTTTTACAACAGAAGTATTGTCGCACTTGATCATTGTTTTTACACTTTTCGATGATATCGATAAATTTTTAATTTTACGGTGATGTTTTATTGAATGTTTGGTTGCACGCTGATGCAACATGACCAAGTAACTCATGTGCCTCTTGATGGTTAGAACCGTATGAAGTGAACCATATTATCTTTTACCTTGAGCCAATGGTTACTGTCATACTTGAAAATCTAATGACACCCTTTCTTTGTAGAAATTTTGTGGTATGAAGGTTGGGAATAAAAATTTTTGGTGTTTAGAACATCATCTTACTCATGCTTCTGTCCCTGCTTTTCTTGACGTTAATGGTGAGTTTTAAGCCGCTCGTTTTACATCCTTATCACATTTGGGTTGTTTTCTAATGTAGCATGGAAAAGTTATCGCCTATGGTCCCGGGCATCTTGAACCTCACGGAAGGAATGATCTTATTCATGACCTAAAGTTGGCAACAATTTCCCTTGCTGTAAAATCTGGTGATGTTTTCTCTACAACAAAAAGTGTTACATCCTTTCTGACCAAAAAAGTTGTAGTGAGTTTTCACACAGAATGAGTTGAGTTTGAGACGAGATAGGTGGATGGAACTCATCGATGATCTTGTTTGCATTTTTGAGTACCATCTTGGTCAGGTAAATGTCGTAGCTGATGTTGTTAGTCAAAAATCCCATGGACAATTTACCTTCATCCGAGTTATCCATGTTCCATTATCATTTTCTCATTGAGGAATTGGCTTTGCTTTGGCATCCAATCCACAGTGAGTATTGTCGGCTCACTCCTTAGTCAAGCCTATATTGGTAGATTTTGGGTAAGAAGCCCAAGAGTTTAATCAGTAATGTGCGAGTTTGAAGGAGAAAATGTCAGATGACATGAGACAAGATTTGAAAGTCTGAGGAGTTGGAACTCTGTTGATAAGAAACAAATTGTTCTTGCCTAAGGGTAAGGAAGCTATGAAAAAGGAAAATTCTTTGTGAGGCTCACATTTCATCGTATGCCATGCATGCTGGCAGTACTAAATTGTACCACTTTTTTCGTCTGCTTTATTACTGGTATTATATGAATAGGATATCGATGAATATGTGAGTAGCATTTGATTTACTAATAAGTGGAAGCTGTGAGATGGAATCCAACGAGCTTATCTCAATTTCTTTCTATTCCTGTTTAGAGGTGGGAAAAAGTTCCCATGGTTGTCCTTCTTGGGTTGTCGGGGACCCATTAAGGATGTGAATGGAAATGGGTGAATGTCACCATAGATTTCTGGTACAAACCACCTTGTACACGTGGAGAATATGACGACGTTTCAGTATTTGTTGATCAACTCACTCGTCATTTTATCTACCAATCTGTGAGGACTATACTTCGACCGCTTGTCATAATTCTTCAGTTTAGACTTTTTTTAGATCGACGTCTCGATTAGCATCAATTACGACTGTAATCCCAGGTTCACCTCCTGGTACTAGAAGGCATTCTAGTCAACTTTGGGTTCATGTTTACCCTAAAACAATTCGTATCATTTCTAAGCAAACAGACTGTTAAAGAAAACCACTCAGATTCGAAAGTTTTAGATAAGATCATCAATCATTCAATCACCAATTATCACCCTATTGAGCGAATCATTGCTACTAGTGATTGAATATCCCTGAGGTTATCGTTGTACTAGCTGCTGTGAATATTGGAATGGGAAAAAGGTCTATGTTAACGTCGATCAGATTACTTTAAAGTACCGATCGAGTCGAGTCCATTCTCAACCATCTCGACTTGCCACCACATAATCAAGTTAGGTACATACACATGTTCTTGCATCAAAGCTATGCATTCACTCCAGTTATCTGATACTTTAGATTTGTTGGACTTGTTTTGACCCTTAAATTCTTTAGTGTTCTTTTAGCCTTCTTTTGCATAACCGTTCGCTAAATCCAAGAGGAAGTTTCAACGAATCGATTCAGTTAGGCTTTGTGAATCACATTATTCGGTTATAAGGTGTGCCATCATTATTGTACCTTATCGTGATGCTTTCTTGAAGGCCATGGGTACTAAGTTATTGTCCAGTATTGCATTTCATTCTTAAACTGTTGAACAATCTGAATGAGCTATCTAGACCTTGGAGGACGTGTTGTGTTTATTCGTTTTGTGGTTTCAGCATGATTAGAATTTTTACCGATCTCTTTTGGAGTTGTTTACAACGATAGTTTTTATTTTCGATTTGGGTATGGCACTATTTGAGACATAGTATGAGAGATTCTACCGGCAACACTTGTTATACAGAAAAGTATTGCGAAACTGGTATTCAAAGGATCCAAATTCAATATGGGAAACTGTATGCTTGATGTCACCTTGTAGTTGGACAAAATGATACTTTTGCACACTTGGGAAATTACTACTTGTTTATCTAGACAACAATGTGTTGTCGATATTTCGGGTTGCAGACTGTAATATCGATGGCTTATTCATTGTGTTTGTTATGCAAGTGGATAGGTAGACCTGTCTACGGTAGTTGATACTGATTAGTTATTGTTTGGGCACGACCTAAAGACACAAACACCTATTTTTGGGGTAAACGCATTACGAATGCTTAGGCGAGACCTATTTTCATTTTCGATTTTAATTCTCAATGCAAGTATTTTTTAACTTACTTTATTATAGTTATATATTTGTGTTTTTGACGTTACAAATGTTTGGGTGAGTCTTTTCCACTTTCAGTTTTAAGTTCCATATGAGTTTTCATCTTCTATGTTAGTACATATCTATTTTGATGATATCTTCTTATGCGTACATATTTTTTACCTTATGTTATTATATATTTTCGACTTTATATCTTTATAAAGTATGATTCTACTTTTATACTGATGGGGGAAGAAGGTATGAGCTTGGAGGCATGAAAGAGAAAACATTGCAACCCAATCGCGATGGTTTGGCATATTCTCTTTGATGCAACCCTGACTTGATTTCTTCTTTATATATATTTATATTCTTCTTCCTCTCTTTGAGTTTTTTTTACGTATAACAAGTTATTTCAAATTTCGAGGACAAAATTTTCTTAACGGGGGGTAGATTGTAAAGACACATCTTGGAGTTTACAGAACATCGAGGGTAATTTTGTAAATTCACTTTGATTGGGAGATATTTTGTCATGTTTGCTTTATGGTCTTAATTGGTATGCTCAAGGGAGACCCACCCTTTTGGTTTTGTCCTTAGCCCCCTCCCTCTTCTCTTCTCCTTCTCTCCATGTATTCCACCCAAAAGTCTCACAGCTCTCTCTCTCTCAAACTCCCCCAGCTATCCTCTCTCTCCTTCTCTACAAACTGAGATCACACCACCCTCATCGCAGCAGCAAGCACACCCACCATAACTTTATGCTAGTCACGAACCACTGCCATGTTGGCCTTTCCCTCACTCCCAACTAGGTCAAACTCGAAATACCATCGCTCCTTCTTCATTTTCAACGTCTTGGTTGGTTTTAAAAACTATAAGTATGCCTTGTTGACGTATTGTGACAAAAAACAACTTGGGAAGACTTTCCTAGTTTTTTACGAGAACCCAAAACTTCCAGGCCATTTTTTAGCCAACTTCAACCACCACACGTCTCCAAATTGGTACAAACCTCTTCTTTTCTTTCTAAGCTTCATTTTAATGAGCTCGAACGGAGCTCTAGAAGCTCTACCCAGATTCTGGTCAACCACGGCCTGAAACTAGGTCAAACTGACTTGAACCCAAAACCTGAATTTAAAACTAGATTCGAAATCAGCCTAAAATCCAACTAGGCAACCAGGCCCAACCCAACGACCCAAAACCTAAATCAGACCCAGGTCTGACCTGACCCGGACAGGTTTTCAATTTCCAGGTCAGCGAGTGGGTCTGCATGTCGGTTCACGCGAGGGCGCTACCATGGCGGGTGCATGGAGCACACCCACCTTCGTCGAAGGTATTGTTCTCCGTCGCCATCGAAAAGAATGATTTTATGACTACGTTTTATGGAACATTTATGAGTAAATCAGATTTACGCTTTATGAAATATCATGCTTTATTGAATTTACTCCTTTGAAATATTTATGATTATATATACTTATGAACATGGTGATGATGTTTTGAGCTAGAACGCTCCTATGAATTTATGATATGATGTTTGAGCTATTGAGCTCCGATGAGATATATTTTAGAAAGATTATGTTCATGATTTTTTGTGCTTACTCAATGGTTATTCATACTATGTGCATTCGGGTGAATGATACTTATATATGGATTCGGTTTGGGATGAAGGGCCTTCGGGCGAATGGTGAAGGGCTTTCGGGCGAATGATACTTATATATGGCTTTGGTCAGGTGATGAAGGGCCTTCGGGGGAACAATACTTATATATGACTTCAGTTGGGTGATTAAGGGCCTTTAGGCGAATGATGATACAACTACTAAGCACACTATATATGATATATGTTTTATGAAAGGTTTTATGGAAGGCTACGGTTTTCAGAAAACGTATTACTTATTATGTTGTATGAGTTTTCTAAACCTGGGGGTTAGTACGTTGATGACTAATTGTTTTTGTATTACTTATATATAAACTTGGTCCACTCATGTTTTGTTTTACGCCCCCCTCAGGACTTAGAATCGAGGCGTACAATCTCAGCGTCAAGGCACTCTCGCATTGTATCTTTGAGTCCTCTCAGCGTAGGACCCATTCCTTTGTTAGTACAGTTTTATAATATTCCTTTTACAATGTCCTGTATTAGTTGTATGCTCTGAACACATTCCACAATTGCATATTCATTATAGTTAAATTTACGAGTTTTATTTATGTTCGTTCTTTCTTCATAGTTTTCTTGCATGTTATATGGCTTCGTCACCTTCGGGTGTCGGCCAGCATGTGCCTACCCTGATGTTTGGAGGATATCAGAGTCGGGCGTGTCACATATAGCCACTCAGCTGCTTATGGATTTCCAGCTCTTAATTCTTTTGACGTCCAAATACTATAAAAAAATGTTGATGTTTAGGTTTACTTCAGTTATTATCTCCAGGCTCCTAGCATTAAAACACACAATATTAATATGCAGTCCTGTTTAGGTTTGAGCGCTACTTGAGCGGTCTTGAGGGGAGTTCGAATATTGCTTAAGGAGTCCTACGTATATTTATGTAAAATACAAAATGCACTTAAAAAAAGAAATTATGAGAGTGGCACCTTGCAGCAGCTTCAAATCCATATAATATAGTGAAGTGCAATGTAGAGATTGTAAGGCTGTACAACCACAAAGAATACTAGTTTGCGAACATCCGCTGATGATCATAATGTAAATAGAAAGCAAAGTGATTAAGCACATAAATTGAAGTATACCATATTGAAAGTACTAAAGGCAACTTTGGATTTGATAGAAGGCCGGCCAAACAGCAAAATTATCGGATCACGCGACCACCATTTAAGATTATATTTTTGTCAAAGCAATGCAAATTAAGATATAGAAGTACACAAAAAATAAATAAGGTCAAGACATTTTGCATTTAATCCATTCAAATATACAAAATCCAAGGAACCATATGATTAAAATAAATGAAAATATGATAAGATCATGCTGCAGGCTTCTCTTTCACAGCTCAAACTTAGGTGGCCCTTGGTGATAAGTGTAGACACATGTCATTAGTAGAATAAGGGTGTGTGCCATGTCAGCAAAATACAGTTGAGAATTGTTGTTAGTTGTTTAATGGTTAAAAGTTAGTTAGGTGGATAAAGATGAGCTGACAAGTGTAAAATGCTATATATAGCATAGCTTGTAAGCCTTTAGATTCTTATGAAGTAATCTGAAAAGTTTCTACATTTCTCTCTCTCTCTCTCTCTCTCTCTCTCTCCCCCCCCCCTTTCTCTCTCTCTTTCTCTCTGCTATTTTCTCTGTAAACCTTTATACGTATTTCTTCATTTCTTCATCAGATTCATAGTGTTAATATGGTATCAAGAGCAATCGGTTCTGCTATGGGCTGGGTTATCTCAGGTTCATCGGCGCTGAAGGTTTGATCTTCTTGGGGTTCGTCGGCGTGTTTGGTTTTTTTTTCTGGAATTTGAGTCAGTGCATCTTTATTGTCTTTGCGAATCAAGTTCTTGTTTCGATTCTCTATCATGCTTTAATTCTGTGGAGTAGTAGATCTAGTTTGTTTGCGGCACGAAGCCATTTCTGTTGGTTTTATTGTTAGGCACGAAGCCATTTCTGTGAATGTTTGTAAAAGATTAGTTGATTGGAAATCGTGGGCACGAAGCCATTTCTGTGAATTCTTTGAAGAGTTGTTGAAATTCGAGGGCACGAAGCCATTTATGTGAATGTTTGTGAAGAATCCATTTCTATGAATTTCTTTGAAGAGTTGTTGAAATTTGAGGGCACAAAGCCATTTCTATGAATGTTTGTGACAAATAGTTGAATTTATGTGACCACTGTTAGTTAAAATTTGAAGCATTTCTTGCTACTTTGTTCTTCTTGAAGGGTTGAGGAGATAATTGTGTCTTGATACGACTGTGAATCTAACAAATAGCGATGGCATCTTCATCTGTAAAAATTAAAGGGCTTTTGGGAATGTTGACAATTAAGTTGAATGACAAGAATTTTTCGAAATGGGTGTTTCAATTCAAATCTTTTCTAAAAGGATATAAGTTGTTTGATCACTTTGATGGGTCGCTTCCGTCTCCACCAAAATTTGTGGTTAGCACTGATCGTGGTGTTACAAATGAAATTTCTGAGGCATATACAGAATGAGAAGCTGTTTATCTTGCTCTCTTGAGTTTGTTGATTGCTACATTGATTGATGAGTCTATTGAGTATGTTTTGGGATATAGGACTGCTCATGAGGCTTGGACTAATCTTTAAGATAGGTATGCTTCTGTTTCTAAAGCAAGGGTGAATACGTTAAAGACTGAATTTCAGACCACGCAGAAGGGTAGTGACTCTATTGATCAATATCTGTCTAAACTTAGAAATATTAAAGATTAGTTAATTGTTGCGGGAGAATTTGTAACTGATAATGATTTCATTGTTACTTCTCTGTCTGGTTTACCAAGGGAATATTCTGTGATTAGAACAGTGATTTACACAAGAGACACTACTATGTTCTTAAGGGAATTTAGAGAGCAGTTACTATGTGCAGAAAGGGAGGCTGAGTCTGTGGTGAGTGGTTTATCTCAAAAAATTTCTGGAATGTATATGCAAGGGAATGTTGCTTCTTCTTCACAATCTACAATGGCTCAGGTGTCATCAAGTAAGTCTGATGAGGTTGTGTATAGTACTGGAGGGGATTCTTACACGGATTCCAAATGCAGTTCCATCTTTTGGAGTGCCAAATCAGGGAGCATCATTATCTAATTTTGTAATGCATCCATCACCACCAATGCCAGTGTCTAATATTCAGTATCCATCACCATTTCATAGTACTAAATATCCTATGGTGCAGCCTCAAACTCCAGTGTATCCTGATTTCTCTAATGTATCACTATTTCCAAGTAATCAATTTCCTATAGTGCATCATCAACCTCAATTCTATCTTGGTTTGTCTAATGCATATGGCTTTGTTGGGAATACTAATGCACAGAGACAATATTCTAATTCCAATACTGGTACAAGACATGTCTATGGTACAAAACCAAATGGTAATGGTACCTTTAGATCATCCAGCTATGGTGGTAATCATGGGAATACATTAGGCGGAAGACAGAATGGTGGAAATTGGCAGTCATGGTCTGGAAACATTGAAACTAGGCCAAATATTGTCCCTGAATGTCAGATATGTTCCAAGATGGGGCATACAACTCCAAATTGCTGGAAGAGGTCTACCAATCCGAGTTCAAGTGGATCAATTCTTGAGTGCCAAATTTGTGGCAAGCGAGGTCACAGTGCATTAGATTGTCATCACAGGAACAATTTTGCCTATCAAGGATCTGCATCTGCTCCTACATTAACTGCCATACAAGCACAAGCTCCAGCCAATTTTCTTCCCAATGACTCATGGATCATTGACACTGGAGCATCACATTACATGACAGCAGATCTCCATTCCTTGCAGCAGGTTTATCCATACGAGGGCAATGATAAAATAACAATTGGCAATGGGGAAGGTTTGCAAATCAAACATATTGGTTCTACATGTTTGAAGACATTACCTCATTCATTACTTATGAGAAATGTCTTACATGTTCCAACTATTGTTGTTAGTCTATTATCTGTCAAACAAATATGTAAAGATAACTATGGCTGGTTCATATGTGATGATACTAACTTCTATGTGCAGGACAAGGTAACCAAGGCTGTAATATACCATGGAAAGAGCAGTGATGGTGAGTTGTTTCAGATTCCGATCAAGGTGTTTTCAAAGAATTTAGTGGCTCCAGTTCAAAAGTCAGCTGCTTTGCTTGGTCAGAAGGTTAGGTCAACAGTGTGGCATCAAAGATTGGGCCACCCTAGTAATGAAGTTCTCTCTGTTATGTTGCAGCAATCCAATATAGTTAGTGCTTCTGATGATCCACAACATGTATGTTCCTATTGTATATCTGGGAAAATGTCTAGACAACCGTTCTTAGATAGGAAAGAACAATGTAGTTTTCCATTTCAAAAAGTTCATTCGGATCTCTGGGGTCCTTCACCAACTAAATTTGTAGAAGGGTTTAGATATTATGTTAGTTTTGTGGATGAGTTTACAAGACATGTATGGATTTTTCCCTTGATAAATAAATCATAAGTGTTTGGTATCTTTCAGAAGTTCAATCATTTCGTTTATACTCAGTTTGATGTTAGAATTAAATGTTTGCAAATAGATGGGGGTGGAGAGTTTAGTAGTAAACAGTTTGAGGGTTTTCTACAAACTAAGGGAATCTTTCATATGATTTCGTGTCCATACACACCTCAACAAAATGGAATTGCTGAAAGAAAGCATAGACATATCATAGAAACATCTATAACTCTAATGACAACTGCTCAGTTACCTCAAACCTTGTGGTTTCATGCTTGTGCTCATTCTGTGTTCTTAATAAATAGGATGCCATGTAAGACTTTGGGAATGAAATCTCCCTATCAATTGTTATTTGGGGTTAAACCTCAACTTCAAACACTGAAAATATTTGGCACTGTTGTATATCCTTATATCAGGCCTTATAATAATAACAAGTTGCAACCAGGAGCATCGTTGTGTGTTTTTGTTGGCTATGCACTAGGATATAAAGGTGTTATATGTTATCATGTACAAACTCAGAAGTTGTTGATAACAAGACATGTGATTCATGATGAGAATGTGTTTCCCTGCAAATCTAGTTCTGGTGTGTCAAAGTGTACAATTCAAGCTAAGTCTCAGGCAGGGGCTCCATCAAGCAATTCAATAGTAGTGACTATTCTGTTGCAACAAACACAGAATGTATTAGAATTAGGATCTCTGGAACATGACTCATTGGATATTGCTAACTCAAGTTCAGAAAGCAACTCTGTACAAGAATCAACTACTTCAGGTAGTCTCACAGTGTCACAACCATCTGAAACAACTCACTCCGTTCTGGTTATAGCCTCAATGTTACCTGTCCTAGATCCTGCATAATTAGAGGCACATCTTCCTTTTGATACTCATTTATCTTCTGATTTGCCTACTGATCATCCAGTACACAGAATGAGTACTAGGTTACAAACTGGAACCATACAAAGAAAGGATTATTCAAGCTCTATTGCTACTCTACCTCAACTAACCACTCTTCAGATTGATGATCAAGATCAGTATGCCGTTAGAGGTTTCTCTTTTGTATCTCAATGCAGTGATATAGCTGAACCTACATCTTTCAAAAGTGCTGCAACAAGTGCACATTGGCAGAAGGCAATGCAGGAGGAATTTGATGCTTTAAAAAGTCAAGGCATATGGATTTTGGTGCCTCCACCAAAACATAGATCAATCATTGGTAGCAAATGGGTTTACAAAGTAAAGAAGAATCCAGATGGTTTGATTTCTCGGTATAAAGCACACTTAGTGGCACAAGGGTTCACTCAAGAACATGGTTTAGACTATTTTGAAACCTTCAGTCCGGTTGTTAGACATATCACAGTTCGGATGATTATATCTCTTACAGCTTATTATAAATGGGAGTTACGGCAACTGGATGTTAAGAATGCGTTTTTGCATGGTGATTTAGAAGAAGAGGTGTATATGAAGCAACCTCAAGGATTTGTGGATTCATCTAAGCCTGGGCATGTCTGTAAACTTGTGAAGTTTCTATATGGTTTGAAACAGGCACCAAGGGCCTGGAATGCCAAATTCACAGGTTATCTTCCTACAATGGGATTTCAAATGTCTCAGGCAGATACAAGCCTCTTTATTAAGCATGATGGCACTGATGTAATTGCTTTATTACTCTATGTTGACGACATAATATTGACAGGGCTCAATGCTTCAAAGGTGCAATCTGTCATTCAAGAACTTAGTGATGTGTTTGATTTAAAAGACATGGGCAAGTTATGACATGGGCAAGTTATCTTACTTTCTGGGATTACAAGACGAATACAAGACCAATGGGGATATTTTTATCAATCAATCAAGATATGCCATGGATTTGATTCATAAGGCTGGTATGGACAGTTGTAAGCCTATTGCAACTCCATGTAAACCTCAAAAACACAATTCCTTACTTCTGAAGGTACTCTTTTGGACATTTTTATCATATGTTGTAAGCCTATTTTCACCAATGGGGATATTTTTATCATATGTTGTTAATTTGGCATGTCAATATATGACTAATCCAACACATGAACATTTTGGTCTTGTCAAGAGAATTTTGAGATATGTACAGGGTACTATTCAATGTGGACTCACATATTCCTCATCTTCAGACAATTCTATCACGGCTTTCTCAGACTCTGATTGGGCTACAGACCCTAATACTAGAAGATCTGTTACTGGTTTTGTAGTATACATGGGTCAAAATCCGATATCATGGCAATCGAAGAAACAATCCTCAATGTCTAGAAGCTCAACAGAGGCTGAATACAAAGCCCTTGCCCATTGTGCTGCAGATATAGCTTGGATCAGGCTTTTGTTGAAAGATTTACATCAGTTTATACTGGAACCACCTTTACTTCATTGTGACAATTTATCAACTCTCACTCTCTGTTCAAATCCAATGTTTCACACAAGGATCAAGCACCTTGACACAGATTTTCACTTTGTCTGAGAGAAGGTTCAAACAAAAGACTTACAAGTAGGGATGGGCAATGGTTATGCAGGCGGGTAACCGCGGTTAATTTACCCATAACCGTTTATGCTCATACCCATATAACCGTTTACCTGTTGGGTAATTGCCTAAACGGTTATACCCATACCCATAACCGTTTATAAACGGTTAACCATACCCGTAACCGCATACCTATTTAACCGTAACCGTTTAATACCCGTTTACCCATTTATCATTTTTAACCCGTTTATCTCCTTTTTTTTACCATTACCCTTTTTTCACCTGTCTACATGTTTTTTAACAACTTGAAAATTTAAAAAAAAATTGTCATAATTTTTTTTTTGACAATTAAACACCGTTATAGGTACATTCATCATATATTTCCATATCTTAATTTTTTAAGTCTTTATACCATTCCAATAATTGAAATAATAGTTTACGGATGATATTTTTAACTGTTATCAATTAAGGTAAATATAATATTTGCTAAGTATTATTGGGTTACAAAAATTGTTTAGAAGACTTTTCTGTCAAATCATTTCTGTCAATTTCACGGTTACCCGCAAGGAATTTAAATTAATTTGGCCAATTCCTTGATAATGAGAATCATCATTCCTATAGTAATGTTATTGAGAGAAGGACCGATGAATTCCTTGCTAATTTATTGGGTGCTAAGTATTATTGGATCGAGAACATGGTTTGTGTTAGTTTTACATATATAAAATAAATAGGTAAACGGTTACCCGTTTATAACTGTGGTTAATACCCATAACCGCCCATTTAAATTTCGCGGGTAAACGGTTATACCCATAACCGTTTATTTATCTAAACAGTTACCCATAACCGTAACCATTTAATTTAAATGGGCGGGTAACCGCGGTTACCCATAACCAATTGGTATTTGCCCATCCCTACTTACAGGTGCAGTATATTTCAACAGAGCATCAGATTACAGATATTCTAACCAAGGGCCTGCACGGTCCAGCTTTCTTCAGACATTGTTACAATCTCAAGCTCGGTAAACCCAACTGAGATTGAGGAGGGATGATAAGTGTAGACACAGGTCATTAGTAGAATAAGGGTGTGTGCCATGTCAGCAAAATACAGTTGAGAATTGTTGTTAGTTGCTTAATGGTTAAAAGTTAGTTAGGTGGATAAAGATGAGCTGACAAGTGTAAAATGCTATATATAGCATAGCTTGTAAGCCTTTAGATTCTTACGAAGTAATCTGAAAAGTTTCCACATTTCTCTCTCTCTCTCTCTCTCTTTCTCTCTACTATTTTCTCTGTAAACCTTTATACATATTTCTTCATTTCTTCATCAGATTCATAGTGTTAATACTTGGAAGGCCTCACAACCACTTAGCCAAGGTTCGGGTGGTCTCAGGACCATCCAGGTCCCTTAATGGATTCGTCATCCTTGGTGTCATACAAGAATACATTACTGTTGAATATAATGGATTGATTGACAGCCAGCTCACAGTTAAATGGATTGCCGGTTCACTGTTCAACTTAACAGAAAATATGCTAGCTCAGCTTTATGGTTACAAAGGATTGGATGATGTATCAATAAGTTAGTTGGTTAGTTAATTAGACAGCTTGCTAGCCAAGCTATGTGCTTGATATATAGCACTGTAAACACAGACTGTGTACCTCATTCATTCACAAATCAATACAAACAGTTTATTCATTTCTCTCTCTCAATATTCATTTCTGGAAGCTATTATCAATTTCTGGTTCTTTGATACTGTTATCATGATATCAATCGCCTAGGACAGTCTTTCGTCAGCTTTTCCCCAGAGTTTTCTTGTATTGAAGGTTCAATTCGCGATCGCTGAAGTTTTTTTGGCATATAAGTTCGCTCTTTTGGGTTACTGGTATTTTCGTTCTTTGATTCATCAAAATTCTTGAATTTTGTGTACACGATCTATTTGATTGTATGTGTAAATGAGGTATATGATTGTTGTGAGGAATTAAAAAGGCCGATGCCAATTCCTGTTTTTTGTGTAATGATGTATATGATTGTTATGAGGAATTAAAAAGGCCGAATTGTTGAAATCCTCTTAATTGTTCAAGATTGTTGATTCTTGTCCCTTCATAAAAGGACGAAGCCAAAAGTGATATTATACTCTCTGTTAATCAAGATTCAGGTCATAAGTGTTTGTTTTGTATCCATTACAATGGCTGCAAATTCAGTCAAGATCGAGGGGTTACTTGGTATGATCATAGTCAAATTGCAAGAAGGTAACTTTGTAAAGTGGAGTTCCCAGTTTCAATCAGTTTTTAGAGGGTATGATTTGTTTGATTACTTCAATGGGGAATCACAGTGTCCACCAAAGTATCGTAATAACTCCTGAAGGTGGTTGTCACAAAAGAAATTAAGCAGGTCTATAAGTAATGGATTCAGAAAGATTTGGTTTTGCTGAATTTGCTCATTGCTACATTAACTGATGAAGCAGGGATCATATGATAGGCTACATGACTACTAAAGAGGGTTGAGAAAGTTTACAAAAAAGATTTGCATCTGTTTTTTTTTTTTTGTGAGGATAAATCAGTTAAAGACTGAATTTCACACTGCACAAAAAATGTCTGATTCAGTGGACAAATTCTTACCAAGATTGAAGGTTATTAAGGATGAGTTGGTATCTACATGGGAGAAAATCAGAGAATGATTTGATGATTGCTGTGTTGTCAGGATTACCAGAGGTCGCACTTGGTGCGATGGCAAGTGCCTTCGCCCATGAGCGGTAGGTCTCGGGTTCGAGACTTGGGAGCAGCCTCTCCATAAATGGGGGTAAGGCTAGCCGACATTCACCTCTCCCAGACCCTGCGTAAAGCGGGAGCCTTGTGCACTGGGTACGACCTTTGTGTTGTCAGGATTGTTGGTATTTAGAAGTTTACAAACTCAATACCAATTATGTGGGTGATAGGTTTTCTAACTCTATCACACCTTTCTCTCTTTTACTCTCTTTGAAAATGGACCGATAGAAAGAAAAAACAGCAAGTTTCTTAAAGAGACAAGTACTTGATATATTAAAAGAGTTTCAACTCTATTGCTGAAATATGGAATGGAATTACAAAGAGCCTTACGGAATGCCTTCTTATACTTGCAAAAGCAAGAGAACCACACAAGTGGTTTTCATAAACAAATGCAAACAAAGACTTTCTAGACTTAGCTAGTGGAAAACTATCTATGCAAAATAAAATAAAGAGGTTCAAAGTCTTTACTTGCAGCAGTTTTAGACTATTGAACACACACACACACTACTTTATACTAGTGGTTTACAACCATATTTCGGCTAGCACAAAAGAGAAGCATTAATTTGGGTAAGTGCAGGAAGTATGAGTCAAAAGAAACAGCTAGCAGCCCACTAACATTGAAATAATGTTTTTATTTGAACTTCCAACACTCCCCCTCAAATCAAAACGCCTTCATTCCTAGCATGTCACGTAGCAGCCGGAATGATTCAATTGGCAATGGCTTTGTGAAGATGTCAGCCACTTGTTCCTTGGTATGACAATAGATAAGTTCAATTGTCTTTTGCTTCACATGATCCTTCAGAAAATGGAACCTGGTATCGATGTGCTTGCTCCTTCCATGTTGAACAGGATTCTTTGCAAGCTTGATTGCAGACATGTTATCCACATGAATCACAGTAGATTCCACTTGTGGATGACATAAAGATTTCAACAGATTTCTTAACCAAATTGCCTCACACACAGTTGAGGCTATAGCAACGTACTCGGCTTCACATGATGACAGAGCAATAATTGATTGCTTCTTTGAAGTCCATGAGAAAACTGTTGATCCTAGAAAAAACACATAGCCAGTTGTGCTTTTTCTTTCATCTTGGTCACCTCCCCAATCACTATCTGAATAACCAAATAATTTTGCATCTTCACCAAAATTATAAAACAGACCATAGTTTAGAGTGCCTCTTATGTACCTCAAAATTCTCTTGGCAGCCAGCCAATGAGACTCCTTTGGTGTTTCCATGTACCGACTCACGAGTCCAACACCATAAACTATATCCGGTCTTGTGATTGTAAGGTACCTTAAGCTTCCAACAAGGCTTTTGTACACGGTTGAGTTTACAAGCTCACCTTCTCCTTCCTTGGACAGCTTCAATCCAGTTGCAACTGGAGTGTTGACAATATTGCACTTGTCCATATTGAATTTCTCCAATATATCTCTCATGTACTTTTGTTGAGAGATGTAGATACCGTCACTTTCTTGCTTCACCTCTATGCCAAGAAAGTATGACATTAATCCATTGTCAGTCATCTCGAATTCACTGAACATGGATTGCTTGAACTCACAGAACATTGCTTCATTGTTTCCTGTAAACAACAAGTCATCTACATAGAGACAAATAATTAAGAACTCCCCTTTTTCACCGTTCTTCATGTAAACTGAATGCTCGTATGGACATTTCTGAAATCCATTTTGGTGAAGGTAGTTATCAATCCTTGAGTTCCAAGCTCGTGGTGCTTGCTTGAGGCCATACAAAGCCTTCTTCAAACGATACACCTTATCTTCTTCTCCTTGTACTTGGAAGCCTTCTGGTTGTTCCACGTACACTTCTTCCTCAAGAACTCCATTATGGAAGGCTGACTTGACATCTAGTTGATAAATTTTCCATTTATGATGAACGGCGAGAGAGATTAGCAATCTTACCGAGTCAAGTCTTGCAACTGGAGCATAGACTTCATCATAGTCCACTCCATACTTCTGTTTGTAACCCTTTGCTACAAGCCTTGATTTGTATCGATCCACACTCCCATCTGCAGTGCGTTTGATCTTGTACACCCACTTGACACCAATAGCCTTCTGATTTGGTGGGAGCTTTGTCAACTCCCAGTGTCATTCTTCTCGATGGCATGGATTTCTTCCTCCATGGCTATTCTCCAACGATCTTCTTCCACAGCTTCATTGAATGAGAGAGGCTCGTGGTTTACATACAAGCAGAAAAAATTGGTTTCTTCTTCTTCTTCTTGTCCATATATCTCGGTGATACTTCTTAGCCTCACTGGAGTTGATGAGCTGCTTTCCTCACTAGATGTAGGACCACTCCTTGCAATTCTGTGCACTGAAGTTGTTGTGGTTATTTGAGCAGGCTGTTGCTCGACAGGTGGTACAACTTCTGGTTCTTCAAAATTAGTGGAAACAATCTTCTCTTTACTGACTTCTTTGTTGTTCCACTTCCATGCATCTTCCTCACTGAAGATAACATCTCTACTAACCACTAATTTGCCAGTTAGTGGGTTGTAGAGCTTATATGCCTTGGACTCTTCACTATAGCCCACAAACACACATTTTTCACCTCGATCATCGAGTTTCCTCCTCTTGGCTTCTGGAACCTGAGCATATGCAACACACCCAAAAACTCTTAGGTGTGCAACATTCGGCTTGTATCCACTCCAAGCCTCTTGTGGTGTCATCCTCTTGACACTCTTTGTTGGACATCGATTCAACAAATAAATCGAACAAGCTACAGCTTCTGCCCACAATTCTTTTGGCAAATTCTTCTCCTTAAGCATGGACCTTGTCATGTCAAGGATGGTTCGATTCTTTCTTTCGGCTATCCCATTTTGCTGTGGAGTATAGGCAGTAGTCAGTTGATGCCTAATTCCTTGCTCCTTGCAGTATGCTTGGAAAGTATTGGAGGTGTACTCTCCACCTCTATCTGATCTCACAGCCACAAGCTTGTGGTTGCTTTCAGCCTCTGTGAGTGCCTTGAACTCCTTGAAAACTTTTAGGGCAGCTGACTTCTCCTTGAGAAAATAGACCCAAGTCTTCCTACTGAAATCATCAATGAAGGTAATAAAATACCTATTACCTCCATAGGACATAGGATCTAACGGACCACATATATCCGTATGTACCAACTGCAGTGGTGTTTTTGCTCTCCATGCATCACCAACAGGGAATGTGAGCCGTGTTTGCTTGCCAAGCACACAACCTTCACATACTTGGCGTGTGGCTTCAATCTGGGGTAGACCACGAACCATTCCTCCACTTGACAGCAACTTTAGGCCATTGAAATGAAGATGGCCAAACCGAAGATGCCATTTCCATGACTCATCTTCCATTACACCGATGTTGCAACTCCCAATCTTTGTGTTCAACTTCAACGGGAACATTCGGTTCTTTGACATTTGAACACGTGCAATAAGTTTTCTCCTTGCATTCCTGAGAGTGAGAAACATATCCTCCATATGTATAATATACCCTTTCTGGAGCAGTTGACCAATGCTCAGAATGTTGCTCTTCATTCCTGGTATGTAGTAGGTATCGGAGATGTATTCTTCTATACCATCCTTCTGGATGATTTTGATCTTTCCTTTTCCTTCAACTGGCAACTTTGAGGAGTCACCAAGACTCATAGATCCATAAGGCCCATCTTTGAGTTCGGCAAAAAACTCTTTCTTTCCACACATATGGTTGCTTGCACCAGAGTCCAAATACCAAACATCTTGTTGATTACTGGAATCATGGTGTGCTAGTAAGACTGTAAATTCCTCACCAGCATTTCCACTTGATTCTGCCATGTTGACATGCTCACCATTTTTATATGAACATTCATTGGCATAATGTCCATATTGCTTGCAACTGTGACACTGGATATGTGCCTTTCCTCGAGTAGATCTCCATTCTTGAGACTGACCTCGATTTTGTGCATAGCCTCGACCTCTTCCTCGGGCTCGTCCTCGGCTACGGTTGGATGAATTCCCACGACGTGAGTTCCACTGCCCACGACCTCCATTTGGTTTGTCAATATTCAACTTTGACTCCAAAGCTTGCTCTAGCGTTGTGGGGCTTGCATTCTTCTGAATACGTTGCTCGTGAACTAGGAGGGATCCTAGTAGCTCTTCTGCGCTCATCGCCTCCAAATCCTTGGATTCCTCAATGGCAGTCACCACATGCTCAAACTTAGATGTGAGTGACCGGAGTATTTTCTCCACAACTCGTACTTCATCGAGTCTCTCGCCATTTATCCTCATCTGATTTACTATCACAATGAGCCTTGAGTGATAGTCGGAGATGCTCTCCCCTTCATTCATGTGAGCAGTTTCAAAATCTGCTCGAAGTGACTGTAACCTCACTTTCTTGACTCGATCTACTCCTTTGTAGATTGTACTAAGTGTGTCCCATACTTGCTTGCTCGTTGTTGCTTCTGCAACCTTCTCGAACGTTGAATCTTCTAGACCCTGGTATAGAAGATACAACGCCTTCTGGTCCTTCTTTCGTAAGTCCTTGAGAGTGTTCCTTTGTTCTGCAGTATATGCGGCTTCTTGATCGGCAGTGGGTACAACATACCCATTACTGACAACTTCCCATAGCTCCTGTGATCCAAACAATGCTTTGAATTGGATGCACCATCTTTCATAATTTTCTTTCTTCAATGTGGGAACCTGGAGCTGCACTAAGTTGGACGCCATAACTGCTGCACTTGCCAGAATGGTATTCTGGCTCTGATACCAATTGTTGGTATTTAGAAGTTTACAAACTCAATACCAATTATGTGGGTGATAGGTTTTCTAACTCTATCACACCTTTCTCTCTTTTACTCTCTTTGAAAATGGACCGATAGAAAGAAAAAACAGCAAGTTTCTTAAAGAGACAAGTACTTGATATATTAAAAGAGTTTCAACTCTATTGCTGAAATATGGAATGGAATTACAAAGAGCCTTACGGAAGGCCTTCTTATACTTGCAAAAGCAAGAGAACCACACAAGTGGTTTTCATAAACAAATGCAAACAAAGACTTTCTAGACTTAGCTAGTGGAAAACTATCTATGCAAAATAAAATAAAGAGGTTCAAAGTCTTTACTTGCAGCAGTTTTAGACTATTGAACACACACACACACTACTTTATACTAGTGGTTTACAACCATATTTCGGCTAGCACAAAAGAGAAGCATTAATTTGGGTAAGTGCAGGAAGTATGAGTCAAAAGAAACAGCTAGCAGCCCACTAACATTGAAATAATGTTTTTATTTGAACTTCCAACAAGGATTACCAACCAAATTTGAAGTCATAAAGACCATCATTCTTGCAAGGGAAGCATCCATCTCTTTGAAAGATTTCATAGCTCAGTTAATTGGTGTTAAAAGGTCGCTTGAAACAAAGATGAATAGTCTTGCTGGGTTAATATATGCCATGTATATAAATAGTGAATCATCAAATGTACAAGGTATTCAAGGTGGTTGTACCAGAATTTTGAGCAACGAGAGAGTTCCAACAGACAATGATTTCAAGGAGGTTTCAATGGTGGGTTTGCTGGAAATGGTGGAAGACCTTTTCAATTAGAACATAAGGTTCAATGGAAACAACAATAACTCAAGAACTTATTCCAACTTTGGAAATAGGTCTTATGGTTCTATGATTGTAATGGATCTAATGAGTCTAATAATAACACCAAGGGGTCTCAAAATCAATATGGCAGCTCTAATAATTTTTCTAGTGGAAGTGGATTTAAGCAATGAAGCAACTGAAATGAGAATGCAAATTACAAGTCTTCTGTTTCTCCTAAATGTATTTGTTCAAAGAGGTCACACACTACACCAAATTGTTTTTACAAGACTGATAATGATCAAGCTACTAGAAAGCCAACTGTTTGTTAAATCTGTGGAAAGAATGTCCACACTACTCTACAATGCTATCATAAGAATAAGTATTCCTATCATGGGTCTCCTCCACCTCCATCACTCACTTAGTCACCTATTGGAATGGCAGCTCAATCATCCAATACAACTCAAATGGCTCAGAATGTCCATGGCTTCTCAAATGCTGCTACATGGGTAGTTGACACAGCTGCAACTCACCACATGACAGCAAATCTTGAACATCTTAATCACGTCACTCCTTATAATGGTGAAGCTAAAATTACCATAGGCAATGTAAAAGTTTGAATGTCAAGAATAGTGGTGCATCCAAACTTATTACAGATAATCATACATTTGTATTAAATAATGTGATGTATGTTCTTCATTTTGCAATGATTTTGTTATCAATTAAGAAACTATGTAGAGATGATGGTTGTTGGTTCATGTGTGACAATTTGGTGTTTTTTTATACAAGACAAGGCAACTCGGGTGATTTTGTACAAAGGAAAGAGTGATAATGGGCATATTGTTCAAGATACCAGTTTAAGTGTTCAAAAGTTCATTTGTTGCAAAGCTAGACAATAGTGCTGCATTTCTTGGAAAGAAAGTAAGAGTCTTAATTTAGCATAAAAGGTTGGGGCAACTATTTGAGGAAGTATTATTTATAATGTTGAAGACTGTAGGTGTATCAGTTAGTAGTGATTCTTGCCTCTCAAATTTATGGTAACATGTGTAAATTGTCATTTTTTGTAAAACAAGTTAGAAAAACATTCATGTTTGAAAAGATACAGTCAGATGTGACTATGGGACAGAGGTTCAGGGCCGAAGGGGCAGAGGAAGACCTAGGAAAACTTTGGAAGAGACCCTAAGAAAAGACTTAGAGTACTTGGATCTAACGGAGGACATGACACAGGACAGAACACAATGGCGTTCTAAGATTCATATAGCCGATCCCACTCAGTGACTTGGATTTTCCAAGTCTTCAACCGAGAAGTTTGCCTCACTCGGGAAATTAAGGGAACACTACCTCAACCTATATGCTCCACTCACAAAGCTTCAACATACAAGCTTCAACAAAAGAAAATTCAAAGAACTTAGCGAAGAAGGCTTTGGTGTATTTAACACAATACGTTGAAATGAAGGAAAGCTTATTTATTGATATCCCCGATAAGTTACAAATATGTACATATACTTGAGTCAAAATAAACAAACAAGAGGGAGCCTTCACAAAGGTTGCTTATGAGAAGTCTCAGCAGTCGGTAGAGCCCCAGAAAGAGAAGACACCGGAGGGGGATCATTCGGAGCCTCAGTACTGGACAAAACCCTAGAAGGAGGAGGCATCAGAGATTGATCATTTGGAGCTTCATTACGCGGTACAGCCCCAGAAGACGAAGGCAATAAATGCCTTTGGAATAAACCCACAAATCTCTGATGATCAAGTAAAACCTGACCATCAGATTCCTTCATCTGGTCAAGCTTCCTCTTTATGTTTGTAGCATAGTCATGTGCGAGCTGGTGCAACTGTTTATTCTCATGCTTGAGCCCTCTAATCTCCTGTTTGAGACTCATCACTTCAGCCGCCAATGATTCAACTTGGCGGGTTCGAGCAAATAGGCGTTGGGCCATATTAGACACAGAACCTGCACACTGAACACTGAGAGCCAGAGAATCCTTAACAGACAACTCATCAGACCGTTTGGAAAGTAGTCTGTTATCTTTGGGAGTGAGAAGGTTCCTAGCCACTACCGCAGCGGTCATATCATTCTTCATCACGGAATCCCCAACGGTAAGAGGACCAGTAGGGGAGACGAAGGATGGGCGCCATATGTTGTCTGGAGAAGGCGGGGCTGCCTCTTCAACAAGGTTCAAGTCAAAACGACGGTCGGAGGGGCCAGACATTTTCAAATGTGTTGAAGAGAGAAGAGGTCGGACAAATCAAGATCTTAGAAGTGCAAGAATGGAGCTTCTACTGGTGGATATTCAAGTGTGCTTTGGAACTTAATGTCAGCCCCTATAAAAATCTGCACTCGACGAAGCTTCAGAAATCGAAGAGGCGCCTGCTCAGAAATCGAAGAGGCGTTTGCTTTCTCAAAAGCTGGGCTGCTCAGAGACCACGAGGGTCAATCTCAGAAATCGAAGAGGTGTTTGCTTTCTCAAAAGCTGGGCTGCTCAAAGACCACAAAGGCCGATCTCAGAAATCGAAGAGGCTTGCTTTCTCAAAAGCTGGGCTGCTCAAAGACCACGAGGGCCGATTTCAGAAATCGAAGAGGCACCTACTTTTCCAGCCTTGTCAGCACCTGTCACACGCACACTCAGCTTTGCGGAAATTATGGGCATTCTGTCGAAGATTTCTGGCGAAGTAGAAAGCACATGAATCGTACTGTTCAATCACCCACTTCCCACACGCAACAGTAGCACATGGGTACCACAGATAACTTTGCCAAAGTTCTCTGACAAAGTTGAGACACGTGAAGCTTGCAGCTCCCACTACATCGCTCTGACCAAAAAGGGTAAAAGAATTGCAAAGAAACAACACTAACAAAGTTTAGACACATAAATTTTGAAGGTCTAGCTACCATATTATTACCCACAAGGGTAAAGGAACAGTACCACTGCTGGATAATTGGAAAGTCCTGGTGTGTCAACCTCTGTGCTTCGTGGCAAGGTAGACTAGCAAACATGCCCAACCTTTACTCACATTCAAGAAAACACTCCTAACAAGATTGTTTGCTCCAAAATCGAAGAGGCACCGCCCTCCGAATCTCGAGAGCCAGACTCCCAACATGATTACTTTCTCAAAAATCGAAGAGAGGGTAAAGGAACAGTACCACTGCTGGATAATTGGAAAGTCCCTGTGTGTCAACCTTTGTGCTTCGTGGCAAGGTAGACTAGCAAACATGCCCAACCTTTACTCACATTCAAGAAAACACTCCCAACAAGATTGCTTGCTCCAAAATCGAAGAGGCACCGCCCTCCGAATCTTGAGAGCCAGACTCCCAACATGATTACTTTCTCAAAATCGAAGAGAGGGTAAAGGAACAGTACCACTGCTGGATAATTGGAAAGTCCCTGTGTGTCAACCTCTGTGCTTCGTGGCAAGGTAGACTAGCAAACATGCCCAACCTTTACTCACATTCGAGAAAACACTCACAACAAGATTGCTTGCTCCAAAATCGAAGAGGCACGGCCCTCCGAATCTCGAGAGCCAGACTCCCAACATGATTACTTTCTCAAAAATCGAAGAGACACCGCTCTCCGAATCTCGAGAGCCAGACCCCCAGCAGGATTGCTTTCTCAAAAATCGAAGAGGCATCATTCTCCGAATATCGAGAGCCAGACCCCCGACAGGTCTGTAATCTTCACACGCAACATCAGCTTTCCAGATACCACAAACCACTTTTTCAAAGTGCTCTGACAGAGTTAAAACATGTGAAGCTGGCAGCTCCCACTACCGTGCTATAACCAAGCAGGGTAAAGGAATAGCATTATTACTTGATGTTAGGGAGACTCCTATATATGTCGACTTCCATCCCTAACGGACATGCAGACCTGCAAAAATGCTCAACCCTTTCTCTTATCTGAGAGGGCACTCCCAACAAAGCCTTTCGAAATATTCAGCTTTCTTTCCTCCCGATAATACCTCTGTAAACAAGCTATACTAGAGCAAGAATATCTCATATCATCAGGGTTAAAAGCAAGAGTATCCCATATCATGCTTTTTCCCTGTCTTTTCCTTTGGCCTTGTTCTTACCTGCAAGACAAGGAGAAAGAGAGCAATCAGTCAACACTTGGAATCAAGCTTCCAGCCAGGAACTGACTGCCTGGAACCCCTTACCTGATTACTTACCTGGCATTGCTCTCGAGTACTCATCTTCAACATCTTATGCTTCTAGGGAAGATACCGCATCTGCCTGAGGAACAGATAGGGCAAGTGAGAAGGATGCAAGGAAGCATGTGGAGACAAGCGTAACAGCACACGTGCCGATACATCCATTACTCTATCAAAAGCAAAAGTATCCCATATCAGCAGGGTCGAACGTACTCTAGATTTGATGGACTTGTTTTGACCCTCAAATTCTTCAGTCGGCCTTATACTCTGGAGGAAACCAGAAAACCCTCCAGCCCAGTTCAAGAATAAGCCTGTGGAAAGTTACTTCTTCAAAAGCAAAAGTATCCCATATCATCTCTCCTCATTTTTCTTCTCTTTATCCTTCATGCTGCTTGCAAGATAGGGAGAATGTGAACAATCAGCCGGAGCTCTGATTGCTTACCTTGTCTGTCACCTCTTTCAGCAGATCCCCCAGCTCGGCGACTTGGGGGACTCTTACTACATGGTTTGTATCTCGCTTGACCAAGCATGAAACTACAAGTAAGCTTCAAGTGAAATTGATACATTACCTTGTGCATCTCCACCAGTTACAGATACCACCCCTGGATGGAGGAAGAGTACTTCCAGAGAAGATGCCACATCTACCTATGAGACAGATAAGGCAAGTCAAGACGATACCACACTCCGGTACTTAGAAGTTTCGTGGCTACGAGATCATTCTCCCACAATATTTCCTAATGTCATTTGTACTAAATCATTCACTTGTACTCACTAAAGGAGAGGTTGAACCTATGTACTTGTGTAAACCCTTCACAATTAATGAGAACTCCTCTATTCCGTGGACGTAGCCAATCTGGGTGAACCACGTACATCTTGTGTTTGCTTTCCTATCTCTATCCATTTATATACTTATCCACACTAATGACCGGAGCAATCTAGCGAAGATCACAAAAAGTGACCGTTTTCGCTACCTAGGATCTATCTTGCAAGAGAACGGAGAATTAGATGGAGATCTCAACCATAGAATACAAGCTGGATGGATGAAGTGTAAGAATGCATCCGGCGTGTTGTGTGACCGTCGTAGGCCACTGAAGCTCAAGGGGAAATTTTATAGGACGGCAATAAGGCCAGCGATGTTGTATGGCACAGAATGTTGGGCGGTGAAGCATCAACGTACACAAAATGGGTGTAGCGGAGATGAGGATGCTTCGTGGGATGTATGGGCACACGAGAAAGGATAAGATTGGGAATTAGGATATCCGAGGTAAAGTAGGAGTAGCCAAAATTGAAGGAAATATGAGAGAAAATCGGTTCCGGTGGTTTGGACATGTGCAAAGAAGGCCTACTGACGCTCCGATTCGAAAATGTGACTACGGGACAAAGGTTCGGGGCCGAAGGAGTAGAGGAAGACCTAGGAAAACTTTGGAAGAGACCCTAAGAAAAGACTTGAGTACTTGGATCTAACGGAGGACATGACACAAATGAGCGCAATGGCGTTCTAGGATTCATATAGCCGACCTCACTTAGTGGGAAAAGGCTTTGTTGTTGTTGTTGTTGTTGTTGGTAGATGATTACTCAAGATTTATATGGATTTTCCCAATGATAAATAAATCAGATGTGTTCCAAATTTTTGCTAAGTTTCATGCTTTTGTCATTACTCAGCTTAATACTCAAATTAAATGTCTACAATATGATGGTGGTTGGGAGTATCAGAATAAAATGATGAAGAATTTCTTGGATCATAAGGGTATCATACATCAGGTATCCTGTCCTCACAACCTCAGCAAAATGGACTTGTTGAGAGAAAACATAGGTATCTGGTTGAAACAGCTTTAAGTTTAATGACAGAAGCTCATATTCGAGCTAGTTTGGCATCACACATCTTCATATGCACTAGGATGCCATGTCAAACTCTGGAAAATAGTACACTTATCAGTTACTATTTGGTGAAAATCCTACAATTCATTGTCTCAAAGTTTTTGGGACTGCAATATACCCTTATCTCAGACCTTACAATGAGAACAAACTTCAACCAAGGTCAAGTCAGTATGTTTTTTTCTGGGTTTTGTAGTGGGATATAAAAGATGAAAAGGTTATGATATTCACAGTGGTATGATAGAGATTTTTATCACCTACGCAAATAGGGATAAAAACACTTAAAAATATTTGCAAGAGTACGAGGTTATCATAATATAGTAGCTCAAGCAAGGTCGTTTTCTATAGGGATTGAATGAATAATTTGTATTTAAACTAATTCTTAATTAACTATTTTGAACAAAGTCTCAAAAAGGTTGATTTTAGAATTTAAAAATAATAAAAACGAATTTACTTAAAATGATTAATTAAATTGACAAAGAAAAACTAAAGAAAATAGTTTTGAAAATAAAGTTAAAAGCCTAGGGTTCCACCGTCCCCTTAACAATCTTATGTAGTTTTATCAATTACTTATGAATTACACATGCAACTTTGAAGGTTAGATTTTCCTTATGCATATTCTCCTCGTGATATTCAAGCAAGAACATATATCAAACATGCAATTCGCCTGTGATATTCAGATCAAATATGAATATGCAAGACTCATTAAGTTTTATAAAAACCTTTTGAAAAACCATGCAACCCCTAAGAGCATGATATTCGCCTTAGGTGAAATTACAATTATTAATCACAAGAAGCAATACTCAATCCTCCAATGATATTCCGACCGAATTGCATCCGATTACTTATCTAAACATCCTAATGGTAGCTAAGCGTTAAGACATAGAGACAGTTCAAGCATAGTGATTAATAATTCAAAGTAAACATGCATAATATCATAAGTAATTGAATAAAGACTACATATTCATGCTAAGGCTCAAGGCTTCACCCTAGCAAATGGAAATTAGTTATAAACAACCATACACAAAATATTATTAAAAACAAGGATAGAAAACACCTTGAAAATAAACTTCTAAGGCTCTCTAAATTAGTGCGTGCGTTCTTCCCCTATTTCTTGCGTAAGAAACCCTAATGGCTAAAAAGCCTTATTTATACCACTACAAATTAAAACCCTAAAAGGTCTTAGAATAAAACTAGGAAACATAATAAAAATACTAAAACAGAAATTAAAGGTTTCCTATTTGAACTAAAATTCGGACTTCTCAGAAAATCAGACTTTTGACCAATCAAATCAACTCTAATTTGGTCCCAAAAGGTCTCTTTTGAAAGCTTCAGACGTCCCCTATAAATCCTCAAAAGGAATCTTCCTCAAAATATTCCATCTTGACCTTCAAAATACCCAAAATGTCCAGAAATGGCAATCTAGAAAAGCTGAACGCTGGGCCTTTATTTCATCGCCATGGTCAAACGGCTTGGTAGAAAATTTTGGAATTTTGATACAATCATCTTGAAAGACTCACGAACCCCCTCCAATTGGAATCACTCCAAAATTCATCTGTTTGTTCACTTTTTGCTCCAGAGGAAGTTGAATGTCTTACATTTAAAATACATAACAAAGTATCAAAATTCTACCAAAATAACTAACAAATTAATGCTAAGATTAGGATAAAATATATAGTATAATAACGGTTCATCATGGTAAATTCATCATTTCAACACATATTATTCATGATGAGAATGTTTATCCTTTCAAGCAGCTATCTGTAACAAAGGATACTTGTTCAAGATTTTGTCAAAGGTTAAATCAAACTCATGTTGTTATTCAGGTGCCTATTCCAGTACATAGTCATCAAAATGCACAGAATAGTGACGATGAAATTCAAGAGGAAAATTATGTATCAGATATCAATAGCAGTTCTGAATTGCAGTCTACAACTCCAAGTCCTTCTGTATTAGTTACAAACAATAGTACTGAATTACAGTCAAGAGAGTCAAATGCTATTTCAGAGCAATATGCAGTCCAAAGTTCCCCACATAATCACTCTGGTACATCACCAATGTTGCCTGTCTACTCAAATTCTCAACTTCATGGTAATTTTACGTTTCTCATCACAAAATTAATCACCATTGGCACTAACATCTCTACTAAGATGAATACTTCTGGTTCTATGCATCAAATGGTAATAAGATTAAAGAGTGGCATTATTCAGAAGAAGGACTACAATGTTTCATAGCTTCTTTCCTGAGTTAGAGTCTTTGCAGTTAACTGAAGAAGATCAATTTGTTGGGTATACTTTTATATATGAAATTATTGATGTCTCAGAACCATCTATATTAAAAAAATCTGCTTTAAGGACACAATGGCAACAAGCTATGCAAGAAGAATATGATTCTCTTAGAAGTCAAGGAACATGGGTTTTAGTCACCTCTTCTAATGATAGATCCATTGTTGGCAGCAAATAGGTTTATAAAGTGAAAAAAAATCTTGATGGTAGTGCTTCCAGATATAAGGCAAAGCTTGTGGCTCAAGGATTCCCTCAAGAGCATGCAAGGTACTAATTACTTTGACACTTTTAGTTCAATGGTTAGACATACCACTATGAGAATATTGTTAGCTCTAGCTACAATTAACCATTGGAAACTTAGACAGCTTAATATCAAAAATGCATTTCTGCATGGTGAGCAAGAAGAAATTTATATGAAACAAAAATAGGGGTTTGTAGATGCATCTCATCCTATTTATGTGTGTAAACTCATCAAGTCTCTATATGGTTTAAAGCAAGCTCCAAGGACATGGAATTCAAAATTCACATCGTACTTAGCAGCTATGTAATTTCATTCATCAATTTCTGATACAAGCTTGTTCTTCAAGAAAGATGGCAGTGACAGTCATTCTTGTCCTACATGTTGATGATATCATACTCATAGGGTCTAACTCTCTTAAAGTGCAGAAAATGATTGATGAATTGTCTGAAGTTTTTGAACTCAAGGATATGGAACAATTGACATACTTTCTAAGGGTTACAGATTTTATATAAACCAAGTGGTGATATATTTGTTAACCAGTTAAAGTATATAAAAGATTTGATCCACAAGGTAGGTATGGATTCATTTAATCATGCAACCAATTCTTGTAAACCACATGATCAGATGTTGAATTCAGATGGTCCCATAATATCAAATCCTTCTCTTTATAGGACCATTGCAATACTTGACCTTTACTAGACCAGATATTTCATATGATGTGAATATAGTGTGTCAGTTTATGAATTCTCATACAGAAATGCATTATGGAGCAGTAAAGAGAATGTTGAGGTATCTACAAGGAACATTGCATCATGGGATCTTATATTCTGTTGATACAGTAACAACATTGACTGCATTTTCAGATGCAGATTGGACAGCTGATCTTAATACAAGAAGATCAATTACAAGATATGTAGTGTATTTGGGAAATAATCCAGTGTCTTGGCAATCAAAAAAGCAAAGTTCAGTTTCAAAGAGCTCAACAGAACCAGAATATAAGGTTCTTGCTCATACTACAACTGATATTGCTTTGGTGAGAGGAATATTAAAGGATTTGGAACTACTTTTACCTTCACCTTCAGCAATTCATTATGATAACATTTCAGCTATTGCACTTAGTGCAAATCCTGTGTTCCATTCTCGAATCAAACACCTTGATACAAACTTCTACTTTGTTATAGAAAGGGTTCAACAAGGGATTTGGAGGTGATTTACATTCCTACTGAAGACTAAATGGCTGATGTACTTACTAAGGGTCTTCACAGTCCATCATTTCCTAGACATTGCTACAATTTCAAGCTAGGTACGCCAACCGAGATTGAGGGGGAATGTTGAATATAATAGATTGATTGACAGCTATCTCATTGTCAAATGGATTGCCAGCTCACTGTTCAACTAAACAGAAAATATGTTAGCTTAGCTTTATGGTCACAAAAGATTGAATGATGTAATAATCAGTTAGTTAGTTAGTTAGTTAGATAGCTTGATAGCAAAGCTATGTGCTTGATATATAGTGATAGGAGCCTTATCTATACTACTAGAAAATAAAATTCTTCTTAGAAAAGGTCTTCTAAAAAATAGAAAACATAATATAATAAGATAACTAGGAATTACATTCCTATTTTAACTTTAGGAAATCTGCCCAGTCACAAAGAATCCCACATTTCTGGATCTTTAGGGTCCAAAACATGCCCAAAATGACTTGAATTAAAACTTAGGACATCTCGAACATAATTGCAGAAGGCCTCGAACCCAAAAGAGATGCAAAAAAAAAAAAAAAAAAAAAAAAAAACCAAATAAGCCCAAAACGTCACTTTGATAGCACTCTGCTCCTGTATTCCATCGCCATAAATCAACCGCTTAGTTGAAAAATCTAAAACTTTGGTACAAATAAGTCGAAAGACTAAAGAACATCTTCCAATTGAAATCACTCCGAAATTCATCCGTTTGGCCACTTTTTGCTCAAGAGGAAATCAAATGTCCTACATTGGAAATATAATTCAAAGTATAAAAATTCTCACAAAATAACCAATAAATTAATACTAAGATTACGGTAAAATATATAGTATAATATCGACTCATCACATAGTACTGTAAACACAGACGATGTAACTCATTCATTCACAAATCAATACAAATAGTTCTTTCATTTCTCTCTCTCCCTCTCTCTCTCTGTCTCTCTCTCTCGCTCTCTCTCTCTCAATATTCATTTCTGTTAGCTAGTATCAATTTTTGGTTTTCTGAGTTCATCATTTCTGGTTCTTTGATATTGTTATCAATTACTACTATTAATTAAGCTGTTGATTCTTAAAACCAAAAGTATGAGTTGTAGCAATTTAACAACAAAAAAACATATTGTTATGTATACGGTTTGAGTTTAGAAGACCAAACAGAGACATTCAATTGATCAATAAAATAAAATAAAACCATACAGGGAAGGGGACAGTAAAAATTCATATATGAAAGCTAAATGTAACACAAGATGAGATTTAGAACAGCACTAGGCTATGAGTACTACTACTGTGGATATGGTCTCAACAAAACAATGTTCCATCGATATATATTATATTATGCATACAAATATATAAGAGAAAATGGAACTTGAAGAGAATGCTTTGAATGGTGATTTTATTCTTCTCAAGGAGAGGTATTTATACAAGGTGTACAACTCTAATGTAATAGGAAGAAAACTAATTACACGAGATTACAAGAGATTACTCGGAATTGATATCAATTAGGAATCCTACCTAAAATACAAAGTCAACACTCCCCCTCAAGATAGTGCATATATGTTACTCTTGCCCAACTTATGTAAGAAACTTGAAAACTTATGACTTGAAACAGCTTTCGTGAGGATATCTGCCAACTGGTCTTCTGTTCTTATTGTCGGTAGCTCAATTATTTTTTTCTTCTAATTTTTCTTTGATGAAGAATCGATCAACTTCAACATGCTTTGTTCTATCATGTTGTACCGGATTATGTGCAATGTCATGGGCAGCTTTATTATCACAAAATAATTTCATGGGTTGATCATGTAGTATACCCAAATCGCTAAGCAGGAGCCTAAGCCATAGAATTTCACAAATCCACAAAGCCATGCCTCTATATTCAGCTTCTACACTGGAACGGGCCACCGCATTCTATTTCTTACTTCTCCATGTAACCAAGTTACCCCTAACGAATGTAAAGTAATCTAATGTTGAGCGTCTATCATCAATCGAACCTACCCAATCTGCATCAGTATAACCTTCAACTCTAAGATGATTATTCCTTTTAAACAAAATCCCTTTGCCAGGACTTCCTTTCAAATATCTCAAAATTATCATCACTACATTCACATGTTGTTCTCCAGGATCATGCATGTATTGACTCAATACACTTAAGGCATAAGCAAGGTCCGGTCTTGTGTGTGCCAAGTACATTAAACGACCTACTAACCTTTGGTATCTCCCTTTGTCAATTGGTACTTGATTAGGATCAACACTAAGCTTCAATCCTTCTTCTAATGGTGTAGCTACTGGTTGACAAGCTGACATGCTAGTTTCATGCAACAAATCAATAATACACTTCCTCTGTGATAAGAAAATTCCCAAACTGCTTCTCGATACTTGAATCCCCAAAAAATATTTCAAGGATCCAAGGTCCTTCATCTCAAATTCTGTAGACAAATATCTTTGCAAGGCTGCGCATTCTTCTGGGTCATGACCTATTACCACCATATCATCTACATACACAATAAGTGCAGTAAGTTTCCCATTTCGTCTTTTCAGGAACAGAGTATGATCGGAGTTACTTTGTTTGTAGCCAAATGCTTTCATAGATTTTGTGAATCTTTCAAACCATGCTCAAGGGGACTACTTTAAACCATATAAGAATTTCTTCAACCTGCCCACTTTTCTTCTATCTGGAGCATTACATCCTGGTGGAAGATCTATATAAATCTCTTATGTCAAGTCCATGCAAGAAGGCGTTTTTCACATCGAACTGTTGTAAGGGCCAATTAAGATTTGTGGCCAAGGACAACAAAACACGAACTGTGTTGATCTTGGCTACTCGAGGTAGGCACTTAAAACCGAAAACCGCAACCGAAACATGAACCAAATCAAACCGCACCGAACGGTTTGGTTTTGAGGTTTCAAAAGGGTTTCGGTTTGAAACCGAACCGAATAGGGGAAAAACGATTTGGTTTCGGTTTCGGCCCTCCAAAACCAAACTGCATACCTTTATTAAGTGTTAAATTCTAATTGGTTATTTTCATTAAGTTGAATTATTTTGTTGTGGTATGAATTCTGTTGTCATCAACTAGGTAATGTGAATTTGTGATGGTATCAGACCTTAAACTTACACCAATCATGAATTTGTGATGCAGCGAGGCAAAGAAGTCATTAAACAGATCGCCTGTTGTGCAAGTCCTTGACAATCTCATCTACAATTATAGTCTGACTTTCTGTGGGAAGGCTTTGGCTCTTCCTGAATTTGAACCGATTGGGGGTTGTTAAAAATATAAAAATAGAAGTCAAAGGCAGTGCTCTTCAAACTACACTTGTATTTTGGATTTGTGAACATGAATTTATTAACTTGGTTGTGTAACAACCCACATCACCCAGGGGAGTAAATCATGTAAGCCTTATATGTATATTCTCATCTCTACCTAGCACGAGGCCTTTTAGGAGCTCACTGGCTTTGGATTCCATCGGAACTTCGAAGTTAAGGAAGTTCGCGCGAAAGCATTCCCAAGATGGGTGACCCACTGGGAAATTCTCGTGTGAGTTGCTAGAAACAAAACTGTGAGGGCGAGGTCGGGGCCCAAAGCGGACAATATTGTGCTACGGTGGAGTTGAGCCCAGGATGTGGTGAGGCCCCGAGTCGGGATGTGACAATTTGGTATCAGAGTCAATCATTGGCCGGAAGTGTGCCGACGAGGACGTCGGGCACCTAAGAGGGGTGGATTGTAACATCCCACATGCCCAAGGGAGTGGATCCTATAAATGTCACATCCCTGCCCAGGGTCCACCACATCCAAGGCCCGTTCCACCACCGTAGCACGATATTGTCCGCTTTGGGCCCTAACCACACCCTCATAGTTTTGTTTCTGGAAACTCACATGAGAACTTCCTAGTGGGTCACCCATCATGGGATTGCTCTTGCACGTTACTCGTTTTACTTCAGAGTTCCGATGGAACCCGAAGCTAGTGAGCTCTCAAAAAGCCTCGTGCTAGGTAGGGATAGGAATATACATATAAGGATCACTCCCTTGGGCGATGTGGGATCTTACAATCCACCCTCTTAGGGGCCCGACATCCTCGTCGGCACACACACGGTCAAGGTTAGGCTCTGATACCAAATTGTCACATCCCGGCCCAAGGTTCACCACATCCCGGGCCCGCTCTACCACCGTAGCACGATATTGTCTGCTTTGGGCCCCGACCACTCCCTCACGGTTTTGTTTCTGGAAACTCACACAAGAACTTCCTCGTAGGTCACCCATCATGGGATTGCTCTCACGCGCTACTCGCTTAACTTCGGAGTTCCGATGGAACCCGAAGCCAGTGAGCTCCGAAAAGGCCTCGTGCTAGGTAGGGATGGGAATATACATATAAGGATCACTCCCTTGGGCGATGTGGGATCTTACAGTAAACCTTATATGTATATTCTCATCTCTACCTAGCACGAGGCCTTTTAGGAGCTCACTGGCTTCGGATTCCATTAGAACTCTAAAGTTAAGTGAGCTCGCGCGAGAGCATTCCTAGGATGGGTAACCCATTGGGAAATTCTCGTATGAGTTCCCAGAAACAAAATCGTGAGGGTGTGGTCGAGGCCCAAAGCGGACAATATCGTGCTACAGTGGAGTTGAGCCCGGATGTGACAGGTTACCTCAAGTTGAATTATTTTGTTGTGGTGGATGTGAATTTTGTTGTCATCAACTAGGTAACCATAATAGTTTTTTCAAACAATGAAACCAAACCAAAATCGTTTGAAACCCAACTGAACCGAACCAAATGATTTGGTTTCATTTCGACTTTAGCCTCAAAACCGCACCGAACCAAACCGCAAAAATGTATGGTTTTGGTTTTGGTTTCACTCAAAACCGCATTAAACCGAACCGCGCCCACCGCTATTGGCTACAGGTGCAAATGTATCTGTGTAATTGATTCCATATTTTTGAGTGTATCCTTTTGCAACCAGTCTTGCCTTGAAATAATCCACAGTCTCATCTGTTTTGTATTTCACAGTATAGACCCATTTGCATCCCACAACTTTCTTTCCAGCTGGTAAATCTGTGATCTCCCAAGTAGCATTCTTCTTCAAAGACTTCAACTCTTCATTCATTGCTGCCAACGTGGATCAGTTAAAGCATCTGTTAGGAATGGATACATTAGATAATTGATGCACAAACGACTTATTTGATTCTGATAGGTGACTAGTAGACACATAATTACTTAATAAGTATAACACATTAGACTCAGGGTTGGGCTTACTCACCGGATACCTAGTTTTGCATTTAGGGTCGACTTCATAAGTAAGTTTAGGAATACCTCGGTTGATGCGATCAAGGAGATGATGTGGTGGTGGTGCATCCGGGATTGAAGACGATTGATTATGGTTGTTGGGACTCGAGATCGACTGTGAGGTAGCTGGCCACACAGGGTTGTCTTGTGGTGAGGAAACTGGCAGTAAGCTATCAGGCAGTGAGTTATATGGCGATGTCGACTCGTCCATTTCAAGGTTTTCAAAATTGTTTCCATGTGAATGATCACCACTTGTTTCCAAGACATTACCACTTAATTCCAATTCATTCACATCATTGTTTTCGTGTGAATGATCACCATTTATTTCCAAGACATCACCACTTAAATCCAAATCATTTTCTATCTGTATCTGGAATAATATAATCAAGAGTTTGAACTTCTTTCTGATTCTCCCCCTGAAGTGAAGACTCGGGATTGGAAAAGTACATACCATGCTCATGAAATGCAACATCCATAGTGACAAACTACTTATTCGTCAAAGGGTGATAACAATGGTATCCTTTCTGCCTTGATGCATACCCCACAAACACACATTGTAAGGCTCGAGGTTCAAGCTTACTTCGCTGTTGTTTATGAAGATGAATAAAGGCCACACAACCAAACACATGAAGTGGAAGATTAGGGATTGCAGGAGCACTAACATGTGAAAAAGTGCCTGAAAGGGTGTCTAAAAAGCAACCAATCGGGATGGAACACGATTAATGAAATACGCAGCTGAGGTGAGAGTTTCTTCCCAAAAGGATAACGGGAGACGCACCTTGAGTAAAGAAGCATGAACAACCTCTAGAAGCTGACAGTTCTTGCATTCAGCTACCCCATTTTGTTGTGGAGTATATGGACATGTAGTTTGATGAACAATCCCATGATGATCAAGAAAGGCACGAAGTTCAGAGTTAACATATTTGCCACCATTATCACTCCTGAGAACCTGTATTTGTGACATATATTGTACTTGTACCATTTTGTAAAACTTCTGAAACAAAGAAGTAACTTGACTTTTGGACTTCATCAAACAAACCCAAGTCATATGTGTGCAATCATCAATAAAAGTAACAAACCAATGAGCACCACCAAGTGTAGTAGTTTTAGATGGTCTCCAAACATCAGAATGAATTATCATAAATGGGTTTGAACTTTTATTCAACCTAGGAGGAAATGAAGTACGATGACTTTTTGCCATTTCACAAACACCACAATTAAAGTTAGAAATATCATGCTTAACAAATAGGCTAGGAAACAACCTCCACAAATAGCCGAACGAAGCATGTCCAAGTCGACGATGCCACAACCAAATCTCCGAAGCTTTATTCTTATCCCCCTGATTTCCTTCCACTGCAAGAGCTTGAGTCAACATTTGAGAACTGTTCGATGTCAGCTCCAAGTAGTAAAGCTTATCCTTCCTAATACCATAACCAATCATCTTGCGAGTTCGAATGTCTTTAAAAACACAAAAAGAAGGCCAAAAAATCACAAGACAATGCAGGGCGACAGTTATTTGAGCAACAAATAATAAATTATAGTCAAGAGAAGGAACAACAAGCACGGTATCAAAACTAAGGGTATCTGAAAGGGAGACAGTTCATTCCCCAATAATAGGGGCAAGATTACCGTTGGCAACACTCACGACGGTTTTGGTGGATGGTTTTAGGGTTTGTACCTGTCTAGAATCACAAGTCATATGTCCAGTAGCACCAGAATCAATTATCCATGTATTGTTCATAACAAATGCAAAAACCTTTAAAGCCTTACCATTTTAGGCAGAAGTTGTGGTTGTCAACTGGGATTTACAGCGGCAAGATTTCTGGATTTGGATCGCGGTTCGTGGGCACGTGATGTAGCAGCAGATAGTGGTGGGTGACTGCAGGGATCAGCTTGGTGAACTCGGGTCAGCAACGACGACGTCGCTCGCTGGTGTGACGGTGCGCTGTACAACTAGCTGCGCGGCCAATGGTTCTCGGTTCTGCGCACAACATGACTTTTTTTTCTTTTTTTTTTCTAACCTAGGCTCTGGTGCCAAGAAGAGAATGCTTTGAATGATGATTTTATTCTTCTCAAGGAGAGGTATTTATATAAGGTGTACAACTCTAATGTAATAGGAAGAAAACTAATTACACGAGATTACAGGAGATTACACGGAATTGATATCAATTAGGAATCCTACCTAAAATACAAAGTCAACAGATTTGCCCTCAACTCACTTGACTGGAACAATACTTTCCACATAAATTAGAGCTTTAAAAGCTCTAACTTGATTGAGAATAGGAGGAATATGAAGATAGTTGAGATTTCTGGTATTGGAATTATAAGAGCTGGCTGTTCCACCAGAGGTTTCCATAAGAAGCTCATCTGTTTTCCAAAATGTAAATAGATTTTCAATGCCTTTTAAGGGTCCGAAGGTTAGGAGTTTTGTCCATGAACTTTTAACTCCGTCATAATCATCCATTACCCATATTTCATATAATGTAGAATCCTCATCACTTGGATTGCAACAATAACCAAAAGAAGCAATCGATTTATTACACAGAAAGAGATTAGAGAACTTAAAATCAGAGTCTCTCCTAGAAGGCAATTGTATTCTATGAAATATCTCATCACCTAAATCAAATGAAAGTATGAAATCTTCTTCATCGGTTGCAATCCAATAACAAAATCCATTCAAGTACACTGAACAAGTATAACAATAGGTTTCACTTGATATATCAATCTTGATCTCTCTCCAAGAGTTAGCAGTCGTGGTATATACCTCAGCCGTGTGAGGAAGAGCAATACGATGATAATCATATTGCTCAGCATCTGAATACTCACAATTTTCAATAACTTGCACGACCTTGTATTCTTTAGCTTTGCAATCATAACCAAATCCCAATAATGTAGAGATCGTGTTCAATTGAAATTTTCTCCTAGAACGGGAAGGTTGAAGAAGGCATGAATGGGGAAGTTGCCTAAATTCCCCAGTTGCAGGATTGCATAAAATAACATATATCCAATGAAGAGTTTTCCATGCTAGTACACAGACAATCCCATTGCAATAGCCACCAATCTCTACAAAATCATGACCTTCCAATGGACACGGTATATTGAGGTCCTCAACATCATAATGAAGGTTGTGATCATCGCTATCAATGGAAAGATTAATTATGGACCAGAAAACTTCTGGTTTCCAACTTCTATCCGGGAAAACATGATTCTGACAACGGTTGAGAAGGATGCAAGTGGAGGACGATAGTTTGTTGTTCATAGAATTGTTGAGGTGTTTGGCAACAAAACTTGGAGTATTGATGAGAGTGCACCAAGACTTGCGTATGCATTTGAATCGCATCAGAGACTTGGGCGGTAACCTACACAGTGTTTCGACCACCCTATCTTCAGGAGTTTCACTTTCACGCACCTGGGACATTTTGGCAATTTGTTCCACAAGAATTCTTCACACGTATATATACATAGGAAAGAAAACCACCAATTTGAGAACCAGACCAAATCAAAAGAAAACCACCAATTTGAGAGCCAGACCAAATCAAACTACAAGTCCCTAAGACTTGGTAGATCGAGATTCAATTTCAACAGTACTAAATAAACTTGAAGTTCCAAGACCACAACATATATAGCTATAAAAATAGGAGCGATCGAGTCAGTTTCGAGTTTTATGGAGGATCTTAAGTTCAAATTTTACTACTTTTATTTTATTTGATACAAAACTAACCATTCAAAATTTACTTTTTAATTCTACATTAAATTGATAAAACAAAAAAATTGAGGAATGGGAACCTAATCTTTCCTTTTAGATTTTGATATTAGACACATTTTCAATGTTTATTTCTCATAAATCATTTTCAGAATAAATAACCAAAAGCATTCTTAAATTATAAAATAAATTTTAAAAAAATATCCTATTTGTCGTTTTTGTTTTAAAAAATAATTTTGAAAACAAATATTTTTGTAAAACGTTATTAAACGGAACCTTACTTTTCGCAGAAGAATACTCATAGTAGGGGTGGGCACTTAAAACCGAAAACCGAAACCGAAACACGAACCAAATCAAACCGCACCAAACGGTTTGGTTTTGCGGTTTTGGAACGGTTTCGGTTTTGAAACCGAACCGCAACATAGAAAACGATTTGGTTTCGGTTTTGACTTTTGAAAACCACACCGAAACCGAACCGCACCGCAAATATTAATAAACATTTAATTAAATGTCCATATTAAATTTCATGTTTTAATTAGTTGTTTGTTAGAATCCAAGCACTTAGTTAGTATGGACTCAACCACACTAGAATATCATCATTCATCACTTTCTTTCGTTCATTAACTTGAAGGACCTTTGTTATTTTATACCATCACACACACACACACACACACACACACATATATGTACAAGGGTGGACTAATCTTGTTATCAAGAGTCAAACAAAGATCTAATGAAATCCACTCATTTGAAGCATGATATCACATATTCTAGTATGAAAGTTTCGCTCACGTTTAATGAATTCAAAGTTATTCAATTTGTATTATGTTATACCTTGTACGGGGCACTCTTTTGTTGCACAAACATGTTTTAACATCACAACGGCATGCAACATGCTAATTGTTTATATAACAAATGTCTTTTTCCTATTGCTACTGGGAAATGCTTATTAATATGTTAAATTGTAAATTGTACATTTTTTTCTTAAAAACCAAACCGAAACCGTTTGAAACCGCACCGAACCGAACCAAACGGTTTGGTTTCATTTCGGTTTTGGCTTCAAAACTGCACCGAACCAAACCGAAAAAAAATTCGGTTTCGGTTTCACTCAAAACCGCACCGAACCAAACCGTGCCCACCCTTAACTCATAGGCTTTTCGTATGAATTTATTATATAACTCGCACTCTTGCTTATGTAAATGACGTGAAAAACTTGTTTGGAGCTCAGCTTGTCAATGGATTTTCTTAACTATTGTGTTCTTCATTTTCAAAATTAATTCTTTTTAAATTAATAGCCAAATACATTTTACACTAATTATTATATCTGATGTAGCATCCCGCATCTTCGAGGGGAGAGAATCCCTCCTCTATGCCTTATATATACATGTCCACCTTCCTATAGCACGAGGCCATTTGAGAGCTCACTGGTTTCTGATTCCATCGGAACTCCTAAGTTAAGCGAGTTCACAAAAGAGCAATTGCAGGATGGGTGACCCACTGGGAAGTATGGGTGGGCACAGTTCGGTTTGATGCGGTTTTGAGTGAAACCAAAACCAAAACCGCAAGTTTTTGCGGTTTGGTTCGGTGCGGTTTTGAGGCTAAAACCAAAATGAAACCAAACCATTTGGTTCGGTTCGGTTTGGTTTCATTGTTTGAAAAAACTATTATGGTTACCTAGTTGATGACAACAAAATTCACATCCACCACAACAAAATAATTCAACTTGAGGCAACCAAGTTAATAAATTCATGTTCACAAATCCAAAATACAAGTTCAGTTTGAAGAGCACTGCCTTTGACTTCTATTTTTGTATTTTTAACAACCCCCAATCGGTTCAAATTCAGGAAGAAAGCCAAAGCCTTCCCACAGAAAGTCAGATCGTAATTGTAGATGAGATTGTCAAGGACTTGCCCAACAGGCGATTTGTTTAATGACTTCCTTGCCTCGCTGCATCACAAATTCATGATTGGCGTAAGTTTAGGGTTTGATACCATCACAAATTCACGTTACCTAGTTGGTGACAACAGAATTCATACCACAACAAAATAATTCAACTCAACGAAAATAACCAATTAGAATTTAACACTTAATAAAGGTATGCAGTTTCGGTTCAGTTTTGAAGGGCCGGAACCGAAACCAAATCGTTTTTCCCCTATTTTGTTCGGTTTCAAACCGAAACCGTTTTGAAACCTTAAAACCAAACCGTTTGGTGCGGTTCGATTTGGTTTGTGTTTCGGTTGCGGTTTTCGATTTCAAGTGCCCACCCCTACTAGGAAGTTTTCGTGTGAGTTCCCAGAAACAAAATTGTGAGGGCATGGTCAGGGCCCAAAACGGACAATATTGTACTACGATGGAGTCGAGTCCGGGATGTGGTGGAGCCCAGGTCGGGATGCGACATTTGATAACTGGAAAAGTGTTTTAAAAAATATAACTAAACTAGCCCCAAGTTTTCACCATCTCTTTAGTAATAAACTATCTTCGAAAGTATTATCTTCCAAATGAGATTTGAATTTATGATTAGGTTGTTACAACCTCTTAATGCCACCTTCTAGCATATCTATATATAGTAAGGAAATCCCCTTGGTAAATCTAAAACAAAAGCATGACAATTGACAAGAAATAGGGCAACATAAGATGGACCATATATCTATATATACCAACTTGGAAGTGGAGGGAGATTTTGAAGTCCTTATTGGTGTTGTTAACGGTACCATTTTCATTTGCCATTGAATTTCAACATATTTATTAGAAGCAAACTTTGTGACAAATGCTATGGCTGATGTCTTCTTCTTGTTGGATTGTTATATAAATGACTCTTCCTAATGACTAATGAGGCAAGATCAACTTGATTCTTGTATTATTTCAATTTTAGTCATTTAACACTATGTTTGAATGAGGGAAAAAAATTTGAAATTTCAGAAAAAAGTTAAAATTTATAAATTGGCATGCATCAATTCTCTTATTTGGATTCATAAACATAGAAATTTAAAATTTTCGCGTGGAAAAAAAAACTTGGAATTTGGGACCTCCAATTTTCAAGTTTAAATTCCATGTAAATAGATATTATTTCTTAATTTATATAAATTAGAGCTCAAAAATAACAAATTTCGTATTCAAATTCTATTGTTCTTTTAGGTTAACCAAACAATAAAATTCACAAATTCTAGAAAATAAAATTCCATCATTTCAATTTCCATCATTATAAAATTCCTTAAAAATCTTAAATTTCCTCATCCAAATAGAGTGTGAGAGGATTTTCCGTCTTTTTTTTTTTTTTGTAGAAAAACAAAAGGTAGAAGAGTCCCAAATTGGTGAAAGGATAAACCTTGCAAGGATTTATATATTGCCAATTGGTTTTATGGAGGAACCTCAATTCTCTTTATGGTCTGATAGCAGGTTGTCTCACATGTGAGCTCAACAGCTACACGTCACCGGAGTTGTGTTGTCCACGTGTTAGGCTTGAAAATTCTCCACACATGAGGGGCATGTGAGTACGCAAAGGTTAAAGAGTCCCATATCTGTGAAAAGAGAAATTTTGCAAAGGCTTATAAGTAAGTTGGGTGATTTTTTAGAGCTACTAGTCCCACCCCATTGTCTTATTTTCCCACCCACGTAATAATCTCACCCACCTTAAAAAGTTAAAAAATTAAAATGTTATTTTCCCACCCACTATTATTCCTAAAATAACCTTTAATATATACATACATATGAAATTATAAAATTGTCTCTTAAAAAATATAACAAATAATATGTAAATGAAAACCACTAAGGTCTGCAAATTCAAATGGAAACGACAGAAGTACCCAAATTCAAAAGAATTCGACAACAAAAAATTTAAAAATACGATGGACAAATTCAAATGACCTACACACAAATTATTCTTCTACCTTTTCAATGGAATCATAATCTTCTACCTCTTTCGTAGAAGCGTCATCTTCTACCTGTTCAATGAAAAAGTCACCTTCTAAGTCCATTGCTATTTTTTAACTTTCTCTGAATGAAAGGAGATGAAAATATGATTTAGGGTTTAAGGTAGACAAATTGTCTTCCATGCCCAGCCTATTTTTTTTATTTTTATTTAAATTAAGCAAAACAAGATAATTAATGTCCTTATCAGTCTTTTTGTAAATGGACAAATTTGTAATTAAAAAATTCATTAAAAGGTGGATGGGAAGATAAGACATTGGTGTGGGAATAACATCACTATTTCCCATATTGTCAATTAGTTTTATGGTAAAACCTCAACTTTCTTCACATAGTTGATATCTCTCACTATAACAAATATGTCATTTAGCAAAACTGAAAATTTTCAACTCGTCACAAAAGTTGGAACATTTTACTCCCTTAAGCGCATTATATATAGAAGGGTTTAATTCTGTTTACTACCCTCATGTTTCGTGGTTTTCAACATTTAGTACATCAAGTTTTTTTTCGTCCCAGAGTCATACCTAAAGTGTTAATTTTAGGACAGCCTCATACATCCGTTAGTCAAATTGTTAAGTCTGCTGTTAGCTGATGACATGGCACCTATGTGGACAATGACTGGGTGCCACATGTCATTAAGGGATCCACGTGGAATTTTTTTTTTTGGAGAAGGGGTTCAAAAAAAAAAAAAAAAAAAAAACCCAACCCCCCGCACCCTCTCCCTCCCTTCTCTCTTCTGCAACCTGCACCCCTTCCCTTCCTTCTCACTTCTACAACCTGCACCACCCTCCCTTCTCTCCTCATTCCTCCCTTATCCCTCCATTCTCTCTGCAACCCGCCGCGGTCGCAATAATCGCCAAGGAAAATGATGAGGGCGGTGGAGAAATTAGATGGGTCGATGGTGGATTCGAGATCGCCGATTCCTACACAAATCCAAACCTTTCAATTCATCACACATCCCATCCAATTAAATCTGATTCAACTTAACAGTTTGTGATATCGGATCGAAATTCAAAATCAAAGATGGTACCTTGAAATCGGGCCTAGAGAGTTAGAGGGCGATGAGCTTGATGGCCTGGAGAGGCATGGCGGTAGAGGCGTCAATCTCATTGATGACGAGCTGGCCGCTCACACCTTTGAATCCATAACCAAACACCATCCTAAAACTCATAACCCATAACCAACCTCCAAATTTCCTTCTTAGTCGTCGCCGATTGATACCCTACCTTTTCACCTCCTGCCCTCCCCAGCATCTCTCTCTCTTTCATCAAAGTCTGCAATTATTTTGAACTTCAACGTTCCAAACCTCTTGTCTTCCACAACCTCTGATTTCGCGAATTTCCACAACCCAATTTTACCGAGCTCAGATCTGGGGAGGTTGAAATTTGAGAAATGGGGATTATAATTTGGGGGAGCTAAGGCGGGCTATGGATTAGAGGAGATGAGGGTTGCAGAGGAGAGAAAGGATGTTGACCCGCGGGGGGACCTCCTTGAGGTCCAAAACAGATCTAGTGCGGTTCACAAAGGTGAAAATGAAGGGTCTTGCGGGTTGCAGAGAGAATGGAGGGATAAGGGAGGAAGGAAGAGAGAAGGGAGGGTGGTGCAGGTTGTAGAAGAGAGAAGGGAGGGAAGGGGTGCGGGTTGTAGAAGAGAGAAGGGAGGGAAAGGGTGCGGGGGGTTGGGGTTTTTTTTTTTTTTTTTTTTGAATTTTTGAATTTTTTGTTAACCCCTTCTCCAAATAAAAAATAAAAAATATCCACGTGGACCCCTTAATAATACGTGGTGCCCAGTCATTGTCCACATAGGCACCACGTTATCAGTTAACAGCAGACTTAACAGTTTGACTAACGGATGTATGAGACTGTCCCAAAATTAACATTTTAGGTATGTCTCTAAGACGAAAAAAACTTGATGTACAAAATATTGAAAACCACGAAATATGAGGGTAGTAAACAGAGTTTAACCCTATATAGAATATGGTGGAACGACAAAGTTAATCGATTTTTAAGGTGTTTTAATGAACAAAATTCCACATAATTTGAATGAAATACTAACAGCATATGGTGGTATAGCGAGTACACCAAAAATCGATCGTTTCCTACACTCTCTCGTGCACGTTTTAATCCAAAAGATTCTCAGCTGGCAAGTTTTTTAATATCCTCTTCCTTGCCTTGGTGGCCTGCACAATCTAGATGAAATATCAATGTAGTTACTGAAGCTGTTGGCACACCTAAACTAAAGTTTATTCAGCCCCCCTTTTAAAATAATATATCAAAATATATTTAGATCCTTGTACAAAATCATTTTTCTTTACAAATAAATCATAGTTTTACATGTTTATAAAAAGTTCAATTTTTTAAATGCTTGTAGTAAACGCCAATTTTGTTGGATTTCCAATTTTGTTTTGAAGGTGACGTTTTAGGATTCATACAACCCTGATAGCTTTGCAAGACTAGTCTATCCCAATCTCTTATGACTTCAATCCCTTAAGCATGTGATAAACTAAATGTGCAGCTCTAATTAGATTACATTCTCCCACTAGAGCCAACACTTGTTTTCACATATGCCACCATATAAGAAATCATACTTCAGTGGCCATGAGAATAGGAACAACAAAATCCCAGTAACAAGTTTCTATCATATGCTAGCATTCATGAAGAACTAAAGAGAGTCATGTCCTTAAAACATAAACACTATCCCCTAAATCACCATCTTTTTTTTTTTTTTTTACTTTGTAGAGACGGATTAGGCGAGATTAGTTCTTCGTCAACAGTCATGTGTGATGAAACTATAGTCGTTTGTGATGAAACTATCATACACATGAAACTCCAACAAGACATGAAAAATTAATACAACATTCATTCTTGAATGTTTCTGTAATGCACCTCGTATTATAGTCCACCTTTAATAAAACTAGTAAACTAGTCGTCTTCATTGTCTCACATTGAGACCTTCAAGTTACCTTCTGTAATAACAATTAAATATAAATTGTTTTCCAAACAACACATTAAAAAATGTATTGTATCATAACACATTAAAGTGATCGGTCTTCTCTTGAATCGGACTTTCATTGCATCTTTGCTGTTTCTTTTTTTTTATTAAAGGTTGGGGTGTGTGGAAGGCTAGAAGACCCATGGAAACTTCTGAGGTGGAGGAGTTGGTTGTCCATTTGGAGAGGTCTATGGATATCATCTATAGATACTGGGATTAAGTTGGTGGGGGCTGCGCTAGTTAACCGAACCCTCAATAAGTGGGGGGTACAGAATATTCTGCGGTCAGCATGGAAAGAGTTGGGGGAGGTTGAGATAAAATGGGTATGTGATAATCTGTTTATTATTACTGTTCCGGATGAAACTACGGCGGCACAAATTCTGAACCAGGTTCCCTGGGCATTGATGAAGCAAAATTTCTCAGTAAAACGATGGCCCCAAGAGCTGGCTTTGGAGGAAGTTCAAGTGGAGTTCGTCCCATTTTGGGTTCAAATTAGAGGAATGCCCTTATTCCTTAATTCAGAAGTCAATGTTAAACGGCTAGCTTGTGAAATAGGGGAGTTTATGGAGTTTGAAGATCCCTCCAAGGCCAGAGGTTTTCTTAGTGTAAGGGTGTTGGTGGATACAGAGAAATCGTTGATTACGGGTTGTTGGTTACCACAGGAGACGAACAAGGATACGGGGTGGAATTCCGTTACGAAAGACTCCAAGATTTCTGTTATTGGTGTAGGAGAATAGGGCACCCTAATACGGAATGTTCCTTTGATCCCAGTAGTGGTGGGGTTGCTGGATATGGGGAATGGACTAAGATTGGCCTAATAAGGGAGATGGTGGACCCTTCCACCTCTTATTTGGGTCGTGCTTGGGAAAGAAGGGTAGTTGGCACCGTGCGGTATGGTCACACCCCTAATTTGCAAAATGAGGAAGTTTTGTTATGGACAAAGGGGAATTCAGAATTTGTTCCTCTCCCTATAGAACCATCGCAGAAAGGCATGCATCTGGGTACACGTCGGGGTAGGCCACGCAGAGTTAAGCAAATTAACAATGCAGCTAAAAAAGGTTCTAGTTCTACACAAGAGAGTCCTAGTCTACAGTCTGCTCATGGAACGTCTTTGGCACAGGGTATGGATCAAGGAGGTGTGGTTCAGGCTATGTCAGAGGCACATGGTATTCCTATCAATCTAGGGGGATATTAAGTTGATCAGGAAGTGGTGCTTACCAGAAGGTAGGAGATATTGGGGAATCAGGTTGGATGAGGCCATTCAATCACCACTTAAAAGGGTTCGCAGTGCTGAGCGATGTGAAAGTAGTAAGGGGAAGGCAGCAGAAACATCTAGCAGGATGAGCATTAAAGAAAGGTGCCTTATGTTAGAGAGAGCGATTTATGCGGAAGAGGAATTACAAGAGGTTCCAATTGGGTATCAGGAGATGTGGGATGTTTTGGAGGAGCTTTCAATACTGGAAAGAGCTGCACTTATGGCAAGAATGCGGGTAAGTCTTCCCGGGGCGGTGGCGGCTGGCCTTCAACAGCCGCAAATCCACCATGGTTATATTTTCTGGAACTGCCATGGTCTGGGGTCAGACATGGTAGTTCGAGCCCTTCATAAGCTCATTCGAAAATATCAACCCTCTATGATCTTTCTCTCTGAAACTAGGATGAAAGATCATCGCATTGATGGAGCGCGAAGGCGTATGGGTTTTGTGGATGGCTTTAATGTGGCTCTGATGGGAAGGGCAGGTGGGTTTAGTTTGTGGTGGGATGCGTCTATGGAAGTGAATATTATATTCTTCTCAAAACTCATCATAGATGCTAGGTTTCGAGAACTAGGAGAGCAAACCTGGGTGCGGTTTACAGGAGTTTATGGCACCTCGTACAAAGCAGAGAAGGAAGAGTTCTGGGGTTGGATGAATACTCATTTTTTGCCCTCTACGATCCCGTGGTTGTATGGAGGGGATTTTAATGAATACCTTTAAGAGTGAAAAATCTGGAAGGGTAGGGAGTAAGCACATAAACCAAGATACTTGGAGCACTTTATGAATTGTACGGATTTGTTGGATGCTGATTTTAAGGGGCCGACCTTCACTTGGCGTGGTACTCGAAATGGGGTTCTCATTCAAAAGCATATTGATAGGGGGCTCTTCAATAATTTTTGGCGGAAGCTGTGGCCCAATACGATTGCTATCCATAGGACATTATTGGGCTCTAACCATTGTCCAATCATTATTCAAAGGGAGCCGGATAATCCGAAAGGCAAGATGAGATTTCGGTTTGAAGCCTTTTAGGCTAAGGAGGAGAAGTGTAGTGAGTTGGTGAAATCGTGCTGGGTTGGTTAGTGTGAGGGGATGGCTATGGATTGTTGGCTTAAAAGAATTAATACTTGTCGGTCGAAGTTGATTCATTGGAGCCGCAATAAATTTAAGCTTCGTCAGCAACAAATAAATAAGTTGTTAACTTTTTTGGATGAATTGCAATTGAGTTGGGAGGCGAATGCGGAGAAGATTAAGGATCTTTCAATTCGGGTTGATAAATTGTGGGCACAGGAAGAAAGCTTTTGGCAGCAGAGATCCCGAGTTAAGTGGCTTCGGGAAGGAGATGCTAATACCCGCTTGTTCCACCAAACTACTCTCACTCGGCGAAGGAGGAATAAGATGCTGAAAATTAAGAAAGATAATGGTTCTTGGGAGAACAATCCGGGAAAGGTTAGGAGCTTGTTTGAAAGGCATTTTATAGACCTCTTCACTACTTCTAGGCCGAGGGAGTGGGGCTCGGTATTGGAGTGTATTCCACAGATGGTCACTAATGGGATGAATGATTTTCTCATTCTGCCTGTCTCAATCGAGGAAATTAAGTTGGCAACTCTCCAAATGGGCAATCTTAAAGCCTCGAGGGTGGATAGGTTTCAAGGCGTCTTCTATCATACTTATTGGGAAGATCTTGCTGATACTCTCAATGCGTTAATTTTTGAGCTGTTGCAGGGACATGGTTGCCCACGTAAGCTTAATGCAACCCATATTGTCTTGATTCCTAAAGTTCAATCCCCAGAGTTTGTCACACAATTCCAACCTATAAGTTTGTGCAATTTTTCCTAAAAAATTCTTTCCAAAATGTTGGCCAATAGGTTAAAGCCTCTCTTGCCGAGTATGATTTCTCCCATGCAAAATGCTTTCGTGTCGGGTCGGCAAATCCAAAATAGCATCGGAATCGCACATAAGCTATTTCATTTCATTAAGCTAAGGAAAGCTCAAGGAAAGTTTGAGTTTGGTGTTAAATTGGATATGCACAAAGCCTATGATAGGGTGGAGTGGGATTTTCTCGATGCTGTTATGGAGAAAATGGGGTTTTGCATTGGGTGGAGAAGGATTGTTATGAGTTGTCTTTGTACAATCAGTTTCGCTGTCATTCTCATTGGGCAACTGGGTGACAAGTTTGCTCCCTCTCAGGGTCTTAGGCAGAGGGAACCTTTATGCCCTTACTTATTTTTTTTAGTTAGTGAGGTGTTGTCCCATATGATTCAATCAATTATGGATAGGAAGTATTTGGATGTCGTTCAGATAGGTTCTCATGCTCTTGTCATTTCGCACCTATTCTTCAATGATGATATGCTAATCTTTTTAAAGACTAATAGGAAAAATTGTACAAATCTTGTTCAACTTTAAATGACTATTGCTTGGCATCTGGACAAGCGGTGGATATTCAGAAATCTAATGTGTTCTTCAGTGCTAATGTTTCTGTGGATGTCTTTGCAGAGTTGGGAGCGATTCTTGGTATGAAAATTGTATTTGATCCTGGTACCTATTGGGGGTTCCTGCAGTTTGGGGACGTTCTAAGAGGCAGGGGTTGACTTATATTAAGGAGAGAATTTTGGCGAAACTTCAGGGATGGAAAAGATGTACATTATCTCCGGTTGGGAAGGAGGTTTTGCTTAAAACAGTAGTGCAAGCCATACCAGCCTACCCGATGAGTTTATTTAAATTTCCTGCCAGGCTTTGTAACGAATTGGATGCTTTGATTTATGCTTTTTGGTGGGGGAAGGTTGGTAGGGAGCGGCATATTCATTGGGTAGGGAAAAAAAATTCTTGGTCTTCCAAAGAACCAGGGTGGTTTGGGTTTCTGCAATTTCCAAGTGTTTAATAATGCTCTTCTTGCTAAGCAGTGTTGGCAGATCCTCCATAATCCTTCGTCCCTTTGGATACGAGTCTTAAAAGCTAGATATTTTCCCCATTGTTCTTTTCTTAAGGCTAAACGGGATGGCCGTGCATCTTGGTTGTGGTCTAGTTTGTTGGTGGGTTGAGATCTATTGTTAGATAGAGCGCATTGGCAGATTATCGGCGGCAAAGATGTTCAAGTTTGGGTTGATAAATGGCTTCTTTCTCTTTCTATAGGTCATCCTGTTCCATGGGTAGGAGTTTCTGTGTCTAGGAATCTAAGTGTTGATACATTAATCTGTCCCTCTACCAAGTCCTGGGATATTGACTTCCTTATGGGTTTTATGCCTCATAATGAGATGGCTACTGTTGGTACCATATTATATTGGGCCTCGTTACTTGGGCTTCTAGACATTGAGCCCATGATTCATATAAAAGGGGAGGAGCCCTTAATCTATAAAAGGGCCTCCTCACCCTCACAATCCTCAAGTCTTATCCTCACATACAAAGCCACAAGGCTCACAAACAGAGAAACTCTCTCAAACTCTCTCTTTCTCTGGGGGACTCCCCCTCACACTTGTAATCCATATATACAGTTACAGAGAAATACGATCAACATCAGTGTGGACGTAGCCCAAACATTGGGGTGAACCACGATACATCTTGTGTTCATTACTTTCTTGCAGATTCCCGGTCGGATTTATGTTGTTCCAAAACCCCTCCGGTTTTATGCATCAACATTTGGCGCCGTCTGTGGGAAACGACACGAAAAACTATGTCGGTTCTCTCTCAATTGTTCACCTCCGCCGTGAATCTACAAAAACCTAACAACCCAAAGCTTTCCCAGAAAACCCACGGAGCCACTTCCTCTCTCACTCAATCTCTCTCTCTGCAACTCCTTTCGAGAGAGCCCCGAGATCCACGACCTCATCGAGAAGGAGAAGCACCGCCAATTTTAGGGTCACATACTGCAAACCATCTATTCTTCTCGCTCTTTCTCCCTTTCTCTCATTGTTTCTCTGTTGCTGCTCGAATCAGAGCCATGGCCACCGTTACTTTGCTCCGTAACTTCCGGCGCCGCGACGTCACATTGGCCTCCATCTCCACCTACCGTTTCTTTACTAGCATTGCCAAGCCATCACTTTTGAGCCAAAGTGGGCAAGCTTAGCAAGATCTTTCAGATCGAGCTCTCTCTCTCAATCACTATAACGACTATGGAGAACAGGTGATGGAGGACAAGCTGTGCTCTTCCAGTGTGAGTCCAAATATAAATTCAGCAGGAAGACGACGCCGTCGAGTTAGCTGTGCCTGGACTTGAACGAAATGTCATTACCGGTGCCTGTGGTGTCTCACAGACGAAGAATCCCGGTCAGCAAATCACCTCCGAGTGAAGAGATCAAAGATTTCTTCACCGCCGCTGAGAAGTACAAGCATAAGCGCTTTACAAAGAAGTTGAGGACCAAAAGTTTGACCCGACGGCCACAAAACTGATTGATCCCGACTCCCTCTCCCTCAAGCTCTGCAAGCAGACTGATCCACCTCCACCCTGAACCGCTGCCTAAGCCAGAGCTGCACCGACAGGGCCTTGCTCTTCCATGGCCGCCAACGTAATCTTCCACAGCCACAAAAGCAAAAGAGGCAAAGGCGGTGCAGAAACAATGGCGAAGTCGATGCGATGCAAGAGAGAGAAAAGGCTGAAAGCCATTTAGAGAGAGAGATGGTGGAGCCTTACTATGACAAGAAAGATGAAGCTAAGCTCACTGCCCAGAAAGCTACCCTCGCTACCCCAAAACTTCTCGTACCCGTCGACCCGAGCTTTCTTGCAGCAACCTGATTTTATGAAGATGATGCTAAAGCGATAGAGCCTTTTCCATGAGGGCCAACAGATACATCATTGCTAAAGATTTTTAAGAGTCACATTGCTGCAGCAATTTGGAATAATGAGAAATTACTGAGCATTTTACAGTGGTGCAGTCATGTGAGACGGATCTGCTCACATGTCGATAAAGCAAAAGTAGAAAGCCAATGAGCTGGAAATGCAAGTGTGGGAGATCATTGCAAGCATCCAATGCAATTTCCTCAGATTCCAAGGGCATCGACCACCAGTAAAGCAAAAGCAGAAAGCAAAAGTAGAAAAAGGGAGGAAAATAATGAAAAAGGAAAATATGTTTGGAGATGGAGAAAAGCCGAGGAGGAAGTGGAAAGCATGGTACACCCATACCCACTGTCATTGATGAATATTTTTAAGTTGTCTTCTGCAAACTGGAGCAATTATTATATAGTTATACTGATGTGTAAAGAAGGCAGCATGCCAAAAAAAAAATAAAAAAATGGGCTGAAATGTTATGTGGAGAACGAAGGCCCATATGCCCAAAAGAGCCAGGCCCTATGGCTTCAAACTCCAACCTCTGTCCCTCCACTTAAGGTTCACCTTCTATTATTACCAATTAGGTGATCAAAAGTACGTCCAGTACTCCAAAATTATTCGACAGCCTGCCGCTATTATCACCAACCAGGTGATTAAAAGTACGTCCAGTACTCTTAAATTATTCAGCAGCCTGCCGCTATTATTACCAGCCAGGTGATCAAAAGTACGTCCAGTACTCCAAAATTATTCGGCAGCCTGCTGCTATTATCACCAGCTAGGTGATTAAAAGTACGTCCAGTACTCCAAAATTACACGTGAGCATCACTCATGTCAATCATACATAAACATTCATGAGCATCACTCATGTCAACATTCCTAAGCATCACTCATGTCAACATCCATAAGCATCACTCATGTCAATCAACATAAACATTCATAAGCATCACTCATGTCAATCAGCTTCGAAAGCTTCATTTACAGAGCTCTAACTTCGAAAGCTCCAGCTTCGAAAGCTTCACTTACAGAGCTTCAGCTTCGAAAGCTTCATTTACAAAGCTCCAACTTCAAAAGCTTTATTTACAAAAGCTTCATCTTCAAAGCTTCATCTACAAAGCTTCAGTGCATGGTATACAAAGACCACCTCCGAACAACCGCCACTTTGGCCATACATGGATTGAATTTGAAGTCTCCAGCCAACAGACTCTATTGACTGAAGACTTGGGGGGACTACACTATGCACTATATATTGGGCTTCTGCAACTGAGCCTCATGAAAAATACTGGGGGGACTTAGCCCATTATTTATGTATTGAGGAGCGAGCCCTTATTCTATAAAAGGGATTCCCTCACCATCATTAGAGAGCATCACCACCTGCTGAGCAACCGTCTCGTCACAAGCATCGCTCTTAGCCTATCTCTTATGTATTAAGGAGCGAGCCCTTATTCTATAAAAGGGACTCCCTCACCATCATTAGAGAGCATCGCCACCTGCTGACCAACTGCCTCGCCACGAGCATCAACTCTAGCCCATCATTTATGTATTGAGGAGCGAGCCCTTATTCTATAAAAGATACTCTTTCACCTTCAACGCCACAAGCCTAGCTAACCAAGGCAACATAAGCCACAAGCCGAGCAGCCTCGCAACATGTGCTACTTCTAGTTGAGCATCATTTCACATTAAGCACCACCCCATATTGAGTATCAGTTCTAGATGACATCTAGTTACTTCGGCCCACACAGGGCCGACCCAGGCCCAGTGCAACCAGGGCCCAAAATTTAAAGGGGCACAAAAAAAAAGTCCAAATAATTAGGAATAAAAAAAAAATTGTCCAGAGCCCAAAATAGGGAATGGAGGGTAAGAGGCCCAAATTTGACAATAAAGGAAAGGGCCCAAGTTTTCAAGATTTAAAAAAAGAAAATATATATATATATAAAATTGGACCGGCCCAAGTTTTGGCCTTTAAAAAAAAAAAAAAAAACAATGTAAAGGGACCACTTGTCCCCGGTCCCCCCTCCCCACCTAACCCTAATTCCCCTTTTCCCAATTTCCCACCAGCCCCTTTGTTTTCCCCCCAGTGCCGTCTGTTATTTTCCCACCCCACTGCCATCTGCACTGCTGTTGCAGCTCCCAGCCTTCCAACCCCGACACACAGGCCCGCCACAGGTCTTTGTCTTTCTCAGCCACAATCCCTGCTGCTGGTTGCCATTGTGCATTCACCAACCCGAGTAACTTTTGAGGTAATTTGATAAACTAATTTTTAAAATTTGAATTATTAATTCATAATTTAAATTAAATTTTGCAAGTGACATAGAATTATATGATAATTGATGTATAGAATTGTTGTTGTTGATGGATTGAATTCTTGATTAATTGAATTATTTGATTTCATATGTGTTAGTGCTTTTATAATATGTTAAACCATATGTGTTAGTGCTTTTATAATATATAACAGATGTTAGTGTTTTTATAATATATAATATGTGTTGGACTTGGAATGATAATTTTAATAGGAAATTTTTGTTATATCATGTGTAGGTAATTTTTGTAAACAAATTATCAAAGCCATGTCATTTAGGAAACAACTCTCTGGTAATATGAAAAGGAAAAAAAAGGCAAAGGATAACGAAATTGCCGAAAGTTTAAGAGGATCTCTTAATAAATTTTTTTCTACAAAGAATGAGTTGGTTGAAAATTTGAGAGAAAATGATGTTGGTGAAGAGTCACAAAATGTTGTTGGGGAGTCTCATGATCATGAAATTGGTGGTTATGTGGAGGAAGATGTTAATGACCAAGAAAATAGTGGTGATTTAGAGGAAAATGTTGGTGATGAGTCTCAAGATCATGAAAATGGTGGTGATGTGGATTTAAATGTTGATGATGATCATATTGGTGTAGAGGAAAATATTGAATCTCCTGAACCTATTTTCCATTTAAACATTTATGATCCAAAAGTTTGGGATGGCCTTAATGCAGAAATGAGAGACTTACTTATAGAAAAGGGACCAATTCGAGAAACTAATTTCACGTATCCTAAGGACAAACTCTCTAGAAAATTTTCATCACACTACTATGGTCGAAAATTACGAACGGGTGAAATTTATGATAGGAAATGGCTTGTGTACTCAAAAGAGTTGGATAAAGTCTTTTGCTTTTGTTGTAAATTGTTTAAAACAATTGCCTCAAAAAGTGAGTTAGCAAAAGATGGAATTAGTGATTGGAGACATCTTGGTGTGAAGATTGACCAACATGAAAAGAGTAAAGAGCATCTCGTTAATTCGAGAACTTGGGTTGAGTTGAAAAGTAGATTGACAAAAAATCAGACAATTGACAAAGAATTTCAAATACGAATCAAGAAACAGACAAATCATTGGAAACAAGTGATGCTTAGAATTATTGCTGTTGTGAAATGTCTTGCCATACATAATTTAGCATTTCGTGGAACAAATGAAAGACCTTATGAAGACTCTAATGGCAACTTCTTAGGTTTACTTGAAATGATTGCAGAGTTTGATCCAATAATGCAAGAGCATTTTCGACTCATTGAGAATAAAGAGATTCATCATCACTATTTGAGCCATAAAATTCAAAATGAGTTGATAGCTACTTTAGCTTCAAAAGTCAAAACCGCAATCATTAAAAAAGTCAAAGAAGCCAAATTTGTTTCTGTCATTCTTGATTGTACTCCTGATGCAAGTCATGTGGAACAGATGACGTTAATTTTGAGATGTGTTGACTTGTCAAGTAGGTCAATAAATATAAGGGAGTATTTCATGGAGTTTTTAAGTGTAGAAGATACATCAGGATTAGGACTTTTTAATGAGTTGCAAGATGTCCTAAAGTCTCTTGATCTTGATATTGATAATGTGAGGGGACAAGGTTATGATAATGGATCTAACATGAGAGGGAAACACCAAGGTGTCCAGAAAAGATTGCTAGACATAAATCCCAGAGCTTTTTACATGCCATGTGGTTCTCATTATCTTAATTTAATAGTTTGTGATATGGCAAGTTCATGTCTTAAAGCAAAATCTTTTTTTGGAGCGTGTCAATGCATATATACAGTGTTTTCCAACTCTACAAAGCGTTGGAATATTTTGCTTGAACATATTGATGGTTTAACTTTGAAGTCATTGTCAACTACTCGATGGGAAAGTCACATTGAAAGTGTTAAAGCGATTAAGTCCTAAGTAGCCCAGGTTAGAAATGCTTTGTTTAAATTGGTGGAAATTACTGAAAATCCCCAATTGAGTAGGGATGCAGAATGTTTAGCATCAGGAGAACTTTCAAGTTTTTATTTTGTATTAAGTTTGGTTATTTGGTATGACATTTTGTTGAAGATTAACATGGTGAGTACAAAATTACAATCTGAAGACATGCGTCTTGATGTTGTTGTAAAGGCATTGGAAGCACTTGTTACGTTTTTCGAAAACTATAGAGAAACTGGTTTTGCTTCTGCCATGAGTGATGCTAAAGAAATTGCACTTGATTCGGAAATTGACCCTGTTTTTCAAACTAAACGTCATAGACCTAGAAAAAGACATCATTATGAAGTTGATGGTAATGAAAGGGAACAACAGTCTGCTGAAGAATCATTTAGAACAGATTATTTTCTTGTTATAGTGGATATTGCTCTTTCTTAACTGAAACACAGGTTTGAACAGTTAAAGGCTTTTGAATATATTTTTGGCTTCTTGTTTGATGCATCGAAGTTAATTTCATTGGATGATCAAGAGCTAAAACAAAATTGTATGAATCTTGAAGCACATTTGAAACATGGAAATACCACGGATGTAGATGGAGCCGACTTATGTTCCGAATTACAGGTTTTGCAAATGATGTTACCTAAAAAAGCATTTCTCTCTAATAACCCTTGGACATCCATGGAAATAGCAAACTTTGTCAAAGAAATTGACATGTGTCCTAATGTCTTGATTGCTTATCGTGTAATGTTGACTGTACCTGTGACCGTGGCATCTACAGAAAGAAGTTTTTCAAAATTGAAATTATTAAAATCTTACTTGCGAACCAATGGATTAGCAATCTTATGCATTGAAAAGGATGAGATTGAAGACTTTGAGTATGATGATATAATTGATGATTTTGCTTCAAAAAATACTAGAAGACAATTTCTTAAAGGTTGAAATTTGAAAAAGATTTGCTAGGAGTGGTTGTATATGATTGTACTTTTGATTGTCGGGGTTTAGGTACTATGTCCCCCCCGTTGTATATTTTCTCAGGTAATAAAATTTGGGCGTGAGGGCCTAGCCCCCCAGCTTCGACTGGGTTCCAGCCCTCGTTAAATTTTTTTTTTAACATATGTTTTTGTTTTAAAAAAGGGCACATTTTGAACTTTCGCACTGGGCACCCAAAAACTCAGGACCGGCCCTGGGCCCACACATGGACTGAATTTCAAGTCTCCAGCCAAAAGACTTTCTTAATTGAAAACTTAGGGGATTACTGTTGGTACCATATTATATTGGGCCTCATTACTTGGGCTTCCAGACATTGAGCCCATGATTCATGTAAAAGGGGAGGAGCCCTTAATCTGTAAAAGGGCCTCCTCACCCTTACAATCCTCAAGTTTCATCCTCACATACAAAGCCATAAGGCTCACAAACAGAGAAACTCTCTCAAACTCTCTCTTTCTCTGGGGGACTCCCCCTCACACTTGTAATCCATACATACAGTTACAGAGAAATACGATCAACATCAGTGTGGACGTAACCCAAACATTGGGGTAAACCACGATACATCTTATATTCTTTACTTTCTTGCAAATTCACGGTCGGATTTATGTTGTTCCAAGACCCCTCCGGTTTTGTGCATCAACAACTACAATTCGTGATTTACAGACTTGGGACTTGTCTTGTCAAAAGCAGATCGGCTTGTTTAGCCATAGGATAAGCGTGGCAGATTTACGGTATAGTCTGGGTACCATTGGGAATTTTCGAGAATGCATATTCCTACAGGCTTGCCTCTTTCACCTGATACCTCTCTTTTTCTTTGTGTATGGACATTTATATGGAAGTTGAACATTCCCCAAAAAATTTGACATTTCCTCTGGAAGTCTTCACATGGTGCCTCCAACGATGGCTAATCTGTTTCGGCAGAAATTAGCCCACTCGCCGTTATGTCCTATCTGTCATATCACGGAGGAAACAACTGAACATCTTCTACATAAATGTCCTTGGGTGGAAGCTTTCTGGTTTAGAGGTGCACTCAATTCCAAGGTTAATAGGGCAGATGTCTCGTGTTAGTGGCAATGGTTCGAAGATCTTCTTCGCTCAGATCAGTGGGCTACTCAAGAGAGGAAGTGGCTCTTGGCTTATGTTGGTTTCACGTGTTGGCGCATATGGAAGACCAGGTGCAATTTTATCATTAAGCATTCCACTATCAACCTGGCTCAAACCCTTTTTGTTGTTAATAATGATGTGGGAGTGTTTTTTGCAGCTCGTAAGCTTGATTGGGATCAGTAGGCGATGCCTGCGTCTGGCGGGGACTTGGAAACTCGCTGGTCCATGCCACCACCTTTTGTAAAAATAAATGTGGATGCTAGTTGGGTTGAGTCTTCACGTTCGGGGTTTGTGGGTTTGGTGGCGAGGGATAGTACAGGGAAGTTTTTGGCTGCTAGTAGGCAGGCTATTGCAGCTTTGTGTGTTAGTCAAGCTGTGGCCTTGGCTCTTTTCCTTGGTTGTGAACTGGGTATCTCACAAGGGTTTAGTTGTATAATTCTTGAATTGGATTCATTGGAATCAGTTTCTTGTTTGAATGGTAAGTTGGAAGATGGCAGTTGGAGGGCATGTCCCATTTTGGCTCAAGTCCAGAAGTAACGAGATTCCTTTTAGGACTACTGCTGGTCTTGGACATCTAGATCAACCAACAAGGCGGCGAATTTTTTAGCATCGCAGAAGTCTAAGGAGATGTGCGATGTTTTGTGGGTTGACCAACCCCCATCCTCCTTGTTTTTTGTCTTAAACTTCGATGGATTGCCTTGTCCCCATTAGGTGTTCTTGGCTTTGCAGGGAGTGACACTTTAGCTTGTGGTGCCGCGTCAGTCTTTCTTGTAGCTTCTTGCAAAGTTTGTTTCCAGTGTTCTGTTGATGTTTGCCTGGTTTGGCTTTCTGTTTGTGTGGCTTCTTAGCCCTTTGATTGTTTTTCCAATGTTCCAAAAAAATAATATATATATTCTGAATACACCTCAAATTACTATCCAATTTTTTTTTTTTTTCAAGCTCTCAAAACCACTCACAAGTCGCAACTTCCATTATAGAATAAAACTCTAGCAAATAAAAGTAGAAACACATCGATAAAAAAAATTATTTTGACAAATAAAACATGCAATCAACATTTTAGCTCTTTATTAGGCTCATTTGTAAAGGCTTCTTTGAAAGCACTTCCGCTCAGAGGCATTTCTTGTAAAAGCACTTCGATTACACTGCTTCTTTTAGAAAAATTTTAATGGATTCTTTAACCCAAAAGTACTTTTAACTTTTTAATGCAAGCATGATCCAAAGTTTTTGGTGATCTAAAAACGTTTTAGTTAACAAATTCTTCCTTCAAATGTTGAAATCAATAGAGAAATACAAGAACTTGTACAATTACAAATCGACTGATTTGCACAGGACTCAGACAAGCACGATAAGTATTCATAAACCATCAATCATAAAAAAAAAAATAAAAAAAAATAAAAAAAATCATAAACTCCTCCACTTTCCAACCATTCTTCCAACATCTAAATACCTAACGAAACTCTCTTCGATTTACACGCCTAACGAAACTCTCTTCCAACATCTCAACATCTCATAACCGTTCTTCCTTGAGTTAATGGCATTCATTTGAAACTCTCTTCGATTTACACGCCTAACGAAACAGTGAGATTAGTGGAATTCGTAATAATTGACAACTCCAAATCTCATGCATGTTTACATTATTCATAACAGAAGCACCTTTACCCGGAGAAATGAGCGCGCTAAAACGCAGCTAAGGCCTACATCAGTTCTTGTGTTGAAGCCTCCCATTTTCTGCACCAGCATAAGGATCGATAATTACATTTATAACAGCTGGTTTTTGTACCGAGAAGGATTCTGAAAGGGCGGACTTGAGTTCTTCAGGTGTCCCAACAAGATAGCCTTTGCCTCCAAAAGCTTCAATCAGAGTGTGATAACCCGCACTTGGGACAAAGGAAGTGGGAGCAGGGTCATCCTTGTAAGGCCCACTAATTTCATCCGGGCTTCTTCGATCGCCACCATATACACCACCATTGTTAAAGACTATCACAACAACAGGTAACTGGTATCGAACCAATGTCTGCAGAAATCAAAGAAAAAGTATACACGAATGATATTGTCTCTTGTACAGCCCGAGAAAAGCATATACACACACCAAAAACAGACAGACAGGCAATAAGATAAACATTATCAATGAAGACATTGACCAAACAAAACATTGATGATATAATGGAAAATTTCTAAGGGAATCTTGATTACAGGAAAGAAATTTCAAAGGCTAATAATGAAAGAGAAATCAAATTTTATAACAAAATTGCTTCTAGCCCACTAACCTTAACAAAAGCTGCGCTCAGCAATAAGGGAAAATTGTGAATAGGGGAACAAGTATGGCAATGTGTCAAGGTCAAGCTTTCAACGACCGTTTCTTTCCTTTTTCTTTTCCTGATTATACAGAAGACCACCAGACCCTCTTCAAACTTTGGACCAAAGACACTACCAAAGACATCTCTCACCAGAAACTATGCCTTAACTTTACTCAAACTATGAGAAAAGATGGCCTTACCTACAACATCTCTCAAAAGATGGCCTTACTCCAACTAAGTTTTTTTGTCAGACCATGTAAGTCCTAAGTATTTAGAAACCTATTGTCACATGAATTCTCAATACACCACCAATGTAACCAAATGATGGAGCTTTGGTCCGCTACTAGTACTAACCACCAAAACCTAACTTGCTGAAGCTTTCAGAGAGAGAAGTCTGACCATCATTTACCTCAAGTAGCACAACTACAACAAAAACAGCAAATGTCTACTATTTGTTTAAATGTCTCCAGGACTGTGTGCTCTATAAATAAGACACAAGGGTAGATATCTACCAAGGAAATCACAAATATCAAGTCATTCTCTAAATCTCAACACATTTTGAGAAAAAACTGTACATGCTTCAAGCTGTCTTTGTTACGTATTCCAAAAGTTTCTAATACAATGGAAAGCCAACATCAGACTCGATGTGGAGATGATGGAGGTCATGGCCCCTGCAAATTTTTTGAACAAAAAGTCCTTACTTATGAAGATAGAGACTAAAAACCTCCAATGTCTATAACCGAAAACGTGGTCCCCCCTCAAGACCCAACTCCTACTGCTCCAAGTATAATCCAGCCTACTTTGTAAGTCCCTTCAGCACTTAAAGTTGCCCATTTTTAACCCCAACTTCAAATAAGATGCTCACTCACTACTTAAGCTAATCATGTCCAAACCCATGCGACTGCATGTTCAAAACTAAACTAATACTCGTCGTACCCAGTGCACAAGGCTCCCGCTTTACGCAGGGTCTGGGAGAGGTGAATGTCGGCTAGCCTTACCCCCATTTATGGAGAGGCTGCTCCCAAAACTAAACTAATACTAACAGGAAAAAAAAACTAAGATGACCAGTTAAGCTGTCCAATTATACGTTTCTTTCTCTAATGTCTTTTAAAACAAAAAATAAAAACCAAAAGGGAAAGGAAAAAGGTTACTGCTATGTTTAATATTATTTGTACTATTACTTTCACCAACCTAATAAACAACACCTAGGTTGATAATGCAGCACACATGCCATTAAGCATCTCACTTCCAAATTCTTTTTATTCCTATACCTAACACAAAGACTACCAAATTTTCTTCCACATCTTTCGAACTAAACGAAAACCGCATCAAAACCAACAACCAGAAAGCAGATGTCAGATGACTACAAATCAAGTTACTCTAACTCTCTAAACCATTAGTGAGATTGACCAACTCAGATCCAAAACAATTTGAAGGGGAGGAAAAGAAATCACAGTTTCGCAGCACAATCTGTGTGCTTTCTAATGAAAATTTATGTAAACAAACAGGTTATCCTTGCTAAAGGATCAATCACAGCTATCAAGCATATCACTAGCAGATAATTTGCCGGAATTAATATTTAATAACCATTAGCACATATTTTTTATGACAACGCATGTGAGGGACCATACCTCAACTTCCATTGCACTGAACCCAAATCCTGAATCCCCTTCCACTGCAACAACAAGCCGGTCAGGAGAAGCTACCGCACCCGCAATGCAGTAACCCAATCCAACCCCCATTGTTCCCCAAGTCCCTGCATCCAACCTGGTCCTCGGCTCGGTCTGAACCAACACAGACCGACCCACATCCATAGTGTTAGCCCCCTCGGAAACCAATATAGGAGCAGGGCTCCCCAACCCTGCAATTGCATCTCTAATAATCTTCATTGGCGTCAAGAAATTAAATGGCACAACTTCCTTAGCCAACTGAGCCTCCATTTTCGAAACATTGTCCTTCACCTTACTCGAAATCGCTGCAACCCACGGATGAGACTTCCCCAAACAAAAGGGGTCATCCTTGATCCCCAAATTGATCTTCTCCAACACCAACTTTGCATCTCCAACCAAACCCAAATGTGGTTTTCGCAGCTCAATCTCTTCCTTGCTAACATCAACCAAAATGAACTTCACATCCTTGGACCACTTGGGCGGCTCACCAAAGTGCAAAAGCCAGTTAAGCCTTGCGCCAACGACAAGCACCACGTCACATTTCCCGATCGCCAGAGACCTTGCTGCGGTCGCCGCCAGCTCATGAGTGTCCGGCAACAGCCCCTTCCCCATTGGAGTGGGCAAAAATGGGATTCCCGTCCTCTCCACCAGCTTACCCAACTCGTTCTCCGCTCGAGCAAATGCAGCCCCTTTACCAAAAACAATCAACGGCCTCTCCGCGTGCCGGAGCAGCGAAACGGCCTCCTCAATCTGCGAATTCTGCACACACAGAACCTTCTCCGACTCTCCGAATTTCTCGGCGGCGGTGGCCAATAAGCTCTCAGCCTCCGCCTCAGAAATTGTCTGGTGCAGTACATCCGACGGAAAATCCAAATAGCACCCTCCGGGTCGACCCGAACCGGCTTTTGCAAGAGCTTGAAACACGCAATCCGGTATTTCTTTGATTGATTTAGCTTTGGCGGAGAATTTGGAAAAGGGTTCGACGGCGGCGATCTGATCGAGCTCCTGGAAATCTCCACGGCCGAAATCTTTCTGGTCGCACGAACCCGAGATCATCACCATGGGCCAAGCATTGGCCATGGCGTTGGAAAGACCCGCGAGCCCGTGGACGCATCCGGGACCCGAGACCGTGAGGAGAACTCCGGGTCGACCCGTTAGATACCCGTAGGCAGAGGCGGCGTAACCCGCCGACTGCTCGTTGTGGAAGGCGATAAACCGAACTCCGAGCGAAACCGCGCGGTTCGCGAGTGAGGTGACGGGAATTCCCACGACTCCGAACATGCGGTCGACGCCGAACCGGGCAAGGGCCTTGGCGATCAGCTGGTTGCCATCGACTGCGGTTGTGGTTGATTCACCCATTGGATCTGATTGCTGTGCTTCTTCTGCGGGGAAATGAGTGGAGTGGGTACATATAGACACAGAAGTTGGAGGACGATTATGCCCCCGATAGATTGTTGGGAAATGTGTTATGTCGGGGAGGTAGTACAGAACGAGGAGATGGGTAGATGGAGAAATCAAATTTGATAAGGAATGCTGAGACAGCCGCTGTTGCTTTTCTGGTTTGGTGGGCGGCGGTCTCACTGTCAATGGCTAAATGGAACAGTATAAAGCGACTTCCTATGCCACGTCATAAAGCTGACGTGGGAAAACTGTAAAAGCCGAAGCAGTTCCTTCTTCCTCAGCAGTCCAGAGCCGACGAGTATTACGTTAACTATAAGGACAGGTATCAAAAGAAGGTGGTCACAGGCTAGGATGAGGTAATTTGGGCACAGCAGATCTGGACTCATTTCTCATACCCAAAGCCATCCCTGCCCTTTCTACCCCGCTCAGCCGCCGCCCTCTCTCCTCTCTCTCTCTCTGAGTCAGCGAAATGATAAAGCGGCGATTCTACAAGCTAGAACACGGGGCCAGAGATGGCCCCTCGAATTCGTCTTCATCCTCGTCGGATTCTGAAATAGAACCACACGCCACATACGACTCCGATGAAGAAGAAGAAGAATATGATGCAGTCGAACAACTCAAGGACGATGCTCAATCTTGCTCTACCTCCTCTGGTTTCCTCTTCCTTACCTGCCCTTTAATTATAGTTTGTTTAAATTTATTTATATGATTTTTCTCAAATTATATTTAAATGGGTATTGATTAATATTTGCTGAATTTAATTTTTCTTCTGGTTTTTCGGTTTCCAGGATATCAGAGTGAGGATAGCTCAGCGAATGAAGTTCCTGTTGACTCCTCAGGTAAGGCTATAAGAATTTTTATCGGTGAATTTTGATTCGTTTGCATGGCTATGGAGTTTTCAATTTTCTTTTCTGCATTCATGATATGGATTTTTCTATCTAGATACATTGTCTATTGAAACACCAAGAAGTTTTCGCCAAATCAGCTCGGATTGTAGACACTATCATTTCTTTCCTAATCACCTCACCCATGTTTGTTTTGGTCTTCCTCCTTCCTTAGCACCGCCACCACCCTCTCCCTAAAAATATAAGAAGGAGAATGAATGAAATAGTCCGAAAAGGAGAGAAGATGGGTTTATCAGTTGATGTTATTATTGGGCAATAAAAGACGTAACACTCATCCTTAGGAGTGGCATAAAGTTGATATGAAAATTAGGTTTCGACTTCTAATCACAAGGCACGCAGCATCTTGTTATGCGGTTTGCATAAAATATAGATGCTACGTTACTACTTCCTTCCCCTCAAAAAGAAAATTACCGTTACTTTTTTTCTGTTGCAAGATATGTGCTTTTGTGGACTTAAGTATGGATCATGAGAGTTCAAACTTTGTAGAAAAGTGAGTGTATTTTACATCTTAATGTTTGACCAGAATAAATACACCTATGTTTCGGAGTGTCAGCACTTCCAGGACATATGACATCATCTTTTCATGTCAGGCCTACCAATAACCGAAGATGATGATGCTTCAACAGGACATGAAATACCAGATCTTATTGCCGATCAGTTGCTTGGTAAAAGTGGTCCAGAATTACTAGAGGAAGAATCCAACATCATGCCAGACGAGGAATCAAATCACTTTTACCAAGCAACTGATCGGTAAAAGTGGTTCAGAATTACTAGAGGAAGAATCCAACATCATACCAGATCTTATTGCCGATCGGTTGCTTGGTAAAAGTGGTTCAGCTTTGTTGTGTTTTTATGTGGTCTTGTCAAGACCAATTACTAGTGACTAATTATATTGTTGTTATTATTGCAGAGACATGCTCGGTCTAAGAAACTATTGGACGAAGGTAGGCTGAAGACCATACTGAACGCTGATGGGAAAATTGATGAAGAAGAGACCCCTGCTTTATATGCAAAAATTCTAGCTAATTCACAGGTAGGTCTCTCGTATATTGCTAAAATAAACCAGGAAATAATGTCGCGCGTGCATGCAAGAAATTAACCCATCTCTGCTACTTTATTCTAGGGTATGCCGAGAAAGAAAAGTAAAAGACAGGACAAGAATGGGTCGAAAAAGGTAAAAAACATCACACCACAATGTTTGGATATATATAGGCTTTAAAGTATATGGTCTGTTATGACTTATAACCGATGTTGTAATATGCAGAGGACGAGATATGGTGGTAAGCAATCCAAAGGGAACCCAGCCAAGAGAAGGCATGGATAAAGTTCTAAGAATGTTGCTTTTGGTTGCTGTCCCGTGGGAGATACAACTGCGAGAAAGGAAAACAAGGATTTGCTAGGTTTGTACCGAATTAAGGAAGGTATTTTAAGATTTTCATCGTTTCCTAGTGATGTGGCTAAGGGACTGTAATAAGCTCATATTTATATATATTTTACATCAAATTCACTTCTCTTTTCTTAGTTCCTTATATTTTTGAGCTATTTACTTTGTTTTTGTGTTTTGTGGGATTTGTCAAGCAAATAAAAGAAAAATAGCACAAGTAGGATTTTTAGTAACAAATTCGTCAAAACTGCCTGTGCAGATCAGCTGACTTTGGAAGCAAGTTAAACATAAAGGAATTGTTAGCATTAATTAACTTTAAAAAAAAATTATCGTAACCACTTAGTATTACGGTCTAGTGGTATTCCTCTTCACCTGTAAGTGAAAAGTCTTTGGTTCGATTCTCACCAAAGACGAATTTGAACCATATTATTGTTAGCTCATTGTGAGGCTAAACCTAACCTCTCATTCTTAGTATAGATAATATCGTTTGTTTAACAAAAAAAAATTATCATACACTTTCAAATAGAATACAACAACAACAACAACAACAAAGCCTTTTCCCACTAAGTGGGGTCGGCTATATGAATCCTAGAACGCCATTGCGCTCGGTTTTGTGTCATGTCCTCCGTTAGATCCCAGTACTCTAAGTATTTTCTTAGAGTCTCTTCCAAAGTTTTCTTAGGTCTTCCTCTACCCCTTTGGCCCTGAACCTCTGTCCCGTAGTCACATCTTCGAACCGGAGCGTCAGTCGGCCTTCTTTGCACATGTCCAAATCATCGGAGCCGATTTTCTCTCATCTTTCCTACAATTTCGGCTACTCCTACTTTACCTCGGATATCCTCATTCCCAATCTTATCCTTTCTCGTGTGCCCACACATCCCACGAAGCATCCTCATCTCCGCTACACCCATTTTGTGTACGTGTTGATGCTTCACCGCCCAACATTCTGTGCCATACAACATCGCTGGCCTTATTGCCGTCCTATAAAATTTTCCCTTGAGCTTCAGTGGCCTACGACGGTCACACAACACGCCGGATGCACTCTTACACTTCATCCATCCAGCTCGTATTCTATGGTTGAGATCTCCATCTAATTCTCCGTTCTCTTGCAAGATAGATCCTAGGTAGCGAAAACGGTCGCTTTTTGTGATCTTCGCTAGATTGCTCCGTTCATTAGTGTGGATAAGTATATAAATGGATAGAGATAGGAAAGCAAACACAAGATGTACGTGGTTCACCCAGATTGGCTACGTCCACGGAATAGAAGAGTTCTCATTAATTGTGAAGGGTTTACCCAAGTACATAGGTTCAAGCTCTCCTTTAGTGAGTACAAGTGAATGATTTAGTACAAATGACATTAGGAAATATTGTGGGAGAATGATCTCGTAATCACGAAACTTCTAAGTATCGGAGTGTGGTGTCGTCTTGACTTGCCTTATCTGTCTCATAGGTAGATGTGGCATCTTCTCTGGAAGTACTCTTCCTCCATCCAGGGGTGGTATCTTTAACTGGTGGAGATGCACAAGGTAATGTATCAATTTCACTTGAAGCTTACTTGTAGTCTCAGGCTTGGTCAAGCGCGATACAAACCATGTAGTAGGAGTCCCCCAAGTCGCCGAGCTAGGGGGTCTGCTGAAAGAGGTGACAGACAAGGTAAGCAATCAGAGCTCCGACTGATTGTTCACCTTCTCCCCATCTTGCAGCAGCATGAAGGATAAAGAGAAGAAAAATGAGAAGAGATGATATGAGATACTTTTGCTTTTGAAGAAGTAACTTTCCACAGGCTTATTCTTGAATTGAGCTGGAGGGTTTTCTGGTTTCCTCCAGAGTATAAGGCCGACTGAAGAATTTGAGGGTCAAAACAAGTCCATCAAATCTAGAGTACGTTCCACCCTGCTGATATGGGATACTTTTGCTTTTGACAGAGTAATGGGTGTATCGGCACGTGTGCTGTTACGCTTGTCTCCACATGCTTCCTTGTATCCTTCGCACTTGCCCTATCTGTTCCTCAAGCAGATGCGGAATCTTCCCTGGAAACATAAGATGTTGAAGATGAGTACTCGAGAGCAATGCCAGGTAAGTAATCAGGTAAGGGGTTCCAGGCAGTCAGTTCCTGGCTGGAAGCTTGATCCAAATGCTGACTGATTGCTCTCTTTCTCCTTGTCTTGTAGGTAAAAACAAGGCCAAAGGAAAAGACAGGGAAAAAGCATGATATGGGATACTCTTGCTTTTAACCCTGATGATATGAGATATTCTTGCTCTAGTATAGCTTGTTTGCAGAGGTATTATCGGGGGGAAAGAAAGCTGAGTATTTCGAAAGGCTTCGTTGGGAGTGCCCTCTCAGATATGATGAAGGGTTGAGCATTTTTGCAGGTCTGCCTGTCCGTTGGGGATGGGGGTCGACATATATAGGAGTCTCCCTAACAACAAGTAGTAATGCTATTCCTTTACCCTGCTTGGTCATAGCACGGTAGTGGGAGCTGCCAGTTTCACATGTTTTAACTCTGTCAGAGCACTTTGAAAAAGTGGTCTGTGGTATCTGGCTCTCGAGATTCGGAGAACGATGCCTCTTCGATTTTTGAGAAAGCAATCATGCTGGGGGTCTGGCTCTCGAGATTCGTAGAGCAGTGTCTCTTCGATTTTTGAGGAAGTAATCATGTTGGGAGTCTGGCTCTCGAGATTCGGAGGGCAGTGCCTCTTCGATTTTGGAGCAAGCAATCCTGTTGGGAGTGTTGTCTCGAATGTGAGTAAAGGTTGGGCATGTTTGCTAGTCTACCTTGCCACGAAGCACAAAGGTTGACACACAGAGACTTTTCGATTATCCAGCAATGGTACTGTTCCTTTACCCTCTCTTCGCTTTTGAGAAAGTAGTCATGTTGGGAGTCTGGCTCTCGAGATTCGGAGGACGGTGCCTTTTCGATTTTGGAGCAAGCAATCTTGTTGGGAGTGTTTTCTCGAAAGTGAGTAAAGGTTGGGCATGTTTGCTAGTCTACCTTGCCACGAAGCACAGAGGTTGACACACAGGGACTTTCCAATTATCCAGCAGTGGTACTGTTCCTTTACCCTTGTGGGTAATAATATGGTAGCTAGACCTTCAAAATTTATGTGTCTAAACTTTGTTAGTGCTGTTTCTTTGCTATTCTTTTACCTTTCTTGGTCAGAGCGATGTAGTGGGAGCTGCAAGCTTCACGTGCTCAACTTTGGCAGAGAACTTTGGCAAAGTTATCTGTGGTACCCATGAGCTATTGTTGCGTGTGGGAAGTGGGTGATTGAACAGTAAGATTCATGTGTTTTCTACTTCACCAGAAGTCTTCGACAGAATGCCCATAATTTCTGCAAAGCTGAGTGTGCGTGTGACAGGTGCTGACAAGGCTAGAAAAGTAGGTGTCTCTTCGATTTCTGAGATCGGCCCTCGTGGTCTCTGAGCAGCCCAGCTTTTGAGAAAGCGAGCGCCTCTTCGATTGATTCGGAGAACGATGCCTCATCGATTTTTGAGAAAGCAATCATGCTGGGGGTCTGGCTCTCGAAGATTCGGGGAGCAGTGTCTCTTCGATTTTTGAGAAAGTAATCACGTTGGGAGTCTGGCTCTCGAGATTCGGAGGGCGGTGCCTCTTCGATTTTGGAGCAAGCAATCTTGTTGGGAGTGTTTTCTCGAATGTGAGTAAAGGTTGGGCATGTTTGCTAGTCTACCTTGCCACGAAGCACAGAGGTTGACACACAGGGACTTTCCAATTATCCAGCAATGGTACTGTTCCTTTACCCTCTCTTCGATTTTTAAGAAAGTAGTCATGTTGGGAGTCTGGCTCTCGAGATTCGGAGGACGGTGCCTCTTCGATTTTGGAGCAAGCAATCTTATTGGGAGTGTTTTCTCGAATGTGAGTAAAGGTTGGGCATGTTTGCTAGTCTACCTTGCCACGAAGCACAGAGGTTGACACACAGGGACTTTCCAATTATCCAGCAGTGGTACTGTTCCTTTACCCTTGTGGGTAATAATATGGTAGCTAGACCTTCAAAATTTATGGGTCTAAACTTTGTTAGTGCTGTTTCTTTGCTATTCTTTTACCCTTCTTGGTCAGAGCGATGTAGTGGGAGCTGCAAGCTTCACGTGCTCAACTTTGGCAGAGAACTTTGGCAAAGTTATCTGTGGTACCCATGAGTTATTGTTGCGTGTGGGAAGTGGGTGATTGAACAATAAGATTCATGTGTTTTCTACTTCCCCAGAAGTCTTCGACAGAATGCCCATAATTTCTGCAAAGCTGAGTGTGCGTGTGACGGGTGCTGACAAGGCTGGAAAAGTAGGTGCCTCTTCGATTTCTGAGATCGGCCCTCGTGGTCTCTGGGGAGCCCAGCTTTTGAGAAAGCGAGCGCCTCTTCGATTTCTGAGATCGGCCTTCGTGGTCTTTGAGCAGCCCAACTTTTGAGAAAGCAAACGCCTCTTCGATTTCTGAGATCAACCCTCGTGATCTCTAAGCAGCCCAGCTTTTGAGAAAGCAAACGCCTCTTCGATTTCTGAGCAGGCGCCTCTTCGATTTCCGAAGCTCCGTCGAGTGCAGATTTTTATAGAGGCTGACATTAAGTTCCAAAGCACACTTGAATCTCCACCAGTAGAAGCTTCATTCTTGCACTTCTAAGATCTTGATTTGTCCGACCTCTTCTCTCTTCACACCTTTGAAAATGTCTGGCCCCTCCGACCGTCGTTTTGACTTGAACCTTGTTGAAGAGGCAGCCCCGCCTTCTCCAGACAACATATGGCGCCCATCCTTCGTCTCCCCTACTGGTCCTCTTACCGTTGGGGATTCCGTGATGAAGAATGATATGACCGCTGCGGTGGTGGCCAGGAACCTTCTCACTCCCAAAGATAACAGACTACTTTCCAAACGGTCTGATGAGTTAGCTGTTAAGGATTCGCTGGCTCTCAGTGTTCAGTGTGCAGGTTCTGTGTCTAATATGGCCCAACGCCTATTTGCTCGAACCCGCCAAGTTGAATCCTTGGCGGCTGAAGTGATGAGTCTCAAACAGGAGATTAGAGGGCTCAAGCATGAGAATAAACAGTTGCACCGGCTCGCACATGACTATGCTACAAACATGAAGAGGAAGCTTGACCAGATGAAGGAAACTGATGGTCAGGTTTTACTTGATCATCAGAGATTTGTGGGTTTGTTCCAAAGGCATTTATTGCCTTCGTCTTCTGGGGCTGTACCGCGTAATGAAGCTCCGAATGATCAACCTCTGATGCCTCCTCCTTCTAGGGTTCTGTCCAGTACTGAGGCTCCAAATGATCCCCCTCCGGTGCCTTCTCTTTCTGGGGCTCTACCGACTGCTGAGACTTCTCCTAAGCAACCTTTGTGAAGGCTCCGTCTTGTGTGTTTATTTTGGCTCATGTATATGTACATATTTGTAGCTGATCGGGGATATCAATAAATAAGCTTTCCTTCATTTCAACGTATTGTGTTAAATACACCAAAGCCTTCTTCGCTAAGTTCTTTGAATTTTCTTTTGTTGAAGCTTGTATGTTGAAGCTTTCTGAGTGGAGCATGTAGGTTGGGGTAGTGTTCCCTTAATTTCCCGAGTGAGGAAAACTTCTCGATTGGAGACTTGGAAAATCCAAGTCACTGAGTGGGATCGGCTATATGAATCTTAGAACGCCATTGTGCTCGATCCTGTGTCATGTCCTCCGTTAGATCCAAGTACTCTAAGTCTTTTCTTAGAGTCTCTTCCAAAGTTTTCCTAGGTCTTCCTCTACCCCTTCGGCCCTGAACCTCTGTCCCATAGTCGCATCTTCTAATCGGAGCGTCAGTAGGCCTTCTTTGCACATGTCCAAACCACCGTAACCGATTTTCTCTCATCTTTCCTTCAATTTCGGCTACTCCTACTTTACCCCGGATATCCTCATTACAATAGAATAACATTACAAAATGCTGAAAGTCCAAAAACTAAAGGCAGCCAATGATAAGCAAACATGGTACAAAGGCCACAAACAAAACTTAGAAGAAGAAAACTCAAGCCTTATATCATGCATACAAATTAAATGGAACTTTGTCCTCAATTCACTTGACTGGAACAATAGTTTCCACATAATCTATCATCCAATTGATAATAGGAGGAATATGAAAATACTTGAGATTTCCGGTACTAGAATTATAAGAGGTGGCTTTTCCATACGAGGAAAGGATAAGAACCTCGTCACATTTCCAAAATTTCAAAGGAGACTCAATGTCTTTAAAGGGTCCAACGGTTAGGAGTTTTGTCCATGAACTCTTCACTCCATCATAGTCATCCATTATCCATATTTCAACCAATTTACAATCCTCTTCGTAACAAGAGCAATAAGAAGCGACGGATTCATTATACAGAAAAAGACCACAAAACTTAAAATCGGATTCTCTCCGAAAAGGCAATTCTATTCTATGAAATATCTCATCACCTAAATCAAATGAAAATATGTATTCCCCGTTATCGTTTGCAAACCAATAACAAAATCCCTTCAAGTACATTGAACGAGAATAGGGAATGCAATACGGATCAGTATCACTTGATGTATCAATCTTGATCTCTTTCCAAGAGTTAGCAGCCGTGGTGTATACCTCAGCCGTGTAAGGAAGAAGAATACGCTCAATATATGATTCTTTACCATCTGAATACTCACAATCACAATTTTCTATAATTCGTACAACCTTGTATTCTTTAGTTTTGCAATCGTAGCCAAATCCCAATCCTTTAAAGAGCGTTTCCAATCCGAATTTTCCCGTGGGAAGGGGTAGAAGAAGGGATGAATCGGGAAGTTGCTTGAATTCTCTTGTTGCAGGATTGCATAGAAGAACATTTTCTCCTACTATTACACAGACAATCCCATTGCAATAACCGTAAAGCTGTACATTGTCTTGAACTTCTATAGGAAAGGGTATATTTCGGTCCTCGACATCATAATGAAGGTTGTGCTCATCACTATCAATGGAAAGATTAATCATAGACCAGAAAACATCTCTTTTCCAACTCCTGTCCGGGAAGACATGAACCTGACATCGGTTGAAAAGGATGCAAGTGAAGGATGAGAATTTGTTGTCCACGGTATTGCTGAGGTGTTTGGCCACAAAACTTGGACTATTGATGATAGTGCACCATGATTTGTGTACGCATTTGAATCTCATCAGGGACTTGGGCGACAACCTTGACAAGATTTCGACCACCTTATCTTCAGGAGTTTCACTTTCATGCACCTGGGACATTTCGGCAGTATCGTTCCACAAGAATTCTTCACATGTATATACACATAAAAGAACAGCACCAGTTTGAGAGACAAATTAACTAAACCAAAATACAAGTCCCCAAGGCCTGGTAGATGGAGGTTCAATTATTAAACATATTAGCAAATAAGATGCCAAAACCCAACAGTAGTAAATAAGCTTGGAGTTCCACAACCACAATATATTTAGCTATCAAAGAAAACAGGGGCCATCCAACCAGTTTCGAGTTTTATGGAGAACTATACGTTTAACTTTTACCATTTTAAAACTTTTTTATCAGTACAAAAATAACCATTCAAATTTTATGTTTGCAGTCTAGATTAAATTATATGAGTCAACGTGTAACATCACATGATTTTAATTAACTAACAAAGGAAAATTCACATATTCACATGAGTTTTAATTAATTAAGCCAATTTTTACATTAGAAATACTATTACATAACTGCATTCTCATTACAACTATAAGTTTTTCTATTTAAACACCACTTCTCAATTATGTTTACCCAATTTCTATATACACCCCCATCAAAAATAAAAAAAATTAAACCTTTACTAAGTTCACCACATATCTTCCAAAAATGCAATTAAAAATCAACACCACATCCACAAACACCCTAACGCAGCCTCTCGTGCACCCCCAATTTCAGAACTTCAGTAGAGCAGTTGCATCGGTGGAAGGCAAAGGCACAATTATTGCTCAAAACTAAAGAAAACAATGCTCCACCGGCCCAAAAATTGCAGTAAGGCCCTACTATAACAGACTTAGTGCCAAGGCAAAGTCTTGCCCGAGCTGTTGCTTGCGGACAAAGATTTTGCTAATTTTTTTATTTCAGCCAAGGACCAAAATATCGAAAATATCGACGTCGTTTTTTTGAGTTACCGATATTTTAATAGGTATCCAATGAGTTTTCGTCAAAATATCGTGATATGAAATTCAAAAATACTTGAAAATAGTTTTCGTCATAATATCGCAATATGAAATCAAAAAATACTTGAAAATTTCTAAAAAATCTCAATTTTGAGCATAGGGGGATTCAAACCCCTCCCATTTGACTCTTTAACGCCTTAACCACCATATCACTTATGTTGTTGCGATAATATGCTAAAATATTTATATATATGGTTTTGTTTTGAATTCTTTTTACAAGAAACAAATTTGCACATATTCCAAATTTTTTGTGGTATTATATTTTAAATTGTGTCAATTAATTACTTAGTCAATGGCAAGTGGTTTTTAATTTTTCTATTTTTTATTTGGTCACTTACATGGTAGGGCTGGAAAAAATTCCCGAAAATCCCAAACCAAACCGAAAAAGTCCCAAACCCAAACCGAAAAATCCCAAACCAAAACCATCCTGAAGTTTGGGAATCCCATCCCGAAAAATTCCGAAATTTTCGATATGGGATTGGTTTCCAAATCCCATTTGTTTGGTAATCCCGAAATCCCGAAAAATACCGAAGTATTCGGTTTCCTATTGACTTTTGGGTTTTGGTTCTTGAAAACCGTTGCCATGGTTGCTGACTACTCTTCACAATACACTTACTCTACAAATAAAGACGATGAAGATAGTGAAAATTTTAAACCTCATAGGAACTCTATATGGTACTAAGTCACTCATGTATCTTACCATACAATGTATAAAGTGTAAAATATGATAACAGCAATGGAGAAAAGTACAGAGTGAGTATAGAGAGAGGAAGTAGAGAGAGAGAGAGTAAAGATATTTCTTTGTATATTTTCCACACACACAACCTTCTGTTTACACCAACTACTTTATATATAAATACAATCTCCTTATAACTAACTAAATCTTCTCTACTCTGATAATGACACCTGTCACTATCCTAACCATTCCTTTTATGCTAACATTCCCCCTCAATCTTATGGAGGGAAGAACCCAACATAAGATTGCTACAATGAAAATTAAACTGAGAAGAACATAATCCTTTGGTGAGGACATCAGCACATTGTTCTGTGGTAGAGACAAATTGAAGCATGATTGTCCCTTGTTGAACTCTTTCTCGAACAAAATGACAATCAATCTCAATATGTTTAGCTTTAGAATGAAGAATAGGATTAGTAGCCAAGGCCATGGCTGAAAGGTTATCACAGTGAAAGAGGGGAACAGAGGAACAAGAAATCTGCAAATCCCTTAACAATTGTTGAATCCACACAATTTCAGAAGTAGTGGTGGCCATAGCACGATACTCTGCTTTGGTAGATGACCTACTGACAATATGTTGTTTCTTGGAACTCCAAGAAATAGGATTAGCACCCAAAAACACTACAAACCAGTTGTTGAGCGCCTGTCATTGGGATCCCTAGCCCAATCCGCATCTGTGTAAGCTTTAATATCAAGATATCCAGGTCCAAACCGAATACCAAAAGTCATAGTGCCACGGAGATAACGCAAAATCCGTTTAACAGCAAGAAAATGATCTACAAGAGGAGCATGCATAAACTGGCAGACCTGATTCACAAAATAAGCTATGTCTGGGCGAGTAAAGGTGAGATATTGAAGAGCCCCAACGATACTTCGATATTTGAAAGGATCGGAGAATAGGGACTGCCATGATTCAACAGTTTGTGGTTAGGATGGCAAGGAGTAATGCACGGTTTGCAATTAAACATGTCAGCCTTGTGTAACATATCAGTTATATACTTGGATTGATGAACAAATATGCCACTGGAGTGATACTCAATCTGTAAACCAAGAAAATAATGCAGAAGACCCAAATCCTTCATGTCAAACTCAGTAGTCAACTGATTAATCACATTTTGAACCTCAACAACACTACTGCCTGTAAGTATAATGTCATCCACGTACAACAGAAGAACAATAATGGAGTGATGCGTATGTTTGACAAACAGGGACGGATCAGCATAAGAAGATTTAAAACCCAAAGTGAGAAGAAATTTTGTAAAACGTTCATTCCAGGCCCGTGGAGCTTGCTTCAGCCCATAGAGAGACCGTTGTAGTTTACAAACATGTGCAGGCTGTATAGGATCAACAAAACCCTAAGGTTGAGCCATATAAACCTCTTCTTCAAGAAAGCCAAGTAAAAAGGCACTTTTAACATCCAGCTGTTTGAGTTTCCAACCATTAGAAGCAGCTAAAGAGAGAAGAAGTCTCATTGTGGTAGGCTTAACCACTAGACTAAATGTCTCATAGTAATCCAACCCGGCTTCTTGGGAAAACCCCTTAGCCACTAATCGGGCTTTATACCAAGCAACAGTACCATCAGGATGTTTTTTTATTTTATAGATCCATTTACACCCAACCAAGTTCTTATCTGGAGGAAGAGGAACTAAGGTCCAAGTGTTCTGCTGAATAAGAGCAGTCATTTCTTCTTGCATTGCATCTCGCCAGTGAGACAATTTACAAGCGGCAGAGTAAGACTGAGGTTCTTGATCACCAGATTGAACTGCAACAGAAAATGCCGTCTTTTTCTTAGAGATACCTGACTTTGAACGAGTCTGCATAGGATGAGTATTAACAGCTCCAATAGAGACTTGCTACAACTCAGAAACTTGAGACATATGAATGTCAGGATATAACTCGAAACTGACTGGAGAAGCAGAATTCACATCGACCACAGAGTCCAGTGGTAGTGAGACAGTAGTACTAGAAGAAACAAGCACGGGGTACCGGAGAACAATTTGTAGAATGAGGCAGAGAACTTGAATCCTAAGAAAACACTTGAGGAAATGGTACAGGTACCAATGGAGGATGATGAAAAGTATTGGGATTGACTGTGGATGGTATGGACACAAACTGAGTACCATGAGATTTATTTTGAGACAGAAATGTTGCAGGAAACTGACATTCATCAAAGAGAACATGCCGAGAAACAATGAGTTTATTGTCTTTAGGATTAAAACAGATAAACCCCTTGTATTAAGCAACATATCCCAAAAATATGCATTCACTGGTCTTTGGTTCAAGCTTATAAGATCTATAAGGCCGCAGTGAGGGATAACAAGCACAACCAAAAATCTTCAAATGATCAAGCTTAGGTGAAGAATTATATAACTTTTCAAAAGGTGACTGCATGGATAAAACTGGAGTAGGCATCCGATTAATGAGATAGACAGCAGTGGCACATGCGTGGTACCAAAACTTAGGAGGAAGACTAGCTTGTTGAAGTAGAGTAACAGCTGTTTTTGTAATATGCCTATTTTTTCTCTCTGCGAGCCCATTCTGTTGCGGTGTGTAAGGGCACGCCTTATGATGTAAAATACCCTTGTTCTTAAGAAAGTTCTGAAAGTGAAGCCCAACATACTCTCCACCACCATCACTTTGCAAGATTCTGATAGAAACATTAAAGTAATTGTGCACAAAAGCTTGAAACTGAACAAACAGACCAAAAACAGCAACTTTATTCATGATAGGAAATATCCATGTGTACCTTGTACATTCATCAATAAAGGACACATAATACCTATAGTTCTCAATAGACACACTAGGTGACGAACCCCAAACATCTGTGTGAATGACTTCAAACGGAATAACAGACTTTGAAGCCAAAGAAGGAAAAGGTAAACCAGTAAATTTGCCTTGTAGACAAGCTTTACAAGTAGGAGAAGAATCTTTACAAGAAAAAGAAATATCGGCTTTACTGAGAGCTGCCTTGAGTACCCAATTGGCAGGATGACCCAACCTGCAATGCCCAAGGGCAGAACTTATTCTTTGTCCAATATACGCTGCTAGAGAAACCGAAGAAGACTTCAACACTAGTAAGGGATAGACAGCATTGTTACTCAAGCCTTGATACAGAACTTTCTGTGTGACTTTGTCCTGTATGCACACAAAAAACTCATCAACAATGCACCTACAATTAGTATCCTTGCATAGTTGATGCATAGATAATAAGTGTTGTGATAATTAAGGAACATGTAAGACAGATGTTAAACAAAGATTATTAGTTGGTAGAGAAAGAGTAAACTGTCCAATATGAGCAATTTGTAGACCTGCACCATTAGCCCCAGTAACAGTATCAGATAATGAATATGGAGCAGCCACTTGGAGGTTGGACAAGTCAAACGCCATGTGATGTGTCGCCCCCGAGTCAAGTAACCAATACTCTGGCTGTGGTGCAGAGGGAGAAGGAGTAGACCTTGCAGTCATGGCAACAGGAGACTGATGTTGAGAGTGCATCATTGCAGGATTAAACGGAGGTGGATGAACCACAGGTGCAGATGGAAATTGGGAAGAGAAGGGAGGCTGTGGAGATCTGAAATAAGGAGAACCAGAAGATGGGAACTGTTGAGGAGAAAAAGTTGATGGGGATGAATAAAATGGATGAGCCATCAGTGGAGAAGGACCACTGTTTCTGTCAAAACAAGTTGCAGCTGTATGCCCTTTCCGATTGCAGATTTGACACCCTGTTTGAAAACAATTAAGAGCACTGTGACCTTTCCTATTGCATATTTGACAGGGTTGAACATGTTGATACACTTGCTCAGTAGCCATAGGGGAGTTAGAAGACTGAAAAGAAGAGCCCTGAAACTGAGGTGAAGAAGACTGATGTGGAAATGGAGCACCAGGTTGTTGAGGTTGCTGAAAATGAGTGTAAAACCTCTTTCATTTCCCCTTTGATTTGAAGTTAGTCCCCCTGAAGTTATTATAAGTTCCTGAACCACTCTGAGACACAAAAGCAAGAGGAGTATGCATCGGAAACATATGATGTTCAAAAGGCATTGATTGTAACATTGGCTGAGATGATCCACTAAATGCATTCTGAGAGGCACTGTGTGCTGCACCACCAGATGATCTTCCAACATCATAGATGGAATTGGAAGCATACATGGCAAACATGATAGGAGCCTGTTTAACAACCTCTTCCAAAGTGGCCTCTTCAGCTTTCAATTGTGATCTCAGCTCTTTTAAAGACACAAGATTCTCTCTACCCCTTATAACTGCCTTAATAGTATTAAACTCAGGAGGAAGACCTTTGAGAGCAACAATGACAATATCCTCATCTGATATATGGACACCAACAGCAGCAAGTTGATCCCGACAATCCTTGATGCGCTGCAGATATAGATCAATAGACTCTGACCCTTTCTTAATGTTCTGCAAATCAATCTTCATTTGAACAATACTAGTTCTAGTCATATTAGAGAACCGTTCCCTTAGATTACTCCACATTTCCTGTGAACTACAACAACCAATAACACAGGATATGGCAGCAGTAGACAATGCAGCAGTGATAAGTGTCATAAGAGCTTTATCATGAATCTTCCACACTTTGTAATCATCAGTAACAGTGTGGGAAGTGCTAACAGTGTCTTCCTCATAATCGGAACTATGATATTTGTCCGGGCAAGAAATAGAGCCATCCACAAAACCAAAAATCTCATTACCCTCCAAAAGAAGTCCCATTTGAAAGTTCCAGGTAACATAATTGGAATCATCCAATTTCACAGTGACAGTATTACCAACACTAGGAATCAACGAAGAAATTGGGGATTGAGTAAGGGCTAATTGAGCAACAGTCACCATGATGAGAGCTGCAACAGATCAATTTGATCGTCAAGACAAAGAAAAACCAATTCAAGCCAAATGACCACAATTCACCAACACAATTCGACAACACAGATCTGCAATACAATACTTATGCAAATAGCAATTGCATTAAGAACCATAAGCACTAAAAATTCGACTTCAGCAACAATGCGACTTCAGCAATAACCGTACTGAGAAAGCTACCACACAGCACCAACAATCAACACAGATGAGCAACAATTAACGAAGAAATCACAAGCATAACAACCACCGACTTACAGAAAACAAGAAATCCCCAAATTTGGTTTTAGGGTTTCAGCGACCGACTGAGATATGCAAAGCACCAACTAAAAAACTGAAAGCACCGAAAGCAACTACTACCAAGAAAACCGAGCGGAAGCATAGGAATCAGAAACCGACGACGGTGTTACCCTTTGCCAGCGATGATACCATGATAACAGCAATGGAGAAAAGTACAGAGAGAGTATAGAGAGAGGAAGTAGAGAGAGCGAGAGTAAAGATATTTCTTTGTATATTTTCCACACACACAACCTTCTGTTTACACCAACTACTTTATATATAAATACAATCTCCTTATAACTAACTAAATCTTCTCTACTCTGATAATGACACCTGTCACTATCCTAACCATTCCTTTTAGGCTAACAAAATATTGTACAAATTCATTATATATAAATGATTATGGTGTGTTTAAACTTCTTTCATTAATTACTACATATTTTCTACATTCACAATGTTTGCCAGCTCGCTATATAATCAACTTAAATCCATCATGCAATGCATTTCCTTCCAATTTTTTGTGATAAACTAATAGATAATTGACTAAATAAACATCATGCAAAGTTTCAATAAAAATTTCCAAGTTTTTCTTACAATTTCCGTGGTTTCCATATTATTATTATTGATATCGATAATATCCTGATATTTCCATCGATATTTCCGTGATTTTGGACTACCGATATTTCCGATATCATCGATATTTTATACCTTGATTTCAGCTTTAGCAAGCAAAATAAGGCCTAAGCCCACGAATGGGCTAAAAAAAAAAGGTGTCGTGCATCCCAGGCCCAAAACTGGGCGAGTTTGATCTCAAGTGGGCTGCAGGCCCAAAAGGAGAGAATCGGCCAATGGTATGGGCCACTGCAGGCTAGCCCAACAGCCAAAAAAATTACGGGGGCTACTTCAGGCGAGCCCAGAAGAATTTTGTTTGATTTTTGTTTTCCTTCTTCGCGGGTCGGGGGAAACAAATTGGACGGAGGGAGCTCCAAAGCCCAAAAGGCTGGAGCAGGATGCCGTCAGTGGGCCAAGCCCAGCGTCTTGGGGTCAGGCCAGGAGCCGACAGCTCCGGCTGTGGCTCGGTGCAGGCTACAGTCCTGGTGAGCAGCGCGAGGTCGGGGGTTTGGGCACCGATTGGTTTTGTTTTTTTTGTTTTTTTGTTTTCATTTCAATAGTTTAATACATTATCAGCACACTCTAGACGCTGGCTATAGAGAGTTTGATCTTCAATCAGGAAAGTATTATGTTTTAATCATTGTTTTCATGATTAATTTATTATTTTATTGAATTGATATACATGTTATTGATTCAATTTAATTTTTCTTTGTTGAACGTGATACAACACATTGGAGATGCGATTCTAACTTTCAGAGAATGATCTTCTACAAAATTCAAAGGCTTTTATTATTTCTGCCAATCAGGTACGCTTAAAATAAAGGAAGATATTTGAACTGATCATGAAGCATGAAAACATTCCTTATAATACATGAACCCCCTACATTTATATTTACCTTCCGATATATATATGATTAATATATTTGTCAATATATATATATACACGTTTCATGCATTACGCAATCTTTTCTACGTGGAATTTGTGAGTCAAAGAATTGAAATAAATTAGAAGCAATTAGGGTTTTTCAAACCCTAGGAATTTTGAAAAAGAATTTAATATTTATGGGGAATTTTCGACTAAGCCGTGACCCAAAACCATGTTGCCGCACCGACCTGACCCTAAGCCGAGCCTGTAGCTCGAGGCTTGGACGCTTGAACCGTGAGGCAGCAACCTTTTTGGGCTTGCTGCATGTGTGTGAGAACCGAGCATGCGCCTGGGTTCCTTACTTAAGGCTTGCTTGCAGCTTCTGGCCCACATACCAACAATTTTTTTCACTGGGCCTATCACACTCTGGACCGCGCCAAGCCCTTCTAAAACAGGTGGCTTGCTCTTGTAAACCAACATCTTTTTGTGTCTTCCATATTATTCAATATAAACCAACATGTTGGTTCTAAGTAAAACTCTTCTTTTGCCTTTTGTTACAATTAAAAGTTAAGAAAACTAACGAAAAAGGTTTCAGTGTTGTGGTCTATTTTATCTGACAAGGGGAGGGAGCCAACGACAAAGAGAGAGTAAATAAATATGTGTTTGTGGGAATGTAGGGGAATTTGTGTGTTATCCGTCCTATGTAGTGCCTTTATTTATAGTAGTAAAGGGAAAGAATCCTTCATCCCCAAGGAATACAAGTTGTAATAGGAAATGATAACTAGAATAAAATCTAATCTAGGATTTAGACAATCACACTTTAATAGGAAGTTTACAACACTCCCCCTTGAGTGTGTTAATACTTAAGGTAAATTCAGCATCATGTAAAAGTTGAAGAAGTCGACTCGTCGGCACTGATTTTGGGAACATACTATTCTCAATGAGGTAGGAACTTGTATAAGGAAGTAAGTCTCACAAAAAAACCCTAAGGCTATGGCAAAAACCCGAGTAGGGACAAAATTCATAGTCTAAGGAAAAATGCATGAGTAATCCAAAGTCAAAAGAAATGTCTACGGAACGTCATCAGGGATATGACCAGCCCAAGGTGGATGCCTCGTTAAAACCTCGTTAGGTAGTAAAAACCCAGTGGGAAAAATGCTCCTAATCGTAGATACTCCTCCTGAATTTGACACAATTCCAAATAGAAATAGTAATGTTGCAACTTAGAAAGTTTACGCATACCAATTCCATGAACAAGCTTTTGACACGTCGTCTTCGGCAGTGATTTGGTGAAGAGTTTGGCCAGATTTTCTTGTGAACGTATTTGCGTGGTCATAAGTCTCATCCTCAGCAGATCCCACGTAAATGAGCTTCCATTCCAAATCTGTATTGGCATAAAAATTATTCAACAAGTAAACAAGGCATCCACTTTTAGTTCACCTAGAACTAGAAAAGCATGTGCAACTAGGTGATACTTGTGCAATCTCAGAAACTCAGCTCCCCATTCCATTCAAGTTTCATGCAAACAATCATCACCATTAGTGAGGGGATGACTCAAGAAGCTGAAATAGGATATGATGATTTCCAAAAAAAAAATTAAAGGAAGGGTATGGAACTAGAAGACTAAATATTTTAACAAGCATCTGTACATAATTATTTTACTGGTCTGTTGTCCTCAAAAGAGTACATATTCCTACCCGGAACAAGTCAATGCTTCAAGTTGGTGCTACTTGGTGGTTAAATAATTTTCTGTCGATCAAAGCTACAAAATTAGAAAGATTTTAGAGTTACAGCTCTACTATTTGCCTAATTACATGGTGTTACGTTTTCACTCTTTGAAAGATACCTTTCTGGTTTTCTGTTTACAGTTCTATATGCAATACCTACGCAATTATAGCACCTCAGCCAAGTACTATAATTACATTCAAGTGACTGACATGTTAAACAATTCTTTGCTAAATTTATTTCTATTCCAAATCCATTCACCTTTAGCTATATTTAATTTAACTGCAAACAGTCTAAATAGATCCAATCGCACATACGACACAAAGAACAGGAAGGAAGAAAGGAGAGGGAGGGTGTTTCAAGGTTTAGAGAGGTCAGGGGTAACGGCACGACAAAGACATTGAAACTGATATTACCAGAATAACAATAAATATGTACACAGTGCACCCTTGAAATGCAGAAATGAATTGTTATTAGCAAAGCTGATAAATCAAACATGGTCATTGATAGAAAATATACCACCAATCTTAGAAAACATAACACTTTAGAACATACGCTTTCTTGAAATGCATACAAAACACAGTTTGACTTCTTTCAGCATCACACCATGTCCACTGCGACGACATTTTCTTATTTCTACTTCTCATTCAATGGCAAGCCAATGCTACAAATTCTTCCAACATACTACAATGTTCATTGTTCCAACTACATCGTGAAAAAACGAAAAGAAGAAGAAACACTAATCAACCAAGAAACCGTTTCACTTCTGGCTCGAAACCCAAACAATAAACTCAATCAATTGGGTGTATATCCCCAGTATTTCATAACAAAAAGATAATAATCCAATCTATAGTATATGAGCTCTCGCACACCCATTTCCTTGCAAGCCAAGAAAACCCCTTTTTCGGAAGATAACCTCTATCCATTCAACATTACATCTAACACTTCAATTTCCAATTGTTCTACCAATTTCCCAATCAAACACGAAAAAACCCTAATTCAAACTCAATCACAAAATTAAAACCAAAGGTACAAAAACAAAAAGCAAGAGAGAGAGGGGAAAACAGTACCGTCTTTGAAAGCAGTGTTGCAATCGTAAGAAATTTCGAACTGGAAGGGTGCCAGAAACAGAGCCGGATTGTCCAGAGCCGGATTGTCGAGCACCGTCACGTTCGTGATGTTAATGGCGCTCATTGCAACGAAACCCAGACGAAGAAGAAGACAACGACGACTGTGACTGTGACTACTATTCTACTCGCGTAGGATTTCTTGTACGGACGGATTGAAACCCTAGGTTTCAGAACCTTAATCGAAATCCCAAGCCGGAATAGCTAACTGCTTTCGGAACACTGCTTTGGGAGTTTTGGGTTTTGGGGGAAATTGATTTTTGTCGTTTTAAAGCGAGAAATAGAAAACGAGATAGTGACCGGATGGATACGGGCGATAAGCGGTGTCGATTTGGCGGGAGTTTTTTTGGTGAAGGGTACCGGTGTGCGTAACTTGGGGCGGGAAGGGGTTTAAGCCTAAAAAGAAGAATAAAAATGGACTTGTTGCGAAACTAATTGGGTAGTGCTATGAACTTGTTAGGCGAGAGTAAAAATGAAGATGTGAATAATATTTTTTAATTAATTATTATGGTTTTTCGATGAGAAGTAAAAATGAAGATGTGAATAATATTTTTTAATTAATTATTATGGTATTTTTTGCTTTACAAGTAATACAAAGCTTATGAGGATTTGATCTTTAAAACTTTGATGTGGTAACATAGTAGGACAAACTCGTAATCTAAGAAGAAAAGTAAGTTAATGCAGGATATTGATGTTTCACGTCTTCTAGTAGATCATTAACACATACAAGGGTATGACCAACTTAAAGTAGGTGCCTCATCAAATCTTCGTTAGGCTAGCAAAAACTAATTAGGAAAAAGTGCTCCCGATTGTAGGTAATGAGTACAATAATGTCATATAAGTATGCTTCAAGATACTCCCTTAAGTTCAACATAGCTTCCTATGAGAACTACCGGTGATGCAAATCTAAAAGTATATTTTAGCAATGACTTCATGAAAAGGTTGACAAGATTGTCTTGAGATTAGATCTACTTGACTTCGATCTTCTAATGCTCTTGTTGCTAATGGGTGAAGAAAAACTTTGATGCAATATGCTTGGTATTGTCACCTTAGATGTATCATTTCTTTAACAAGTTGACACTTGCAGTGATGTCTTCATGAATCGTTGTTGGACCGCCAATGATGAAAGAAAAACAACATGAGGTTGTAATGTGTTCAATCACCCCTCAACTGAAAGCATTCACGTGATGCTTTGTGTAGAGCTAGAATCTCAGCGTGATTTGAAAACGTAGGAACCAAGTCCAATTTGGTATATCTTTAGGATATTGTAGTACCTCTAATGATATAAACAATCCATTTGAGACTGGGTTTGTATAGAAAAATAACCAGCATCAGCATAACCAACCAGGCAAACTTCATTATGAAGATCGGGGGTTGGATCCGCTTAACGATGTATAAGGATAAATCAAGCCCTTATCCACTGTACCGATTGACATCAAAGTTCATGCACCGAATATAAAAAGATTGTAAACCTTTGGAGAACTAACTTCGTAGAATATGCAGAAGCAGATGCATTTTAATTTAAAGCTGAAGTGGAGATCTCTATGAATCTTTACAAGGTAACAAAGATAAGAAGCAAAGGGGATGACTGTTTAAGCACCAACCTTTTCAAGCTATACATTCAAAACATATTTCTAACTATGTTATTTGTACGAACATTACAAAACTTTGGACTGAAAGCAGTTCACGCACCAAATCAAAGAAAATTCTCAATTTTCAGCTGCCACGTCCATCTTCCTTGTCTGAGAACGAAACATTGCAGCTATATCTTCAGCTGTGCTACATTCATCTGGTTTTCTATCTGCCACAGTGCGAATGTACCTTGGGAATCTGATCGAAATGCCGCGTGATGGATGCACTAAACCTACAGCAGCCTGGTGAACAGGAGACACTGTAAAGTCTGCACCTCTTATTTCCCACACAAGTTCCGGAGAAAACCACATATCAGGCATCTCAGAGGTTTTATAATAAGGTGGTTTTCTGGACAAGATCTTGTCTCCCGAAAAGAAACCTTTCATCTGCAGTTAAAAACAGAAATCAAACCTATAATCAGCAGATTCATGAGATGAGCTCACACCCTACATTGACTCTTAATAAGAGAATCCACGTGCAACACAGTGAGAAATCAATTGGAAGTATAATTTCCAGAAGGTTTTCTCCGTGCAGAAATGACAAATACACTAATAATTTGTCCAGTAAAAATAGGGTTTTCAAACTCAAGTGTCCTCAACATGAACCTGATTTCTGCCATGAAGCCCTAAACTAAGCCTTATTCACCATTGCAAAGAGGAAATTGCCTTTCACCACATATCAAATAACATACAACCCAAAGCTATACCGCACTAACTTTTAAAAGGATAAATTTTAGAGAGGACACATTAAAATCTTAGGTCTCTTATATTTTAAGAAATATGAACCCTTCATTGTACTCCACAATTGGAACTTGGTTTCAATAGGAAGTTGGAAACTTTTATCCAACAGGATAACATTCTAATATTGGAAACCACTTTATAGCCACAGTTCATCTTCGATCAGTCACAATATCTTCAGTAATATACCAAAAAATTGCATGTACCTTCTTAAGAAAATACTTTGCGTATCAGCAAAATACACATACCTCAATGTAAAATGAGTCGGAAAACCCAGACATGACACGGCAGACGCTTTGGAAATCTTCAGTCTCAGGGTTATAACATGCCATGAGAAATGGACTGTACCTGTAACATAAACAACATGCTATGAGGAATGGACCTTACCTGCACAATTGATACATATTTCAACCCTTCTCTCTTTTATGGCATGAGTAAGATTCAATATACTATTAAAAACCACAACAGAAACAGAAAAGACCAAATAGAAAGAAAAAACACAAGTTATTGACAAAGACTAAACTAATTAAAGGTAGTGCTATCCACATCCATTTTTACTTCTGATACACCCCTTTCAATTTTGGCCGTCGGATCAAATGAATTGAAGAAGATCAATGCCCAAAAATTAACAAGGGTGTGTGGGAGGTAAAATTGGGTGTGTGAATAGCACTTTCCTATTTAAAACTCTGGATTTGTAAATTCAATGACTTGGAAAACATGTAAAGCAACTTTAACGTTTGTGCATCCGTGCATGTAGTAGGTAATCACACACAGCATAAAAGTTAAGTGGCAACGAAAAATAAATAATTACCAGCCTGCCTTTCTCCCGTTTCCATGCCAAGCTCCAATTGGGACTAAATCAAGAGAGTCGTTCAATCCCTCCATGTAGTCTCGCTTGACCTACAAAGGAAAGAAAGACTTAATAACAGGTCAGGTCAGATATTTTTCCTATGATGTTTATTATATCAAATCATTTAATAAGAAACTTGAACAGAATTAAACCTTTAGCCATGTGTCTGTACGCTTTGATGGAGAATATCCAGCATCAACATCTAAAGATTTAACCATAATCCCTTCGCATGAGGATTGGAATGAATTTTCAAGAAAGCAGCTGATCTTTGCTAACGTGGCTTCACTGGTTAAACAAGCATCATCTGCTTCAACCTACAAGCAGACAAATGTTACAAATCAGCAATTAAGGAAAGATCCACTATGCGAAAAGATAAAGCTAAAGTGCCAATTACAAGAAAAGTAAACCATAAGCACTTACTGTAATTTCCTTGGCATATTCGAAATAACCCGGCTTCTCAACATAAAACATATCTTTCAAATCTGCAGATTATTGAGCACCAAAGTTTACAACATAATTTCAGGGTATCAAGCAAGATACTCTTAGACAGGAATATACTACAAACTAAAGTCTGGAGACGTACATGTTCGCCTTTGCCGCAGAGGAAAGCCCAGCAACCTGTGATAAAGTTTGATTAGCTTACTTTAATGATAAGCAACCGTATTACAAAAAATAAAAACAGAAATAAATAAAAGCAAAGACAACAATATGATCGTGTAAAATTCTAGCGTGTCAACCCTGTGTCAACACAAAAACCATATACAGTTATTTAAATGTTTGTATCTCCTCTGAGTTTATACTGTTGAATGACACAAATTCTAATAAGGAGCAGTTAACCCAATGCAGAAGCAATGGAAGTGTTAGACAAATGTCCAAGCCCTTCCAACCTTGCTCTTTTCTTGTAGTTATAAATATGATTTTATGCCAATTTATCTGTAACTATATGCTTTTTATGAAGTTGCCACACAAGGACGTTTATATGGTGGTATAATATGCCCAAGATACTTCCAAGATTAAGATCATTTGACGCCCTTTTGGTAGAGCCTCTGACTAAAATAGGAATGTAATCTGCTTTGAATAAAAATAGAAATATAAATCCTAATAGTTTCTGTCATTAATCTGGTTAAGACTAAATTTCTACAGATTAGATGATCAATTCATTAAACCAATGTAGAGCAGGGTTCTCATCCTATTGCTCCACAAAAGTTTACTAAATCAGTAATAAATTTGGGGTCTGAAAGCCTCTGTCTAAAACAGAAGGAAAAACCAGATCAAGAAACGCTACATAAGGAGGCATAGATATTTACTGCTTTCCATTGGCAAACATGATATCAAAGACAAATACGCAGATGTCGACCTGCACATGAAAGAAAATGTTTGAAAACAAATTCAATATTTCAGAACAAAAATGAAATCTACCCATACATTACACAATTTTTTTACATGAATTTTATCTATCACTACGTGAACCTGTATAAATAATTTATCAACATTTTTTATTAGATTTGATTTATTATGTAAGGAAGGCTTTAGAATAAACATCTTATGTTTCCCAATTAAGGAGCACATTGGATAGCATCCCGATAAGTCATACAACCTTTATGCTATCCAATGTAATTGATGTATCTCTGCCCCCTCTCCCACGTGACGACAATTCTTGAAAAGACATTAGCTTGTGACCATTATTCCTATCGACTGCAACTACCTGAAACCAGAAAATCTCAGAGAACTTAGTTATCCCCCTCCCAAAAGAAAGAATCTAACAAATCCAGAAGAGCGTCTGTCTGTGCTTGTCCATGAGTACAATACCAAGGAACTTTTACCTCCGCATCTAGTATAAAAGTTTCTGCATCAGGCTTACAAGATGCATTAACTATGTTAATCAGATCTGGAAATCTTGATGTTGACTCGTCCCCATTTCGTGAAAAAACGCGCAGAGACCCATCAACCAATTTGTGAATTTGGGCACGCTGACCATCATATCTGAAATTATGGTCATAAGCGTAGTAGTGGTTTCAAATCTAAAGGTTAAGCATACTCTCATAAATGCACATGAGGCACAGTTTGATGAATGCAATGAACCATTTCAGCAGGTATTACAGAGTTACTTTAAAAATTAAAAGGAACAGTTGGAGCTTCTATAGCCAGAAAAAGGAGAGAAGGGGGAGGAGGGGAGGGGAACAAGAGAAAGAGAGATGACCACCCATCTAATTCGTTTTGAGAATAAAGTATACCACAATGTAACCAATATTTAAAAAAAAATGACCACACAAATTCTCAGAAGAAAATTCTTGAAGTAAAACCTTGAAAATTTCTTAACCCTGAAATCTTTTCATCTAAATAAGAGTTGTCGGAACAAATTATAGGTGACATGGAACAGAAGTCTCCAACAATTTTGGATTGACATCTTTTGAACCTCTTATAAGATGTAGTGAATTTTAATTAGGCAGGAAAAATGACCAAGGCAAAACAATGCATCTACAGGTAAGGGAGGACCTTACTTGTATTCACATGTAAAAGCTTTATTTTCAAAGAGCTTCAGTGCTTGCTGAACACCATTCGTGATCCTACCACAAACAAACATTAAAAACACTGAGTTGGAGCATTAGTTTCTATTCTACTTGCATTCCTTAATACAAAGTAAGAAGCAGTTTCAAAAGCATATACTTTGCAAGCATTGGCTTAATAGGTATTCCTGGAACCATTGCCAAGGTTGACGAAGAAAATCCAACGCCCTTGTCCATGAGGGAAGGAACGACCAAATCCTGCATACAATGAATCACGTGGCACATTCTGACATCTCGAGATGATAAAACCAGGACGACAAATTTGAAATTTGCCTTCAAAATAATATTAACATCTAACTTGAATTAGCTAAGAACAATGTATGATGTTTATGTTTACTATCAAAAGTGAGGCATCAGGAGATGAAAACAATCAGCCATATATAAAAGACACTCTCATCATACAAATCCAATTAAGTGATGATAATGCACAAGGAACTGCATTGGTAAACCTTAAATAACTGAGACTGGTCCAAACACAAAAGTTGCACTTCAGGAAACTTCAAATAAATGACAACCGAAACACAATTTGGAGAAAATACATCAAAAGAAGGCCAAATTGAGAAAAGCCAAACTACACTACACAAAGGCTTGATCTTGCCAACATCACAGCCCAGCCAAATTATCCTCATAAAAGTCAACATCCAGTTATACTGAACCACACCAAGTTGAGATATAGATTTTAGAAGATCATGGTTCATGAAACAAAGACGGAAAATGGTTTTCGAATAAGGAAAATACAAGCATATGATATTTATGAACCCGTGAAACAAAATATTAGATATAGAAACCCTAATTGAAAATGGTTCCCAAAACCTTGTCAAGAGTCCAAACCCAAACTCAACACAGAAATTGTATCAAGCCTAACATTATAGCGGTAGATAAGGGTTTAAAATAGTTACAGTGACTATGGCTGTGGAAAAAATAGTCCCAGAAATAGTAAAAATAATTTCAGGCTATGAGAGGATGATGCCAGAGTGAACTCCCTCTTTCACCATAATAAAGGCAGTTGCACTTGGTGGATACTAATTATGTACCTCTGAACTATTTTAAGTTTTTATTACAAGTGCCAGGTCATGTAAAAGAAGTCATAACAAACTATAGAATCTTACAAAACAACATTGGATACACTTGCTTTTGCACTTAAGCAGAATGGTATCAAAAGCGGCATTGTGATTTCATACCCCATTTTATAGTGGAAAACAAGACATGAATAGAATACAGTCATCTAAAGGATAAAAATAGAACACCAAAACCAGCATCTACCTACACCAAAAAATTTACAAAATATATCAACATCATCAGCATTCCCATCTGAAAATAACAGAAAGTGCACTCTCCTAAAATTCAGATGACAACTAGGCACAAAGAGAGGCCCAGCAACGAACCCTCTCACACAAATACCCCACTTTCTTTTCTTTTTTTCTTTTTTACCCTACAAACATTTGGGGAGCGAGAAACTCTAGCATTTACTAGGTGGGTACTGTTGAGAATGAATCCCGCATTGATGAGAGGAGGGACCTTGCATGTGCTTATATAGTAGTTTACTCCCTATATTGTCAATTGGTTTTATGGTGGAACCTCAACTTTCTTAAGGTACTGTGGGAGAGAGTCAAACCCCAGACCACTTAGGAGCAAACCAAGGACCCAACCGCTAGACTAACAACTCACAATACCCCACTTTCTCATCCCTCTGACCCTCCAAATTCCAATATCTGTCTATAGGAATAAAAGCGATAACTGAACATCTTCCCAAAAGAAAAACCCCTCTTCCATCCTCACAAAAATATTGTCCTCCCAAAATAATGCCATGTGCAGCTGGAACTAGCAAGAACAGATTTGCCTTCCTGAACAGCCAAAGATTCAGTTCTGTAAGACAATGTAAAACCGGATGATTTGCACTCTCAGCATCTTTCTTACACAGCACACACCAATGTGGAGAGAGAAACATGTACCTGGAACCACCCAGCACATATATTGCCCTCCCTGAATAGCCTTAACCAAAGGACCATATTAATTTTTCATAAGAATGGTAGGAATTTTTACTCTAGTTACAATGTTTTATTCTTTCACGCCTTCACCAAGAAACTCTCTAGGGAAACCACCTATATACTAGATTGGAGGTGGTGCAGGCCTTCCAATAAAACAAGAATTTAGTTTCTAGAGACACAATAGGCAACTAAAAGTTGGTGAAAAATTCACAAGTACTCACCAAATTGGGCAGAACATTGTACGCTTCGACTACAGCAGCTGAATGACGCTGGAAGTTTAAGAAAGCCAGGGAAAAAAAAACATTAATATTAGAATAAACTAGATATTCAAATAAATTTATATCTTTGATAATAAAAAAAAATTTGTAACTTTTGTAATAAAAATAAAAAAACATTGTGGAACTATTTAGTTCAAATAGATAAATATTAAAACCTGAAGCTTATCTTTCATATTTTCTACTCTTCCTTCATTATTGAAGTTATACGAGGAGTTAATGACAACAGCTTGAGCCAGAGCAGGTAGAACAGTTTTCATCATTGCTCCAATTCGTAAATTCCTGACCTATACAAAGAATATACAGAAACTGAGTGGTGATAATAATATAAAGCAGTTTCCAATTGAAATGATTCTCACTGTAACTCTATTCCTATTACACCAGAATTCGCTTCCATTCACTTGACAGATGAAGCTTTTGGTTTGTCTATTCAAGCGAGGGCAGAGTTTTTTATTTTTCATGTCATACTGTATAACAAAGAACTTTCATGTTGTCAAAAGAGTTGAACAATTAAAACAGAGGAAGTGGCTGCTCATATTGATCAGTCAACCAAAAAAAGGACCAGCACCTCCTCCCCCACAACAAAACAAAACAAAAAGAAAAAACAAAAAGAGAACCAAAGATACATAGCACAAACCCAGCTGTTTCAATTGGAGACTGGAAGACTTACAAAACTGAAATCATGAGTTTTTTTTGTTATATATACAAGAAAAACATTGGGTCATCTAAATCTAGGCATGTTTAGGTGAAAAACACTGAGAACCAAAAGCTCTGTAAGAGTGTTACCAAAGTTCTAACAAGAAACTTCATCTCTTTCTCTCTACAAGAGCGCATTAGATTCAAAATGAGGCTTTTCTTTCGAACGGTGCTTCCACTACCTGTTTGTACACTGATGAATAATACATAAGTAAAGTGATGAGGTGCAAGTAATATGAGAAGATAAAATAAATTAACAATTAAAATGAATGATGAACCTGTACAATTTCCATGCTGTAAATAACCATACATTAGAGAAAAGAGAACATATTGGTTATATAAAATGGTAATAAGCAAAATAGTTATGCCAAAAGTACCTAAAAGCCATCTTACATTAACATGTTACCATTAAACCTCTATGAGACTCCATAAATGCCCCAGTCCTTCAGAGCACAACAACACCAACAAGTCAATCATCTACCCATCACCACATATTGTTGTTTTGTAAATGCAGGCTATTGAACTTAATTCCATTACGAGCAGACTTACGGCCTTAAGACAACAGTGAGTTCAAGGCCCACACTTTAAAATCTCAGGAAGGAGGAAAAGGAATACTATGTAAAGAGAAGAGAATATTTAATCTTAAAATGCAAATCGCAGAGAAGTGGCCTCAGTGCCAACAAATCATTAGAGGGTTTTCCAATACAACTCCCTTTGTTTTACAAATGTTTCTTGGGTAAGTTTTTGTAATTTCTACAAACTTAGTGAAACATGAAAATTTAGAGAACTCTGGAGGTACACTGGTTTTCTTATATATAAAATAACATAATTCATTATAAGGAAAAGAATAGAGCAGTTCTGCTGGTACACTGTTAAAAAAAACTCGAGGAATTCAACTTATTTGACAAATAAACTTGGAAAGCAGATTCAAGTTTTAAGGGGCTAAAATACAGTAAAAGTTTCCATTTCGTCAAATTTAAATCTACAAAGCAATTATAAAGTAATTATGTAAAATTTATCTCAATCGTTGAGCTCAAGAAATAAGGATTTAACACTTCTTATCTCAAATAGATTGAACATCAGTAGCCAGAAAATCCTGTTTCTTTTTCTCCAGTCACAAACAATCCAGAAAAGTTAAGGGGGTCATCAGCCAACTTTTTATAACCCAAACCTCAATTGAACTGAAACAAGATCACTAATATGAAATACATGCTAGATTCTGTCAAATTTTCATAAAAAGCATGCACCACACATCAACATTTCAGGTTGTCTAAACATTGTAACTGGACTAAGTTCATATATCGGTCATGAACAAAAACCAATCTGGACTATCCATACCTTATCTTTTGGAGTGCAGAAAATACATCCTTTATTAACAACGGTGAAGGAGGGGCAAGTAACTTTTGTGTCTGCCGGCATGCTTGAGCAACATCACCTTTAAGATATTATACTGTTATTAAAATTTATTCAGGGACCATGGCAGGATCACATCACCCAATTCCCAACCCCCCCCCCCCCCCCACCCACCTCTAAACATAAAAAGAAAAATGCTTAGAAGAGCAAAGAGAGAGGAGTGAGAAAAATGGCCCATTCCTACCTAGATCACCCAGCTCACTGTACATCTCCCTTATTTTGGATCGGCTTGTCCCACATGCTTCTTCCAGTGCTGATGTGACCAAACTTCCACCGATGTTTAGCTCCTGTATAATTCTTATAAATGAGAATTCCTTCCTTGTTTACAGGAGAGGGGCCCTTAGGCAGCATATTTGTGATTTGTCTTTAAAAAATTCCTTGTATTTCTTCTTGCTAACTCTATCTATTGGCCAGCCAAATGGAAAGGAAAATAAAAAGTATATGGGCAGACAACAGTTGTCAGGGAAAAAACGCATCAAACAAGCACATTGAGCAGAAAAAGTTGACAATCCACAAGTAAATCACACTTCTTGCACATAAAAATGCTAAACCACAACAATAAAAAGTCCAAATGCAAACAGAAACCACTTAACCAAATCTCGCAGTTAGAAAGTTGGAAACCATTGATTTTCTAGTCTAACTAAAAGTATAACCCAGTCTATAATTGTTATTAAGGCATGCTCGAATACAAAAGACAACAGATCTAACTTTGCATGGGTTTAGGAATACAAAGTGAACATTATAGCCACAGCTAAAACTGATAAAAAATTTAACCCATCAACAAATACATGCTCTAGTATGAAAGTTTTCATTCAACTACTTCATAGTTTTAGCCAATGCTCTTTAGTGATAAGAAATAAGTTGCACACGTATGTCTAGGCAAGCAAACAAAATAATAAATACAAATGATAAAGAATAAATACAACTAACCACATTTTCATGGTCAGCAGCGATCTTATTTGTGCACAAATACACTGAAGGCAGCACGTCATCAGGAGACAAGGCAAGCAAACTGCGTAACAAGAAGCATCACAAGCAATTATGGGCCACTTTTTTCTATTTCTTTTTTCTCTTGCAACAGAATTATATACCACATAACCAAAGTGGACAGTGGATCCTGAATAATAAATAAAAGCCCGAAAACATCACAATGGATCATACACCAAACCTTCTGAACATGTTGCAGAGCATGGAAGTAGCTTTTATCTTGCCCTTTTCATCCTCAAGTAAGTCAAAAGTTCTTGCAAGATGTAAATATGGAGCATTCTGTCCATTCCTCCAGCAAGCTGCACATGTTATCTCCAAGTTAATCAAGATTCCTATCTAAACAATTATAGCATATAACACAAAAAAGTTCTGTAAAATTGAACATCGTGTTCTAACTAAGTGGCACTAACCATGTTCTATAGGATTGTATTTTTCTGGTGGTAGAGACACAAAAGTTATATTTACATTCACTGGTAATGAAACCTGCACAGACGAATCAGTTGTTGGTTCCATTTTCCTTGACTGAGTTTTCTCTTTGTCGGAAGAGCAATTATTTATGTGGCAGTGGAACTGAACTGATTTTTCATTAACCACCAATTCTTCTTCATTCTCACCGGACCTTCCTTCACGATTAGAGTAATATATATTTAGCGCTTTATTGATATCTCCATTTGCCTCCTCCAGAATGGTGGCAGCATAGCTCTCTAGCGATTCATCACCATCTATTATCTGAAGAAACTGATGTATCTCATCCCTGTATGATTTGGTGTCATCGTTGAGCAAATTTTCATATTTAGGGTTTTGTTCATGCAATGAACCAGCCACCGCAGTTTCTGGAACATTTGGTAAGACTTTACTAAAAAACCTTGTTATTGCCAGTTGCTTCGGCCCGCCTGAATCCAATTTTGAATTTAATTTCAACTTTTTGTTTACCTTATTGTTAACTTTACTCGCCCTTTTCCCAGGAGATATTCCACTTTTAATCATATTCCTTGGCATAAGTGAGATATAATCTTGACTTAAAGGAATGTCAGTACTTCCACATGGACTGCTCTTATCAGAGCCTGCTTTTGGAAGTGATGCAGAGTCACAAGTTGAGGTAGTCTGGGACACAGAATCAGCAATTCTAGAAGCATTTACTTGCTCATGAAATTCTGTCTCGCGTTCGTAGAAATTAGAAACTGCTTCAACGATGTCCCCTCCCGTGCTACCAATCAAAACTAGCATCTGCTCATGGGTGACCCATGTGGGCAAACAATCACGAAGTTCTTGGACGATTTTTTCTGCTTCCTCATCATTTAACACCACTTGATTTTGTCGATCAGGTTCTTGTAGAGAAGATGATAATTCAATGCCTAAACTGATAATACTATTTCCTACTATATCCTTATCATATGACAGTGCCTCTTTCTCCTCACCGAGCCCCAAAATGGGGCCCTTGTTGGACTCATTTTCTACACTGTCAGCTACTTCTTTAGACCCAAGACGAAAGCTCTTCAAGAACTCCTTCTTGTTTGCCATTTCATCAACTAACCCAGCAAAATGCTTTTGCATTTTACTGGCGTGCTTACTATCAAGCTTTTCAACATCCAAGCCCACTGTAGGAACAACACGCTTTGGTTTCAAAAACCTCACATATTCTCTAAGTTCTTCATAGTTTGAATGTTCACTATATGGTACAAGATGGATCTCAAACGAATCCTTCGACCTAACCGAAAACTTATTACGCTTCACTTCATAAGTCCAACCAGTAGGAACAAAACCCACAACCTTAGAGTATCCTCTTTCGGCCATAATCTCCTTCATTTTCACAAAATTAGGCTTAAAATATGGCCAAGTCTCACCCAAGACATTCCACCCAACAACATGTACATCACTTTCACATTCATCCTCTGTAAATACCCCATTCTCTCCATAACCCAAAACACGAAAAACTGCCATTTTACGAGCATCCACATGCACCTTACGATTACACCTATGCGCAATTTCAAGCAAAATCTTCTCTTTTCCAATTACATAAGTAGCTACAAGAAACAAAACATTTTTCATTTCACTTTTACATTCACCCCCAACTCGTTCTATCACACTAGCAATATAATCTACAGACTCTTGTTGTGAAGGAAACACAAATTTCGGATTACAATACGTAGTGTCCAAGAAAACAGCATCGGAACCCACAAATTCACACAGAAAAGGGTCTAACTTCATTGAACCCGAAAACCTAAAATCGCCAGTATGAACATACCTCTCAAACTTTCCGTTCATATCCGGAATTTTAAACAAGAACTGAACCGCACCCGGACAGTGATTAGCGTCAATCAGTACAACCTTCACCCCATCGATTACAACGGCTTCGCCCAGCGGCAGAGCGACAACGAAATGAGGAGAGACCTTGAGCACCTCAGTGAGAAGACGGGCGGTGATCGGAGAACAAAAGACGACGCCTTTAGCCCAATTGGGGGAGAGGCCGCCGTAGTGATCGGAGTGGAAATGGGAGAGGAAGTAGGAGACGGAGTGATCGCCGGCGTGGCGGAATGCGTCGACGGCGAAACGGGTTTTGGGGATGAGTTTGGAGTGAGGGAATGTGGAGGGAATTGGAGGGAAAGAGGGATGGGGAGGGTTGGGTTGGTGGGAGAAGGCGGCGAGGGCGGCGAGGAAGAGGTGGGTGGAATCAAGGGTTGGGGTTCTGGTCACGGAAGAGGAGGAGGAGGCCATGGGAGATTGGATATGGATGTCAAGAGGAAAGCATTGTTTGGAATTTTGAGGTTTTCTGGTGGAAGTCGTAAGCAGGTATGTTGAAGGCGGCAAACACTAACAGTTTATTGTGTACCTCAAAAAACTTTTTGGGTATTTTCTGGAAATGATGGTCACATCACTTTCTTTTTCTTTCATTTTTTTCCAATTCATTCGCTCCCATTTCCATACTCTTTCCATCTCTTTTTTTCTTTCTGTTTTGTGTTAAGCCACGTCAACATTTTATATTCTTATTATTTTTTATTTTATTATTTTTTTAAAAAATCAATATAAAATGTTAACGTGGCTTAACCGTGACCACACAAGAAGGAGAGGATGGGAAGAGTGTGAAAATGGGAGGGTAGACAATCCACCTCCTTCATTTATATGGCTCGCCTGTAATGAAAAAAAAAAATATGTGAATAATATTACATTAAAAAAAAAATTAGTATTTACAAAGTTTCAATTAGATTATTTACTTTCAATCTTAAAAAAACGATACTTCTTATGAGTCTCTTGTCCAGAATATTTTGATTTTGTTTTCGCCTGTTATATTTTCACTCAGATATTTTTGGTTAGTAGATAGTATTGATCACTAAATTTATATTAGTTTAGACATTAGTTAGTTCCTTATCAATTTTCTTTCGAAGTTGGCACTGCTCATTGTCAAAAACTGTTATCATGCGGCTAATACGAATTTCAATTTGGTATATGGCTATATGGAAATTGAATGTACCAGTGCGTAGACCAAACAATTTATTAGTTAAAAGTTCAAATAGTCAACTTATGCGTTTGATATTAATATTGAAAGACAACCATAATTTCGTCTAAGGTTTAAGAACTATAAACGAACTGTTGAAATTTCACTTCAAGAGTTTGGCAAAACAATTTGCACTTATAATTACGTAATTCAATTCCTTATTCTACCAAGGGTTTTTAGAATAAACCTCACTTTTACTTGGCTAACATATGGTAAATTCAATTTTGGATCCTTGATTCTCTCTTAAATTTAAGAAAATACCGATATTGAACCATTGATCTGTCTGAATAAATATTTGAAAAAAAAAACCGCATGCTACATATTTTGGCCCATATTAAATCTCAAAGAAAACTTAAAAAGAATTCCAATAATGTATATATTATTGTTTTGTATTCTTATGGACAAACCAGAGAATGAAAATTGAACTCAAGATTTGGTATGAAGAGTGAATGCTCACATTGTGCAAAAAGAAGAGGCGATTTAGTATTTAATCCACAACCATATGTTTGTATGCATCATTACATCCTTAACATATATAGAAGACTCGAACCTTTCCGAAGAGGTGTAAGCTCAAGTTGAGGAGAAATTTTTAGTTGTGATGGAAATATAAGTGGTACACCACGTGTTTTAATAAAAGTGATGAAAAATTTTAATTTTTAAGTTAATAACTTTTTAGCATACATCCCACCATTTATATAATGACACATGGTGTATCACCCGTATACTGGTCACTATGAACAAAAACTTCCACCACCCCACTTTCCTACAAATCTCCCTTTGGCTAAAATTCCATAAATAACCCTACTGTGCATGCCATGAATAATAATCACCTTGAAGAAACAGAAACTGCAGGCTCTTCTGCTATGGTCTCCAGCAATGGCTTCTTTGACCTACTCATAGACAATCTGTGCATGAATTCCGGCGCCGAGAAATCTTCTATATCATCCAAATTCAACTTCGGCATCGCCGCCTCATTATCCGAACTTTCCCTCCAACTCTCAATCATCTTGCCCTCATCGCCGTCATCATGAGCAGATTTCGTGGCCTGATGGGGATCATCAGCCGGCCTCACCTTCATGTTTCTCCCGGAAGCCCGCTTGCTTGTGGAGCTGGCCGCAGAGGCCTTGAGGAACAGTAGCCCCATATCAGCCGTTGTGACGGTGGAGTTGAGCCTTATCATGGGGAACATGACGTATACGTCACCGATATCTAAGTCTTCGTCGGCATTGAGAGGTGAAAATCTTCTTCCGACACGAAGAGACTTGGTGTTTACGAGGAAGAAGTTTGGGGTGTCGAGCATGAGCTCGGCGGCTTTTATGGGGACATGGAATTGTTTGATTTCGCCGCTTGGGATGATCACTTTGGTGGCTGTAGATTTCCCATGCTTGCTCAATATTGGGGTTGCTAGGCTGCAAGAAATGTAGTTGCCCATGTTGTCTAGGGAGAGAGGGAGGTATATAGAGTTGAGATGAAACTTTTGGCCTGGAAGTTTGAGGGGAGTTGAAGATTATATAAGGGAGTTGAAGATTATATAAGGGAATTGAAGATTATATAAGGGAATTGAAGATGTCTCTCAGCTAAAAATATGATTAAAAGCGCTTACTTCTGCACCCAAAATATTAAGTTCGATTCTCTTTTTTCTCTGTTGTTTGAATGAAAAAAACTATGAAAAAGGAATAGAAGATTCTGAAATAAGATAATAGTAGAGCCAGTTGTAATGTATCTGGGTTTGACATTGTTGGTGCAGTCCGCGTTGGGCCAAAAAGGAAGAAAAAAAAATATGAAAAGAAAGCAAGAAAATGTATCGGAAGGTACGTTACTACGTTTCAGGTTGGCTTTTTATTATTTATTAATTAATTAACAAAATGATTATGCTTATAGTATCATCTATGAACAAATATCCCCTGTTAAATAACGTGTGGGACCTTTCCTCATTGTCCTTGACTTACTCATTCTTTTTTTAGTTCTTGAAATGGGATTAGGAGTTTATCTATAACACCAATATTATTTATGTAGGATAATTGACTTGTATTAAAGAGTTATAATAAATGTTGTCAGTTTTGTGTATCTGTATCAATATACTCTATTTACAAATCATTTAGTTCTTCTATTACTATTGTGCTAAAGTCGTTAGGTTTAGACACTAAACGTCTCATGTGCCAATGTACATATCAGTGTCTTGTTTGCTTTTTGACAAGAAGCGATACAGTGGTGTGGCCAGTTGATGATCATCATTAGTTCACAAAGTTTGATCATCACCAATAAATACATAGGGTTGTGTTAATTGTGTACATTGCTGCAGTGATAAAAAAAATTGGTATGGAGTGAATTTGCACGACCAAATTACAAATTAGAGTAAATTCCTATACGGCTACCAAAAACATATATCTACAAATGCTACCAGTATAGATTTGTTACCCAAAAAAAAAAAAAACGCGATAGATGCAATTAGAGTGTCTTATTTGTTAAAAGAATTACAATGAATCCATAGTATGTATTCAAGGTTGAATAAAGAAACGATGTCTCATCATTTGGTGACCAATATTTCTTCCATGTATATCCCTTCCCTAGTCTTCTTAAACATATTTCTACATCTCTTCCATGATTTATGGATGATTAATTCAATGAAGCATATATGTGAATGTGATAGCTTGGGAACCAAATAAACACTTATGACTTGCATATCATTTACGTGTGAATTAACAGGACAGCATGTGACCTTTTGAGATGCATGCATAAATGAATAGTAGGGTATGTATTTAAACTTTTTTGGCGGTGGCGGTGGCGGTGGCGAGCCGTTGAACGAGTCCATGGTGTTGAAGACTCACAATCGAAGAGGGGCAGCTCATCATATTCGTCCTCTGCCTGCTTGCGTCACGGGATCGTTGGTGTCACATTTCCAAGTATCTTCCACACAATTCTCCCACTGACTCTACCGAATTTATTTATTTGTTCTATGCCAATACAATAAATTGTCGTATCCTATACAATTTTTTTTAACAGAGCAATAATGTTAGTGAGTTAAATAGTTCCGCAAATACAATAGCGTCATATGCAATATTAACTTAAATTTTTGGGTATTTAATATTAAATCTCGTATTTCTTTTTGCTGATTTTTATATTGGTTGACATATGATGCATTTAAAAAATGATATTAAAGTTCATTTCCATCTCATAAAAACACTTCATCGATTCTTTCCTCTCTCCCTCTCATTGGACTACATCTCAATCTTGGTAGAGGCTTGAGTGCACTCCACTGGCAATGTGGAATATGTTAGAGTATGAGTGTGATTCTCACAATTTAGTAATAATCATTGTTATTTCAGATTGGTATAAAGATGTCTTAATGTGTTTATAAGAGTTAATTCAACTTTGGTTTGGATTGAAACTCTACTGTTGGCTCGAGAATAGAACTCATACTTGTACAAGGATTTGGTCTTGTATTCCTTGTAGGATTATTATAGGGTAATCTAGATTTTGTAGTACAAAAACCACAACCCCTGCTCTCACAAAAGCATGCTCTTATTGTTCCAATTACCTATAACTTGGAAATCATTGAGTTTTGTAGAGAGGAGAAGGTTGTGTGTGGATTCGTCCATGGCTTCTTCATCCATGAACATGCTGACAGAGTTGAAAAGCTTGTTGAAATTATACAAAGATTGGAGAAGGGTGATCTGAAGTTTAGAGTTCGGGCTTTGGAATCTGAGAGGGCAATCCAGCGGGTTGCAACTATCCAGAAGACTGTTGGGAATGTGAGTTGAACTTACTCATGACCTAATGGCATACACACATGGGAAAGACTTCGTCAAACAGTTTGCAAGTATGTGTTGCAGAAATTACTTCAGTATTTACATATACATAATATACTTGGAGTGATGATTATGATTTAGTTGGTTAAATCTTATGTTCTTGGCTAGTTTGTTATAGAGCTTGGTTATAAATCTGTTTGGACTTGCATAGCTACAATATTCAAGCATTAACAACACAAAATTTGAAAAATACTTAGCTCCTGATGACATGTAAAAAAATCATCATTATTTTTTTGCATACGTAATTTATAGCGAAGAAGGAAAAGCTCATCGAATGCAAATAACCAAATACTGTTCTATCTTAAACCTAGATTCAACCATTTTTTTGGGTCCTTTTTATTGATACAATGATATATTAATATTAAAAAGATACTATTAGATCATAGTACTAAATAGCTTACTTTGAAATATTAAGTTAATCAAAATTTTATTGCTATAAATCCTTCAACTTTATTTTTTCAATGAGGATATTTTCGTATTTTCACTTTGGTTGGATTTCATTTGTTTAAAATATTGCTTTTTAGGTCTTATTTTGTGTGCCACTTGGGACCCACTTTCCTTTTTGATTCCCTTTCCCCCCGGCCCTTTTTCTTTTGGGAATTTTAACGGAAAGCCTGCGGTAATGTTCATTTTAATGAAAAACCATATTTTTACACTATAAATTTAAAACTGGTGCTATTCACTTTACCCTTTATTTTGTTCTTATCGTTAAAACTCAAAGTTTTCAAGCATTTTTCATTAGTTTTCCTTTTTCTTTTTCCTTTGGACCCGTAAGTGATGCGATGAAAGTTAAGCACTCAAATTAAACCCTTTTTGACAATTGTAGTATATGTATAAGTAGGGATCGTTCTGGATCGGGGATTAGGAGGGATTGCTAATCTAAACTAAACTGACTTATAAAAAGAAACTTAAAAACACTTAACTAGACTCTATAGACTCAAAACACTTAAAAACACAAACTAAAACAGATTCTAACTAATTAGACACACTAAAGTAAATGGGGATTGGGTTTTGGACGAAAATAAAGTAAAACAAAACAGAAACTAGAACTAATCAGATTTGCACGAAATTGGTTGTTTTGGATGGATGATGGGCTAGTTAGAAGGTCTTTCTTCACACATGACACATTTGCATACAAATCAATCTCCAATTGCTTTTCAATAAACTATGATGCTCAACACCCCAGATTAACCGTGATGCACAAATTAACCCTCAGATTTTCCTTTACTCATTGAATTGGATGACTGCATGCGACAACCCAAATCATTGTCTAAAAGTCCCCTATATGAATGCATAATAGAGATGCAATTAAAGATCATTACGTTCCATGAAAATCATAAGCGTTGACGAGACAATTGTAACTATGAATGCATGATACGTTTGCCAAGAATTCAATTAACGCGATTGTGACAAGCAACCTTCACTACTCATGAATATAAACTTGTAACGATTAGATGAAACTTATTTATATCCTAGCATCAAATTCATGCATGAAAACTAAGTATGCATCCTTAATAAACATACACAAATCCGTTATGAATAAAATAGATAATTGAATTGTAATCACAACTTATCAAATCACAATTGGAAGAAATCAATTCATATTGCAAATATATTCATGGTTTCAAATTCTCCTGTAGCCAAAAGAGGTTTAGTTCCTCATACTTGCAATTAAACAGAAACAATTGAAATTAAACATTGAAAACCAAAGTAGAATACACCTAGAATGCTCCAGCAATCCAAATTGAATGACTAGCACAACTCCAAGCAATCCTCCTTCTTTGCAAATATGCGGCACCAAGGTGTGAGTGGTGAATGGATGGTCTCTTATGGTGGTGGATGGATATAGGTGAGTTATGGTGAAGAGTGGAGAGTTATGTAGATGATGTGGTGTCTTTGGATGATGGCCCCCAAATTATGGTGAAGGGTGGATGTATTTATAGGCTAGGGAGATGAGTGTATGGAGTTGTAATGAGTGGATGTAATGGGTGTAGTGGGTGAGTGTTGTGGTAATGAGTGGATGCAATGGATGTAGTGGGTGAATGTTTGGTAATGAGTGGATGTAATGAGTGGATGTAATGGGTGTAGTGGATGAATGTTTGTAATGAGTGGATGTAATGGGTGTAGTGGGTGGATGTAATGGGTGTAATGGATGAGTGTTTGGTAATGAGTGGATGTAATGAGTGTAGTGGGTGGATGTAATGGGTTTAATGAGTGGATGTAGTGGTAGGTGAATGTGTTGGGTGAAATGAGTGGATGTAGTGGTAGGTGAATGTGTTGGGTGAAATGAGTGTGCTAAAATGGTTATTTATAGGGAGAGGATGATGCACAAACTTCAAATTTTGTCAATTCCTTTTGCTCCAAGCATATGCTATCCATTTCATGCCCAAAAATGCTCCAAAATGCTCCAAAATGCACTTCTTTGCCACATTAACCCTTTGGACCTACAAACACACAAAAATAGCTTAAAATACTAAAATAACTAAGAACTAACAACATAAATGCCAAAAAACAAGCTAACTAAGTCGCATAAATATGCTCCTATCAGTAAGTCCTCTCTCTTTCTCTCAACACTCTCATTTCTCTCCCTCTCACTTTCTCTTACGCTATCATTTCCCTCTCACTCCCGTTCCCTCTCTCTACAACTCTCATTCCCCTCTCTGAGATCACACACAAACAACACAACAACTTAAACATCACCACCATTCCCATGTGTTTTCATAAACAAAGAAAGAACCCCACAAACCTTTCTCTCCCTCTTGGTTGACACTATTCATCTTCTTCCTCGATGACTTTCTCACATTTTCGACGAAGGTAAGCCTCGAAATTGGTCCCTGTCATTGTAAATCATGTCTAGGTTCACGGTTATTAAGGTTTTGGGTGGTTTTGGTGGTGTAGGAACTCCGAAAAGTTCAAGGAAAGTCAATGTGCAAATTTAGAAATTCCCAGGCCATGGTCGTTTGGCCATCTTTCAAGCCATTTTCCGGCCAACTCTGGCCACCACTTGGTCTCCACTTAGTATGAATCTCTTCTCCACATTCCTAAATACATTTTGGCTTTTGAATCACTCAATTTGGTTAAGAAACGAAGAATTTACGAAGCTTTGAAAATTATCCAAACTTTCGACTAAAAACTCAGTTTTCCGACGAGCACTGCCGTTTCGAGGTGTTTTCCGGCCAAACCACGGTGATTTGGCCAGTGTTCAGGGTATCAATCTCTTCATCTTGTTGAGTACTACAACTTTCGATTTTGTTTCACTTGATTTTGTTGAGTATCGAAGAAGTTATGAGCGTTTGAAGTGTGCCCCAAAAATCGATCAAACCTTGACCGTTGGCCATTGAACAGTCAACGTTGATTTTTGGGTTGACTATTTCGGGTTTTGTCTGGGACCCTTCCTAGGCTAAATTTGACATTTTGGATCCGTTTTTTATGTCCGTTTTCCCAAATTCAATTGTTTGATTTGAGTTTTATTAATTAGACCCATTTATGTGCTTAGGTGCATTTATTGTGGCATTTCCATTTTCGCTAGCTTGCATGGCTTTTCAACGGCAAAGTATATGTAAGTGGATCCCTTCTAAAATACATGTTTTAATAATAGAAATGCATACATGAAAAACATGATTTAATGATTAAGTTTTATAAGATATTATGCTTATTGCGAATATTTTGAATTACCATATTTTATCAAACTGATATTCTTTGTAGTATATATGATGGATGACTATATACTATTTAGAACATGCTTTTACTCACTTCTTTATAATATACATGATGGATGACTATATGCTATGAAGATGATTTTAAGATATATATGTATTTATGTTGGAAAGACTATTTCAATGTTTTTTTTGCGTATCTAGTGGTCATTGTTCTGCTTATGGGTGATGATACTTATATTGGCTTTGGTCGGGTGTAGGTTGGTGCCTGTTTGGCAAATGATACTTATATTGGCTTCGGCCGGGAGTAGGTAGGTGCCTGTTTGGCAAATGATATTTATATTGTTTCGACCAGGTGTAGGTTGGTGCCTGTTTGGCAAATGAAGTGTTCTGAAGGAAGTGTTCTAAATGAAGAGTTCTCTATGCCTTCGGGCGATACTGATATCACTAGTTAGCACACTGTATACAAGATATGTTTTATAAAGATTTTTATGGCATCCTAGGGTTTTCGGAAAACCTACTACTTATTATACTATGAGTTTTCTTTAAACTTTAGGGGTTAATATGTTGATAACCGTTTCAATATTATTTATATATAACTTGGTCTACTCATATTTGTTTTGCGCCCCCTCAAGATTTAGAATTGAGGTGTACAATCCTGGTGTCAAGGCATTCTCGCGTCGGCATCTTTGAGTCCTCTCGGTGTAAGACTCACTCATTTGTTCATTCAATTTTATATTATTCCTTAGTGTTATAGTTAGTTGTATGCTCTGAATACGTTCCTCATTTGCATATTAATTATATTTACAAGTCTTATTTATTTATTTATTGTTCTCATGCATTCTAATATAGCTTTGCCACCTTTAGGTGTCAGCCAGCATGTGCCTACCATGGTGTTCGAAGAATATCATGGTTGGGTGTGTCACTCACTATATTGAAGATACGTTCAAAGAAGTTAGTGAAAAAAATATCATCCAACTTGAAAATGAAATATGGATTATCGTTTAAGAAAATTTATTTATTTCAATCCCCTAAAATGATAGGATTAGCTGGAATAAATTTCCTTCACATCTGTAATCTTCTTCTAATCCTCTCAAATGAATAATCATTCACCTATACCTTAAATGTACTATGAATTTTTTGAGTCACCTAATCCAATCCTACATACCAAAAGAGGCATGTACATTCACAAACCTATCGATCCTTCAATCTGTACTGGGAAATAGAAACCTAAATCAAATTGACCCATAAGGGATTTCAGTAGCAGGCAAAGATTGAGATAGTCAATAGGTAAATATTAACCATTGGGGTTTTCTTTATTACTATCTTTTTTTGTTGGCAAGATACATCAGAGCCTGCAAACACCTTAACTACCGTTTGTGAGCGCAAGCGGGCTGTTTGTACTTTGTATGATCTTCAGAAGCATCAGGACCGGCAAAAATAAAAAAGATGTAAACCTGATCCCATTTCTATGGGGCAGTCTGAAACTAAACTCTACTTTTCTGTGGTGACGGGCCACCAATTCCTCAAATAGCCTGAGCCACATGTTCCGATGTACTGGATGCTTCTAGCCTGCAAGAACAAGTAGTACACAATCATCAGACGAGGACTTTTTGTTGCGGAGTTTACCTTAGGGATAAATAAAAGGAGCTCATATAGACCAAAAATAATTAGTACACCAAGTAAACCACAGATAGACCAAATGTACAGTGTCCAAATGTTTAATAATGTAACCCATACTATACAACCGCTTAGAGTTAAACCAAGTTTAAAATAGAGCCTAATAAATATGAACCCTCATTTGATTAACCAAGGTAGTTCAGGAAAACAAACATCCTTAAACATATTTCAAGCCACCCTGGACCATATCTGTTACATTGCACCTTAGAATGGTTTCTCGTATCCTTCTAAATGCTTCTCTTATTTATGCCAAACAAGGCCGAAAATTCTAGCATGCAGCAAAGGGATAGAATAACACAATAAAGTTACGAAGTGGATGCACAAAAAATAGTAAATTTCATCAAATACTGGAGGCGGCAAAACTGTATAAACGATGATAATCCAAACACTGCCACTTGCAGGATAACCTAAGCTACCATACTGACAGATAATCACAGAGGATGAAATTATTGGGTTATATGCACAAAGGAAATATGGCAGCCTTTCAGCTCCCAGCCAAGGAGTTTTTAATAATGATGTAGTTAAGGCAATTTACATGTTCAACCAAGTTAGATAGAACATTAACACTTGATTACATGTTCAGCATAGAATCCATTGCTGTGATCCCAACCACATTCATGTTGACACAATTTTTAAACGATAAAAGATAAAAGCCAAATAAGACAAGAAAACTGGCAGTAGTTACACGTAGGTAAAACAACAATTATGATGATGATAACAGCAACAATGTTAATGTTCCTGATGACGATAAATGAAATCGATAATAGGATATACTATGGAATATGGCCATTACTCTAAGCACCAATCAATTATGCTACGAGTATAGCATGGTCAAAATCATAATCAGACATGAAAAGCATTAACTATAAGCAATGAATTTCTGCCTTTGAATTCCTTCGCCCACTTGCATCCGGAAAAAGCTCTCGATCTTCACAAGTGATCCGACTTCCTTAGACAGATTTTCTAATAGTTTCTGTAGATAATGTAAAAATGTGGAGGTTATACCACATCCGCCCACTTCCATTTGTATTTAACATTTATGCTATTTGTATTAGTTAATTTTAATTCCGTTAACTTTAGGAATTAAATCAAATAATTATCGGGTTTAAATTTTCGTAATTAACTTTTAAAAATTCGTTGACCTTTCGAGGTCAAAAGTAACGTTTTCGAATAGATCTCAAAACCGCAAACGGGTAGGCGAAAGCCTTTTACGAATCCGGGTTTTAATGGTATAGTTACAGACATTTGAAGTCATTTTACTAAACTATGGATTTTAAATTAATTAAAACTCCCACCATGTGGGAATTGTAACCAATCATATTATTTTTAGGACCAATAAGAAATTAGGGAAGAAAGAGGGACCAATTAGGAAGGGGAGAGAAAGCTCCCAGCTTTCCCGTCGACCCATCCACGCGCAGCACCCTAGTTTCGACTAGGAGGGATTTCCAACCAACTTCCACCATTTTTTTAGGCGATTTTCAACCAGCTTTCACTTGCAACACACAACCTATGTGCAACCATTTTCCCTTCTAAAACCCGAGCCTTTTGGCTCCTAGACCGTGAGGACAACACACGGCATTGTGGGGGTTCTCAACGACAATTCGCTGTTCCGGTGAGTTTCATCACCCACCACCACCCTTAATCAACTCCCTTTGGACCTAGGAACAAGACCCAACCAGTTGTAGAGGGTTGGAACACCAAGGAAGGAGAATTGAAGCTCACCTATTCTAAGGTTTCCGGTGACTTCGAGGGAAATTAGAGCTTTTCCCGGCCAAATTGGACTTGGCCACAAGTATAAAACTTACTCTACTTATTGAGATCTTCATTTCTGTGTGATTTGATAATTTTTTGAAATAGTTGGTTTTTCCAGCGAGTAGGGGCTGCCGACCGACGGCGCATGGGCCAAGACCCCACCTGCCCTTCCAAGATTAATTTGGATACCCTGATTCCATATGTGGCATTCGATTAACGAAATCTCATTGTATGACTATGGCTTGATAGAGACCGCCACTTGGACATTATATAAATCGATGATCTGACCGTTGGATCGTCACCAAACTTTAATAAGTAATAGTACATAATATTTAAGGATATTAGTAACTGACGGATCGGGAATCTGGCTTATGGATCTTTCCGGATGGGTTTTCTAAGTTTGTAAATCTAAACGTCGGCCATCACTTAATTTTAGCGATTGACAGAGATCAGATCGTTGGATCGTCCCAAAACTTTAGGATGTTGTTTTAGAAGCTTATTGAAACTCTTGAGAAGTTACGGATCATAAATCCGAGGTAAGAATCTTCCGGATCGAGTTACGTAGGGTTGTGGACCCTACCGTCGACCTTTGACCGATGGTTGACTTTTGGTCAATGGGTTACAAATCATTCTAGAACGTCATTTGGGATGTGTTTTATGTAAGTTACGTGTTCTATCGATAAGAATTATGAGACGTGATTTGATATTTGTTCTAGGTGATGATCGTTCGTGACGTCTCGATATTCGTGCTAGGGAGTTGTAGCGCGAACTTCAGGTGAGTGGGTCTTTTTCTTTTTATATTATATATATATGATTGATAGTTTCCATTTATGCATTTGAAAAATAATTTCTTGTGTACGCTTGGATTAGACTAAACTTTATAAGAATTAGCAAAATGACAAAATTTATGAAATATGCTACATTCTACGGGATGCACAGGTATGCTTAGAATCCTTGATGCCATAATTATACCTACGGCTATGAATGTTAGTATGTTGATTAGAACTATGGAATCACTATGGCATGACTATATTGATGTTATCTGCTCATCATTGCTGCACCCGGTGTTAGTGTCGCTCAGGGCCAGGGCCAGTCTTTCACGTGTATTTTCACATCCGCACCGCACGCTCGCCTTGGATCCAAGTAGGTGCCAGTCATGTCGTACAGGTTGCAATAGGCAACTCTGACATCTTGTCGTATAGGTTGTAATAGGCAACTCCAACGCGTATGTGACCGTGAATAACACCAATCTTCACGTGATTGTGACACTAGAGCGTATATTATGATTACATCCAGTCCTGTCGTACAGGTTGCATTTGGCGACTTCGACTTGTGTGTTAGTATAGATTGATGAACATCTAATTTTATTATGCTACTTTTGAGATATTGTGATCGGCATATTTTTGGATTTATTGTTGATTTACATTTGATTTCATACTTATACGTAGTATGATTTTCTGGAAACTATACTTGTTTTACAGCTAGGGGTTACAGTGTTTTCAGAAAGGTTTTTATAAAACTTTATTTTCAGGCTCACTCACCCATGTTTTTCACCCCTCCAAGTTTTAGTAGCTGAGTTTTCTTATCGACGAGGATCTTGGCAAATCTTGGTGTAGACGATTACCTTTGAGGGTATAATTCTCACTCGATTTTACTGTACTGTACTGTACTTATGCTCTGACATCATGTGTGAAATGGGTTTATTCCCACTCACAACGCACTCTTATACTTAGGAACTTTTAGGTTTAAATTTATTCACATTTTCCACATCACTACACTTTATGGCTTCGTCACCTTCCAGGTGTCGGCCAGCACAACTCGATTTGGAGTCCCAATGGACATTCCAAATCGAGGTGTGTCAGTTTGGTATCAAAGCCAAATTTGGGAAATATTGCATTCATCACACACGTGATGTAAACATTCTCGGTTCTTGAGCCTAATGTTCGAATCTTGCCACCTCGTCGAGCACGAAAAATGTGTTAGATTCTTCTAAGTTTTAAGCGACCTAGTCGACTTATCGACCTTTTAGAGGAACGTTGTGGCGGCCACCTCTAAATTTTAAACAAAGAATCTCCCTGCCAAGGATAAATCCTGAATTGAGACAAGTTGATGGCCCTGAAGCGAGGCTAATGTATCGATAATTGTGTGCCACCAGAGTTTTACCAATCAATCCTACTACCATTTAGTCATTTCTACCAACCATTCCAAGTTAGGAACCAAGCATAGTTTTGATTCCTTGGCAACATTCGTTAGCATACCATTTATTAGAATTCCTACGAAGTTTACTTCGTTAAGATTTCAGAAATGTCTTGAGCAGCAACCTGGTGCTAAAGTGGTAACACTCGATGGAAGAACATTCGGGAGACATTCACTTTTGGTCCCCGATAACACTAATCTTTTCAAACGCATTAAAGATCATTCTAGATCTTTGGGAGGAAAATTCTACTTCGTTGAATCCCATTTCGAAGTAGATATTTTTAGTAATTTCCATTCATAACATTGGAACATTTCAACCAATACTGGTTCCAGAGCTTTTTTTGGTGATATACTCGTCATTTCGACGGGCATAAGCACAGGTGTACGAGTTGTTATACCTACGATCAGTAGAAATCCCTGAAGTAGTAAGTATTTTCCCTAAAATTAATGAAACCACCTCACCGGACCAGTTCCTTACCAATCGTCCAAAACCATCCACTCGAGTGGGCTCTAACCTGTAATTAGCCTATGGTGGCACTACTAATTGACGATACCGTTCGATATCCAGAAGCTGCCAACCAGTATTCAGGTGGTATGATTTCTGATACCTGACACATGCTAGCATTTGGGAGTGATACCCTTATGCCAGAATGCTGGTTCACAGTTTCAAGGTAGTGTACAATATCAAAATATTGTAATGCGTTAATTAGTGGCGTGACTGATAGACTGATTAACAGTGACTACCAGAGCCAAAGAAACTAAATCATGGAAACTAAGGAGCAAGTTTTGTATTAGGACAATAAACTCATAGTCGTATTTACCTTATCACTTATCTAGGTAAACAGAACTTCTCCGACTAGTCACATTTTCGATCACTTCCACAGGTAGACAGTAGAGTTGAAGTACGATTTAATTTCTCACTGTTAGAGTGAATTGAGAAAGCTGTGAAGGCTTATTAGCATGTAGCGTAATGAAAGGAATTCCTAGACTAATTTGGATACTCGGATTCCATATGTGACGTTTGATTGATGAAATCTCGTCGTATGACTATAGTTTGATAGAGACGACCACTTGGACATTGTATGAATCGAAGATTCGACCGTTGGATCGTCACCAAACTTTAATACGTAATAGTACATAATATTTAAGGATATTAGTAACTAACGGATTGAGAATCTAACGTACAGATCTTCCTGGATGGGTTTTCTAAATTTGTAAATCTAAATGTTGGCTGCCACTTAATTTTAGTAATTGCGGAGATTCGACCATTGGATCGTTTTGAAACTTTAGGATGTTGTTCTAGAAGCTTATTGAAACTTTGGAAAGTTACAGATCAGAAATTTGAGGTGCGGATCTTCCGAATCAAGTTACGTAGGGTTGTGGACCCTACCGTCGACTTTTGACCGACGGTTGACTTTTGGTGAATAGGTTACAAATCATTCTAAAACATCTTTGAGGATGTGTTTTATGTAGGTTACGTGTTCTATCGATAAGAATTCTGAGACATGATTTGACATTTGTTCTAGGCAACGATCGTTCGTGATGCCTCGATATTCGTGCTAGGGAGTTGTAGCGTGAACTTCAGGTGAATGAGTCTTTTCCTTTTTATAGTGTGTGTGTGTGTGTGTGTGTGTGTGTGTGTGTGTGTGTGTGTGTGTGTGTGTGTGTGTGTGTGTGTGTGATTGATAGTTTCCATTTATGCATTTGAAAAAGAATTTCTATGTATGCCTGGATTAGACTAAAGTTTATAAGAATTAGCGAAATGATGGAATTTATGAAATATGCTACATCCTACGGGATGCACATGTATGCTTATAATTCTTGATGCCATAATTATACCTACGGCTATGAATGTTAGTATGTTGATTAGAACTAACGAATCACTGTGGCATGACTATATTGATGTTATCTGCTCGTCATTGCTGCACTTGATGTTAGTGCTCGCCCATGGCCAGTCTTTTACGTGTTTGTTCACATTCGCACCGTACACTTGCCTTGGATCCAAGTAGGTGCCAGTCATGTCGTACAGGTTGCAACAGGCAACTCCGACATCTTGTCGTACATGTTGCAATAGGCAACTCCGACTCATATGTGACCGCGAATAGCGCTAGTCTTCACGTGATTGTAGCACTAGAGCGTATATTATTATTACACCCAGTCCTGTTGTACATGTTGCATTAGGCAACTCCGACTTGTGTGCTAGCATAGATTGATGTGCATCAGTTCAGTCGTACAGGTTGCGTTTGGCGACTTCGACTTGTGTGTTAGCATAGATTGATGAGCATCTAATTTTATTATGCTACTGTTGAGATATTGTGATTGACATATTTTTGGATTTATTGTTGATTTACACTTGATTTCATACTTGTACGTAGTATAATTTTTTGGAAACTATACTTGTTTTACGATGATTGGTTACAATGTTTTCAGAAAGGTTTTTATAAAACTTTATTTTGCAGCCCACTCACCCTTGTTTTTTGCCCCTCTAGGTTTTAGTAGCTGAGCTTTCTTATTGACGAGAATTCTTGGGAATCTTGGTGTAAACGATTACCTTCAAGGGTATAATTCTCACCCGATTTTTCTGTATTGTACTTATGCTCTGACATCACGTGTGAAATAGATTAATTCCCCCTCACAACACATTCTTATACTTAGGCACTTTTAGGTTTAAATTTATTCACATTTTCCACATCACTACACTTTATGGCTTCATCACCTTCTAGGTGTTGGCTAGCACAACTTGATTCGGAATCCTAGTGGACATTCCGGGTAGGGGTGTGTCACCATTTCTATGGCTTATCTAGATTAAAGAAAGTCAGATACATAGAGATATGAGGTATATGTCTCCTGTGGCCAACAGAAGATTGTATTCTTTCTAACCCTTTCGAAATCTATGGACCAAAAACAATCGTTATCACAAGTCTTGTAAATCCAAATTACATAAGCTTGTCGATGAACGCAGTTCTACGTTTTGCAATATACAGACTATTTATTTATTTAAAATAGTCTAAGGAACATCTTCACTACACAGATTTTACATAAATGTGTTTGCATATATTCAGTTATTTTCTTGTCCATCTCAGTTGTGAAACTGCACTCAACAAGGGCATACAACTCTCCCTAAAGATGACGATTCCTCTTCCAGAATCTCGATGACAGCACCAAATGAGGGTATTTCCGAAGGATTATTACTTGTACAATGCTCTATCAACCTGCATACGTTAACATACACCAGAACTTATATACCCAGTATTGTCAAACGATGAAATGTCACGTATAAATATATTAAAAATAATAGCCTAAATGTCGCAAATCCCTCACTCGAACATAACCTGAATGTATATTATTTAGCTTAAATATAAAACTAAAACAGATAGTGATGAGATATTACAAAGATAAAGCCAACTCACATATGTACACACGCAGATAATAAAGCTTGTTATGACGACTGAATGTCAAAACTGGTGCTTCACATTTTAGCAAGACGGAAATGATAATGAAAATGTACACTTACTGATGAATTCTGTTTGTACATCGACTTAAGTGGAATTTCGGCTTAAAATCAACAGGTTCCTCATTTATGGTGTCAAAGTTCGTGCTGGTCATGAAGTGCCTTCCTTCTAGCATCTGTAGATTGCGAATCAAACTCGAAACGGTGTAATTTTTTTATTTTTTATTTTTTTATGAGAAACTACTTGATAAACAATAAACACGAAATATTAGTCCAACTCCAGACTCTACACAGAAACTCTACATTCTCAAGCTTGCCAATGAAAAAGAAAAAAAAATAAACATTATTGAACTTTGTAACGATGGATTAAAACAATGTTATTTGAATTTGTATAATGAAAAACTTCTGATCTCTATGTGCTTGGTAAACACAGATACTAATGGGTTTACATTTACAAATACATATGCTGTAAAGATACTAGTTAATGGATAACTGACGAGATATAACTATCATACTAGAGTATTATTGTCCGAGAAATTGTGAGTTAGAATTGGCATATAGCATAACTAAAAGGGCGACCTTAAGCCAAGAAGACTCCCCGCTTATATCTTGAATTTTGCTCTGAAATAATTAAAATTCTAAAAGTTACATGGTTTTAATAACAGTACTTATATTATATGTGCCTGGTTTTCTGGCAACATTATCAACATTTCCCGTCAAAAATAAACATGCTATATTTTTTTTTAGGCAGAGTGATTCAACTTATATTCTTTGAAGTATGATATGTTTGGATTACAGGAAACTTCTAGTGCAAACCGTATCCAGAAAATGTCTTGCCAAATAAAATAACAAATCCAAACATAAACATATGCCAATATAAATACCAAGTCCAAATATTAAAAACACGCACCTGATAAAATATGAAACCAAATGTACGAACATCTTTCTTAGGGTCATCTATTAGGTTTTCGATGTTACGGGGATTGCTTCTTTTCCCTGTGAATTGAAATTGATCAGAAACACAACAAAAAAATTTAAACAAAGTAAAATGGAATTTGACGTTCCTGTACAACCATTTTGATCTGGGTTAATTTGCTCGTACAACATTTGAACCCAATACTCGCCGATCTTCAAGTGTCCACCTTCGTCCTGCAACAAGTTTCTACTCCAAAGAGACAAAACAGGATTAGTAACGTTATCATATATGATTGCCTATAATAGCACACCAGGCAAATAAATCATGGCGCTTTTTGAAGGCATTAACCTTTTCTTTCTTTCTAATTTTTGTCTTCAACATTGTAAATTCGATTCTTGGAAACTGTATAAAATTGGGAAACTTGAACAACTAAGGGAGATAGAAATAGATGTTTTCTCTTGGATTGTCAAGCTTATATATTTTGATTATATTGGTGGCATAATACAACATGAGCAATAGTTGAGTTTGAGAAAAGGGCATACCTGGTACCCAAATGGTTGTGAACTATAGGGCAGGGCTTGTGTTCGTGAAGATAGTTCATTCCCCTGCCAATTTGTATATGTATCATATTCTGGAATTCTATACTATATACTCTTAACAGCATGTAAGCTAGAAAGCAACAGCTTTCGGAGCTGCAGAGACTAAAGCATGCATATCAAAAAACTTGGACGATCGACGTGATTAAAATCTTTGCTAAATGGAGAAAACGTGACACCCTTTGTGTGAATGAAGCAATTATGCATGTATGTTGCACATTGAATAGAAAGAATTGCAACGTGTGTAACGACATGAACTCCTTCACATGATATACTAGTTATTACTGAAAAACAGCACAATCAATTACCTAGCAATATCAAGTGCATAGCGAAAAGCAGTAGGCAAATCAAGTCGAGCTTTTTGCCTCAAGATGTTTTCCAGGTTACCCTGTAATAGCACCAAAGTTATAAATTGTGAAAAAAAGAGACGCGAATAAGAAAGATAAATTGACCATCCATAGCAGCTTCACATTTCAATACAGAGTCACAGACACGTGAATAACAAATGGCCTAGAAAAGAATATGCAAGAACAAAGAGTTCACTAACATAAAATAACCAATATACACTAAAATCACTTTTTAATTTCACTTCTTAGTTAATACAACTCAGGAGATGGTTTTCTTTCTAAATATACTAGAAAAAGTGTAATTTATTGAGATAACTGAACAACAATAAGTATGTCCTTTTCCTTTTAGTAGTGCTCTTACTTAAACAAAAGAATCAAAATTGCAGTGAAGCAAATATCAGGATTTTAATGGTGTATGTCAATATATAAAATAGAACAGAACCACTGACAATCTAAAAATAGCGTATAATTGATAGCGGTATGTACTTTTGGTAGATACTCAGTAATCAGAACCATCTCTTCCTGCTGCACTATCGAACCAAGAAATTGCAAAATATTGGGATGTCTAAGTTCTCGCAGGAGAGTGTTATCCTTAGCAGAGAGGATCCTGTATCAAGATTGGAGCAGCAAGCTATTATTACCTAAGATTGTTCAAACTTTCGTCCTAAATTAAATGAAACAAATAATACACCTCGAAACTCATAAAGAAAAAGCCCATATATCAAACATACATTTTTACAGGATTGCATATTTGTCTCTTGACAACAGTTTTAACGACCCATGTTCCACGCCATTTGACCCTTTCAGATTCACCAAATGAACCCTGCAAGATTAATGGATCTTTAATAGTTATCAAAACCAATTGATACTACGCCCATTTTGACATATTAGTTGCTTATTTATTGAACTCAACAAAAGGTTGTCTTTATTTCCCTATACCATGGTATATACCTGCCGAATTGTTGATGAATGCTCTGTGTTTAGTTCTGACATGTCAAACTTTACATCATTTGAATCTTCTTCATGTCGAACAGTCTGTAGAAATGCATGAAGATAAGTCAGCTGCTGAATATTATACGTATATAGGGTGTCAATTTACTCCTCCAACGGGGGAATTTTGGACTTCAAAACAATTCAAACACGCAAGTATAGGCCTTATCATTTGCTAATATTCATAGTATGAAGCTTGTTTTTTTGTTTGCGATGGTATGAAGCTTTGCTCATATTAAATATTTCCTCAAATAGGCCTGTAAAGAGAAACCAATTGTAGCAATAACAGACTACTTGTTCCACAAACTGAACATAAAAGCTATTGATGCAAGTTCCAGTCTTGTGCAATGTTATCGATTGTTTACCCTGGACCGGTTCAAACCCCAGTATTGCACTGCAAAGCTTGCAGCAAAGGAATCGTGCAATGTTGATATTACCTCTAATGTAAAAATAATATGTATGATAAGCAACTTGGGCACGAATCACTCGAGAATCCTGATCCTATAAGTTAATCAGATATTAGGCTTCACTCTGCAGCAATGGAATCGTGCAATGTTGATATTACCTCTAATGTAAAAATAATATGTATGATATAAGCAACTTGGGCACGAATCACTCGAGAATCCTGATCCTAGAAGTTAATCAGATATTAGGCTTCACTCTGCATCTGTGTTGTAAAGTGATATTTCAATTACCATTAGTTGATCATTGGTAAAGTCATTGCCACCATTTACTTCAAGAATCCTGCATATATCTCGATGTCCATAGAGTCTCGCATCTGTCAGGGGCTTGACATCACGAAGAGAAAAAAAGAAGAATATGAAATGTAATTAGTAGCTATTAAATGTAACAACTATCAGAAAACAAGTCCAGAAACATGTCACCAAAAATATAAACATTTAAACAATCCAAAAATTTTCTAATTAACTGGTGATTTGGGCAGGCCACCCCAGAATTGATATATCTACAGCAGAAAGTGTGACAAGTTCAGCATGAAAATTAATAATTAGCCTTCCGAGCGACTCCAAGGTAACAAGTCTCCCTCTTTGCAAGGGTCGAGGAACGTCTATTGTATGTAGTCTTACGAGGCTGTTCCATGACTCAACCCTTGACCTTTTGGTCACAAGGAGCAACCTTTCCGTTGCGCCAAGTCTTACCCATGACACATATTCCAGAAATTCTCAAAAATCACTTTATATTAAACAAAATAAACAGGCAGACAATTAAAGAGTTGTTCTTCTTACAGTCCGTTTCCATCGATCTTTGAGATTAACATTGGCCTTGTAACACACAAGAAGCTCAACAATGGGAGTGTGACCTTCGCTCGCGGCGAGATGGAGCGCGGTCCTGTTGTCGTAGTCTTGGACATCAGGAGATATGCCCTGGATCAACATCTGGTTCAGTCCAACCCTGTCGCCTCTGGAAGCGAAACTCAAGAACTTGCCTATCATCTGCATATCGAAATCATCCGAAGAATCGGCACGCAGAATCTCCCGCATGGTCTTCATTGATTTGATTCAAAATTGGAAACCCAATTCAAGAATCCAAACAGAAAGTAGGAAACTGAATGTCCAAATGTTCCTGAGCTGCGGAATTTGAGGAACCAAACAGGGGGAGAGCAAGAGGGTGTGATGAAAGGGGAGAGAGAGAGAGGGACGTATACAGATAGCATCTTTTCCGAGTGGCGTTTATTGGTGGAGGAAAATGGGGCGGGTGTGCCGATGAGGGAGGCTTCGGGCTTAACGACCTCTTTGATCTTTCCGCTATTTGAATCTCTCGGCTTTTGTAATAGGCGTTGAGCTCCAATTTAAATTTCATTTTATGGAAAAGGATCCTCGCCGGATCATTTTCCTGCAGATTTCGGATCTTGTAATCATATTTGTTCATAGTAGATCATGTGATCAGAAATTATTTAAAATTTAAAATTTAAAATTAAATATAAATAATACCTAACGAAAACTGACCGCACGATGTACAACGAACAAACATGATTACGAGATCCCCTGGATCCCCAGGAAAAGGATCATCGCAAGATCATTTTCCTCATTTTATACCACTTAATACTACCTAGGGGTGGGCACGATCCGGTTCTACTTCCAAAGCGGAATCTGAATTGAAAAATATCACGAGGGAAGAGAGAGGCTCGAGAGGGGAAGAGAGATCTGGGAGAGGATTCCAGAAGATTAGGGAAGGGGACATGTGTCAGCTCGGGGTGGTCCAAGGTGGAAAATATCTTCACTTGAAAAATTACCAAAATGCCCTTACATTCCGAATTCCGTAGAATCTTCGTTTTAGCTTCAATTTTGATTCCGCTCGCTCCCACGCGTCGCCAAGGAAGCAGGTCTTACGTGACATGACAAGGTAATTAACAAAAGTCAACATTTTTGCCTTGAAGGGTATTTTCGTAAATTCATGCTTTAAAATTATAAAAACCATAATAATTGAAGACGGGTTATTACATGTGAGGTGTGAGGGCAATATGAGAAAATACGTGAGATGTATTAAGGGGTGGTTTGAGAGTGAGGTGCTTAAAAAAAAGCACCCATGAAAAAAAGCTGTGAGGGTTTTAGGTGTTTGGTAAACTGAAAAAAAAGAGGCTTATTTTGGAAGCTGCTGTAAGAATAAGTTGAAATCAAAGGAAAAAGCTGAAGCTGCTATTTGCAGCTTTGGAAAAATGGTTTTTTTTCAAAGCACATGGACCTACAGTGCTCCTTTAATGAAAAGACCCACTATCAGACTTTTTTTTTTCCAAAAGCACTTTTACAAAAAATTTTACCAACCACTCTGTTGATTTATTTCACAGCTGCTTATTTTCACAGCACAGCCGCTTATTCTCACATCAGTTTTTTTTCAAAGCACAACAATACCAAACTAGCCCTAAGTACAAGTGAGGTATAAAAGGTGTATTCACAATATGTGGGTGTGAATAAAACAACCATTTGAAATATGAAAAGCCTATGCATATTTTTTTGCGAAAGTTAAGGGCCTATTTCGTGACGTTTTAAAAAACAATTTTGTAAAACAAAAAAGACAAATAAGATTTTTCATTTTATGATTTAAGAATGCTTTTAGTTATTTAATCTCAAAATGATTTACAAGAAAGATAACATTGAAAATGTGTCTACTGCTAATCTAATATCCAAAAGGAGGAATTACTTCCATTCGTCCTTTTTTATTTCATCAATTTAATGTAGAATTAAACGTAATATCTGAATGGTTAGTTTTGTGTCAAATAAAAAACAAATAGTAAAATTTGAACATATGATTCTCCATAAATCTCGAAATTGACTAGATTGCCCCTGTTTTCTTTGGTAGCTATATATGTTGTGGTTGTGGAACTCCAAGTTTATTTAGTACTATTGAATTTTGGCATCTTATGTGGTAAATATGCTTAAAAACGATCTACCAAGCGTTAGGATGGTCGAAGTGTCTGATACGATTCAAATGCATACACAAGTCTTGGTGCACTCTTATCAATGGTCCAAGTTTTGTGGTCAAACATCTCAACAATTTCATGAACAACAAATTCTCATCCTCCACTTGTATCCTTCTTAACCGTTCTAAGCCACACTTTTTTCCCAGACCAGACTTGGAAACGAGAAGTTTTCTGGTCCATGATTAATCTTTCCATTGATAGTGATGAGCACAACCTTCATTATGATGTTGAGGACCTAAATATACCGTTTCCATTGGAAGATCATGAATTTGTACGAATTCACGGCTATTGCAATGGGATTGTTTGTGTAATAGGGAAAATTGTTCTTTTATGCAATCTTGCAACGGGGGAATTCAGGCAACTTCCCCATTCATGCCTTCTTGTACCTTCCCCTCCCAAGGGAAAATTCGAATTTGAAACTACCCTTCAAGGATTGGGATTTGGCTATGATTGCAAAGCTAAAGAATAAAAGTTTGTGCAAATTATAGAAAATTGTGAGTATTCAAATGATGAGCAAAATTCCTGGGGGTTATAAAAATTTTGTGTCAGTTTAATCCGACAGTAAATATGTCGGTTATATGCGACAGAAATTTACTTTTATCCGACACTAATTAAATTATGTGTCGGATATCTTTTATCTGACAGAATGACTCGTTAACCGCCATCATCATCCGACACTTAAAGCTAGTATTGTAGTAGTGTCTTCCTCACACGGCTAAGGTGTGCACCATGACTGCTAACTCTTGGAGAGAGATCAAGCTTGATATATCAAGCAAAACCTATCATTCTTCTTGTTCAGTGTACTTGAAGGGATTTTTTTATTGGTTTGCAAGCGATGGCGAGGAATACATGATGAGATATTCCATACAGTACAATTGCCTTCTAGGAGTTACACACCCGACCCTGATATTCTCCAAGCACTAGGATGGGCATGTGCTAGCCGACACCTGAAGGTGACGAAGCCATATTAGGATGCATGAGAACTAGAAACAATTAACCGACATAACTAAAACTTGTAAATTTAATTATAATGAATATGCAATTATAGAACGTGTTCAGAGCATACAACTAATCCGAGACACTAAAAAGGAATAAAATAAAATTGAATGAACAAAGAGATGGGTCCTACACCGAGAGGACTCGAAGATGCCGATGTGGGAGTGACTTGATGCTGGGATTGTGCGCCTTGATTCTAAGTCCTGAGCATGTGCAAAACAAAACATGAGTGGACCAAGTTGATATATAAGTAATACTAAAATAGTTAATCTTCAACGTATTAACCCTTAGGTTTAGAAACTCATAGTATAATATGTAATAGGTTTTCCGAAAACCCTAGCATGCCATAAAACCTTTCATAAAACATATATCATATATAAAGTGCTTAGTAGTGGTAGTACAGGGTATATATATATAAGTATATATATAAACATATATCTTCATTCGCCCGAAGGGACTACATCTCCCGGCCGAAGCCAATATAATTATCTTCCACCCGTAGGCACCAACCAAACGCCCGGTCAAAGCCAATATAAATATCTTCCACCCGTCGGCACCAACCAAACGTCCGACAAAAGCCATTTAAGTATCATTCGCCTGTAGGCAGTACAGTTCGTTCGTAGGCAGTATCATTCGCCTGTAGCCAGGATCGTTGAGTAACCACTAAATAAGTACATAAAAACATTACCATAATATTTCTAATATATCTCAATCGGAGTTTAGTAGCTTGTTTATACCATATTTAGGGCCTCCGTATTTAGATCTCGTACAAATACTCAGGGGACTTAAATGTAATTATGTAAGAAAGGAAGGGGCAAATATGTAATAAGTGAGAAACCTTTATTCTATAAAAGGACTCATCACCCTCACAATTAGAGGAGGCCAATTCCTAAGGCTCCTCACCCCTCTCAAAGCTCTCACTTTCAGAGCTCTCTCTCCCTCAAATAAATACAATATCAGTATGGACGTAGCCTAAACCTTGGGATGAACCACGATACATCTTGTGTTAGTTACATTACTTACAGATTCATGGTCGGATTTACGTTGTTCCAAGACCCTCCGGTTTTGTGCATCAACATTTGGCACCGTCTGTGGGAATCGACACAAAAAACTATGTCGGTTCTCTTTCATTTTTTCACCTCCACCGTGAATATGCAGAATCTGCAAAATCTACAAAATCAACACTGCAAAATCTGCAGAAACCCAAAACCTCCTTGGGCTTTTCTAGAAAACCCTCACAAACACAAAGCCACCAGGGCCACATTCCTCACTCTCTCTCTCGCCTCTCATGTGTCTTCCTCACTCTCTCTACTCTCACTTACAAAAATGGCAGCCATGGCCGAACGCCACCTAGCTTTGTTTCTCACTTGCAGAAGGCATCCAACAAGATCAACACTTGGAAATCCACCTTCATTGACCCATGCACCCTGGCTCGGGGAGAACCATTCTCTTGGTTTAATTGCAGATCTGAGCATGTAGAAGTCTTACCCGCCACAGCCAACTCCGTGACCTTGGTACCTGCAGCTCACGATCTCCAAGGGAACCTCCAGCTGCTTCTTTTAACTTCCTCCAAGTCGACTGTGCAGCATTTGCCACTTCTGCCATGATGTCATCCAACACCTGCTTTTTCTTCCCCAGCTTCTGTCACACGTGTCGTCCAGTGGCAACCTCCAGCAGCTCACGATGTCATCTAATAGCTCACGATGTCGTCCAGCAGCTCACGATGCCGTCCAACATCTGCCGTTTCTTTTCCAAGCCGACTGTGGGGTTGATGAAGAAGACGAACACCTTGTGACCCATGGATAGACTTTTGATTTTCTACAGTGACTGGAGATGCTTCAATGTTTCTCCAGTATGGTACCTTGTTTCTTGTCACATCCCAGCCCGGGTCCACTACATGCCGGGTCCGTTCCACCACCGTAGCACAATATTGTCCGCTTGGGCCCCGACTATGCCCTCACGGTTTTGTTTCTGGGAACTCACACGAGAACTTCCCAGTGGGTCACCCATCATGGGATTGCTCTCGTGCGCTACTCGCTTAACTTCGGAGTTCCAATGGAACCCGAAGCTAGTGAGTTCCCAAAAGGCCTCATGCTAAGTAGGGATAAGAATATACATTTAAGGATCACTTCTTTGGGCGATGTGGGATCTTACATTTCTGCAGTGACTGGAGATGCTTCAATGCTTCAATGTTCCAAGACCTGTCGTTTCTGCTCTGCATCATATATATATATTGCACAGACCAGAGACTTCATCACTCTCACTATCAAGCTGATACTTCTCCTTCCAAGCTCTCTTTTACTTTTGTTAGAGACAGGGAGGGCTCTTTCAACTTGGCAGGGCTGTCATTTCCTGTCCATTATTTCTGAGGAAGGCGAGATTTCCGGTAAAGATATTCTGAAAGTGTACTCTTGTTCATCTGTTTCACTACAAATCTTAGAGGATGGTGTCTTACAAATGGAATAGATAAGCTTTGGCAGGGCTGACATACCTATTGTATCGATTGAGAGCAATTTAGTGTGCAATTTAGAGGATCTTTACAGAGAGAGGTGCGAAAGAAAAGCAAAAAGAGCAAAGCATGGTTGCCCATTAAGTGCAGCAGAGAAAAGGAAAAAAAGAGAGGATGGCTATTGCTGCTAATGGCCCTAAAAGTTGCTTTTTCACTTTGCGTTTTCGCTGATGCCTATGATGGGAAACCTTTACTTTTGCTTTTGTTGACCACCAAAGGATGCATGTTCCTATTTTTTGAAAGCCAGAGAAAAAAAAATGGGTGATGTCGGAAAGGCTGTCCAAAGCAGCTGTCATTTTAGAGAAAAGCAGAAAGCAAAAGAAGATAAAAAAAAGCAGACATAATTGTGGTGGTAATGGCATGCAGAAAAGAGAATTATAGGCGTGACCCATTGAGCAGAGGGTCGGATTTTATTTTTGAATGATGTAATTTATTTTTCTTATCTTTCGGAGACATATGTATAAACGCCATCAGAGGGGTAAAAAAAAAAAAAGGCAAGCCCAAAATAAATGGGCTGGAATGTTGTGGAGGGCGAAGACCCATAAGCCCGAAATAACACCAACCAGGTTATCAAAAGTACGCCCAGTACTCCACAATTATTCGGCAACCCGCCGCTATTACCACCAACCGGGTGATCAAAAGTACGCCCAGTACTCCACAATTATTCGGCAACCCGCTGCTATTACCACCAACCAGATGATGAAATGTACAACCCGTACTCTAATATCATTTGGCAACTAGCCATTCATGCCACCAACCATGTGATGAAATGTACAACCCGTACTCTAATATCATTTGGCAACTAGCCATTCATGCCACCAACCAGGTGATGAAATGTACAAATCGTACTCTTCTTCATGCCACCAACCAGGTGATTAAAAGTACGCCCAATACTCTAAATTATACATGAGCATTACTCATGTCACTCATACATAAACATTCATGAGCATCACTCATGACAATCATACATAAACATTCATGACCATCATTCATGTCAACATTCATGAGCATCACTCATGTTAACATTCATGAGCATCACTCATGACAACATCCATGAGCATCACTCATGTCAATCAACATAAACATTCATGAGCATCACTCATGTCAATCAGCTTCAAAAGCTTAATTTACAGAGCTCCAACTTCAAAGCTTGCAAAGCTTCACTTACAAAGCTTCAGTGCAGGGTATACAAATACCACATCCGAACAACCGCCACTTCGGCCCGTACATGGATTCAATTTGAAGTCTCCAGCCAACAGACTCTATTGACCGAAGACTTGGGGGACTACATTATGTACCATATATTGGGCCTCAACTAGGCCTCATGAAAATACTTGGGGGACTTAGCCTATTGTCTATGTACTAATGAGCGAGCCCTTATTCTATAAAAGAGACTCCCTCACTTTCATTAGAGAGCATTCATGAAAAATACTTGGGGGACTTAGCCCATTATTTATGTATTGAGGAGCGAGCCCTTATTCTATAAAAGGAACTCCCTCACCTTCATTAGAGAGCAATGCCGCCAGCTGAGCAACCGCCTCTCTGCGAGCATCACTCCTAACCCATCAATTATGTATTGAGGAGTGAACCCTTATTTTATAAAAGGGACTCCCTCACCTTTAAACGCCACAAGCCGAGCCAACCAAGGCAACATAAGCCACGAGCCGAGCAGCCTCGCAACATGTGCTACTTCTAGTTGAGCATCATTTCAGATTGAGCACCGCCTCATATCGAGCATTAGTTCAAGACAACATCTAATTACTTCGGCCCACACATGGACTGAATTTCAAGTCTCCAGCCAAAATACTCTCTTGACTGAAGACTTGGGGGACTATTGTTTATACCATATTTAGGGCCTCCGTATTTAGATCTCGTACAAATACTCAGGGGAATTTAATGTAATTATGTAATAAAGGAAGGGGCAAATATGTAATAAGTGAGGAGCCCTTATTCTATAAAAGGACTCCTCACCCTCACAATTAGAGAATGCCAATTCCTAAGGCTCCTCACCCCTCTCAAAGCTCTCACTCTCAGAGCTCTCTCTCCCTCAAATAAATACAATATTAGTGTGGACGTAGCCCAAACCTTGGGGTGAACCACAATACATCTTGTGTTAGTTACATTACTTGCAGATTCACGGTCGGATTTATGTTGTTCTAAGACCCTCCGGTTTTGTGCATCAACATAGCTAAAACGTCATATCGTAAAACCACGTTAACAAGTATGTATATAGTCATCAATCATATATGCATTTCTAATAGTAAAAATCATGATAATTCATAAAGCGTGAAACCAATTTACTCATAAACGTTTTGTTAAATGTAACCAATAAATCATGATTTTCATGTATGCATTTCTAATAGTAAAAATCATGCATTTTAGAAGGGGTCCACTCACAGATACTTCGCCGTCGAAAAGCCATGCAAACTAGCAAAGACGGAAACTTCACAATAAATACACATAAGCACACAAAGGGTCCTATTATTAAAACTCTACTATAATGATTGAATTTGGAAAAACGGACGTCGGAAATAGATTCAGGACGTCGAATTATCCTAAAAGGGGTCATGGGCAAATTTCGTAAAAGTCAACACAAAGAATATTCTAGAGAATATTTCCCTGGTTGAGTCAGGTTGGTTAACGGGTAAACGGGTTAACGGGTTTGGGCTGGTTCAGCTGGGCTGGGCCGAGGGTTAGTAGGTTGGTTTTCATTTGGGTTGGGCTTGGGTTCTTTGAATTGGGCCTCAAGGTTAAGCCCGGGGTATTTGGGTCAGGGTTGAGAGCATTAGGTCGGGTTCCATGGCCCAACAAGTTGGGCCGACATAGGTTGGTGGATCAGGTTTTGACCCGTTTTCAGCCCGGGTTGGCCAATCTCGACGGAAAAGAAAGCCGGAGCTTTCCAAGCTCCGGGCGATCTCGATTCTCAACCATACCCTACGATCTACCTACCAAAATGAAAACCAAGGGACAAGGAAAAGATTCGTACCAATTTCAAGACTAGTGGTGCCCGGAGTTGGCCGAAAAATGGTATGAAAATCATAGCATTATCGCCGGAATCTGGGAAAGCTTTTCAGTGGTGTTTCTTCGTGGTTTTGTCGTCCAAAACGTACAAATATCATTAGAAATGAAATATGAGGACAAAGGAGGAAAAAAGTTTAAGGTGTTTCGAAGCTTACCCACATCTGAGGTGATGGAGTCGGGAAGAGAATGAATAGTGGCCTCAGCTAGTGTTGAGTTTCCAAGTCTTCTTGCTAGGGTTCGTGATGACGAGGTTTAGGTGGTGAGAAGTGAGGCACCTCATCGAGGCTGTGATGGTTTTTCAGGTGGGCTTTTTCCCTATGGCACTATCTCGGTGCTTGCCGAGAGAAAAGGGAGAGAAGTAAGAGTGAGTTGGGAGATAGAGAACTGTGAGAGAAAGGAAATGAGAGGCTTGGGCCTGAGGGACAAAAATCAAGGGTGGGCCCCTTGGCACACCCATTAAGAACAAAAGCAAAAACAAAATATCTAGCCCAAAACCAATTAAATTACCAAAATACCCTCGTTCCAAAATCCGTAAAATTAATCGAGATGAGTTGTTACAAGGAGAGAATCCGATTTTAAGCTTTATAATCGTTTTCTGTGTAATGAATCCATTGCTTCTTTTTTCTCTTGTTACGATACAAGTGATAAGGATTCTACATTATGTGAAATATGGGTATGAATTATTATAACGGAGTTAAGAGTTCGTGGACAAAATTACTAACCATTGGACCCTTAAAAGGCATTCAGAATCCATCAATATTTTGGAAAAGTGACGAGCTTCTTATGGTTTCCTCCAATGGAAGAGCCAACTCTTATAATTCCAGTACCAGAAATCTCAACTATCTTCATATTTAGCCTATTCTAAATAAGGTTTTAGATTTCCAAGCTCTAATTTATGTGAAGAGTATTGTCCTAGTCAATTGACTTGAGGGGGCAAATTAGGTTCCATTTTCTCCATGATTTGTTGACATCATATTCACAGAAGTAGTACTCATAGCCTAACGCTATTCTGAATCTCATCTTGTGTTACGTTTAACTTTCATATATGAATTTTTACTGTCCCCTCCCTATAGGGTTTTATTTTATTTTATTGATCAATGGAATGTCTTTGCTTGGTCTTCTAATTAATCTCAATTCGTATACATAGTAATATTATTCTTACAGAATTGCCACAACTCATACTATATATATATATATATATATATATATATATTTTTAAATGAAGCGTTGTATTGAATACTCTCATGCAGAGTTACATTTGTCTTAGAGTAGAAGCTCCTGAATAAGAGTAGGAGGCTCCTTAAACCAAACTAGGTTATTGCTACTAGACAAAGCAAACTTAGCAAGACGATGGGCAACCCCATTACATAAACGAGAAGCATGAATAAATTTCACTCTAGAGAAGGTGAAAGCTAGCTATAACACATCCTCCGCGATCATACCAAGAGCCAATGAGTCTGCCACAGTGCCATTAAGGACTGAAATAACCTTCATAGAATCGCTTTCGACTATGATTTGTTGACACCTTTGCATCTGCGCAACCTGTAACCTGTACCGCACGGCAAACGACTCCACGAGCGGAACCGAAGTGACCCATGGGAGTTGCTGCCCCTTAGACTCTAAAAAACCCTCTCCCCAGTCCCGCAACACCACTTCAACCCCCCACCCCCTATATTCGCAGAACCTTTCACCGTACCATCCGTATTAACCTTAACCCACAATTGGCTAGGAGGAGATCATCTCGGGGTAGGTACGACCCCCACCCTAGCAGAAGCACAATTTGTTACTTGAAACACTGATAGCCAAGACGAAACCTTCTGCCACATAACCATAGGTGACGCTTGAGCACCTGTGAGTTCCTTTCTTGCCATATGCCCCAAATGATCACACAAGCCAAGTCAAAATCCATCTCCTTATTTTCCAGCACCATAAGCAACCAATCCTTCAAAGACAGTGTAACACTCCTGGACAACCGTATACCAAAGGGAGAGCTAAACCACACCGCTCTAGCAAACGGGCATGTAAGTAACACATGAGCCGCATTTTCCTCCTCCCCTTTGCACACCCCACACTCCAACTCCACTCCCATTCCCTTCATTTAAAGGTTAACTTTGGTTGGAAGAAAATCATGACACACTCTCCAGGTGAAATTCTTAACTTTGGGAATGATGTTAGCCTTCCATATATGCTTCCAAAGTCTTGCATACGCACTAGATGCACTGCTATCCGAAGATTGTAACCATTGTCGAGCAACCCAATACCTACTCTTCATAGAGAAATGACCTATCTCGTCATAATGCTACACCAACCTATCCTTTAGAGCACGAAAGCTAAAAGGAAGAGAAAGAATCAAAGATAATTCCTCATGGCTAAAAAAATCCAGTAACAAATTGGTATGCCACACCCTTGTAGAAGTATGAATTAACTCCTCAACCTTCATGTGAACCCTTCTAGGAGGAGGTGCCGAGATAATCTTAAAGGTACCAGGCCGAGGTACACACCGATCCAACCACACCTTTACTGTTTATCCATCACCTACCACCCACCTAGACCCTCGGACCAAGACCTCCCTCGCCATTACAATACTCTACCAACAATACGAAGAAGACGCATGTGCTTCTGCTTCCCAGAAAGAAGAATTTGAAAAGTATCTTGTCTTGAAAATTTGCGCTACCAATGATGAGGGATAATGGAAAACCCGCCACCCTTGTTTAGCCAACACCGCCATATTAAAAGCATAAAAATCCCGAAACCCTAACCTTTTACTTTAGATTTACACATCTTATCCCATGACCTCCAATGAATTTTCCAATCCTCCGAACCATTCCCCCACCAAAAGTGGGCCATAAGTTGATTTAATTCATCACAAAAAGTCTTCGGGAGCAAGAAACAATTCATTGCATAAGCCGTGAGGGTTTGGGCAACAACCTTTATAAGAAGTTCCTTCCCCACACTACTCAAAAGCTTACTTTTCCACCCATTAAGCCTTTGCGTCACTCTTTCCTTGATATACGAGAAGGTTTGTTTTTTATTCTTCCCCACACATGTTGGCAACCCCAGATATCTTTCATGCCATTCTACCAACGAAACACCAAGGAAACCTGCTAACATTTGTTGGTCATACTAGAGCACATTCGCACTAAAAGCCACACTACTTTGACCGAAGTTCACGGATTGGCTTGAAGCTTGAGAGTAAATATCTAGTATATGTTGAATCATCGCACATTCATCCACATTCACTCTACCAAAGAGAAAACTGTCGTCATCAAACAAGAGGTGGTGAATCGTGGGAGCTTCCTTACACAGCTGAATACCACTCAACTGCCTTAATTGCTCATTCTGTATAATGAGTGCCGACAAGCCTTCAACACATAAATCAAACAAATAAGGTGATAAAAGATCCCCTTGCCATAGTCCACGTGACGGAATCAAATATCCACTCGATTGCCCATTGATTAGGAAGGAGTATGACACCGACTTAATGCACGCCATCACCATCTTTATCCAATCGGTATCAAACCCCAACTTTACCATTATAGCTTCCAAAAAGCACCACTTCACTCGATCATAGGCTTTACTGAGATCAAGCTTAAGTGCAAAGGAACCCTCCTTACCATTCCTCTTATTTTGCAAATAGTGCCCAATCTCCGCCGCCACAAGAGAATTATCCGAAATTAATCTTCCAGGCATAAACACACTCTGATTAGTTGAAGTAATCATGGACATCATGCCTTTAAGACGATTAGTAATCACCTTAGCACCAATTTTGTAGAGCGCATTACACAAACTAATGGGGCGTAATTGTGACATATTTTGTGGCTTGTTCACCTTTGGAACCAATACAACATGAGTGAAACAAACTTCCTTACTTAAATAGCTAGACTGCAGAAAAGACCGAACCGCCTCCACCACCTTCGGACCCATAATATGCCAAAATTGTTGATAGAAGCGCGAGTATGGAAGAACCTTGTATTCCAATCACCTCCTTCAACCATTGAGTTCTTGCCCTTTGCCGCCAAAATGTTTCTTCTCTACCAAGCAAATTATCTAGCTCCTGCATCAACTCTCCCCTACGTTTATGCATATCTGGTGAAGGAGGATGCTCAAACAAAACCCCCAATTTATCTCTCACATTCGCAATCTCCATCTTAGTATTCCTAAAGGAAACACACTGCCACTCTAATAACACCACCCTAGTGGCTCTAATTTTGTCACATACACGGGTCAATGGTGAATCCCTCCGCTGCACACTTTAAGCCGCTGCAATCGTCTCTTCACAACTGCCCTCTTGTAACCACATCTTCTCAAACTGAAATATGCGAGATTTCCAAGGGGTGCCAACCATTGAATTCCGAATCTCCACCACAATAGGCAAATGGTTAGATTTGGAAGGGTTGAGGTGACAAACCTTAGAATGTGGAAATAACTGTATCCAAGCCTGAGTAGCAAGCGCACAGTCAAGGCGACACCGAACCTCATCATCTCTGTTATCTATCCAAGTGTATTCACTACCAATAAATCCCAAATCCACCAGTTCACGGTCATGTACCGCCTCCCGAAACCCATTCATTTTACTCTCCCTTCTCCCAGCCCCACCAAGTTGTTCCGACGAACTCAACACCTCATTAAAATCCCCTACACATAACCAAGGAAGAGAACTTTCCCTACTTAACATTGACAACAACGTCCATGACAAGTGACGCTCTGCTGTATTCGGAAACCATAGAAACCTAGTTTCAAGAATGAATAGTAATGTATTTTTGAATGCCATTAAGGAGGACAAATCCATTAAGGGACATGGATGGTCCTAGGACCATTTGGAAGCCCAGATAAGTGATTGTGAAGATCTTCCTCAATTATTTATTGACACATGTTTATAAACTCAACTTTTTAAGCTTTGTTGTCATAAATTTAATGTGTCAAACAATAATTGAGGCCACAAATAGATCATAGCCATTTTAAATGGAGAGGATTTGATTTTGTGAATTAGGTAGACCATTGTATCTTAATAAAATTGTCCATCATTTGAGAAAAAGTAAGTAAAGCAAATTGGTCGGCTTTTCTATCACTGCCCTTCGATATAACCGCCCTTTCCAAAACGACAACCAAATCATACATTTTGATAGAATTATGAAAATAAATACCAACCACTTTGTTCAATTCCATATCTTCGTTGAATGAGTTTACAATTTGAAATTTATGTCTACCTACTAGATAGATTTTAAATTTTAAACTTGTCTAACGATGAGAAATATGGTACGAGCATCACCATCTATTAAGATTGATGAGAACAATGTTCCCTTTCTTTAGGACAACATAGAATTAGATTAGACTATGTGAAAAGACAGAAAAAGTAGACTCTTTACTTCATTAGGATTGGTTTGAGACCAAGCAATCCCACATGGATGGAGCCCTTAGTACAACTCACGGTACAAATCTCCTTCACTTTTCACCCCAAAACAAAAGAAAAGAAGCTATTTTAGTCAAAATAGTCTATGAGATTGACATAACTTCTGAATTTGGTTTTTAAGATTTGAAATTGATAGAATTGGTTCCTGAGTTTATCACCTTCAATCATTTTGGTCATTCCATAACATATCCCCGTTAAATAAGGACCAAAATGACAAAAAGACCTTCAATTTAATAAACAACGGCCCAAAATGATTTGACAAAAAATTGAGAGTATTTTTGTCAATTTTTTTTCTTTATTTAATGGAGTTTTTTCACTGAAAGACCAAAATGATTAAAGGTGAGCGAACATAGGACAAGTTCTATCGATTTTAAATATCAAGGATCAAAATGATGAGTTATGCCAATATCAGGAACCATTTTAACTAAAAAACCAAAAAATAAATAAAAATATAGACAGCAACTGTTTAATTAAGAGTACTCTTAATTAATAACGTTGCAAAAATAGTGCACTTGATTTTTTAGGATGTTGTCAATGGTCCCTTCATATTTGATATTTGAGTTTGAATGATTCAGTTGGCCAAACACTAGTTATTTTATTTTGTTTAATTTATCAATAGGAATTTTAAATATTCTATGAGAAGAACGAAAGAAATATTAAGTTCCTTTAAAGTATTTATCGTATCCAATTATCCAACAACTCATCAAGAAGTCGCAACCGGATGTGTTCGATTCAAAGATTGATGGGCCACTTGAGATTGTACGTACGTACGAAAAAAACTTTCATCATGTACTTGTGAATTTCTAGTTGAGGAGAATTCGAAGCGCATATGAAGGGTGAAGATCTTGCAAATCTTGTTCCAGAAAAGATGAAGATATTCATCGTGCCCCAGTGCTCCAAGAAAGTTTATATAGTTTTGTACTTAGGAGAACGAAACAAATATGAAGTTCCGTTAAAGTATCTCTTGGATCCAACTCTCCAACAAGTCATCAAAAAGTCCTAACCAGCCGGAATCTGGATGTTCGATGCAAAATCTTCCAACAGCTTATATTGAGGATCTCTTTTTTTTTTTGTTGATTACAACTGATCGACGATTGTGACAACCCATCCCTAATTTTACAATTTTATAAATTTTAAAAGTGTGATTTTACGAAAATGCCCTTAGAGGCAAATGTGTTGACTTCTGTTGACCATTGTCTAGAGGAACGTATGACTTATTCTTTCGGCGTAATTGTGTAATACTCATTAGTACAAACGCATAGGCGAAAGCCGTTCGCGAGTCCGGATTATAACAGTATAGTTACAGACATTTGAAGTTGTTTCACTAAATAATAGATTTAAAGGAAAATAAACTCCCACCATGTGGGAATTTTAACCAATTAGATTTTAGGCAAAATTAAGTGGACCAATCAGAAAAAGAAGAGGAATGACCTGCCTTCCCTTTCCCATTGGCCCGGCACACACAACATACCCAACCCAGTTCCAATTCCGGCCATGTCCACCATTTTTTCAGGCGATTTTTGCTCAGCCTTCATTTGATATCAATATCCAACCTCTATGCAACTATTTTCCCTTCCAAAATCGAGCATCTTGGCTCCTAAAACGTGAGAACGACGCACGGCGTCGTGGGGAATTCTCAACGGAAATTCCTCCATTCCGGTGAGTTCCACCACCTAAAACTGCCCTTAATCAACTTCCCTTGGACCCAGGAACAAGATCCAACCAGTAGGAAAGACGTTGGAGCACCGAGGAAGAAGAATCCAAGTTCACCCATTTTAGGGTTCCGGTGGGTTTGAGTGAAATTGGAGCCTTTCCTGGCTAGATTGGACTTGGCCACAGGTATAAATCGATTCCTCCTGTTGTGTAGATGAATTTTCATGTTTGGATCGTGTGATTTGGTGGAGAAATGAGAAAGTTATAACGATTTAAAGTTTGCCCAGTTTTTGGCGACCTCTGCCATTTTCGAGGTGTTTTTCGGCCAAATCACAGCGAGATAGCCATCATGTAAGGTACCAATCTCTTCGTCTCGTTGAGAACTATGATTTTCATTTTTGAATCACTTGTTTCGTTGAGTATCGCCAGAAATTTTGGCGAGTCACTTGTTTTCGGCCACCTCCGGCCACCATTTGGACTCCAAGCTGGTATAATTTTTTTCTACATATTTCTAGCTTTGATTTGGTATATTATGAGAAACAAGTGAGATATGGAGTTCCAAAGATTGCCCAGGAAATCTGCAAAATCTGCAGAATGCGGCGAAGTTCCATTAAGGTCCACCACTTGATCAGAATAGTAATCGACAATCCGGCCGTTGGATCATAACCAAACTTTAATACATTATAGTAAGTAATATTTGAGTACCATAGAAACTTACGGATTGGGAATACGACGTACGGATCTTCCCGAATTAGATTTGTAAGTTTATAAAATAAATGTTAACCACCACTTGGTTTTGGGCAATTGGCGGAGATCCGACCGTTGGATCGTAATGAAATTTTAGTATGTTATTTTAGAAGCACAATGTGTATCTTTGGAAGATACGGATCAGAAATTTGAGTTGTGGATCTCCTGGATTGAGTTATGTAGGGTTGTGGACCCACAGTCGATCTTTGACCGACGGTTGACCTTTGGTCAATGGATCTCAAATCATTTTAGAATGTCCTTGAGGATGTGCTTTGTGTGAATTAAGTATTATATTGATAAGAGTTCTGAGATATAATTCGATAATTGTCATAGGCGGCAATTGTTCGGGACGCCTCGATGTACGTGCTAGTGAATCATAGCGTGGGCTTCAGGTAAGTGGATCTTTTCCCTTTGTCATAGGTGTATATTTGATAGTTCCACAAACGTTTCTAAAGTAATTTATGTATGTACCTACAAATAATTATAGTGAACTACGAATGACTTGATCCCTATTAAGGGTACGTAAGCAGTCTAACGAGACGTTAGATACAGCCATACAATAAATGAGACTAAATAATTAAGACAACAACCTTGTTTAGGGAATTGAACAATGTGAAGAAGGTTGGTGGAAAAGCGAGGTTTAACCTTATGAATTTGATGGTTAAATGTTGATCATAAATCGATATGTAAGAAATTTAGTGATTGAAGTAAAGAATCGTAAGTAGTGATAATTAATTTAAACTAGTGTTTTGTTGGGCTTGTCACTGATAAGTATTCCCAAAAGTAAATGGTTCGAGAGTGAGGCGTTACAGTTATTGCATTTTAGGCCATTTGTTTATATGTTTATATATCTGGAAATATTATGATATGGTTGAAATTTAGATTTACATTCTGGTATATCCATATGTATATTCCTTGCACATAATTATTGTGAACGCTCTAGAGTGCAAGAATGAACGCTGGACACACAGGTAAGTTCAGGTAAGTATACGGTATTAGTTGAATTGATGGGGTTATGGTATGACTGCATTTATGTTTTAAGTAACTTCGACACGGTCGTACAGGTTGCAATAGTAGGCAACTCCGGCATTGTCGTACAGGTTGCTTATAAGTCGTACATATGGTATTATATACATTTAAAGCTCATAAACCTGCACCCCGGTGTTAGTGCTCCTGCCCGTGGCCAGGGAACAGTCCTTCCCGTAATGTTCACCTCCCGCACCATACGCTCACCTTGAATTCAAGGTAGGTGCATAGACTCGTCGTACAGACCACTATAGGTGGTTCCGACTCATAGGTGACTCTTCACGTGATCGTAGGACTTGAGCGTATTCATTTAAACCCAGTCATGTCATACAGACCACTACAGTGGTTCCGACTCGTGTGCAGGTGTAGTGATGTATAGGTCACTAGATATGACTCCGGCTAGATTAAGATATGAGCTATAGACTTAGCCGTACAGGCCACAAGAGATGGATCCGGCTGACATATTATTTGCATATGCGATGAGATATGAATATGTCGTACAGATCATTAGAGGTGATTCCGACTTATGAGCTAGCATTGATGAGATATAAATATGTCGTACAGATCATTAGAGGTGATTCCGACTTATGAGCTAGCATTGATTGATGAGATATGAATATGTCGTACAGATCACTACAGGTGACTCCGACTTATGAGCTAACATTGATTGATGAGATATGGATATGTCATACAGGTCACTACAGGTGACTCCGATTTATATGCTAGTAATGATTGATGAGACATGTTGATGAGATATTGATTCAGCCGTACATGTCACGTGAGGTGACTCCGGCTAACATGTTGATGAGATATATATGTTTATTGAGATCTATGGCATGATATTCATGTGGACTTTGTTATGCCGTGTATGGAATTGAGATAGATATGTATTCTATTTTCTGGGAAATTATACAGGTGTTACGGCGAAGGGCTACTGCCTTTGGTAATTGAAATTGGTTTGAAAAGTTTTGTTTCACTTACTCACATTTTTCTATTTTTGTACCCCTCCAGGTTCTAGCAGCAGAGTTCCGTATCGACGAGGATTCATGGCACTTTTTAGTACATATGTCTTCTTATGATGGTATAATAATTATCTTACCTTACTGTACTATACTTATGCTCTGTATCACACGTGAAATGGGTCCAAACCAGTACATCGCGCACTCGTGTACTTAACCACTTTTAGGTTTTAATTTATTCACATTTTATACATTATCACACTTATGCCTTCGTCACCTTCCAAGTGTCGGCCAACATGGCTCGATTCGGGGTCCTAATGGACATTTTGGGTCGGGGTGTGTCAACGATAGTACTAGATTACGGATCTATGTTTTTTTTTTTTGGCACATTACCCTTTTATCCTTTCGACTGAGTTGAAATCTTCCAACAACTTTTATTGAGGCCTAAATAAATGTAAGTTATCCTCTTTAGTATACAGATATTGTTGCAAAAATTAGATAAGCAAAATTAGCCTCATTAAGTTTTGAATTTTAGTGCTCGCAAGTATACGAATTATATGATAGTATAACTTTGAAACACGGATATCGTCCCACAGAGATCGAATTGATTCTAAAGTCTAACTAACTAAATTGAAATAGATTATAATTGTGAACGCATTCTCCAGCTACAACCAAATAGCCATGCACGAGCCCGACAAGGAGAAAACCGCATTCATGATCAAGTGAGGCACTTACTGCTACAAGTTCATGCCTTTTGGTTTCAAGAACGTGGGAGCCACTTACCAACTACTAGTAAACATGATGTGTAAGAAGCAAATTGGAGTAACCATGGAGGTCTACGTCGACGACATCATGGTGAAGGGCAAGCAGCGATCAGACCACATCGGCAACTTGGCGGAAACTTTCAACATCCTTAGAAAGTACAAGATGAAACTCAATCCCACCAAATGCACATTTGGAGTATCTTCAAGCAGATTCTTACGGTACCTAGTAACCCAATGAGGAATCGAAGCACATCCCAAGCAAATTCGAGCAATCCTAGAGATGAAATCTCCAACTACCTTGAAGGAGATTCAAAGTTTGACTGGACGAGCAGCCGCGCTCAACCGCTTTCTCTCGCGATCCACTGATCGATGCAAGTTTTTTTTCAAAGCTATCAAGAGGGCACAACAAGGCAAATGGGATGATGAATGCGAAAGAGCTTTCTAAGACCTGAAGAAGTATCTCACATCACTTCTCTTACTATCCAAGCTGAAAGCAGAATATGACTTATACATTTAATTGGCAGTCTCAGAAGTAGCAGTGAGCTCTGCCCTTATACGAGAAGAGTTGAGGGCCCAACTGCCGGTATTCTACAGTTCTAAAGCTCTTCTCGATGAGGAAACCAGATATCCAAAGATCGAGAAATTAATTTTGGCATTAGTTGTTGCAGCTCAGAAGTTCGGACCATATTTTCAAGCTCATACAGTCATCGCCATGACTCAGCATCCTCTACGATCAATCCTACATGGTCCAGACTCTTCTCAATGAGTGATGAAATAGGTGTTAGAACTTGGCCAATACGACTTAGTTTACCGACCCCGCACGGTGATAAAGGCTTAAGCCTTGGCGGACTTCATAACAGAATTCATGCCTAGCATAGGTGATGCAACAGAGCAACCCAAAAATACCTCGGAGGCAACCGAGCATGCCCTAGCCACGCCTACTTCACCCAAGGGAGACTTCTAGCATTTCCATGTCGACGACACATTCAACTACAAAGGCTTGGGAGCAGGCGTGGTCCTTGTCACCCCAGATAGTTTGATGCTCGAGCAAGCAATCACTCTAGCTTCAAAGCATCCAACAACGAGGTAGAGTATAAAGCTCTATTGACAGGCCTCCGAATGGCAAAAGACCTAGCGGTGAAAAAGCTTTCAATTCATTATGATTCTCAGCTAATCACCAGTTAGACTACTAAGAGTACATTGCAAAACATCCAAAGATGGAGTAATATCTAGAGAAGGTACGAAAGAAACTTGAGGCGTTTCAGACTTACACCCTCACTCAAGTTCTGCGAGCAGACAATGCCCACACGGACGCGTTAGTCGGCCTAGGCTCCGTCCTCGACCACCAACTCAAACGCTCTATTTCGATGGAGTATCTAGACAAGCCGAGCATAGAGGCGAAGCCAGCAGCCGAGATGACACAGGTTGTATAACTCTAAACTGGTAAGATTCCATTATAGACTACCTGGTCAATGACACACTCCCCATGGAAAGGTTGGAGTCTAGAAAGCTCCAAACAAAGACAGCACACCATTATATGTGGAACGACATTCTAGTCCGAAGATCCTACACAGGACCACATCTCCGCTGCTTAGCACCTCCCGACGACCTAAAGGTTCTAAGTTCCATCCAAATCACTCCGGAGGTCGGTCCTTAGCACATAAGGCTCTTAACGCAGGCTACTACTGGCCTACTATGCATCAAGACGCTAATGAGTTAGTACAAAAGTGTCACCGATGCCAACGCTACAAGCTGGTACTATCACTGCAGGCAATGTAGTGGGCAATCAACTTTGTAAGGCCAATGTCGCCTGCTTCTTGTCCACGCCAAGGTATCCCCAAGGCAATGGGCAGGCCGAAGCATCCAACAAGATGATTCTCTATTACCTTAAGAAATCCCTTTCCGACAAGAAGGGAAAATGGTTAAACGAACTTCCCGAATGTCTATGGGTGTATCGCACAACCAAATAACGAGCAACCAGTGAGACTCATTTCTCTTTGGCATTTGGTTCAAAAGCAATCATTCATCCCAATGTCATCGTGCCAAGTATTAGCACTCTACTGCCAAGCATCGAGCAAAGCAGAAAAGAGATAGCCACAAACTTAGATCTAACATAGGAGAAACGCGAAAAGGTCATCACCCGTATTGCAGCCTACCAGCAACATCCCTTCTCCACCTACAAAAAAAGGGCCAAAATCAGGCAGTTCGAGCCAGGATATCTAGTCCTAAGAAAAGAAGATGGATTCTACTTGGGAATGTTCGTACAAGATCAGTAGAGTAAGCGGTAAGGGTAGTTACACCATTAACCATGAACGACAAGGAGATCGAAAACCAGTGGAACGCCTATAATCTGAGTAAATACCATGCATGACCTCCCACTACATCAAAGCCCGAATACTCAAGCAGCTCGACGGATACCACCTCGCAAGCCGGGGACTATTCAGTTGTTATGCAATTCCTACTTTACAGCTAAGTTTTCGTTCATTTCACTCATTTTTCAATGAGGAATTCAGAAGTAATTTACAACTTGGCTCAGCTGCATGCTTACAACAACTAATCACTCTTGCACTTCAAAAGAAAACTGCGCCCTTCTTAAGAACTTATCGCATGAATTGCACCTCCTAAGGACCAACCATACTCTATAGTGCGAGAGGGTAAACCAATTCCCCGACACCCACATGGGTTTGATCTCCAATATGGAAGGATAAACTTTACACTTCGAATATCCAGACGTGGATGAGTTGGGCTGCCCTGGTATAACTAGATGCACGATGTCTTGTGCCAGGATTCCTAGAAGTAGCCATAATGGTCTTTTTCAAGGCTTAGCTAACTGAAGGATTTTGGGTCTCTTGACCTAATCCGTGGGGAACTAGGCCTTGTAAGGTAGAATAAATTACTCTCTGAAGTTGATTTAATCATTTACTTAAGGTCGACTTAAATAGACTTTAGAAGTAATTTATTTCACTTTCCTAAAAGGATCTACTTTCCAATTAATGAGGGGATCTACATCAAAATAGGAAACAATATTATGTTTCCTAAAGCAAGGAAATATCTCTACATCTGCTGCCCTTTCCTGCAAGCAGCCAACAGTTGTGGGGGCATTTGTGGAGCAAAAAATAATCAAGAAAATTATGGAGGCAACATGTGGACTTTTGGGTAAAAATGACAAAATTACCATCAAGGCACACCGGGATTCCCACATGCATGCAACGGACAACAATGACTCAATCAAGGAAAAGTCAAAGGAGATCAAAATGGTATTTATTTAAATCCTTCTCATCACTCCTCATCAAATCCCCACTCAAAAGGTAACTCCCAATTATCCTATTTAAATTAGGATTGATTGCCTAGATTAATTGCAAGATATTATTTCACATAATATCTTGCAATTAAATCTCTAATTCCACCAAAAATCGCCGGACCCTATTCTCCAAATAGGGTCGGCCACACCCTTATAAACAGTCTCATTTTCCTCACTAAAATACTAATTCATTATCTCCCCAAAAATTCCTAAACACTTTATCTCTCAAATTCTAACTTTGGCATCAAAGATTCTTCGGCCAAAAGCACCCCCCCCCAATTCATTGTGGGTGCATAAGGCTTTTGGACTTAATCTTAGGTGTTATTATTTTGCAGGTGCATTTTCGTCGAAGGAGAAGACGGTGGATATTTGCATCCACAACCTAGACCCATTTAGGAGTCTGCCTAACCCTCCTAAAGCCACCTAATTCTCGACTCTCACTTAGATGGAAAATCAATAACTTTCATTTTGTATTTTAATTTTTCAATAAGATGTAAGAGACTTGCTAAATACTCATTATGTGCTTGTTCCCCATGTTTTTAATATGGTCTAATACTTTATAATATATATTGCATTTTTAAGTATAATAGACACTTATTTATACAATATATAATAAATTTACTTAAATCCGCCTTGTTCGCCTAGGCCCTTGCCTAGTCTCCGCCTAGCCATTTAGGTGCTAGGCCCCAACCCACTGCCCGACTAGCACCTAGTGTCTTTTTTTTTTTTTTTGAACAATCAATATTATCTACACTAAGGGGAGGAGGTGGGCTTAACCTACAATGAGCTAGCAATAATGTGGTTCAAATTTGTCTTTAGCAAGAATTTAGAACCTTGACTCGAGTTGCAATATACTGCCGACAAGCCTCTCATAATTTCCTTAAACATTCAAAACACCAAAAATTGGCCCTTCCTAACTTGAATTGCAAATAAAATTAGCCTTTCCTAACTTGAATTGCAAATATCACAATTTGTAACTGCTTTTAACAGTTTTTTGGAGAAATTTTTTTGTTTCAAAAGTACTTAATAATTTATCTAAAAAAAATCATTTTTTTAGAATAAAAACTAGAAAAAAACATGGGTAGTCCTACGGATGGGCGCCCCCTCGCGCGCGGGGGGGGGGGTGGGATTCTAGCCACCTTCATTTTTTTTTTGTCCAAACTCAATTTTTGTTTTTTTAATAAATGAGTCGGAGCCTGTTCAAATTTATGTATTATTAGTGGAACCAATTCATTTGGATCCGTTTGATACAATCCGGTTCCAACTGTTGACACAAACGTGGCATGCACCACTTGTCTCACAAATCGTACACATGCAGAAGACTCATCAAAACTGAACGACTCATGAAGACGGACACATGTCAACACTTGGTGGAAATGAATTATTTGATTTTTATTTAAATTAAATCAAATATTAATTAATCAAGTCTTGGTTCTTTCATCAAGTAATCAAGCCCACAACCAAGGTCAAATCCAACTGTAGGCAAGGCATGGAGAGCCTATATGTACGAGGCTCCAAGACAAAGAAGGGGTCTTTTAACATGCTTAGTCTCATACATATATGAACAGCAGCGAAAGATTCATCATCATAGACATGCATATAACAAGATATGGTTTGAATGGCCAATGGCTCTGATATCACATTAAGCCATTCCAGCGATCGATATCATCAAACCCTATACTGACATTATGGATGAAACTCTAATATGTGCATGAACATTAAATGATCATGCATAAACCCTAATAATTGATATACAAGGTTATTAAACCTAACCTACATTCTAAGCCATGGTGCTCTCGGTAAGAAGATGAACTTACCTTCTCTTGTTTTTTAAGAAAAGGTTATCAAACTCTCAATGGGGCAAGCATGCATATATTGGTAACCAACTACACCGAGAAAAATGACCATTTTCATTACATATATGACAATCCCTTCCTCCCATTAGGGAAAGAGTTGTCAGCAGTTATCAACCAAAACCAACTGCATATTTCAAATGTATTTGAAACTCTTTAAGTTTCCCTCCATTTGTTATTTGTCTGGTAACAAACAAAACCATAATAAAGCCTTACTAGATATAACTCACCTAGCTTATAGTATTGCATTCATAATGCTTGACTGAATCTTACATCCGGCACCTCCATGTCTGCGTGTAGACAACCTCCCCCAGCTTGATCAATGAATGTTTCCGAGCATGAGGTTGAGGAAGAACCACCGGTTTCACCAAAGGAGGCACTGGAGTACTGATTTTCTGATGGTTAACTTGAAAGAGATCGTGGAGGATGGTGGAATTAATGCTGATATCAATTTGGTTGGGGACATCAGCAATTATAGGGTAAAACTTACCTGATTTAAATGAGGAAGGGGATTATATGGAAATGGTGGTTGACTCTTTGGAGTTGATTCCACAAATTAGTACCATCACATTCAATACAGGCAGGACTATGGAGAACAATTTAATTGCGGAGATTTTGGAGAGAATGAAGTACACTTACCTGCTTCCAATAAAGAGTTGACTTTATTTGGAATTAAATTACAAACTACCACTCCAATGGAAGTGGGGACAGCTAGACCTTTATCTAATGAAGTTTTGGGTAGAAAAACTAAAAAGAAAATTATTCATACTATACCAGTTGGGCCACGGATTGGGAACCAGCTGGACTTTGGTCATTCTCAGCATGTTTCAACGAGTTACAATATGCAGACTATTATCGATAGCACAGAGAATGGGTTGTTCATTTGAGTTCTCTTTGGGATCAGATCCTTTATATTGGTGGTGTGGATGTTATGTTTGAACGGGACTGAAGTATTTATCGAGGCCCATCTATGCATTCTATCCTCACTTTGTACGATATCGTACTTTTTCTCAAAAAAATGTAGACTTAAAAGGTAAAATTTAAATGGTTTTGTATCAATAAAAAAATTAAAAAGATAGTAAAATTTGAATCCTCCATAAAACTCCAAATTGACTGGATCGCCTTTATTTTCTTCCATAGCTAAATAAGTTGTGGTTGTGGAAGCCCAAGTTTATTTAGTACTGTTAAATTTTGGCATCTTATGTGGTAATATGCTTAATAATTGAATCTTGATCTACCATGCCTTAGGGACTTGTAGTTTGATTTAGTTTGGCTCTCAAACTGGTGGTGTTCTTTTCTGTGTATTTATACATGTTAAGAGTTCCTATGGGACAGAGTTGCCAAAATGTCCCAAGTGCGTGAAAGTGAAACTCCTGAAGACAGGGTGGTCGGAATCTTGTCCAGGTTGTCGCCCAAGTCTCTATTGCGATTCAAATGCATACGCAAGTCTTGGTGCACTCTCATCAATAGTCCAAGTTTTGTGGCCAAACACCTCAGCAATTCCTTGGACAACAAACTCTCATCCTCCACTTGTATCCTTCTCAACCGTTCTCAGTTTCACATTTTCCCGGATCAGAGTTGGAAACGTGAAGTTTTATGGTCCATGATTAATCTTTCCAGTGATAGTGATGTGCACAACCTTCATTATGATGTTAAGCCCTTAAATATACCGTTTTCTAGGGATGACCATAATCCTGTACAGATTCACGGGTATTGCAATGGGATTGTATGTCTAATAGAAGGGGATAATGTTCTTCTATGCAATCCTTCAACGAGGGAATTCAGGCTACTTCCCAATTCATGCCTTCTTGTACCCCATCCCGAGGGAAAATTCGAATTGGAAACGACCTTTCACGGAATGGGTTTTGGCTATGATTGCAAAGCTAATGAATACAAGGTTGTGCAAATTGTAGAAAATTGTGAGTATTCGGATGATGAGCAAACATATCAACATTGTATTGCTTATCCTTACACGGCTGAGGTATACACCACGGCTGCTAACTTTTGGAAAGAGATCAAGATTGATATATCAAGTTCAACCCATCCCTATCCCTTTTCTGTGTACTTGAAGGGATTTTGTTATTGGTTTGCAACGGATGGCGAAGAATGCATACTTTCATTTGATTTAGGTGACGAGATATTTCATAGAATACAATTGCCTTCTAAGATAGAATCCGGTTTTAACTTTTGTGGTCTTTTTCTTTATAATGAATCTATCACTTCTTATTGTTGTCGTTATGATCCAAGTGAGGATTCTAAATTATTTGAAATATGGGTAATGGATGGGTATGGCGGAGTTAAGAGTTTATGGACAAAACTTCTAACCGTTGGTCCCTTTAAAGGCATTGAGTATCCATTAACATTTTGGAAATGTGACGAGCTTCTTATGGTTGCCTCCGGTAGAAGAGTCACCTCTTATAATTCTAGTACCAGAAATCTCAAGGATCTTTATATTCCTCCAATTATGCATCAAGTTACAGATTTGCAAGCTCTTATTTATGAGGAAAGTCTTGTTCCAATTAAGTGAGTTGAGGGCAAAGTTCCATTTTCTCTTATTTAATTTGTATGCATGGTATAAGGCTTGAGTTTGCATCTTCTAATTTTACTTTGTGGCCTTTGTACTAAGTTTGTTTATCATGAGCTGGCTTTATTTTTCGGCTTTCCACATTTTGTCAGTGTTCTTAAAAAGGGCCTAGGCACTGGGCGATGGTGACCTGAGGCGTTTTCTTGTAAATCGGTTGGAAAAATCGACTGGGCTCTAGCTGGGCTAGGCAGGGCTAGGCAGAGCTAGGTGGTGCTAGGCGGTTTTTTATTTTATTTTTAATGAAATTAAAAAAAAATCCTATCCAAGTCTAAGTGGTTTAAAATTGTGAACTTGTTGTACATGTGTCATCCTACAATACTCCTCACTATGGTTATATGGCATATATGCTTAATATGTTTTTAAATTTTGGAGTTGTTGGATACTCTTTTTGCATTTATCATTCTTTTATTATCTTATCTATGGATTTCATACAAATATAATTTTTTGTAAGTGTCAATATACACTTATTTACAAGATATACAAGAAATTTATCTAAATCCGCCTAGGCAGCCTAGGCGCCCGCCTAGACCCTGCTTAACCGCCTAGGCGCTAGGTGCTAGCCCGCCGCCCGACCAACGTCTAGCGTTTTTTAGAACTTTGCATTTTGTAATGCTATTCTAATTAAAAGTCTGATAACAATTTTTCAGTATTCCCCCCCCCCCCCCCCCAATTTTTTTTTACTTCGAAATTCCCTTCTTAAAACCTAAACTTTTTACCCATTTAACATAATTAAGTTAAACTTTCTGCGCAAGAGTGCACACAGTTATAAGTAAAATCCGGGGTGCTAAAAAAATTTTTAGGCAAGATATGAATTGATTTTATATTATATGTTTTATTATATTCTTAGTATATTTTAGTAATTATTTTGGTGAGATTTTGCTACTTTGATTTATATTTTCAACATAAGACATGCGAGATGAATTTTGGAGTGATTCCATTTGAACGATATTCGTGAGTCTCTCAGCTTGTTCATAGCAAATTTTCAGATTTTTCTACCAAGTGAATAATTTACGGAGAAGAAGGTGTTTGGGCTTTTTGGCATCCAAGAAGGTTTTTTTTTGACAGATAGCCATTCTGTAAATATGTTTGAGACATTTTACGTTTTAAAAAGAATCTTCTTGGGCCTGTTTTGTAAGTGTCTAAGGCCCAAAATGTGGCTGGGCAGGTTTCCCATTATTGAACGTGGCTGCTTTTATGGCTAGGCAAATTTCCCATTATTGATTAGGATTATGTTTCCTAGTTTATCTTTAACTTATTATGTTTCCTAGTTTTGTTCTAAGACATTTTCAAGGAAATTTTTTATTTTGTAGTAGTATAAATAAGACTATTTAGCCATTACGGTTCTTAACTCATTCTTTGGAGAATTCAACTTAGAGAGTTTTTGACGATTTAAGTTTATTTACAAGGTGTTTTTCTACCCATGTTCTTAATAATTTTTGCTTTATGGTTGCGTGTAAATAATCTCTTTTGCTAGGGCGAGGTGTAGTTTCTTTTCAGTTTACTTGTGATACTATGCATGCATGTTTTGAATTATTAATCACCGTGTTTGAAACTATCTATTTGTGTTAATGCTTAGCTACCATTATGATATTTAGAAAAGTAATTTGATACAATTTTGGTTGGAGTCGGTCCCTGAATTTGATGAAAACTTCTTGTGGTTAATAATTGTAATTTCACTTAGGATAAATATCACTTCTTAATGGTTGCATGGTTTTTCAAAAGGTTTTTATAAAGGAGAAATTAGGTTCTCATCCTTCCTTTTGCTACTCTATTGATTAAAATCCTATTCATTTTTAATTTTTGATCAAGATCCTTGGTATTAATAACATCATTAATTATTTCTATAACAAAATATTTTTTTATTTCTAAATATATTCATTTAATGTTAAAAATGTTACAATTAGTATATTTATATTTATGACTAAACTTTTTATCATATATTTTTAGTTTGTACCCATTTTTAATTTGTAATTCTTTTAGAATTTGTACCAATTTTCTTTTTAGTTTTAATTTGTACCCATATATTAATTTCTTTTTGATCCCATATTTTTTAAAGTTTATTTGTCACAGCCCGTCTCGAATTATATTTTTATGGCGTGAAATGACTATAGTACCCTTGGATGTTTTGTGGGGTTGTGGGGTCTAAGATTAGGATTTGGGCCCATTTCTTTTATTCCTAAGTGTTTGGAACTTAAGTTATTTTCTTGTTTTTGATTGGGGACCAATCCGGACCACACATACACCCATACACACATGTTGACTCTCTCTCTCTCCTCCCTTTCTGGGATTTCTTTCCATTTCCGTACAATTGTACGGACAAACTTCAAAACAACCTTTACAGGTGCAGATCAAGGCTGTGAAGGTGGTCTTTGTGTTCTTTGTGAGCTCAGGAGCTCATCCATACCCTTAGTTCGGAGTGAGAGCTCGTAAAACCCGAAAACCAGAGAACCTCGATCGTGAGCCCTGTTCATGCATTGGTAAATGTGGACCTTTTAGCAAGTTTTAAGGTCATAGGAAGCCTTAAAAAATCTTCACGAAGCTCGGGGAGTAACTTTGGAGTGATTTGGACGTCGGAAGCTTGGGTTTGGCGAGTTGCAAGAGTGACTGGAATATCGAAGGATTTCCGACGATTTCCCGTGGGTTTTAGGACTATTAAGTGGTAAGAACTTGTTCCTTTCGTCCCAAGCTTCATTTTGGTTTAATTTTCATGAATTTTGGTTGAGAAATGAAGAAGATATGAAGTTTAGAAAAATTTTCCAATTTCCGGCGACGGCGACAGAATCTGGTGACTCGCCGGAGAAGAAGATGAATATTCCGTCAACTTTGACTGAATATTCCTAACGGCGATTAACGACATCAGGTATAATTAACGGTATATGCTTATATTTAAAGGAATATTCCCTAACGCCGTTAGGCAATCTGTTTGGTGTGCCAGGCACGTGCCTGCGCGTGAGCCACGCATCTGGCCGTGCCGTGGCCGGCGCCTGAGGGTGTGTGGGTGCTCGGAAAATTTTTCTAAAAATATGGGGATGTTCCTGAGGTTGAGTAGATTGTGGTGGTATATTCAAATACCCCATTTGAGCAATGTATGAGAAGTTATTTCCTAGTTTTGTATATGTGCTTTAAATAATGTTTATTTAGTTATTTCGCATATAGTTGAGACCTATCTGGAGGCAAGCTCCATCAATCGAGGCTCGGGGGCTACAACCCTTCGACATATCAGTGAGTGGGCTTTTGGTTTTCCGTATATACCTATATACTTGAGATTTTTCCTAGAAAATGAATTTGAATAATTATACGTTTTGAAATGCCATGCAAAGTATTTGCCTATTTTATTTATGCATTAGTAGTTGCATATATTTAATATTGGTGCTGCGGACGCACAGGTAAGTTCATAAATTAAAGATATGAGATTGCTTTAGTTATGCGAGATATGATGTGATGTATTGAGAGCTCATAAACCTGCACCCTGGTGTTAGTGCTCCCGCCCAGAGTTAGGGCACAGTCCTTCACATGATGTTCACCTCCCGCACCATATGCTCACCTTGGATCCAAGTTAGGTGCACATGCTTGTCGTACAAACCACTTTAGGTGGTTCCGACTCGAAAGTAACACGTGATCATTCGCACAGTCTTCACATGATTGTAGCACTAGAGCATATTTATTTTACACCTAGTCTTGTTGTACAAACCACTTTAGGTGGTTTCGACTCGTGTGTAGGATCACCCTTGGGTGTTGTATAATTAGTACTTGTCTTGCTTGACTACACTTAGGCTGTTTATGCTCTGGTTGTGTATTTCACACTTAATCTCATACTAGCACTTTCTTCTAGCTAGTATTGCTGGTAACTTGGTCTTTATTTATTCGTATTTCTTTATATCTCTGTTGCTTCCGCAGTGTGCACATGGTTACGTCACCCTCACGTGACGGCCAACATGCCTCGATTTAGGTCAGGGTGTGTCATTATTTGTATTTGTACCCATATTTTTTTATTTGTACTTTTTATTTTGCTAAATGTACCCAATTATATGTACCCATTCATGTAAAACTTTTTAATCTTAAAATGTACTCATTCTTAAATATACCAATTTGTTATGTAAAATGTACCTTTTTTTATATAAAATCTATTCAATTTTTTTCTAATCCATTTTTAAACTTACATAGGTACATTAATTCTTTATTCTTTGATTTTGAAATGTATCCATGTCAAGTTTAATTGAAGAAATTTACTACTTTAATTAAGCCTAATATCTTTTTTTTTTTTTTTTTTTTTTGTGATTTTGAAGAATGTACCCATGTTTTGATACAATAATTTTTTTGGTTAATTTTGATGAATGTACCCATGTTTATACACACACACACAATAGTATATTTATATTTTAATATTTTTAATCCCACAAATTGTGGTTTTTTATTTAAAATCTCATTTATATAGACAACTATAATTTTTAATTTTTAATTTAAAAAATATAGTAACGTACATAGAAATAAATTATTGCATTAATTTCAGGGACCTCGATCAAAAATTAAAAACCAACAAGGTTTCAATCAAAGAATATTCATAACTAAGGACCGCATCCAAAGTATCCCTTTTATAAAACTTAATGAGTTTTGCATTTTTAGATTTGAGCTTAACACCATAGACGGATTGCATGTTTAATATAAGTTCTATATTGGGGGTCCAAGTAAAGCATACTTTAGGAAAACCTAACCTTTAGAATATGCATATGTAAGTTATAAGTAATTGGAAGAACTACGTAGGATTGTTAAGGTGATGATGAAACCCTAGTGCTTTACAACTTTATTTTCAACAACTCTTTTATTTTGTGAAGACTTTCCGTTTGATGAATAGATAGGGAAATCTTCCGGATGACAGGTGGGTTGAGACGACTACCTGGTTTTTAGGGGAGTAGCCTACATCCTGGTGGAGATAGGAGTCTTATCAGTTGTCACTCGAGGAAGCTGCTGATTGGAAAGTTTTTAAGCAGTTATTTCATAAGAGATTCATTCCTCTAGAGTATATAGATCCCAAGAAACAAGAGTTTACAAATCTAAAGCGGGGGAAGATGACTGCTAATGAGTACTACATGAGGTTTACTAATTTATCTCGTTATCATCCGGTGGTTGCTGCTAATCCGGTTGAGATGCTTCGTCGCTTCAGATTGGGTACTAAAAAGAAGTGGTGTTCTATGGCAACCACAGCTTCCTGTGCTATTTACCAAGAGTTTTATGAGGTTCCGTTGCAAATTGAAGATTCTGAGAATATGCCCAGTGATAGTGAGGAGGAAGAAAAGGATGGGAATCAAATGAGAGATGATAAAGGTAAAGGTCAGTCTTCTTAAGGACCTTGCAAGACTCAGAGCTTTAAGAGGAGCGAAACTAGTTCTAGTTCTTCTAGCGGAGGTTTTAGTGCCACTGGTTAGAGGAGAGGTGGTAGAGTTTCAGGGGGTCCTAGATTCCAGAGGCAGGGAGATTCTGGAAGAGGAAGTGCCCATTTATGCTGCAGATGTAATAATCGGCATTTTAGAGAGTGTAGGCGAGGCAGCAGTGGATGTTTTACTTGTGGGCAGATGGGACATAGGGCTATAAATTGTCCCCAGAATCAGCAGAGGCCCCAACAGCCTTTTATGCCACCACTAGTGCCAATCCAGCAAGTTCCAGGGTCTGGTAGTTATGGTCAAATGGGTCGAGGTGGTGCTTACCATTATCAGGGCGATGCCGCTCCTTATGCTCCAGGACCATATCAGTATTCGCAGGATCCGTATTACCAGAGTGGGTATTCTCAGTATCCTGGAGGGTATACGCCGTATCCTCCCATTCTAGCTGGTTGATCTTAGTGGTATCAGGGAGGATAACCCTAGCAAGTTGAGATTGCTTCCAGTAGTGCAAGATCTTTAAGGCAATCTGGTCAGCCAAGTTAGGGGCGAGGTGTACAGAGGCGAGGTAATCAAACTAATAGAGGTCGTGGGGGACGACAACAAGCCCAAAGACGTATTAACAATATCTCTCTGCAGGATGCTCAGAATCATCCGGACTTGATCATAGGTACATTAAACATTCTTGGTCACTTTGCTAGAGTTTTAATTGATTGTGGTGCTACTCATTTTGTCATTTCTCATACATTTGCTCAAGTGACACAACCTCATCCTACACCTCTAGGGTATGATTTAGAGTTTGCCATGCCTAGAGGGGAAAAATGTTATGTTGATTGTGTATATCCAGGATGTCCAGTGATGGTGGAGAAGGTGGTTATACCAGCTAATGTTATACTATTAGATATTGTTGATTTTGATGTGATTTTAGGCACATATTAGTTGCATTATAATCGTGCCAATATAGATTGCTACGGGAAAATAGTTACTTTCCATCGTCTTGGATTACCCAAAGTTACTTTCGTGGGTGAAAGTAGTGGGGTGAGGCATGGTGTTATTTCTGCTATGAGAGCAAAAAAACTGTTATCAAAAGGTTGCCAGGGATATTTAGCTCATGTAGTGCTGAATGATGTTTCTTATAGTAGTGTGGAGGATGTTCGAGTAGTTAGGCATTTTCCTGATGTATTCCCTGATGATTTACCTGGATTACCACCAGACCGAGATGTGGAGTTCACTATTGAATTGCTTCCAGGTACGGATCTTATATCTTTGAGTTTATATAGAATGGCTCCTGCTGAATTGAGGGAATTGAAAGTCCAGTTGCAAGAATTGATCGATAAAGGTTTTATTCAGCCTAGTACTTCACCCTGGGGAGATCCAGTTTTGTTTGTAAGGAAGAAAGACGGGACTTTGAGGCTATGTATTGATTATAGACAATTAAATCGGGTAACAATTAAAAACCGTTATCCGTTGCCGCGTATTGATGATTTGTTTGATAAGCTGATAGGAGCATATTTATGCGACTTAGTTAGCTTGTTTCTTGGCATTTATGTTGTTAGTTCGTAGTTATTTTAGTATTTTAAGCTATTTTCGTGTGTTTGTGGGTCCAAAGGGTTAATGTGGCAAAGAAGTGCATTTTGGAGCATTTTGGAGCATTTTTGGGCATGGAATGGATAACATATGCTTGGAGTAAAAGGAATGGACGAAATTTGAAGTTTGTGCATCATCCTCTCCCTATAAATAACCATTTTAGCACACTCATTTCACCCAACACATCCATTCACCTATCACTACATCCACTCATTTCACCCAACACATTCACCTACTACTACATCCACTCATTTCACCCAACACATCCATTCTCCAAACATCCATCCACTACACCCATTACATCCACTCATTACCAAACATCCACCCACTACACCCATTACATCCACTCATTACCACAACCCACTACACCCATTACATCCACTCATTACCAAACATCCACCCACTACACCCATTACATCCACTCATTACCACAACACTCACCCACTACACCCATTACATCCACTCATTACAACTCCATACACTCATCTCCCTAGCCTATAAATACATCCACCCTTCACCATAATTTGGGCGCCATCATCCAAAGACACTACATTTCACATCTCACAACTTCATTCACAAACACAATTTCCTTGCCGTGACCTCCATCCATTCATCTAGCCATACTATATCTCACCAATCCATACACTTTCATCTCTTAGCCGTGCAAATCCATTCCATCCATATATCCATACACATCCTAGACACTTGTGTTACAACAAGGTGGTGAAAACAAAGGTCCTTGACGTTTCAAGCTTGGAACTTTGGAGCGTTTTAGGTGTAATTTGTTCTTGGTTTCAATGTCTACTTTGTTATTTTCTAATTTTGTTGCAATTATGAGTGGCTAAACCCTTATTTAGTTAGGGGGAAGTTTTAAGCCATGAACATGCTTGAGATTTCAATTGATTTCTTCCAATTGTGATTTGATAAGTTGTGATTGCAATCCAATTATCTATTTTATTCATAACTGATTCTTGTATGTTTATTAAGGATGCATACTTAGTTTTCAAGCATGAATTAGATGCTAGAATATAAATGAGTTTCACCTCATCGTTACAAGTTTATATTCATGAGTAGTGAAGGTTGTCTATCACAATCGCATTAATTGAATTCTTGGCAATTGTATCATGCATTCATAGTTATAATTGCCTCGTCAACACTTATGATTTTCATTGAACGTAATGATCTCTGATTGTATCTCTATTATGCATTCATATAGGGGACTTTTAGAGAATGATTTGGGTTGTCGCATGCATTCATCCAATTCAATGAGTAAAGGAAAATCTGAGGGTTAATTTGTGCATCACGGTTAATCTGGGGTGTTGAGTATTGTAGTTTATTGAAAAGCAATTGGAAATTGATTCATGTACAAGTGTGTCATGTGTGAAGAACGGACCTCTAACTAATCCATCCATCATTTTATTTCTCAAATTCATTTTATAATCTGCCTAGTTTTATAACTTGCTTGTTTATTTCAAATTCATCCAAATCAAAACCCCCATTTTACTTTCTTGTTCCAAAGTGTTTAAAATCTGTTTTGTTTGTGTTTTAGAGTGTTTTGATTTAAGTCAAAACACTAAATTGGTCCAAAGTTGTGTTAGAGTCAAATCTGCCCAGTTTGTGTTTTTAGGCAGTTTTGAGTGTTATTAAGTTGTTTTGAGTTTTTAGAATCTGTTTTGAGTCCCTTGAGTCTATTCAAACGTTTTTAACTTTGTTTTTTTGTTTTTGAGTAAGTTTAGAGGTTTTAGCAAGCCCTCCTAATCCCCGATTTAGAACGATCCCTACTTGCATTTATACTACAATTTGACAACAAGAGAGTTTAATTTGAGTGCTTAACTTTCATCGCATCATCAGCTTCAAGGTGCCTTTGTGTTTTCTAAGATTGATTTGAGGTTTGGTTATTACCAATTGAAGATCAACAGTGACGATGTCCCTAAGAGTGCTTTCAGGACTTGTTATGGTCATTATGAGTTTCTTGTGATGCTATTCGGATTAACGAATGCACCAGTAGCTTTCCTGGATTTGATGAATCGAGTATTCTAGCCGTATATAGACATGTTTGTCATTGTTTTCATTGATGACTCTAAATCTAAATCAAAGCATGTTCGACATCTTACTTTGGTGTTGAAGAAATGAAAGGAACATCAATTATATGCTAAGTTTAGCAAATGTCAATTTTGGCTGAATCAAGTGGCATTTTTAAGACATGTCATTTCTGCTCAAGGTATTTAGGTGGATTCTCAGAAAGTGGCAGCTGTGGAGAATTGGGAGCAACCACGAACCGTCACTGAGGTACGGAGTTTTCTTGGCCTAGCAGGCTATTATAGACGGTTTGTTAAGGATTTTTTAGTCATTGCTTTGCCATTAACGAAGTTGACTAGAAAAGAAGTTAAGTTCGAGTGGGATGATAATTGTGAGCAAAGATTTTAGCAATTGAAGTATTTTCTCACTCATGCACCTGTTTTGGCACTCCCAGATGATAGTGGTAATTTTGAGGTCTACAGTGATGCTTCCTTAAATGGTATGGGTTGTGTGTTAATGCAACATGGTAGGGTGATTGCTTATGCTTCACGACAATTAAAGCTTCATGAGATGAATTATCCTACTCATGATCTGGAGTTAACAGCTATCATCTTTGCTTTGAAGATTTGGAGACATTATCTCTATGATGAGAAATGTAAGATCTTCACAGATCATAAAAGTCTTCAGTATCTTTTTACTTAGAGGGATCTTAATCTTCGGCAATGAAGGTGGATTGAGTTGCTTAGTGATTATGATTGCACGATTGAGTATCACCCTGGGCGTGCGAATGTAGTGGCTAATGCACTTGGTAAAAAGACTCCAGTTAGACTTAATGCCATTTATGATTGTCATGTTCCTCTTCTTGCGGATTTGAGGTCCACTGGATTGAAGTTAGAAGTGGAATATTGAAAGGAAGCCTTGCTTGCTAATTTTCAAGTCAGGCCAATTTTAATTGATCGTGTACTTGAAGCCTAGATGGATGATGAAGAGACCCAGGAAATAATTCAAGCAAGGAATCGGGGGAAGAAGAAAGACTTCAGAATGCGAGAAACTGATAGCATGCTTATGCAGGAGAGTAGGATGTATGTGCCGAATAATATGGAATTAAAGAAGGCGATTCTTGATGAAGCACATATTTCAGTTTATGCAATGCATCCATGAGGTAAAAAAATGTATCATACCATTCGACCATTTTATTATTGGCTAGGTATGAAAAGAGAAATTGCTGAATATGTGAGTAGGTGTGTCATTTGTCAACAAGTCAAAGCAAAAAGAAAGAAGCATTTTGGATTGATGCAGCCACTTCCCGTTCCACAGTGGAAATGGGAAAATATTATTATGGATTTTGTGTACAAGCTTCCTCGTACACATAATGGTTATGATGGCATTTGGGTGATAGTTGATCGGCTTACTAAGTCAGCACATTTTAATCCTATGAGGGAGAAATATCCTTTAAGCCGATTAGCTGAATTATTCGTATTAAAGATTGTGAAGTACCATGAGATTCCAGTTAGTATTATCTCAGATCGTGATCCTAGATTTACTTCTAAGTTCTAGATAGCATTCCAGGAAACTTTTGGTTCGAGATTACTTTATAGTACATCATATCATCCTCAAACAGATGGACAATCAGAGAGGACTATTCAGACGTTGGAAGATATGTTGAGATCTTCAGTATTGCGGTTTGGTGATGCTTGGCATAAACAGTTGGATTTAATGAAATTTTCCTACAACAACAGCTTTCATTGCAGTTTGGTGGGCCCTGAGATCGTAGATGAGACTACGTAGAATGTTCAGGTAATTAAGTCTAACCTGAAAGCGGCCCAAGATCAACAGAAAAGTCTAGCTGACAGACATGCCACTGACCGGGTGTATAATGTAAGTGATTGGGTATTTCTGAAGCTATCACCATGGAGAGGTGTAGTACAGTTTGGAAAGAAGGGCAAGCTGAGTCCTAGGTAAATTGGACCGTATATGATCACCGAGCGAGTTGGTGAGGTTGGTTACAGGCTTGAGTTGCCTCCAGAGTTGTCCAAAGTGCACAATGTTTTTCATGTTTCTATGTTTCGTCATTATATCCCAGATCCTTCTCATGTAATACCTCCTCAACCTTTGCAAAATTAATCTGGATTTAACTTATGATGAGGAGCCAGTGACTATTTTGGATTAGAAAGATAAAGTTCTGAGAAATAAGACAGTGCGCCTAGTGAAGGTTTTGTGGAGAAATCATTCGGTGGAAGAAGCCACCTGAGAGATAGGTGACCGGATGAGAGATATGTACCCAAGGTTGTTTTATGATTATTAGTGGATTGTAATTATTGTATGGAAATTTCAGGGCCAAAATTTTCTTAAGGGGGTAGGTTGTCATAGCTCGTCCCGAATTATATTTTTATGGCGTGAAATGACTATAGTACCCTTGGATGTTTTCTGGGGTTATGGGGTCTAAGCTTAGGATTTGGACCCATTTCTTTTATTCCTAAGTGTTTGGAACTTAAGTTATTTTCTTGTTTTTGATTGGGGACCAATTCGGACCACATATATACCCATACACACACGTGGGCTCTCTCTCTCTCATCCCTCTTTCGGACTTCTTTCCATTTTCGTACAATTGTATGGAAAAACTTCAAACCAACCTTTACAGGCACGGATCAAGGCTGTGAAGGTGGTCTTTGTGAGCTTAGGAGCTCATCCATACCCTTAGATCGGAGTGAGAGCTCGTAAAACCCGAAAACCAGATAACCCCGATCGTGAGCACTGTTCATGCATTCGTAAATGTGGACCTTTTAGCGAGTTTTAAGGTCATAGGAAGCCTTAAAACATCTTCATGAAGCTTGGGGGGGTAACTTTAGAGTGATTTGGACGTCGGAAGCTTGGGTTTGGCGAGTTGCAGGCGTGATTGGAATATCGAATGATTTTCTGGTGATTTCCCGTGGGTTTTAGGACTCTTAAGTGGTAAGAACTTGTTCCTTTCGTCCCAAGCTTCATTTTGGTTTAAGTTTCATGAATTTTGGTTGAGAAATGAAGAAGATATGAAGTTTAGAAATTTTTTCCAGTTTCCGACGACGGCGACGAAATCCGGTGACTCGCCAGAGAAGAAGACGAATATTCCATCAACTTTGACGGAATATTCCTAACGCGAATTAACAATGTCAGGTATAATTAACGGTATATGCTTATATTTAACGAAATATTCCCTAACGCCGTTAGGGAATCCGTTTAGTGTGCCAAGCACGTGCTTGAGCTTGAGCCGCGCATCTAGCCGTGCCTTGGCCGGCGCGTGAGGGAGTGTGGGTGCTCGGAAATTTTTTCTAAAAATATGGGGATGATCTTGAGGTTGAGTAGATCATGGTGGTATATTCAAATACCCCATTTGAGCAATGTATGAGAAGTTTTTTCCTAGTTTTGTATATGTGCTTTAAATAACGTTTATTTAGTTATTTCCCATATAGGTGAGACCTATCCGGAGAACGAGCGCCATCAATCGAGGCTCGGGGGCTACAAACCTTCGATATATCAATGAGTGGGCTTTTGGTTTTCCGTATATATCTATATACTTGAGATTTTTCCTAGAAAATGAATTTGAATAATTATACGTTTTGAAATGCCATGCAAAGTATCTGCCTATTTTATTTATGCATTAGTAGTTGGATATATTTAAGATTGGTGCTGCGGACGTACAGGTAAGTTAATAAATTAAAGATATGAGATTGCTTTAGTTATGCGAGATACGATGTGATGTATTGAGAGCTCATAAACCTGCACCCCGGTGTTAGTGCTGCCGTCCAGAGTTAGGGCACAATCCTTCACGTGATGTTCATCTCCCGCACCATATCCTCACCTTGGATCCAAGTTAGGTGCACAAGCTTGTCGTACAGACCACTTTAGGTGGTTCCGACTCGTAGGTGACTCGCGATCATTCGCACAGTCTTCACGTGATCGTAGCATTAAAGCATATTTATTTTACACCTAGTTTTGTCGTACAGACCACTTTAGGTGGTTTCGACCTGTGTGCAGGATTTGATATGATTGAGATTGGTTATGAGCTATATACTTAGCCGCGCAGGTGACGTTAGGTGGATCCGGCTGATATGATATCTGGCATTGATATATTTTAACTCGATTACTTATAGCATTTCATTGAGATACTTTGGCATGGTATATTTCTATGGATTTTCATCCAGAGCATTATTTCTGTTATAGCATATATTAATTTCTGTGAAATTATACAGGTTTCATGGTGAGGGGTTAGAACTTTTGAGAAATGAAATGATTTTGAAAAGCTTTGTTTTTGCCCACTCACACTTTCTGTTTTGCGCCCCTCCAGGTTTTAGGCAGAAGTGCTTTGGTGGCTCACGGGGGTTTCGACGGTGGTTCTAACAGAATATCATAAATGTACGATCACCCTTGGGTGTTGTATAATTAGTACTTGTCGTGCTTGACTGCAGTTAGGCTATTTATGCTCTGGTTGTGTATTTCACACTTAATCTCGCACTAGCACATTCTCCTAGCTAGTATTGTTGGTAACTTGGTCTTTATTTATTTGTATTTCTTTATATCTCTGTTGCTTTCGCACTGTGCACATGGCTACGTCACCCTCACGTGACGACCAGCATGCCTTGATTTTGGTCGGGTGTGTCATTATTTGTATTTGTACCCATATTTTTTTATTTGTACTTTTTATTTTGCTAAATGTACCCATGCTAATTATATGTACCCATTAATGTAAAAATGTACTCATTCTTAAATATACCAATTTGTTATACGTAAAATGTACCTTTTTTTTATATTAAATCTATTCATTTTTTCTCTAATCCATTTTTTAACTTATATAGGTACATTAATTCTTTATTCTTTGATTTTAAAATGTATCCACGTCAAGTTTAATCGAAGAAATTTACTAATGTTATTAAGCCTAATATCTTTTTTATTTTTTTTGTTTTGTTTGTGGTTTTGAAAAATGTACCCATGTTTTGATACAATAATTTTTTTGGTTAATTTTGATGAATGTACCCATGTTTATACACACAAACACAAACAATAGTATATTTATATTTTAATATTTTTAATCCCACATATTATGGTTTTTTATTTAAAATCTCATTTATATAAACAACTAAAATTTTTAATTTTTAATTTAAAAAATATAGTAACGTATATAGAAATAAATTATTGTATTAATTTCAGGGACCTCGATTAAAAATTAAAAATCAACAAGGTTTCAATCAAAGAATATTCATAGCTCATGACCGCATCCAAAGTCTCAATTTTATAAAACTTAATGAGTTTTGCATTTTTCGATTTGTGCTTAACACCATAGATGGATTGCATGTTTGATATACGTTCTATATTGGGGGTCCAAGTAGAGCATACTTTAGGAAAACCTAACCTTCAGAATATGCATATGTAAGTTATAAGTAATTGGAAGAACTATGTAGGATTGTTAAGGTGACGATGAAACCCTAGTGCTTTACAACTTTATTTTCAACGACTCTTTTATTTTGTTTTCCTTACTTTCTCGATATCTGTTATTGTTTTAATTAAAATTTTGTTTTTATTATTTTTAAAATGCCAAAATCAACATTTTCAAAACTTTGTTTAAAATAATTAATTAATATTTGGCTTTAATATAAATTATTTTAACTAATCCATGTTGAGAACAATCTTGCATGATCATTCTTATGACAACTACCTTGTTTTCTTGCAAGTATTTTTAAGTGTTTTTATCCTTATTTTTGCAGGTAGTAAAAATCCTATCAGTAACAAAGAATATTTATAGCCCTTTAGCCTCTGACAATAGTTTGTAAAATACAGCACGGATATAATATGTGAATGATATGTTCATGTATTATTCAACAACTTTGCCAAAATTTTATTTTGAAAAATTCTGCCATTTTTTATTTTAATATTTATTTAAATAAATTAATCATTTTAATTTATCAAAAATATGTATTGAATACACGAATTTTATATGTATTATTGAAAATTGTGTTGACAGTAACATGTACTAAACATGAAACGTAGGTACGTACATGTTTAAAGCGTGTATTGTATGTTAGACTTTTTAAAAAAAGTGTTATTTAATGAATCATCCAAATGTGTTCGAAAAATGGAAGTATTTTGAAAAAAAAGAGTACGTGCATAATGCGTGGATTAACAAACTATGCCCGTAACCTCCTACCAATAAAACAATAAAAAAAACATAGATTTGATGAATAATAGCATTTTGAGCGGCGAAATTGACACGCATTTCATGAGTTCATTAATTTAAAATCTTCAAGCAAAAGAATGAGTCTATCCACCATCTAGTATTACTGCATTAAGATGTGAGAATGCGAAGAAATGACCCACATGTAATGTTTAGCAATGGACTACTACTCCCATATCTAATTGGTTTTTAGATAAATACACAGCCCATAAGAAATGGTTGTTGAAACAGAAATAGTTGTGAATTGGTCTTTTGGCCAAAATGGTTTCTAAAATTGGTATAACTCTTCAATTTGGTCCTTAACAATGAAATTCAATAAATGTGGTCCCTGAGTTTGTCCACCAAAAGTCATTTTGATCATTCTATGAAAAGTCTGTCAATATCCTCATTAATTGTCACGTGAATGGCCACGTAACCACATTTTAAAGGTATTTTTGACAAACAAAACCCTCAATTTAATGAGGATATTAATAAATTTTTCATGAAATTAAATTTGTACATCAAGAAAATAAAAAATAAAGATTATTTTCACACATCATTCTTAACCTTTTACACACCTTTTTTGTAATTTTGGTCATACAATTGACCAAATCAAATAAACAATTGACAATATATATCAAGTCTCAGATTCCAAGCTAGCTGGAATATCACGCGATAGGATAATTTTTGAAGACACCGTTGTAAAGTTAGAAAGATAAGATGATTTTTCAAAATTCTTCTACTCTTCCTCGTCAACATTATTCCAACATATATACTGGCTGGAAACTACAAGGAATGCATATTTCCAACAAATTAAATGACTAACATGCATAAAAAACAAACGCACGCATTAGACATTACATAAAATCTAAAGTTCGTAAAGACCTAATAAATAATTAAATATACACAAGCACATGAAGTAATATCAAGAAAATCAAGTTTAGATGCAAGTATAGTTTTCAAATTCAAATGGCTTTTTAGTCAAAATGATCACTAAGATTAGCATAACTCCTTACTTTGATTCCTAAAATTATAAATTGTCAGAAGTGATCCCTGAATTTGTCTGCCATCACTCAGGGATCACTTCTCTCAATTTCAAATCTCAAAGACCAAATTGAGGAGTTATATGAATCACATGAACCATTTTGGCTAAAAACCCAATTCAAACATTGCAGCAGCAGGCCCATGATGTGGTAAAACTAGCACACAAATTAAACCTTATTAAGATAGTTGTAGTACGCGTAAGTAGGGACCGTTCTAGACCAGGGATTAGTTAGGGATGCTAATCAATACAAATTAAACTTAAAAACTGAAAACTAGACTCAAACAACTCAAAACAAGCTAAACTGACTCAAATAACACAAAATTAAATTAAATTGACTCAAAACAAGAACTAGAGAGTGATTTGGACGAAAATTAAACTAAGAAGACTCAAAACACTAAAAAGAACCCAATTTGGATAGATTCTAACCTAAAGACATGAAATATAAAGGGGAGTTGGTTTTTGACGAATTTAAGACTAAAACTAAACATATTTAAGACTCTAAATAACTTTGGACAAAATTGGTGATTTAATGGGTGAATGGCTAGTTAGAGGGTCCTTCTCCACACATGACAGATATGCATACAAATCGATCTCCAGTTATTCTTCCTATAAACCATGAATGACAATGCCCCAAATTAATCGTGAGAAACACAAATTAACTTTCAGATTTTCCTAAATTCTTTGAATTAGACTCAGCGACGCAACCAAATTATTCTTATCAAGTTCCCTACGTGAACAACATGTTAAAGATACATATCAAAGATCATTAAGTTCTATTAAAATCATAAGCGTTGACAAGACATTCATAACTATGAACTGCATGATACTCCTGCCAAGAATTCACTTAACACCATCATGACTAGTGACTTTTACTACTTGTGAATATAAGTTCATAACGATTAGGTGAAATTCCCTTATATTCTAGCATCAAATCCCTGCATGCAAACTAAGTGTGCACCCTCAATCAACACACAAGAATAAGTTATCAATCAAACAGATAAGTAAATTGCATTCACGATTCATGGAATCATAACTGGATGTAATCAATTCATATCACATATATGTTCATGGCTTTGAATTCACCTTTAACTAAAACGAATTTAGTTCCACATGGTTGCAATTAAACAAAAACAATCTAATTTAGACATTGAACTAAAACTAAGGATAGAATACACCTAGGAACATTCTAGCAATTCAAGCTTGAATGGCAGGCACGGCTCCAAGGGTCTCCTCTTCTTCCTTCCTTGCAAAGTTGCGACACAAATATGATTTTCTGATTTTTAGGCTCTTGTGTGTGTGGTGCACAAAATTGTGGTGATAAATATGTATTTATAGGCTTAGGGTTCGCACAATTTCTGAAGGAAAAAGGATTGCACAATCCTACGATGAAAGGGAGTAGGATACACGGCAGGTTTCTAGAAGAGAAGGGATTAAATTAGTCAGATTTCTAGGGGAAAAAGGGATCAGGTTATTTGCATTGTTTCAGGGCTTCTAGAATCAGATATTAGGTATTCTAATGTGATAAGCAGTCCCCCTTACAGCTGGAATTAAGGTAGGATAAGATTAGGATAAGATAAGATAAGGTTAGTTTGGATAAGATAAGGTTTTGGATAATGTTCCTTCCTTTTAGCTGATTCCTTATCTTCTTTGTCTTGACTTTATTTTCTTCATCTCTTTAGCATATTCCTAGCCTCTTGAACTTAAAAAACGTCCATCTACCTTGCTTCATGCATATGCTATCCATTCTTGGCCCAAAACTGCTCCAAATTGCTCCTAATTGCACTTTCTTGCCAACCTTGTCATTTGAACCTGAAAACAAACCAAAATATCTTAAAACACTCTAATAAGCAAAAACTAGCTATGAAAATGCAAGGAACAAGCTAAGTCTCATAAATATGCTCCTATCAGCCCATAACATATTCAGGCAAGGGTTTGCTTTTAATAATATGTCTGGATTATAAATCTCAAAAATTTATCATCTTTGTCAAAAGCTACTATATGAAAAGAAAGAAAGAAAACAGACTTTAACACCCAAGTGCTTTATAACTTCATCAAACATACACAATTCGTGAAAACAACGAAATCAATTTTGTATAGCAAAGACGAGAAGAAACAAACCGGGTGCATCCTTCATGGACCAAAAGGCCGAACGCAACACATTGAAATAAATTCGGCGTAAAAAGTCCAAAAACAATAAATTTAGAGAGCTTTAATGAAAGGGGCTTCTCTAAACTTTTTATTAACAAAAAATCGTCTACCAACTTTTTTTAATAAAGATGGCTTAAATTTTAATAAAAAAATACTTAAACTTTAATAAAAAGGACAAAATTTTAATATAATAAAAAAAACGAAAGCAAAAGCTAACTCGCTAGTTCTGCGCGTCATATTACGCAAACACACTTACCCTCTCTCCATTGTTCTCCTCTCTCCCTCTCCCTTCTTTCACGTATTCCCATCAAATTTCTCTCTCTTCTCAACTCACCCATCCACATCAACTTTCTCCTCTCTCATTTCACCTCTCCTAACTCTCTCCTATCACACTACTCTCACTCCATAAACAATACATTCTTTCTTATTTCATTGTTTGTTTATTTGACCGTTGTTTCATAATTGTTTAAGAACAAACTAAGTAATAATGTTACAAGACCAAAAGTGAAGAAAATTTTCGTTTCCCAGTTTTATAAACAATGCCTATTTTAATATCGAAATAGTGATTTTATCTTTGGTTTGGACAAATTTTTAAGTTTGTGTTATGTCATATGAACATTGATTATTTTTGTAACTTAACATTGCTTATTTCTAGATTTGAACATTGATTATATTTAGAACTTAACATTAACTATTTCTAAAATTGCACCATGGTACTACTATTTTTTAAATTAAACACTTACTATTTCTATAGCTGAACACTGATTATTTTTTAAACGGATTACTAATACTATCACTATTTTTTAAACTAAACACTGACTACTTTTTAAACTGAACATTATTTCTTAAACTATACACTGACAATTTCTTAAACTAAACACTAGTACTATCACTATTTTTTAAATTAAATACTAACTATTTCTTAAACCAAACACTAATTATTTATTAAAATAAACACTAGTACTATTAGTATTTCTTAAACTGAATATTGACTATTTCTTAAACCAAACAATGACTATACCTTAAACCGAACACTAATACTATCACTATTTCCTAAATTGGACATTGAGTATTTCGTAAACTAAAACTGATTATTTCTTAAACTGAACACTATTACTATAACACTGACTATTTTTTATACGAACACTGGTACTATCACTAATTCGTAAACTAGTGCTATCACTATTTCGTAAATTAAACACTGACTATTTCTTAAACTGAACACTAGTAGTATTACTATTTCGTAAACTAAACACTAACTGTTTCTTAAACCGAACACTAGTATTACCACTACTTCATTGCATGATACTTAATAGCATTGACAATCTTTATGTACACTACCAGTCAATCAAAATTTACATGCCAGATATTACCTATTTGCCTATTTGTAAAATTAAAATTTGATATTTGACATATTAATTTGGACATCCCTAGGAAATTCTTACTTCTGTTTTTTTTTACTTTGGTCGTAAAATTGCTACTTTTCTTTTGGACCAAGATTGTTTGCCCTCCTACTTTCCATCCCATTCCATCCCCTCCTACTTTTCTAACCATTGATTTCATGTTAAGTTAATTTAATGCTCTAGATTTTGCCACCTCACCAACTCCTCAAAAGCATCTTTAAAGCCCAATTTTCTAGACTTTTTCTGCTCCAAAGCAGAGTTCGACCGCTGACGGAGGAGCACAAGGCTAGCAGAGTGGTGCGGTTAGAAGCCAGATCTGGTTTAGCAAGAGGGAGTAAAACCAGCAGGGAGAAAAGGGAAAGGGAAAACCTTTGGCTTGGGGAATGCATTTTGGTGGAAACCCATATGGTGTTTTTGGTGAAATGGGTGGGGATATGGATTTCTGGGGATTCAAAGTTCATACATTGTTTTGGTTTATAGGTCTCAGAGGAGGAGAGAGAGTGGAGGAGGGGAGAGAGAGAGAGGAGAGAGTGGGGCGGGAAAGGCAGTAGAAAAAGTCTGAAAAATTGGGCTTTAAAGATGCTTTGGAGGAGTTGCTGAGGTGGCAAAATTTGGAACATTAAATTAACTTAACATGAAATCAATGTTAGAAAAGTAAGAGGGGATGGAAAGGGATGGAAGGGGATGGAAAGTAAGAGGGCAGACAATCTTGATCCTTTTCTTTTTCTTACATAAACAATACTCTCTCCCCGTCATTCTGAAAGGAAAAAAAGCCATTGAAGCTTCTCTCTCTCTCTCTCTCTCTCTCTCTCTCTCTCTCTCTCTATTTCTCTCTCTCTATCTTTGAGCCTTTCATTCCCAATGAAATATTTAAAAAATAATTTAATTTCATCTAATCCATTCCATCTCATCATTTATTGTACTACTCCCACACTTTTTTTTTTTTGCATTGCAAGTGGGTTTTCTTTTCGATTTTAATTGCCTAGTGTAAAGGTTTGATTTGATATTTGAATAGGTTGGTGTGCACTTACACGTGGTTGGGTTAGATTATTTTTTATTTATTTCGTTTTTTATCTTTTGTCCTTAATATTAAATAAAGTTAGTATATGATTTTTCGTTAAAATTCAAAGTTTTTAAGTCATTTTCATTAGTTTTCCTATAAATTTAACTATCCTTGTACGACATGTAAGGAAACTCAGACAAGGCACCCACTTTTCTTGCTATAAAAAGGATAACACGGGTTACAAAACAACAATGCAAGAACAAGTCATTTAGGGTTTTGGCGAAATCTCCTAAATCCCTAGAGTGGCATTTCCAAAGGATCCTACGACCTCTAATCAACTCATTGTGTTCTTTCGCTTTGAGAATATTCTCTGCCCTTCACAAGCACAACAACATAAAAAAAATCTAAATTCCTTTCAGAGAATGAATCTCAAATAATTAGTTAGTAAACTAACTGTGTTGCACTGCAAATTACCAAACTTCTACTTACCACTCAAGGCTAGGAGAAGAACATGGTCTACTTGTCGTTGTCCATCTAGGTTATGTTGAGTTTGGTGGGATCTTGATCAAGCAGTCCAACCCGAAACTAATTGATCTTTTTTCTGAAGTCAAGCTATATAGTCTCTCTTTGAGTCTCCTAGACCAGTTGTCTAGCTTCCTAGTTTCCATTACCTTAACATATGTTGTACAACCCCACACTCTCATGAGCTTGAGGCTTGGCTTCCTTTCTTTGAACAATTCACAAGGAATTTGAGGAACACTCAAGGGTCTGGACTGTGCAGGGCTGATCAAAAGGGATATTGGGACATACGGTGATCGTATGCGTCTGAAAATAGGGCTTGAGTTTCCAAACCACAACAACTAGCGCCAAAATCAACTTCTTAATCTTCGAGTATTTGGTTTCTGCATGAGGAGAGTTTTAAAAGTGTAGAATACGGACCTCTAGCTTTTCGCGTATGACAGTAGAGCTTACTGCTACTTCTTACACTACCAAGTAGATGTATAAGTACCCCGCTACTCCTGGCTTGGATAGTAAGGGAGTTGAAAAGTAGGTACTTCTTTAAGTCTTAGAATGGTTTTTCGCACTCTCATTCCATGTATCCCTTTAGGTCTTCTTGATTGCCTTGAAGAAAGGTTTACATTGATAAGTTGATCGCGAGAGGAAACGGCTGAAAGCTGTTGCTTGTTCGATAAGACTCTGGATTTACTTCAGGGTAGTCAAGGACTTCATATCTGGATCACTCAGATCTTTTTTTAATATTCATCGATTCTTCGCTAGGCCACAAGGTACCCTAAGGATCTGCCTGAGGATACTCTAAATATGCATTTGGTGGGGTTGAGTTTCATCTTGTAGTCGCAAAGAATGTTAAATGTCTCCACCAAGTTCTTGATGTGGTTTGACTGCTGCTTGGATTAAGAACAATGTATTCAACATCTTTTTCAGGTTTCCATCTTGACTCGTTTGGTTGCTAATCATCCTGGATGCCACCTTCTTGACTTACTTACTATAATTGTTATCTGGTGGAGGTAGAATCGTCTTTCTACACTTTAGCAGCTACTTCTGGGGTTAAAGACTTATTCTTCAACTCCTTGAGAACTTGTACAGTGTATCATCGAGCAATTGCCTAGTCAGACTTGATGTCTCTAGCTTCTCCCCCCAGGATGCAGAATCAGATTTTCTGACACTCAATCGGGGTCATAGTTCAAATCTTCACTAACCAAGGTTGACCCAAAATCTAGTTATAGGGAGACGGGTCGTTGACAATCATGAAGGTTTGTGATCAGACAATAGAACTTCTTACGTTGAGTGTAATACTGCCGATGGCAATTGACGTAAGATCATTGCATTCGATTAAACCTCCATTTTCTGTCTAATTCTAATCTTTAGGCCTAACTTCTAGATTACCAACAATTGTAGAAGGTTACATGTGCTGTCATTGTCCATCATAATTCTGTTGACAGTGACATGAGTTAGTTGGGTAGATATCATCAGGATGTCATCATGGGGAAAATCTACTCCCTCAATGATAGGAGCATATTTATGCGACTGAGTTAGCTCGTTCTCATGCATTTATGTTGTTATTTCTTAGTTAATTATGTATTTTAAGCTATTTTCGTGTGTTTGTAGGTCCATAGGCCTTATAAAGCAATAAGATGCATTTTGGTGCATTTTGGAGCAGTTTTGGGCTTGGAATGGATAGCACATGCATGGAGCAAGGTGGATGGACGAAATTGAAGACTAAAGAGGCTAGGAATGTGTTAAAGAGAAAGAAGAATTAGTGTAAAAAGGATAAAGAGCTCAGCCACAAAGAGGTGTCACTCCACCATTCACCTTTCCATCATTGTCGTGCACCACCATTGCACTCCCTTTGGATTCCTATGCCGTGCATCATCATCCATGTTCCCTCCATTGACTCATTTGTTGCACCATTCCACTTCCTTTCCTTTGTCTACCATGTGCACAATATCCTTTCACCTCCTTGCACTCATTGATTCACCACTTACTCACTTGTCCACCTATGCCATGCATAATCACCCTTGTCCCCTTCATGCACCAGATTTCTTGCACTCATTTCATGCACCATTACACTCATTATCCACCCATGTCATGCACCACCCTTGTCTCCTTCATTATTTCTAATTTCATGCATCTAAACATTGAATCATTGCACTCAATTGCTGCACATTTATTGTCCCCTTCACCCATCAGATTTCATACAACTTTTACCTTCACTACATGCACTCATTGATGCACCATCCACCACATTTGGAATCTCATGCCATGCATCATGAGTCTTGCTGCACCTTTGACTTATTTCTGCACCATTTTACCTCCCTTTCCTTTCTCTACCATGTGCACAATCATTCATGTTCCCTAGCTGCAACACCACTCCATTTTACCCCCCATGCTTTGCATCATCACTTCACTTTCACCTTTGAATCATTTCAAACACCATTTAATGCACTCATTGCTGCAACACCACTCCATTTTACCCCTCATGCTTTGCATCATTACTTCATTTTCACCCTTGAATCATTGCACACACCACCAATTTCCCTCCATTGCCGTGCACTTCCTCTATAAAAGGAAGTGTCTGTGGCAGCCATATAGTTTAGTTTTTGCTTGATCATTCATCCCCATTTCAATACAACCTTCATCCAAACACATCCATTCATCTTTACATCATTCCTCCATATAAACAAACCTTCAAACACTCACCAACACCTTGTGCCGTAGCAAAGGAAGGGAAGGAAAGTGCTTGGACATGCTTGCTGTCCAACTTGGATCGTTAGAGCGTTTAGGTGTTTTCTTTCTTTTGTTTCTAATGTTTAAATTCATTTCCTTTGGTTTTGTTGTAAATATGAGTGGCTAAACCCCTCTTGGCTAGGGGTGATTTCAAAGCCATGATTATGTGGGATCGGCTATATGAATCTTAGAACGCCATTGTGCTCGGTCCTGTGTCATGTCTTTCGTTAGATTCAAGTACTCTAAGTCTTTTCTTAGAGTCTCTTCCAAAGTTTTCCTAGGTCTTCCTCTACCCCTTCGGCCCTGAACCTCTGTCCCATAGTCGCATCTTCTAATCGGAGCGTCAGTAGGCCTTCTTTGCACATGTCCAAACCACCGTAATCGATTTTCTCTCATCTTTCCTTCAATTTCGGCTACTCCTACTTTACCCCGGATATCCTCATTCCTAATCTTATCCTTTCTCGTGTGCCCACACATCCAACGAAGCATCCTCATCTCCGCTACACCCATTTTGTGTACGTGTTGATGCTTCACCGCCCAACATTCTGTGCCATACAGCATCGCCGGCCTTATTGCCGTCCTATAAAATTTTCCCTTGAGCTTCAGTGGCATACGGCGGTCACACAACACTCCGGATGCACTCTTCCACTTCATCCATCCAGCTTGTATTCTATGGTTGAGATCTCCATCTAATTCTCCGTTCTTTTGCAAGATAGATCCTAGGTAACGAAAACGGTCGCTCTTTGGTATTTCTTGATCTCCGATCCTCACCCCTAACTCGTTTTGGCCTCCATTTGCACTGAACTTGCACTCCATATATTCTGTCTTTGATCGGCTTAGACGAAGACCTTTAGATTCCAACACTTCTCTCCAAAGGTTAAGCTTTGCATTTACCCCTTCCTGAGTTTCATCTATCAACACTATTATGTGTGCAATATAATTTGATAAATTCCAGTTATGAACTCTTGAATCGTGAATGCAATTGGCTTAACTATTTGATTGATAACTTATTTGTATTTGTTAATTAAGGGTCGACACTTAATTGGCATGCATAAATCCATTGCTAGAATATAAGGAAGTTTCACATAATCGTTACAAACTTATATTCACATGTAGTGAATGTCGCTTATAAACGATCGCGTTAAGTTAAATTCCTAGCATAAGTGACATGATGTCATAGTTGCAAGTGCTTTGTCAATGCTTATGATTTTCATTAAACGTAATGATCTTTGATTGTATCTCTATTATGATGTCATATAGGGAACTTTTGAAGAATGTTTTGGGTTGTCGAATGATGTCATCCAATCCAATAAAACAAGGAAAATCTGAGAGTTAACTAGTGATGTCACGGTTAATTTGGAGCATTGTCGTTCATAATTCAATGAAGTAGTAACTGGAAATCAAGTTATTTGCATACATGTCATGTGTGGAGAAAAAGCCTCTAGCTATCCCATCCATCATCTTATTTCTCACATTTGTTTTACAATCTGTCTAGTTTTTCATACTTGTTTGTTTGTTACAACTTCATCCAAATCAAAACCCCTTTTAGTTTCTTGTTTCAAAGTGTTTCAAATCTGTTTTAGTTTGTGTTTTTAAGTGTTTTGATTCAAGTAAAAGTCAATTTTCGTCCAAAGTCATTCCTAGTGTCTAGTTTAAGTTTATTTGGTTGTTTTAAGCTCTTTTGAGTATTTTAAGTTTGCTTTGAGTCTTGTGAGTCTTGTTAAGTGTTTTTAAGTTTAGTTTTATGTTTTTGAGTCAGTTTAGAGGTTATTAGCAAGCCCTCCTAATCCCCGGTCTAGAACGATCCCTACTTATACTTGTACTACAATTGTCAAAAGAGGGTTAAATTTGTGTGTTAAGTTAATTTTCGCATCACTCAACGTCCTGTTCGATGAAGTCAATGACCAGTTTAGGTAGAGTATCTACGACTTGAACTTGGAAGACCGATCATGCTTGCTAGATCTTTCGCTTCTTGGAACTATTAGTGGCCCCTAAATGCTTGGACTTGGAGAAAATATCGTTGAATCAGATCACCTTGGTTAGGGGTTCGACATTGGCTTTTCATCTCCCCGCGTTGCGTAGCTTGCTTATCGATTTATCTATCATTTATGCTTTCATTCACTAGCTTTTTGAGGTTGTCCTTCCATTTGAGGCATCTCTTGGTTATGTAACCTAGACCTCAATGAAATGCGTAATATTTCGTCTCGCCCAGCTTGGAAGTGTCTCCCTTTGAAAGTGAAGGTAGTTTGAACAAGGTTCATTCTTGAGGACATGGAAGATTTGGTGAATCGGGATTGAGAACTTGGTATACGTCATGGGCGTTCAGCCTCATTTCGCTAGGGAACGGTCCCTGCACTTGCTTCTTAGGTTGCTTTTGTTGTTGAGATGCTTCTCGCTCGTCTTTTTCTGATATGCCTTTGAGTCTTTCCATGGTTGCTCAGGTACTTTTTGGCCGCGCTTGGCTTCATTATAGAGTGAGTGCTTTTTTGCCAAAGCATAAGAATCGGCCATGGTCAAGTCTTCTCCCATGATTAGCTCTCTAAAAATGGGGTGATCTATTGGGAATCCTTTTTTAAAGACTGACCTAGCTATGGTATCGTCACATCCCACGATCTTAGCCTTCTTCGCCTTGAACCTTTTCACATATGTACGAAATGATTCCTTCAAATCCTTGAAAAAGAGGTCAGGCTTTTTCTTGACTGAGTGATAGGACGAATATTCCTTAGTGAAAAAGAGGTCAGGCTTTTTCTTACCTGTTAATGGTGACCTGCTCATGTTGACCATGTGTCTCCGAGTAGTTTATCTGCTTGATGATCGTCAACACGAGGCCATGTCTTAGTTCCCCTCATTCGGTTCGTATTCTTCACTGTAGGGCATTCCGTTTATCATGGTTTCAAAATTTCCTATCATTGTATTATTTCCCTAAGGACTGATTTAGGAATTTTTCTAGGAAAAATTCAATGACTAGGAATGTGGAAAATTCGACGTAACAGAAAATTCCAAATGCGAGAACCTTCTTCGAGTATTTGAATTGAGCTTTCATTGAAAGCACCAATTTATGGCACCAAGAATCCGTTGTCTTCAGTCTTGATGAATTTGTACCTATAAATCAAATAACAACTTTGATCACGCGCCCACGAGGGGGTTTTAGCTAATGAATCTCCTATGTCTAAGTCAATAACTCTAAAAAAGTAAAAACCTTAGGGCTCGTATGCTTAGCATAGAGCTTACCAAGAACTGGTAGAGATGAGGTATTTATAGGAGCAAAGGCCTACCATGATAGGGGTCTGCCCTACATGTGGCGGCATCCAATTGGCCAAGATGAATCATCCGTAAGATGAATGAGGAAAGAATAATTCTAAGATATTATCTCCTAATTAATATCTTAGAATTATCAAGCAAGTATCATTGATTGATGGTAATGAAATTTCTTACTTGTTTGAGTTGTCCTTCAATTAGGAATGTATTAAACATAGGATTTGGTGATTAATCCTATTTTTAATGCCTTTGACTTTTGCATGTCATGCGCATATGAGTTTGATGGTGTCATGGCAACAGCTCCGAGCAATATTTTCACTAACTATAAAAATTTGAACATGATATCCACGATCTGAACCATTCATCTTTCTATATTCGCTAAAAAAAATCATGTTTTCAAAAAACAAAATCTGAAAACATGCTTGCAATCCATTCCAGCCCAAAATTGCTCTAAAATGCTCCAATATGCACTTTCTTGCCAACTTTATCATTTAAACCTACAAACACACGAAAATAGCTTAAATCACTATAATAAACAGAAAATAACTAAGTAAATGCGACGAAACAAGCTAGCTAAGTCGCATAAATATGCTCCTATCATTCTTGAAATCTTCATGGGTGTATTTGGTGTGAAGCCAAGTCTAGCTTTGTTGTTGTCAACTCTGTAACCATGCTCCTTCAATCTTTTTTTAGTCTTGATGAGGTCATGTTCTTTGTCGTTGACGGTATTTGCATTCTTCTTTCCAAGATTTGAAGAGGAAGTGAAATCGTACCCAGCCTTTGACATGAGTTTGTAGATGTTTGGGTCGAAGCCTTCTTCAGTTCTCTTGGTTAGAAGAGAGCTTGGTTCCGTCCTTTTTTACAGGGGTTGTACGAAGCCTTGCGATGGCTTTGAGATTTTAGCATCGTCTAGTTGTGTCAGAGGTAAAACTACATTTACTTTTAGCAGCTTTATGTTGTCCTTGTGCAACTGTATGTCAGCTTTGCTTGTTTCAAATGGGGATTGCCCTCCTTTCTTCTTGACATCAGGATGTATCGGAAGATGGGTGTGTTTGATCATTTTGAGGGCGTTACATTCCCTTTTGTTATTGCGGGCTTAGCGGGCTCATCGTCGTTTTTGCTTGAAGATGGCACAGCTTCCGCTTCTTGCTCTTTGGGCACGGTTTGCTACTGCTTCTTTTTGGGTGCGATTTTGCCTGTGGACTTGATCTCTTTTAGAAGAACTTTAGGCACTGTATCTTCATCCATGTAGAACTTGGCGTCTACGAAGTGTGATTCAGCTTCGGTGAATGGCTTGGTGTCGCCTTGTATCACCTTCACTTATGCTTGGTAGTATTTTAAGCATTGGTGGATGGTGGATGGCACCACTCAATTCTCATGGATCTAAGGCCTTCCTAAAAACAAATTGTAAGAAGTTCTCTAGTCAATCACATGGAATATCATGCTCGACTTGAGTTTACCAATGGTTATCTCGACGCGGACTATGCCCATCGCCCTTTGTCCTCCTTGGTTGAAACCTTGGATTTGCAGACGTCTTCGGGTCAGTTCGCTCACCTTTATGCCGATTATAGTCATTGTTGACTTAGGCATGATGTTTATGGCTAAACCACCATCCACAAGCATGCGGTTGACTCCTTTACGTACCCAGAGATGAAGAGATGACGGTTGTGAGGCTTTAACCCTAGCAGCAAGTCTTTGTCAGTGAAGGTGATTACGTCATGGGTGGCATAGCATGTGGCGTATTCATGTGGTCGAAGCTCCAAGCCTTTATCCTTGCTTTCTTGCACTTCATGGTCGTCAGGACTTGCCAAGGCTGCTATTAGTTCTCTTCGCATCTCATTGGGCAATCGTAGTGCCTCCTCGATGCTAAAGTACGACACCAGGCTTTCTTCAGGCATGGGAGTTTTCTCTTCCTCTATGGTTATAGCTTTATTCTATCTCTACTTTAACCATGTGACAGGCAGTGGTAGTGCACTGTTGGAAGAAATCATTCGGGAAGTACTTGTGCAAGGAGACAGGAATGCATGGCTTTTGCTCCATAGGTTCCCCAGAGTACATCGGCTTAGCAGCTCTTATGCTTTTCTTGGGCTTTCTATTGTTGCGATGGCGGTGCTTTCTCGCTTGTTCCATTTTTGGTTTGACGGCTTATGGTCTTAGCTTCATTGTCTTCTTGTAGGTCACCAGTGTCCACCCTTCTTCATCATCGGTAAGTGCATTTTGGTTACTTGCCCCTATGGATGATTGTGTAGAAGGTGCCATGTGGCTTGAGCATGGACGGCAATAAGCATGCGTCATATGGAGAGGCACGGGATCGAATGATCCAAATATAATTGCAGTAGCGTGTGTTGCAGTCGTGTCTTCAAGGTTAAGTTTAATTTGCCATTGTTGTGCCAGCTTCATGATGAGCTCCTTAAAGACAAAGCATTTGCCAACATGATGGCTCATGATACGATGGTATTTGCAGTACCTAGGATCATTTATACAACTCATCTCTTTGGGACGCTTGCATTCAGGCAACTCGATCACTTTCTTCTCTAGCAGGTCATCTAGCATTGTAGCCACGTCAAAGTCTGGAAAAAGGTCTTCTGCTCCAACTCCATCAAGGTGTTTTTGTACCTATCTTGGGTGCGAGAAGGCTTACTCATTTTTATCTCATTCGCTTTGTTCTTGGATAAGATCTTGACAGGCGCAAGGGAGGTCTTGACGGGGGTAGTGTTGACGGCAAAAGTTTCCTTGACAGGTTTCTTCCTAGTCTTGTCTACCTTCGGAACTAACACCTTGTCCTTCTTGAAGTCGGTGATTAGGTCATTTTTTCCATGGTTTACGATACTCAGATTCATGTCATGGGAACGAGTCGCCAGTTCCTCAAATTTCCTCGGCTTTATGCCTTGGAGGATGTAATGTAGACCCTAGTGCTTGACTTGAACACACATCTTAATGGTGGAGGTTTCAAAAGCTGATCCTTGCAATCTAGACTTAATAAGCCCCATATATTGATGTAGTCGATGACCGATTCATCCTTCCACTGCTTTGTACTTGTCAGCTCCAGCACGCTTACGGTGTGGCGCATGTTGTAGAAGCGGTTGAGGAATTCCCTTTCAAGCTGGTCCCAGCAATTGATGGATTTGGGCTTAAGGTCGGTGTACTAGTCAAAGGCATTACCTTTCAGCGAGCTCATGAACTGCTTAACGAGGTAGCCTCCCTCTGTCCCAACATTGTTAGTTTTGATGAAATGGCTAATATGTTGTTTATGATTGCCATTTCCATCAAATTGCATGAACTTTGGCGGCTGATAACCCATTGGCATCCTCAATGCGTCAATCTTCTTGGAGTAAGGGTTTGAGTACAGCACGGAGTCATAAAGCTTCCTTGGTACTACGCCTTGATGGAGCTAGTGATTATCTCTTGTAGCTGCTGGATAGAAAGAGATCCCATGAGCGTTGTTGTTTGGTCCAACTTCTCTTCGGCTTTCTCCACTAGAGGCTCTTCCTTTTCATCGGTTTCCTCTTTTAGTGGGTCAACCTTCGGGTTAGCTTTGTCTTCGTGCTACGCCTTCAGATAGTTGACGAGCGTAACAATTTGCAAGTCATTCTCCTCCACGGTCTTTGTCAGCCTTGCAATTGCTTTACTCATTTAAGCCAGCTGCTCCTCGATGGAAGTTGGGCCAGTAGTCATGACTTGTATGGCTACGGGACATGAGCTGCTTAAGTCAGCTTCAGAAGTCAAAGACTTAGAGTACCTCATCGGGCTTTCTTCCTTCAGCGCCCTTAGCTAGGCCAGGGTGATCATAGGTTCGTGCCTCGAGTGCTCTTCCTCCTTTGGCAAAGTTGATGGAAGGGTGGAAGGAATGGCAGAGAGAGTTCTTGCTTTGCTTCTGGTTATGACTCCCAAAGTACCACCACTTGCTGCAAGGATGCCCTTGTTTTTCATATTGGTAGCGGGAGCAGCTTGATCCTTCTTTGATGCCACTTGTGCAGTTTTTTAAGACAGAGATGAGAGGCAGAGATGTCCCACCGGACATGCCAAATTTGTAAACATGAAAATCCTATATCGAATGAAACGAGAACACGTGTACAAAGTACATTGGTATTGATTTGAATTTGTAGGTTACAATCTTTGTTTACAACTTTTCCTCTGATTTAGTCTTCAAATCTGATGTAGATGATTGATTATTGATCCAAGGGTCGCGGTTACTTGATCTCGGACTAACAGTTAAGCGATTACTTCAACTTTTGAGCTTGAAACAAACGTGGGGATGGTTTTCACCTCAAGATGTGGCAAATATAGTGTTTGATGTGGGATTTCGTTGCTTCAAAGGTCTTGGCGACTTGATCTTCAAACGAACGTTACTACAAGTTTATAAGCTTGCAACAAAGTCTTGAAGAAATCGGCACGAGCGCTTGTTGATTCTTCAAGGAAGTCCTTCAACTTTGGTCGAGAGAAAGCTTCAGCTTTGGTTGAATGTTCTTCGAAGAGAGCTTTCATAGCGTATTAGTCTTCAAAGGTTTTGGCAGAGGTTCTTCAGATTTTTCGACCTTATGCTTATGGGAGGACCTTGTATTTATAAGCTTCTTAAAGCTTGCCTTTGGGAGGATTTGGCTTTGATTTGTGTCCTAATTTGTCCATGAGAGAATTTAGACATGTTTTATGTATTAATTTAAATCACTTTCTTCATATTGGCCGAATTTTATAGGCTTTGTTGCCTATTTTGTGAGCAATCTTCAATTCTTGCTTGTTTTATGAAGATGCCTTAACTTTCTTTCCTGTTTTAGGATTGATTTGGACCCTTAGCCGAATTTAGGAGAGTTTGTTCTCCCTTTGCCAAATTTAAGGAAGCTTTTACACTTCCTTTGCTTGATTTGTGCCATATGTCATTAATGACTTGTCCATTTGTGATGAGTCATATGCCATGTGGAGCTTTGCGATGCATCATTTGTATGCATCGAAATTTACATGTCTACAAAGAACTATGGACAAAGCTGGATTAATGGAGCAGTTATATCACCATTATCCTGTTACGGAGCAACAGGCGAAGACCGAGCGACTTCACTGTTAATGATCAGCTTGTTCCACAAGACTAGGGTCTGGTTGATATGGAATAAGCCAATCCTTTGTAGGTCTTGGAGTTCCTACAACCTAGGAATTGGCATGCGTTACAAGTAACTACACTCCTGAAGAGGATGTAATATCTACTTTTAGATATCTTATAAGATTCTCCCGGCTTAGAACAATGATTCTAACTTAAAAAGGTCTCTCTCCTGACTAGTATAAATACATCCTTCTACCATTCCATGTATAACTAAAGGGACAGAGTTTGGGAGAGCATTGTGTGATTTGGGGGCGTCCTTAATTTGATGCCATATTCGGTGGATGAAACTTTGAACCTTGGAGAGTTGAAGGAAACAAAGGTAGTAATCCAATTTGTAGATCGTTCAAATGGATATCCTAAAGGCATATTAGAGGATGTACTTGTGGAAGTGAATGATCTTATTTTTCCCACTAATGTTTTTGTTCTTGAGATGGAACATGACCCTATGCCTATTGCACTTCCTCTTATATTAGGCTTGTACAAAGATGGATGTCTACAACGACACCTTAACCATGGAAATTGATGGCGAGAGCATCAAATTTAGAATCTTTGATGCTATCAGGTACCCTAATGATTTTGAATATGTTTTTCTATTGATTCTTTTGATTATTTCATGCATAAATGTTTTAATGCAAGTATGGGACAAAATAATTTAGAGAAGGCATTAATGCATAACATTACACATGGAAAACTTAATTCTTCCGAGCACATTCAAGAGGAATTAATTCAAACTGTGGCAACCCTTGAGTCTCTTCCACCAAATCGTTGTAAGTCTTCTTCCTATTTTATTTCTCTTCCTACTTCTAACGGAAGGGCTTTTGTTTCTGTGATTTAGGTACCCAAATTGGAGCTTAAACCAATTCCTGACCATTTGAAGTATGCATTTTTCGGAGAGAATGAAATATTACTGATTATCATATCGTCACAACTCACAACAATAGAGGGAAAAAAACTAATCTGATAGTCAAGGACCACAAAATTGTCATAGCTTGGAACATTGTGAATATCAAAGGCATAAATCCAGTTTCATGTATGCATATGATTCTGCTGGAGGAAGATGCAAAACCAACAAGAGAAGCTCAATGCCGTTTGAACCCACTCATGATAGAGGTCGTCAAGAAAGAGATTATCAAACTTCTTGATGTTGGCATCATATATCTCATCTCGAACAACAAGTGGGTGAGCCCTGTTCAAGGAGTTTCTAAGTGATTTGGAGCCACAGTTGCTAAGCTAGTGCCTAGATGTGTGCAAGGTAGCTGGAGAGTTTGCATAGACTATCGAAAGATAAACAACACCACACACACAAGGATCACTTTCTAATCCCATTCATTTATCAGGTGTTAAAGTGGTTGACTGGTCATTCCCATTATTGCTTTCTTAATGGCTACTCTAGATATAATCAAATTGCAATAATGCCGGAGGATCAAGAAAATACGACTTTCACATGTTCATTTGGCACATTTGCATATCAGAGGATGCCATTTGGACTTCGCAACGCCCCCGTCAAATTTTAAATGTGTATATTAAGTATTGTTTCTGATATGATTGAGATAATTGAAGTGTTCATGGATGACTTTTCTGTTTATGGTGATTCTTTTGATACATGTCTACATAATCTATCCCTAGTTTTAAAATGTTGTCAAGAAACTAATTTGGTCTTAAAAATAAAATGTCATTTCATGGTTTCACATGGATTAGTTCTAGGACTTATCGTATTTGAAGAAGGAATTGAAGTTGATAAATCTAAAGTATAACTTGTTAGTTCTTTACACCTCCCTACTACTGTCAAGGAGGTTCATTGTTTTCTTAGACATGCAAGTTTCTACCAAAGGTTTATAAAAGACTTCTCAATGCATTTCAAGACCTTTGTGCCGTTTGTTTCAAAAGGATGCAACATTTGATATCACTGAACAATGTGTTATCCAAGACTCATGTGATCATACCACCAGATAAGAGTTTACCTTTTGAGTTTATGTGTGATGCTTCGGGCTATACGGCGGGTGCAGTTCCACTGTAGCGTGTCCATAAGGTGCCCCATGTCATCTATTACGCATCTTAGATGCTCAATGATGCACAATTGAACTATTCGACAATAGAGAATGAGCTTTTAGCTATTGTATTTGCTTTAGAAAAATTTAGATCTTATCTAATTGGAACTAAAGAACGCAAAACCGTGACTCATTCAATGGATACTTCTGCTTTAGGAATTGGACTTGGAAATCAAGGATAAGAAGGGGAACGAAAATGTTTTAGCAGACCATCTAAGCAGATTTGTGCCTTCAAACACAAAAGAAGATCTCCTCCCTTTCTGTGAGAGCTTTTGGATGAGCAGCTATTTTCATTGGAGGCCATTGATCCTTTGTATGTAGATATTATCAATATAAGTTCACCAAGAAGATTCTGAATAACTTTACATGTTCTAAAAAAGATAAGCTTATCAAAACCACCAAATACTATGAGTGGGATGATCTTTTTTTGTTTTG